>NC_083341.1:9654419-10854419 GCF_019175385.1 Lycium barbarum
TGTACTTTCTTATCTACATAGGACTTTTGTCTGTTTTGTGCTGTCCGAAGCCGTTCTCGTATCAATGCAACTTTTTCCAAGGCTTGCTGAACCAGATCTAGACCTAATAGTTGTGCTTCGCCCGGTTCGAACCATCCAACTGGTGAACGACATATGCGACCATATAGAGCCTCAAACGGCGCCATCTGTATACTCGATTGGTAGCTGTTATTATAAGTAAACTCTGCCAAAGGCAACTGATTGTCCCAATGACCACCAAAATCAATCGTGCAAGCTCTAAGCATGTCCTCTAAAATCTGAATAACTCGCTTAGACTGTCCATCAGTTTGTGGATGAAAAACTGTACTCAACTCGACCTGTGAACCCAACGACTTCTGAAAAGACTTCCAAAACTCAGCAGTAAATTGTGCACCTCGATCAGATATTATAGAAATAGGCACACCATGAAGTCGTACTATCTCACAGAGGTAAATATTTGCTAACTGCTCTGCGGTATGAGTAACCCGAACTGGTATAAAATGAGCGGATTTGGTGAGTCTATCCACAATCACCCAGACTGAGTCATGTTTCTTGAAAGTATTCGGCAAACCAACTACGAAATCCATCGTAATCCTTTCCCACTTCCACTCTGGGATAATCAAGTTTTGCATTACTCCGTCGGGTTTTCGATGTTCATATTTGACATGCTAACAATTTAAGCAACTTGTCACATGTTTCAAAATATCAGCCTTCATACCTTTCCACCAATATAATTCACGCAAGTCTTAGTACATCTTCGTAGCACCTGGGTGGATGGAGTATCGCGAGCTATGAGCCTCTTCAAGAATTAGTTGCTTCACATTACCCACCATATGAATACACAGTCTACCATGACAACGTAACACGCCTTCACCATCAATAGAGAATGACTTAACGCCCCCATTTTGCACTCGATCTCGCAGTCTAGCAAGACAGGGATCTTCATATTGGCAAGCCTTGACCTGCCCTACTAAGGACGATTGTGCCACCATAACTGCAAGTAACCTGCCCTGTATTGTATGATCAATCCGAACTCCGCGGTTGGCTAATGCCTGAATATCCTTAGCCATAGGTCATTCTTCAGCAGTAAATCGGGCCAAGCTGCCCATAGACTTTCTACTCAAGGCGTCTGCCACCACATTCGCCTTACCAGGATGATACAAAATAGTAAGATCATAATCTTTAAGTAACTCTAACCACCGTCGCTGTCTCAAATTCAGATCTCTTTGCTTGAATATGTATTGCAAACTCTTGTGATCAGTATAGATTTCACACGGCTCACCATAAAGATAGTGACGCCAGATCTTGAGTGCAAATACAACTGCGGCCAATTCTAAGTCATAAGGTGGATAATTCTTCTCATGTTTCTTTAGCTGTCGAGACGCATAAGCTACCACTTTACCATTCTGCATCAAGACACAACCCAACCCGACTCGAGATGCATCACAATAAATGGTGAAACCACCCTCATCAGTAGGTAAGGTCAAAATCGGAGCCGTAGTTAATATAGTCTTTAATTTATGAAAACTTTCGGAACATTCATTTGACCACTGGAATACCACACCTTTCTGAGTTAAACGTGTCAATGGAGCAGCTATCTTCGAGAAACCCTCCACAAACCTTCTGTAATATCTAGCTAGTCCCATGAAGCTGCGTATCTCTGTAGGAGTAGTTGGTTGAGGCCAATCTCGAACTGCTTCAATTTTCTTTAGATCAACTTGAATCCCATCTCGGGACACCACGTGTCCTAAAAAGGAAACTGTGCTCAACCAGAACTCACATTTTGAGAACTTGGCATAAAGCTTTCGTTGCTTAAGTGTCTGTAGCACAATTCTCAAGTGTTGTCCATGCTCAGCCTCACTCCGAGAGTAGACCAAAATATCATTAATGAACACAATCACAAAATGGTCTAAATATAGCTTGAATACCCTGTTCATGAGGTCCATAAACGCTGCGGGGGCATTAGTCAGCCCGAATGACATCACCAAAAATTCGAAGTGCCCATATCTTGTCTGAAAAGCTGTCTTGGAGATGTCCTCAGTCTTCATTCTCAGTTGATGATAACCTGATCTCAAGTCGATTTTTGAAAACTGAGTAGCACCCTGCAGTTGATTAAACAGATCATCAATACGAGGCAATGGATACTTATTCTTGATAGTTGCCTTGTTCAGTTGCCTGTAGTCAATGCACATTCTCATTGTGCCATCTTTCTTGTTCACAAATAACACAGGTGCACCCCAAGGCAATACACTAGGCCTAATGAACCCCTTATCAAGTAGCTCTTGGAGTTGAGCCTTCAGTTCTCTCAACTCAGCTGGAGCCATACGATATGGAGGAATAGAGATAGGTTGAGTCCCTGGAACTAAATCAATGCTGAACTCGATTTCTCTCATCGGGGGTAGGCCGGGTAAATCTTCAGGAAAAACATCCGCAAATTCGCGAACAACAGGAACACTATCAATAGTAACATTCTCCGCTCGAATATCATGAACGGTGGCAATAAAACCCAAATACCCATGATTAATCATTCGGCGTGCCTTTACATAAGATATTATTTTTCCTTGAGTCACAAGAGTCATGCCTTTCCACACTAAAGTTTCTCCAGGAAAATTAAAATGTATAAGCTTATCATAGCAATCAATCGATGCATAACATGATGCCAACCAATCCATGCCCATAATCACATCAAAAGCGGAGATCGGTAACACACATAGATCAACTACGGTGTCCCTGCCCTGAACAGATATCACACAATCTCTATAAAATCTATCCACTAATATACTCCCCCCCCCCTCCCCACTGGGGTTTCTATCACATACGGCACATTAATAGACTTAACTCCCCGTTCTAAGAATATAGCAAAAGAAGGAGATACATACGAATATGTAGAACCAGGATCAATAAGAGCATATGCACCATGAGAACAAATAGTAATAATACCTGTGACTACTGCATTAGATGCCTCGACATCCTGTCTGCTCATAGCAAAGAAACTCGGCGGTCCACCCCCTCCCTGAGCAACCTGTGCACCTGTCGACCCTGTCCACGAGCACCCTATGGAGCGGTCCTAGCTGGCTGAATCTGACCCTGTGTAGCTGTAGTAGTTCCCAGCGGCTGTGTAGTAGCTTGACTAGCACCAGAATTTCCTTTAGGATAGTATTTAGCAATATGCCCCCTTTTCACCACAAGTAAAACAAGCCCCATCTGCCCCAAAGCAACGACCACTGTGATTTCTACCACAGTTAGAACACCTCGGATGATAGCCTGACTGATATGAGCTATTACCCTTCCTCTATGTCTGCTGCAGGCCCTGTCTAGCGGAATAACCACTAGAAGATTGCACCACTGATTCTGACTGAGTAGATCTGGACTACCCACGATAAAAACCACTCTTTCCCCCAGATGGAGCACCACTAAACCCACCTGTGTTACGTGGCTTTTTTGCTTTCACGCTCAACTTTGTCCATCTCTAGATAGGATTCGTAACGGAGAGCAGTGTCAACTACATCTGAATAGGTACCATATCGCACATCTCGTACCACAGGACCACGATAGCGATGCTCAAGTCCATCCACAAATCGTCTCACCTTCTCTCTCGGATCCTCTACCAAATAAAGGTACATACCTGGATAAATCTGTAAACTTGGCCTCATATTCTGTAACGGTCATAGTTCCCTGCCGCAGATTATTGAACTGACGTCTCATGTCATCTTGCTTGCTTAATGGAATAAACCTGTCCTTAAACAGTGCTAAGAATTCTGACCAAGTAATAGGTGGTAACCCTGCTTGTGTACCTCTCTGAATCGCAATCCACCAAGACTCTGCAGACCCTGAGAATAAGAAAGTGGAAAATCCACACCACGAGTCTCCTTCAGCCCCAACGTAGTCAATATCTTTTCACAACGATCAATGAACTTCTGAGGTTCAATAGAAGTTAGTGAAGCATCAAACTCTGGTGGCTTAAGATCCATAAAATTCTTAAACTCCTAAGATTGCCCTGCAGACTGGACAACCTGTTGAGAGGCCAACTGAGGTATCTGATTAGCTGCAACATTCAACTGAACTTGAGCTTGTGCTTGTGAAGTAGCCTGAGGACCTGAAATTCCACCATGATTAGGCGCCAATGCCTCCAACACATTCAATAATCTGGTCACCACATCTGTGGGCATAGCAATAGTAGGTGCAGCAGCTGGTGCCGGTAGAGTGTTTTGAACCACCTGTTTCTGCACTTGCTCTGACGCAACTCGGGGCTGATCCCCATTCACAACTTCAGGCTGAGGAGTGGCCTGAGTCCTAGTCTGAGCTCTAGTCTGATGAAGCACTAGCCTCTCTACCACTGCGGGTAGCACTCTGTCCAGTACCACATTTAGCAGATGAAGATGCACGTTTCTTAGCCATCTGTGAAATAAATATTACAAGGTTAAACTTGATTCAACTCACGCACGAACAAGGAATGAAAGAAGGGAAAACTTCCTAGATGTCCAGTAGCCTCAAGGTCATAAGTATGGGCGCCTACATACCCATGAACAAGATTCTACTAAACACTACTCCATGACCCGGGACTTAAAGCCTAGGCTCTGATAACAACTTTGTCATCGTCCCAAAATACTCGCTAGACGTGATTGGCACCCAGCAAACACCACCCGCCAGGCGAACCGTATATCATATCCCTTAATCATTTACAAAAGCACTAAAAGAAAATAAGTGCAGGTCCAACAACAGTTATTAATGATAAAAATGCGAAATAGTCGCCAACCAAATCCATAATCGATTTATGAAAACCAACCAACGCTAAGATAAAAAGAATCTCTAGCCCACATACTCACGCTAAGACCATGGAGCATTTAACAGAGTTACATGAGTTTGAGTGTCGGGCATGTAAACCCAAAATAAAAGAAATAACTAGAAATAAACTAGATAAAGCTGAAATGGCCTGCCTCCATGAACAATGCGGTGGCTCACCTCAGCAACAGAATCCACTCACGAAGTCTTCAATTACTAGCCTCGTTCTCAACGATAGTATCTGCATGGACATGCAGGTAAGGAGTGAATTATACATAAATATAACCCAGTAAGATCCTCGATCCACCACTTCAAATACCCCTGGAACAAGTGTTAGAAAATACAAACACACAACAAGCACAAAAATAGTATGCACCTGAATATATTATTATATAATAGCAACCAAGGTCCAAACCACTGTTTATCAAATATATTATATATCTCCACACAATTTACACTACGAACCGTCATAAGTGGCAGTTAAAGAATTAGTCAACACTATGAATCCACGGCAACATACACAATGCCCCAATATCATCAAGAAGCATACACAATGCTAAGGGAAGCATACACAATGCCCCAATATAATCAAGAAGCATACACAATGCTAAGGGAAGCATACACAATGCCCCAATACCATGGCTCACAGCTATATCACATCACAAAATAATTTATAAAGAGAGTTTTGGATTATTTGAAAATATAGTATATGCGGTTAGCCTTAAGGACCATCGATTCTTCCAAGCACACGCTCGCCCCAACACATGGACCAGGCAGACAGAACATATTTTTTGAAACGGGTTTTGAAAAGCAAGTACCCAAAGCTTAAAGTCTCACTTACCTCAAATTCACAATTCAAGCACACTTCCTAATAAATCAAAACTACGTTCTCGAGTCTCCAGATTGCCTCAAACTACACAAAAACGAATTTAGAATGGTCAAAACCCTTAGGGTAAACCACTTCTATATTTTTAGAGGCTTAAACGGTTAAAGTCAAATTTTAAAGGATGAAAACGCCCTCTGGTCAATGTGCTCAAAACCTGACAAGACTTATGTTTTCGGAAAGGCCTTAACGAGAGGATTCTAACGATATATAGAAGTCTAAAATTCGACGCTATTTGCCCTTTCAAATCAATGATTTTGGTTGAAGAACCCTAGAGCTAAACTTTCTCAATTTCTCAAAATATCCCCATGTTTTCACCATAAAGATTCACCCATAATTATGCAATAAACTTAAATAAAAGATTAGAGTCATTACCTTGATGATTTGGGATGAAAGTTTTTGTTTTTATCCTCTCTTTTCCTTTCTTTTTCTCCCTTTCTTTTCCTTTGTTCCACTGGTTTTTTTCTCCTTCTGTTGGCACGGTTCCCCCTTTTTTTTTTTTTTTTTTCTTTCAGCAATTTAGTGATTCAGGTCTGATGGCATATCCATCAGAATTTTAAAGCCCCCCCCCCCCCCCCCCCCCATTTTTTTTCCTTTTCCTTTTTCTTTTTGGGCTTGGCCCACTAAATTGCTTCTTTTTTCTATTTTCTCTTTAATTCTAATTACGAATTTCTTTTCTTTTAAATTCCTTTTAGCTAAAATTACCAACTAAACCCTTATTTAAAAATTGGGCTATTACATGAGCATCTCCACCATCAATCGGTAGATTGAACGTTCAAGTCACTTCGGAGAGTAGGTGAGAGTGAGACACTATTGATCCTCCTGATGAGGTGGGGTAGGATAAAAAGAAGAAGATAAAAATCAATAAAATTGAAATGAATTATAGGAGATTAATGTTTTAAATCTCAAAAGAGTTAAAAATGATACTGTGGACAATGAAATTTTGTTAAATTTAGATTATATTAAATTCAAGATATATTAGTCCAAAGAAATATATGGGCTAATATAATTGAATTGGTTATCTTAGTTCAAAATTTAATTTCATTGGGCTAGTCCAATTAATTGGCTACAAATGATGAACCCACTTTTCTAAGCCCAATATATCATTTTATCCTAGAGGCCCAAATGAGTGCCACGTGTCAAATGACGTGGCATGCCAAGTCAAGCAAAGGAGCAATAGAATGCCACGTGTCAAAATGACGCAGCAGGCCCAGTCAAATCAAAGACCAATGAAGGTGTGCCATGTGTATAGATGACATGTTCTGGCCAATCAAATATAGTCATGCCACTTCATTTTGATTGGTCGAAAGGAGTTCATCCTTATCACAACTCTTTCATTCTACAAATATAAATAGGAGTCTCATAATTCAGAAAAAGGGACCAGAAATTAAAACAAGAAGCCAGAGGGAGCTCGTGGATCAAATGCTACAAGTATTCTACAAGCTGCAAGCATTTCTCTACGAGTTTCAAATACCCGAAGATCAAGAACGAAGGCGAATCAAATATCAAGGCGTTCAAGATCAAATTCACTTGTTTGTGGCGGCCATGAAAGTATTCGTGACGAATCAATTCAAATCAAAATCAAATTCAACATAAATTCAAGATCAAACTCAAAAGCCCTTGAATTTATTATTGCGAAGATGAATCAGAGGATTTATAGAGATTGTAACACTCATATTCTGAAACTAAATACAACGATTGTTGTGATAATTTCCTGTCTTGATTAATGTTTTCCCGACGCGAATTTTATTGTCAACAGATACATAATATGTTGATATTGTCAACAGATACATAGTATGTAATAAATGAATTGAGGCGTGCACAAATTGACGATGTTATTATTTTTACTTATCTCTTATTATTAAAAATAGATTTTTTTACGCACTTGTTAATTTTAGCAAATTAAAAGATGCTTATTATTTTCTTATAGTATTATTCTTATCATTAAGTACCTACAAAAAATACTACTAAAAGTCAATATAGATTTTCAAAAAGTAAATAATAAAAATAATTTAATAAACAAACCTTTAGTAAAGAGTTTCTTTAAGGGGAGTATTGCGTCAACCAGAGTCAAAATAAGAAGGATCGGAGGAATATATTTTTGCCGTATTTTTTTCAAAAGGAGTATATATTTTAAGCCCTAAAAATAATAATAAAAATAAATAAGGGCAAATCAGGAAATAAGTTTGAAAGACAAAGACATCCTGGTTGTTAGGCATCAAATATCTATGTTCTCACATACATTTCCTTCCCCGTGTCCAACTCGTCGAGGCTTCTTGCTTCAATATCAATTTTTATTACGACATTTCCTCCTTTTGTTCTCTCTCTCATACTCCATGTGAAGCATGTTTTGAACAGTAAAAATCGTACTATTTCCTTTCCTCCTCTCTGTCAGACCTCTCCAGTGTGTTCCCAGATCTGCATAACGTTTAAACATTTCCATTGCAGATTTTGCACAAGATTTTAACATTGCCTTCGCCACTTTTCCTAGATACCCATCATTACAAATTACAATGTTGGGTAAAGGGTCATTGCTATTTTCTCTTGTAACTGCTTTCTTCATTTTCTCTTCCTTTCTCTTCTCCCTCACCCTTGCAAGATCTGATTCTCATTTTCCTTCCTTCCAAACTCCACCCCTTTCAGGTATTCTACTTTTTCTTTGATTTCAGTGTCAAAAGATCTTTCTGTATTGTTTATTGTTTGCTGATATGTATGTGTGTGTATATTTAGATGACGGAATTAGGAATGAGTATGATGTGGTGGTGACCAAAAGGTTTCTTGCTGAAATTCCTGAGGCCCCATTGAACTCGTCACTTATTTTGGCTGCTAAGAGAACGTATAGAAAAGATCCTCTCAATGGTTTCAAGAGATATACTGGGGGCTGGAATATCAGTGAGCGCCATTACTGGGCTGTAAGTATTCAACTTTTTTACTTGTAAATCTCTGTGTGCAACAAATTTTCTCAATACGGAAAATAAACTGCAAACCAATTAAACAGAGATTGTACTGATGAATATTTGTGAGTACAACTCTGTTTATTCCTTGATTCTTCTCTCTGAACTTCCTCAGTGGTTCGAGGCCTGTTAGTAGCGTGTTTCTCTGCGGTTTGAGGGCCGTTAGTAGCTTATGATTTGGACCTGCTTGCGATGTAGTATTTGATGCCTTGATTTCTTTGTGAATATCCCAGGACTTTATGAGATATTCGAGATGTCTTCTCAAGGGAATATGTGTCCCTTTATACGGGCGTGATCTAGGGTTTAGGCTAGAGTAGCCTTCAAAAAATCCTAACCGACCTTAGAGTTTGAAGATGGATTGGACTCATCTTGTAGCGTCCTATTTTAAATACGGTAAAATTTCGATGTCTATAATCTGCGGCAACTTAAGGAACATGCTTCACAATGTTTACAGCACAGGGTATTCCGGTATTGTGGGTTGAAAGTTGAAACCTTTGTTCTAGCAAAATTAGAAAGAAGTTGTGGGGCAAGGAGTGAGATCTCTGTTGCTGTCACCAGAGTGTTTTCTGAAATTAAGTGCTGCAATTTTGTTGTTTCTTGCATTGGAATTGAAAACTATTAGATAAATCACCACCTTGTCTGGCCTTGGAATATAAAATTAGTACTATTATTTAGTTATATGAAATCTGTATTTCAAACTTATTTACACATTGTGGAAGGGAAGTTTGAAAATTTACTCCCCTTTTCTTGGGCTGCATAGAGAAGAGGAAAGGGGAAAAAAAAAGTAAAAATTCTTCACTTCTGTAATTGAATATGATTTCAGAACAGTAAAATTTCCATTTCCTCTATACTTCTCCAACCAAACTAAGGTCTAACAAAAAAAATAACTGGTCCATTAACCTTATCCTTTGATTTGTGTTTTATGTTATGCTTCCTTCTTATCTTTTTTGCCAAGCACATGGAGTCAAACACAGATTCTTTGCCTTCGGAGCCCAATTGCAGACCTTTTCAAGTCACGCTGTCTTCATAAAAGTTAGTGACCATTCATTTCTAAGTGGTAGTTAGCCAACTGTGTTGACTACAAAAAATGTTACTCTTGTCATGACTAAGCTTTTACCTAATTTGGCAATGACAAAATGGTCCAGGCCATTGTCTTTGGAAGGTGGAAAATTTTCTTTCCACTACTCTGACGAGTGTCATGAGTTATATTACCATCATAATTTTCAATGATGGACTACAGTCTACAAGACATAGTAATAGAGGATCTCATCTTGCCTCCAGCATGCAGATACTTTACCTGAAAATGGTTAGTATTCTAATTTATGTCATGGGATTCTATAAACCACAAGCAGAGAGATTACTATCTCGTATCATGCTTGTCCTAATAAATTTCTGAGATTAAAAGTTATTATCATTTGATTGATCAGAGCGGAGTATGTAATTGCATCTCCGAAAAAAGATGATCTTCAGTGACTTGAAACTTTATTTGCTCATCAGTATGAGCTGATTTTGTCCATGCATTTCAAGACAATGATGCTATAACAGGTCTGATATGACGACTTAAATTGCCTTCGTGCACTGCAATATCCATGTTTATGTTTCAAATGTTTGATTACCTTTTAGAAATGGGATCCCAATCTTCATTATCAGCAAATAAAACCTTGTTTATGTACTTTAAAAAAGTTGTCACTCAATCTGTACTTGGCTGAACATTTCTCTCTCTCTTTTTTTTTTCTTTCTTTTTATTCCGACTCTTACCAATGAAGTATGCACTTAGTTGTCTTTCCTAAAGTTATAGTTGCATGAAGTATTTGTTCAATTGTTTCTAAGTTATATTTATTTCTGTGCAGTCTGTGGCTTTCACTGCAGCTCCATTCTTTGTCGTTGCGCTGGTCTGGTTTGTGATCTTCGCACTGTGCTTATTGTTCATCTGTGTCTGCTACTGTTGCTGTAGAAGAGAACCTTATGGCTACTCCCGAATAGCTTATGCTCTCTCCCTCATACTCCTCATACTTTTCACCATAGCTGCAGTGTATTTCCCTCTCTCTCTCTCTCTCTCTCTCTCTAGCATTTACAGATGCTTATGGCTGCGTACGAAGAATTGATATCCACTCTCACATTACGAATACTCCCAATTTTCCTCAATTTCTCACTCATGAACATACATGTCACATTCCCGTTCCCTCTGTTCTGATGTGCCCATTTTATAACTTACGTATTTCGTTCCTTGTGCAGTGTTGGATGTATCATTTTGTACATTGGCCAGGGAAAGTTTCACAGCAGTACAGTTAACACATTGGATTATGTGGTCCATCAGGCAAATACCACAGCGGATAGGCTCAGAAACGTCTCAGGTTATCTAGCAGCAGCCAAATTTATTGCTGTGGATCAAGTTTTGCTTCCTGGTTCAGTCCAAACAGACATAGACCGCATCCAAACCAAGATTAATTCTTCTGCTAATACTCTCTCCAGTAAAACAGAAGACAATAAGGATGACATAGCAGGCTTGGTAGAGTCCGTGTAAGTGAATACCATTACAAGCTTCTTCTTTGCTATTTATATCTTTAGAACTTACACAACTGAATCGAGTTCTTGTACTTCTATGGGTCTGCCTTATGGATTGATTTTGTCCTTTCATCTATTCCAGACTATTTAATTGCATCTATTCGAAACAATTATTTTGTGGGTCATGTCTTTAAATCTTGTGTATGATAATATTAGGCTGTCAACTTCTTTTGTGGCCCATCTTTTTTCGTTCCAAGGAATATTTCAAACTCAGTATTTTGAGGGATACCTTTTCTAAATTCTTGCTTATCTAGTTGCACTTCAATCCACCAAACACACATATTCCTTTGCTGTTTAGGGCTCTAAAATGCCTATGGTAATATTTATGCAGGCGATTGGCTCTAATCGTTCTATCAGCCATTATGCTTCTATTGACATTTCTTGGATTTGGTAAGATTACCATTACATTAGAACTCTGAGCGTAAGAATTATTTAACAAGTTCTACTAATAAAAGTTTCCCTGTTTTCTTTTCTCCTTCTAGTACTTTCAATTTTCGGGATGCAGGTTTTCGTTTACATGTAAGTGAACATTTCATATTACTAAGCTGTTCTTTCTTGTAGTTCCTTTCCTTGGCTCTGCTATTTTGTTTCAACGAATGCTCTTCTGTTCTATTTTTGTGCAGCTTGGTAATTTTTGGATGGATTCTTGTCACTGGGACTTTAATTTTGTGTGGCATATTTCTTGTTCTCCACAAGTAAGCTCTGTCCTATATTTTACTTCTCACAACTTACAGTTTTACTAAGCTAGTAATATACTTCACGTTATTTCTTGAGTGCGGAAAATCTTCTTCTTGTGCGTACAACTTCAAGCGATAGGTTCTGCAGTTCCATCCCAGAAAGGATACGCTAAAGTCAACTGCAATCTGATATTAGATTCAGAGTAATTCTGCCTTTCTGCAGCTATCGTCAACATAAAATTGCTGGTGTCAGCTGGGGGGTGTTTCGGGGGGGGGGGGGGGGGGGAGGGGAGGGAGCCTGCCAGGCTTTAGATATTGGTATTTGATTTAAACATTTTAGATGTCTGTTTTGATTATACTTCTAGCTGGTGCTTCTTGATTCCCACTCTGGTCATTACTCATTAGTATCATTAAGATCCTGTCAAACCTGTCAAATACTCCGTCCGGTCCAAAATAATTGAGGTTTTAGACTTGGGCACACAAATTAAGGACACTTACTCCTAAAAATTAAGAGGTGTATTGACTAAAATACCCTTAATTAAGAGGATTTTTTTGTTTTTGTTTTCATAGGGGCTTTGAAACTATAACTTTGAAACTATAACAAGCATTAAATTTGTTCATTCAATTAAGAATGTGTCAAGGGTAAATTTGAAAAAAGAATTAAATACATTCTTGATAGACTAAAACCTCAATTATTTTGGACCAACTTTTAGAGGCTAAATCCTCAATTATTTTGGACCGGAGGGAGTAGTACTAAAACTGCTAAACTTTGACTGCTAGAATGTCTCATTATTGAGGGCGTGTTTGGTACGAAGGAAAATGTTTTCCCGGAAACCAGTAGGTTTCTTACTTATGTTCGTTTGGTAAGTAAGCAAAAAAATAATAAGTATTCCAAGAGTATTTGTATGTAATCTAGCAAAACACTATCGGGGTGAGATGAGATGGGGAGTAGGGGTTTGAGAGTGGCGAGGGGATGGTCAAGGGTTGGCGGTTGGGGGCAATGGGTGGGTGAGGAGGAGAGACAATGAACTTGGAATGTCACTTATGGAACTTTTTGTCCCTACTTCCATTAGGGAATTCATTTTTCAGGAACTTGTTTTCCTTGAAAAAATGTTTTTCAAAACATTTTGACCAACCAACAACAAGAATGACATACCCAGTGTAACATGGAAAACTAGGAAAACATATTCCAGAAATTTTTCCTCCATACCAAACACCCTTAGTGATAAACATGTGTAGATATTTGAACACTCCTTTAGCTGTTGGGAATTTGTGTCTTCTCTATTTATTAGAAGCCTGTAAGTCACGTCTTTGCCCATTCTTTACTGATGTCAGTCGATTCATAAATGTAGTTTTTGAAACATCTCTAATTGTTTTCTGTTTGATATGTCAGTGTGACTTCAGACACTTGTGTAGCAATGAACCAGTGGGTCCAACACCCTCTTGCTAGTACAGCTTTAGATGATATATTGCCGTGTGTGGACAATGCCACTGCACAAGAGACCCTTACCAAAAGCAAAGAAGTCACTTCTCAGCTGGTCGGTGTTGTTAACCGGGTCATTACAAATGTGTCCAACAACAATTTTCCCCCCAACTTTGGTCCTTTGTACTACAATCAATCTGGACCTAAGCTGCCAACCCTTTGCAATCCGTTTAACACAGACTTGACTGATAGATCCTGTAGTCCTGGTGAAGTGGACTTGAGCAATGCGACAAAGGTACGCCTTATAACTTCTTCCTGAAAAGTTGAAATCACTCTCTATCCTCGACATGTGATGCTTTTGAAGGAGTCGCAATTTCCTTACTAAAATGTAGAGTTATTACAACCTCCAATTTTTTCTATCATGCAGGTATGGAAGACTTCTGTCTGTCAAGTTTCCCCTAGTGGCATTTGTTCCACAACAGGCCGTCTGACTCCGACCATCTACGGCCAGATGGCAGCTGCTGTAAATGTGAGCTTTGGATTGTACCATTATGGTCCTTTCCTGGTTGACCTAGAAGATTGTGATTTTGTTAGACAAACATTTGGAGAAATATATAGAATATACTGTCCCGGACTTCAGCATTACAGCAGATGGGTTTACATTGGCTTGGTGATGGTTGGTGTAGCAGTACTGCTTTCCCTCACATTCTGGGTCATATATGGGAGAGAGAGGCGGCACCGTGTCTATACAAAAGAACACATGCCCAAGCCGATTTACGAATAGTCTGCTTTGCTTTTTTTAATGCTAGTTAGAGGTGTATTGTTGTGGATCAAATTTTCTGTATATACTGATTAGTAATGGCTGTACTAGAGCTTATGGTTATATTGTGTTACTAGGTTCATTCCTTGGGGTTGAACTGCAATTGTGTACTGTTCAGATGATAGGAATTCTATCTTGATGTTATTATGCCATATATGGGAATGGTAGATGTGTAAAAGCTTACCCGCCTCGCTATGTACCAAATCAATGGATGCATAATATATATTTGCACATGATTAGGAATAAGGATTAGGGATAAAGTCTGCTTACACTCCACCCTTCCCGGATCCCGCTTGTGGGGTCACAATGGATATGTTGTCATTTTAGTGACATTGAGGCCACAGGACGGAGCGAGAGTATTAGCTACGGGTCGGACAAATTAATAACTTTTATTTAGATCTTGTATTTTGTATTAGAAAATTCATTAAATATATATATAACAATTAATTTTGAATTCCGTAACGATAATTACTATGGGGTTAGTGACTAGTTTAGAGCCCATAAACTTAACATTTTGATACCTTTGTGTAAAGTTTTGGCATGCATAAATTTGAGTCCAATGGTTGAATTTTTAGGCCTCTCTTGTTCCTTCCCCTTTGAACATTAATGCATTCTTTGCATTTTCTGAATAAGCAAAAGCATAAAAATTTCATCCTTAAATGAATATATCAAGAAGGCTGATCTTCCCATTGATCTTTATTTCCTTTTGGCCGAATAGTCAAAAATATATTTACATACACCACCACATACTACAAATTGTAATAAAAATATAGCGTAAAGGTGGGGGCAAACTATTTTCTTAAACCAGAAATTCGAAAATTAAAGAAAACGTAGAGAGTAAAAACCTAAAATCAGAAAAGGTACTCCTTACCACAAACCTGTCAGTGGAAACTTGAATGTGAAATTCCTTGTTTGACGTTATTAAGAGGTACTCCTTAGCACAATTGATCTTCTGCCACCTAATTGTTTACCCCTAAAAAGGTAACAGTTAGAATTTGTACGCGGTTTAAAGGATACGTGATTTAATCAGTTGTTAACGTAATGAAATATGAAATAATAATCAGTTGTATGTAACAAACAAAGATAGAAATAGCCCGAATTGTTTATTGCTTGTAACTGAAAACTGGTCCGGTGCAGAGCGTTAAGCTGAGTGCCCGAGCCAAATTGCTAAAGAACTTGAACTTTATGAAATTTTACAGAGTAAGTGCATGAGATTGGAATCAGATCCCTTCTAATGAGAGGGTTTACCTCTTTTTATAGTACAAGAGTTAGGTCCTAATGCTCATTAAAATCTGATATTTGATACTAATTACTATTAACGGCGCCTTAACAGCTGGTCGCGTAACGGTTGGCGTAATGGCGGCGTGAAATCCGGCATGTAACGAATTTCTCGCGTTGTGCTAACTAGCGTCTCTCTGGCTCACTGGATTAACGACCCCTTGGACGTCATTTCATCCGAATCTCCGAACTCAAACCAACGCCACATCTTGAAGTCAACGTTCCTATTTTACTCCGACCTCTCGTCGGGAGGTCACAACATTTTACACTGGTTTTTACCGTATACAGATAGTCCCCACACTTCCCGGATCAGAGTTTATTGGAGTGATGGGAAGTGGAATGATAACCTCGGTATCTTCTCTTGTAAGCTTCTTTTCGGAAATGGGCGGGAGATCAGACGTCCCCTCACATCACGTCTTTCTGACTTCGCACACGTGTATCTGCCTGATTGGGCTGTCCCTTTGGTTCTCGAATTGGAACGTTTCGCCATTATTACTCTCCCCCTATAAAAGTGCGATTCATTCCCTTTTCACCTTTTACCATTAGATTAATTACTCCTCGAACTTCTTTTGAATCGTCAACCTTGTTCTTGCTTTCCTTCAAATCTCCATCTATCAACCTTTAAAACTTCATATCAATCTTCACCTGCCAACCTTCAAAGCTTCATATCAATCTTCAAATCTTCATTTCATTCTTCGAATCTTCATCCCATTCTTCAAATCTTCATCTAGATCACCAAATCCTAATAAAAAATGGCAACGAACTCTAGATCTTCTTCCAAAAACGCTTCATCGGCTACTTCTCCACCTCCAACGACCGACGTCGTTGCTAACCCCGAGGTTAGCGCTTAGATCAATCCCTTCGAACCTCGGGCTCAAGATATTCTGCCTTTGCACTATCACTTCGACACCGAATTCGCTGTCGAGACAACTTCGAGAAAGTCCGACAGAGGCTATGATGTCAGACTCTATCCTTCTTCTATCAAGGAAATGGACCTTCTACGAGTCCGAACTGATTATGGTTGGACAACCCAACTTTTCGAGATCGTTGTTCAGGGTCGGGATGATGACATTACCACCTTTAGGGATGAATAATCAAACATATACACCTATCCCTTCACCTTCAAACTTGAACCCCCGATCGATCAAGTCATCCTTGGCACCTGACATGTGCAGAACGTACAACTTATGCCTCGCACAAATTGGTCCATCTGTCTGGTGGACTGTAACTTGTCTCCGCTTTTTAGCGAACAATGTCAATGCGGACTTTACTTTACACCATTTGATCCGGCTGTACAGTCCGTGGATCTTTCGCGGAGGGATTATAAAGCCCTTGAAATGAGGGAAATACCCTATCCTTTCCAGCGTTGATGACAACAAAGACCGAGGCTGGGTGGAATGTTTTGTCAGGGTTAAAACCGTGGAGATAATCCCAGCGGGATCCATGCCATTCCTCGAGCGGTGGAACATGAAACGCTAGCATCGTAGAACTTTTGTTTTCTCCACATGCTTTCAATTATTCATCCAACTCTCTTATACTTCAATCGTTGCATGGATCCCAGATGAAATAGAAAACTTCCCCGATTGGGTAGAGGGCATTATATGCCAATATCTGCACCAACTACGCATATGGAAAGAGCTGTCCGACGAGAAGTGGATAGCAAAGAATCATGGTAAGTAGATCTTTTTCCTATTTTGCTTCGTGTTTTTTCCTTCGCTCATCCCTTTCCCTAACTTTAATATTATCTTTCTCAGGCCTGCTGAAGGGTTCGTCAATCCCAAGGCCCGAACCAACAGATGCCTCTCCCGCACCAAGTTCAGTGTTTGATCCATGGGACTCAGCGCGGCTCACTGTGTTAAGCGTTCGCTTCTGATGAAATGTTTTGATTTCAACGATGTCCCTCAAGAAAACTACAGCCGCCAGAAGGGCAAGCGTGTGGCCGGTAAGGCCACTAGCTGTACTCGACAGGCCACGAGGGCCCAGGAGAAGATTCAGAGTGAGGGACCGTCTGAGACATTGCATACCCCAACTCTAGCACCAGCCCTAGTTCCTCAGCCGGATGCAGAGGCCCAGGATATACGGTGTCACGACTTACCCAGAGGGCCGCAACGGGCACCCGGTGCTAGCCCACCCGGGCAGCTCTTAACATACCTTTACATTTACATCTAGGTGAGCCACATATAAAATCATACATTTCTATTCATCAATCATACTAATCCCATTGGACAACAACACCTTCATATCAACATTGGCAATTGTGCCCATATCAATGTACATAAGCCGACGAGGCTAACAAAATGATGTCCAAAATATAGGCCGACAAGGCCAAACACATCTAACTATATACACATGTCTACGAGCCTCTAAGGAGAGTATGTCATATCATATAGGCGGGACAGGACCCCGCTATGCCCATAAATATGTACACAAAAGAATCAATACCAAAAGCTATAGCTCCGAATGAAATGGAGCTTCGCTATGCAGTCCCTGAGAAATATAGCTAAGTATCAAGCCTGTCTCCGTGGCCACCTGCGGGCATGATGCAGTGTCCACAAACAAAAAGGACGTCAGTACGAAGAATGTATTGAGTATGTAAAGCATGATCAATATCATTATAGGAGCATAATAAGCGACATAAGAGATAGCATAATATGGAAGATAGTAGTATCATCGTCATAAGCACTTACTTGCCATTCATAGGGACTTTCCATTTCTAATGTGTGATTGTGTACATACATCCATATCCGTATCCGTATTCATATCCGTACTCATTTACATTTCGTATCCATAATCGTATTCATATACGTATTCTTATTCGTATTCGTGTTCATACTCATATCTATGTCATGTACATATCCGTATCATATACATAGTAATATCATATACATATCATTTTTGTCACGACCCAACCCCGTAGGTCGTGACTAGTGCCTGAATTGAACACTCATGTCACTTGTTAACTATAGTCATTTACAGCTAGCATATCATGAACTCATTTGTTTAGAAAAGACAGGACGTTATTCTAAAGCTGTCACAATTACAACAACACACACACACACACATATATATATATATATATATATATATATATATATATATATATATATATATATATATATATATATATATATACGCAAGCCGACAAGGCTGCCACTACACGCAACATTCCAAACATACACACATATGCAAGCCGACAAGGCTGCCATCACGAATGGGTACGCCCCAAACATAAGTCATGTTTATACAACGCAACAACGACTATATACAGACCCACACAGATGTCCACAGACCTCTAAGAGTAATGACCGTATCATATGGCGGGACAGGGTCCCGCCGTACCCAAATAAACACATATGAATTCAACATAAGGGAGTTATACCACAAGCTAGGCTCCGGAACAAAGGAGCAGTCAAAAATAGCTGAATAAGTGTCCGAAGCTGGCGGATCTCCGAAACGAGCGTCTGTACCTGCGGGCATGAACGCAGCCCCCGAAGAAAGGGGGGTCAGTACGGAATATGTACTGAGCATATAAAGCATGAAACATAGTGATAGACTCATACTGAGATAAGATGTACAGGACTCAATGCAACCAACAGAATTTCATGAAAACTTGCCTTTGAACATATTTCGTCTGTATCGTTCTCATATCAATATTAACATAGTGTTTCGTAATCAATGTTGCATAATCATTCCGTATATAACATGTATAACGTGTCCCGGCCCTTTAGTAAGGGACTCGGTAATCATAATCATAGCATCATAAACATAAACATATACGTGTCCAGGCCCTTTAGTAAGGGACTCGGTAATAAGGAATATATGCCCTCCTGGCCACCATCTCCATATCATCATATCATCATGTCATCATCATACTTATATATATATATATATATATATATATATAACGTGTCCCGGCCCTCTAGTGAGGGACTCGGTGAATAATATAGTAAACATGTACACGAAAACGTGTCCTGGCCCGGGACTCAGTGAAGGATATAGCGGTATGCACGAGCAGAGTAATAAGCAACCACATATATGCAATTCATCTTTTGAGACTCAATGGATAAGCAACTAACCGGCTCTAAAGTATTGGGATAATAATCATATTCAATTCTTTTCAACTCTCATTATAAGTTATAGCAAGGAACGTTTCAGCTTTCATGTACATGTATCAAATTGACATGGTGTAGTTTTTGAAAGTCAAGTATGCTTCTGTTCATGCCATTCTTTTAAGAGTAAGACCTTCTATACATCATTCATTAGTCAATCATGTAGTAGACTCGTGACAATAGCATTAAGGAAATATAGAATCATAAGTCATGCATGGAACTAGAGAGTAGAATTTACCCCAAGGTTCATATCGTTTCATACTTACGTCTAGGACATGCCAAAAGAAAGAAAGAATAGGCTTTACATACCTTTAGCGTTTAGTCGTATTATACTTGTACTTGCTGCCCAATAACACTTATCCTATATCAAGATATCAAGAGCTACAATTAGTCTACAAAGGAATTTAATACGTATTTTGACGCTCACAATCCCTTTCTAACGTTTAAACGACGTTTCGTTCGCATTCAAACCAACTACATACAACCAATCCAACATCAATAATCATATGTTCAGTACCAATCCGGACAGCCCACATAACATTCCAAATATCCCACATTCACAACATTCCATAACGATTCACATACGGCTACTACATTCTCAAGTTACTCCTAATAATCCGTAGCCTTAACGTTTTCGTGTAACAACTTTACAACAACCCAAACAACGTAAATGCAATAGAAGACAACATGTCCAAAACAGTTCCTAACAACAACACGCCCAAAACAGTCCCTAACCAATCAACACGCCCAAAACAGTCCCTAACCAACAACATAAAGGTGCCCGGAATTCTTGCAAACGATTACGAACATACCAAGCAAACCACATATGATTCTTACACCTTATTTCATGTCTTCATTTCATGTAATTTTAGTAAAATACGACCTGCAGTCACACGATAAATATATCACCAAATTCGTACGCAAATAGCTACATTGTCGACACTAAAACCTCACAACGACAACAACATGTTTAATGACATTAATTTCATGATTTTTGGAACTATTTTAGCATCATTTCCATTCTTACAACAGCCCACAATTCATCTCAATTTCAACTTGAATCAATGCAATTTACTTTCACTAAATGTTTGCAACAAGAATCAACATTCAACACACACAAATTCACTTCTAACATCAAAACTGTCCACGGTTTTGGACTGCCTATACACTCCATCATAATTCATTTCTTTAACACCTCAATTCACATATTCAACATGCATACAATACACCATAATTTCCATAACAATAACAATCCAAATGTGACACAAAACAGTCCCTAAATCTCCCCTAAAACAGTCCCTTTTTCACGGCTACAACACCCTTCCCAAAATTTCATGATTTTTATCCGTTTATCCAACTACAACACATTCAATCCATTTCCAATACATGTTCAAGAAGATAAAGCATGACTTCATTAGAACCTTCAACACACGGCTCATTTTCATTTCAAGAAAAACAGTCCAATATCCAACATGCAACATCACAACCAAACTTCTACAATATTTGTTCATTTACCTATGTTGATACATATTCAATTCATCAACAATACATACAAAATGAAATCAATCATGAATTCACCTCACTCACGGCTTACTCTCTACTTCAACTACAACAACAATCCAACAACAACATGTATGAACTATACATTCAAATCATCATACAACACAAGAACAATAAGCATTCTTACCTTTCAATCTTGTTCTTCACCTTGGCCGAAAATTCAACTCTATTGAGGTGCTACACTTCCTTGTTTCTTTTCAACAACTACTACACATTCTTATAAACTAGATGAGGAGTTAAATTGGTGGAGAAAACTGAAATTTTTGAAGAAATTCTTGAACCTCACTCTCGGCTAGCTCTTAGCCGAGAGCTCCTCTCTCTACACTCTACTTTCTCTAACTTTGAATGTTGAAATGACTTTGTGAAAATGTGGAGTGAGCAGATTTTTGTGTCTATATGTTCCCCTCCTTGATTTGGACATGTGGATCACACTAATTTTGGGTCAAGATTCCTTGACCAAAGCATTGTAATGCACGACCAAACATGGCCTAAAAGTGGGCTTTTTTTTTTTTTTTTTTTTTGTCTTACCAATCCCACTTATTAATCCAAGTGTGATTAGTTTAATCCCAATTTTCCATTAACAGTTCCATGCCAAACGAAAATTGTAGACAACTTGTGATTCGAAACGAAACCGGAAGTTAAAATTTCTACTTCGTATCTTAAGATAGTCTTGTCTCTAACTTGTCGCGTTTATTTTAAAACGTCCCAATGTATGAAAATATGAGATATAACATCCTCCCCCCCTTTAGAACATTCGTCCGCGAATGTTACATTAGTGTTGCCTAAGCATACTTAACCTTTCACCCTTCCTGGTCAATCTTATTCTTCACAACCTCACAACCTGTCTTACCAATACATTTGCATCCGTCACAATTCACTTTCCTCTGTACTCTCATATTAATCATACTACTACTCCTTTTTACTATAAACTTGTCAGAATTTACAACAAAGGGAGAAATATATGACAGTGTGGAGCCTGTGCCTATCAATGCATATACATTTCGGAAGAAAATCGATAGTATACCTGTGACCACATTTGGCGACGCTTCCTGATCCTGTCTGCTAGCTAAAGCATATAAGCGGTTTGAAGGACCGCCAGAACTGGAAGCCCCTCCACGGCCTCTGCCACGGCCTGCTGGTGTCGGAATACCTTGTCCCATAGGACGCATGGCAACTGAAGAAGAAGAACCAGCAACTGATCCCGTAGACTGAGCTGCACCACCTGCACCACCCCCAAATCGACACTCCCTCATAGTATGGCCTTGACGGCCGCAAGAGAAACAAGCACCAGTAATGCGGCGGCATTCCCCCGGATGGCGCCTGCCACATCGAGGGCACTGTGGTATAGATGGCCTCATCTGGCTTGAGTCCCTGTGCATCTGGAAACCGGAAGTCATGGAACTTTGACCAGCTCCTGAATACCCTGTGCTATCAAACCCCCTACCAGTGAATCGTGGAGGTTCACTCCATGCCGGCTGAGAAGGGTAGCTATTATGCTGTTGTTGGGGCTGCCCGCCCCGAAACTCACCAGAATACCCAGCTGACCTGGCCCGCTTGGGCGGTCTCCTATCACGATCTCTGCCCGACTGATCCCTACCAGCATAATCGGCCCTGTATCGGTCCTCCATACCCTGGGCATGGGCCTGTAACCGGGCGATATCCATATCTGTCTGTGACGCCATCGCCATGCAACCGTCAATTAAGTAGCGGTCCAATCCTATCACATACCGGTGCATACGGTCAGCCATATCCGCTACTATAGCAGGGGCATATCGAGCCAAAGAATCAAACTCCAGGTTATACTCGCGAAAACTCCGGCCGTTCTGCCGCAACTGTAAAAATTTATCAACCCGTGCCCGCCGTAACTCCGGGGGCAGAAAGTGGCGGAGAAAAGCAGTCACAAACTCATCCCAAGTAGCTGGGGAAGCCCCCTCACCTCTGGACAGCTCCCAAGACTCATACCAATTGGCAGCAACATCTCGTAATCTGTGCGAGGCTAACTCAACGGACTCGGTCTCTGAAGCCCTGACCAAATCCAATGAGCGCCGCACTCCCCGAATGAAGTCATGGGGGTCCTCCTCGGGCTTAGACCCGAAAAACTCTGGGGGACGGCATGTCAGAAAATCACGAACCCTCAGGCTATCACGCCTGTCATCATTATCATCTCTCTGCCCACGTCTGCGAACCTGTCCCGCTACCAAAGTAGTCAATAACTGTACAACCTCCCTCAATGTCCTATCCTCCGCCCCTGGCTAAGGAGCTGGAGGCTCAGGCGCTGGAGCCTCTGGAGTCAATGGTGAAGCCATCCCCTGATCCCTAGTGGCAGCGGCTGGTGCTCCAGACTCCTCTGATGGTGATGACATAGCAGAGTCTGTTGGCCGGGGCGCAATATCACGCATTATCTGAGCAAGGGTCCGAGTACCCTTCCGAGCCCGGCTAGTCTCTCCTACCACCGCCTTTTTCTTCTGGGCAGCCGTTGCCTTTTTCGGAGGCATCACTGAAAGAAAAACACAACAACTGATCAGAACAGAGTCATCCTAATAGCACAGCTCTATCGCACGATCTAAGATTTCAAGAAAGGAAACACCCTAAATGCCCTGTAGCTTCCTGTTTGTAGATGTGGTGCACAACACACTGATAAACAAGACTCTACTAGACACGATCTGTAGACACTCCGAGGATTGAACCGCTCTGATACCACTTTTGTCACGACCCAACCCCGTAGGCCGTGACTAGTGCCCGAATTGGACACTTATGTCACTTGTTAACTATAGTCATTTACAGCTAGCATATCATGAACTCATTTGTTTAGAAAAGACAGGACGTTATTCTAAAGCTGTCATAATTCTGTATGTCATATGCACATGTCTTCTGAGGAGTTAAAACTTTTCAACAACAACACACACACACACACACACACACACACACACATATATATATATATATACGCAAGCCGACAAGGCTGCCACTACACGCAACATTCCAAACATACACACATATGCAAGCCGACAAGGCTGCCATCACGAATGGGTACGCCCCAAACATAAGTCATGTTTATACAACGCAACAACGACTATATACAGACCCACACAGATGTCCACAGACCTCTAAGAGTAATGACCGTATCATATGGCGGGACAGGGTCCCGCCGTACCCAAATAAACACATATGAATTCAACATAAGGGAGTTATACCACAAGCTAGGCTCCGGAACAAAGGAGCAGTCAAAAATAGCTGAATAAGTGTCCGAAGCTGGCGGATCTCCGAAACGAGCGTCTGTACCTGCGGGCATGAACGCAGCCCCCGAATAAAGGGGGGTCAGTACGGAATATGTACTGAGCATATAAAGCATGAAACATAGTGATAGACTCATACTGAGATAAGATGTACAGGACTCAATGCAACCAACAGAATTTCATGAAAACTTGCCTTTGAACATATTTCGTCTGTATCGTTCTCATATCAATATTAACATAGTGTTTCGTAATCAATGTTGCATAATCATTCCGTATATAACATGTATAACGTGTCCCGGCCCTTTAGTAAGGGACTCGGTAATCATAATCATAGCATCATAAACATAAACATATACGTGTCCCGGCCCTTTAGTAAGGGACTCGGTAATAAGGAATATATGCCCTCCTGGCCACCATCTCCATATCATCATATCATCATGTCATCATCATACTTATATATATATATATATATATATATAACGTGTCCCGGCCCTCTAGTGAGGGACTCGGTGAATAATATAGTAAACATGTACACGAAAACGTGTCCTGGCCCGGGACTCAGTGAAGGATATAGCGGTATGCACGAGCAGAGTAATAAGCAACCACATATATGCAATTCATCTTTTGAGACTCAATGGATAAGCAACTAACCGGCTCTAAAGTATTGGGATAATAATCATATTCAATTCTTTTCAACTCTCATTATAAGTTATAGCAAGGAACGTTTCAGCTTTCATGTACATGTATCAAATTGACATGGTGTAGTTTTTGAAAGTCAAGTATGCTTCTGTTCATGCCATTCTTTTAAGAGTAAGACCTTCTATACATCATTCATTAGTCAATCATGTAGTAGACTCGTGACAATAGCATTAAGGAAATATAGAATCATAAGTCATGCATGGAACTAGAGAGTAGAATTTACCCCAAGGTTCATATCGTTTCATACTTACGTCTAGGACATGCCAAAAGAAAGAAAGAATAGGCTTTACATACCTTTAGCGTTTAGTCGTATTATACTTGTACTTGCTGCCCAATAACACTTATCCTATATCAAGATATCAAGAGCTACAATTAGTCTACAAAGGAATTTAATACGTATTTTGACGCTCACAATCCCTTTCTAACGTTTAAACGACGTTTCGTTCGCATTCAAACCAACTACATACAACCAATCCAACATCAATAATCATATGTTCAATACCAATCCGGACAGCCCACATAACATTCCAAATATCCCACATTCACAACATTCCATAACGATTCACATATGGCTACTACATTCTCAAGTTACTCCTAATAATCCGTAGCCTTAACGTTTTCGTGTAACAACTTTACAACAACCCAAACAACGTAAATGCAATATATATTCTTAACTATCATTAGTCTTTCCAATTTAAAGAAGACAACATGTCCAAAACAGTTCCTAACAACAACACGCCCAAAACAGTCCCTAACCAACAACATAAAGGTGCCCGAAATTCTTGCAAACGATTACGAACATACCAAGCAAACCACATATGATTCTTACACCTTATTTCATGTCTTCATTTCATATAATTTCAGTAAAATACGACCAGCAGTCACACGATAAATATATCACCAAATTCGTACGCAAATAGCTGCTACTTTGTGTAAACCAGGTGAACATGAATCAAAATCAGCAGAATCAGCGTGCTGGTAATCAGGAGAATCGGTTGAACAATCAGGCGAATGAATCTGATAATGAGAATATTTTTGCTGAACTTGTTCAAGAGGAGGACTATGCATCTGCTATTGTTTAACCTCGAGTTGGAGCTGCTACTGTGAAAATTGACTCATCTCTATACCAGCTGTTGAAACTTGAGGGATACTTTCGGAACTCTACCGAGAATGACCCTCAACGTCATTTGCAGAATTTTGTGGATGTGTGTGCTAATCACATCCAGAACAATGTTCCACAAGATGCTATTCAGTTGACGTTATTCAAATATTCCTTAGCTGGAGAGGCAAGAACATGGTTCGAGAAGCTGCCCCAAAATTCGATTACTTCATGGGCAGAGATGGTAGCTGCTTTTCTCACAAAGTGGTACCCCCCTAGCAAGAAGGCTGAGATTTGCGACAAGATATATGAATTCAAGCAGCGACTGGGGGAACAACTATATGAAGCCTGGGAGAGATTCAAGGAGTATTTGCAGAAGAGCTCGAATCATGGTTTTCCGGAACATATATTGATGGAGAAGTTCTACCGAGGGTTAGATCCAGTGACATAGTCAGTACAGGGCCAACCAAGGCTTCAGGGTTACACATACCTGGCCCTACCAAGGCTTCAGGGTTACATCTACCTGGCCCTACCAGGGCTTCAGGGTTATATCTACCTGGCCCTACCAAGGCTTCAGGTTATCCGTACCAACTGAAGAGGTGTGCGCGTGTTACATAAATATATACATATTCTACCCGGCCTTATAAGCTCGGGGTTCCATAATAGTCATACATAGATACATATACATAATAGCTCATAAGCATCTTTACTATTATCATCACTATCATTATCGTCATCGTTATCGTCATTGTCAGCGTCATTACCATTATAGTCGTCATCAATATCATTGTCACTATTATCGTCATTCATTACATCTATCTTTATAGACTTACTTGTCATATGAGGATCTTAGTACAATCGTAACATATCGAGAATCATGAGCTTAATAGCTCGGAAGATAGAATTATTTGAAGGGCATCATAGACTTATAGAAGATTTAAATGATTGGCTAAAGAACCATGCCTTAGGAAAGAAGGGTTAGCCTTACATACCTTTCCGTTCAACTATTTTACCACTTGCACGTTCTCCTTCAACGCTCGCGTTCTTCCTTTATTCAAGTCATACTATCATTAGGAATCGATAGCTAGCATACATGACTAAAGCTAGAGAAAATTGGACAACATCTCCTTTATTTATACGACATTCCTCCATATCGTATATCAACTCCCAAACGGAAATAATACATTCACAATAGTCTTTATTCATCCACATTATCTATATTTCTCAATTCGCTTCCAATCACCCATATGCATGGTCATAACACACGACTACGTTCATTCATATACATTTCCTATCCCGGTGTTCTTAACATCATTCATAACATATTAATATCACAACACATCAAGAATCATGACTCAACTCAAGCTATTACTTAAAATGGCACTATTCCACATTCATGACCCATTTTTCTATATCCTTCTACAATCCAAGTATTTCAACTTTCAAATACCTTAAAAAACATGGAAATACCATAAAACTTACCTTAGATGGTGAGGGAATGAATCTTGAGTGGATATACTTCGCTTGAACCAAACCCTAGTTCTCCACCAATGGAATTTCTTGTGGTCCTCTAACCCTTGGAAGATTTCTAACACATAAACACTTGATTCTAGTCTTTGATCTTTGTGTTCTCTCGGACTTGAGTGGAATATGTTTAGAGAAGGGTTTTTGAGCTCTCAAACTTGTGGAATATGAAAAATGAAGTAAAAGAACCTAAGGCATCTATTTATACAAACATTGAAAATCAGCCCGTCGGGACTTCCACGGGCACTTATACGGTCCGTATACTATTGTACGGTCCGAATAAGTGGTCGTGGTTCACGAACCAGTAACTCAATTCCCTGCTGGGAGTTATACGGACACCTTATACGGTCCGTATAAGTGTCTGTGGTTCACCACCATGGAATGCTTTGTTACTGTTAGGATATACGGTCCGTATAACATTCCATGGGCCGTATAATGTGGTCGTGTAACTCACAGTTTTTCTGAAGTTGTTCTCGTCGTTTCGTTCAATCTCCAATCCTTATGGAACCTTCTTAACACGTGTATAATACTTTATTAGCCATACAATAGGCTCTATATCAGCCCTTTAAAATATCACCACATAAACATTAGCTCAATCATAGCGGAATCTTTCCGAACACGACTTACGTTTCTCTTTCTTCAAAAAACCAAACTTCACATATTCTTAGAACTTCAAAATCTTATTGTATGAACCTCAAGCTATCTAATCCTTCACTTATCCTCGTAAGGATTTCATAATCACCATAAGCTCACATTAGCCTATCCACAAGGCAACACATACGGAAATTTCTGAGGTGTAACACTTAGCACCATGTTCAGGAAGAGGTATAGAACCCCTTGGGAGGCTAATAAAGTTTATACAAGTTCCAAGAAGGTTCCATAAGAATCGGAGGTCAAACGAATCAAAAGAACGCATTTTCGCGAAACCCGACAAAATAAGGCCATATGCGTTCGCATACTCAGTATGCTGGATCGCATATGGGCTGTAAACTCCCCAAAATGGAAGCCCTAACTGCCCAGCCTCCTCCCTGAGGAAGGGAGGGGATATACGGTCGCATCTCCACCATGCGGCGCCGCATCTCTACCGCAAGACGGTGCGGGGTGTGAAGTTGCCACCTTTTTAAATCCCAAACGACCCTAAGTTCATTTCTAACTTCTCCAATTTATTTCTCCACTCCGATAGACATTTCTAGGGATTTATTTAAGGTTCTATACCACTCCACACCCTTCCATAACCATCTAAAGAGAGAATCATCATTTACACCCCAAGGTAATCCAAGAAAAGTGATTGTTCTTGATTCCTTTCCAAGTTGGAATGAACTTGATCTTGAAGGGAGTTGAGCTAGGCGAGGTTCCTTGACCATAAGGTGTGTTTTTCATCTTATTTATATGGTTGGATGGATGTAAAGGTCTAGTGACCCTTTAGAAAGGAAAAGAATTAAAATGGAGAAGCCATGGATGTTGCAGGGAGGAAGATGATTATGGTGCAGCTTAAAAAGGGGATTTTGGTTGGAATTGATGTTAAATTGAATATAATTACACGAATATGATATTATGGATGTTGATAGTATGATTTGGGAGTTGTTTTATGATATGGTGAAAGTTAGTGAAATAGGGGAAATGCTGCCCAAATTCCGTTAGCCCCTTTAGTTGCTCTAAATTGAACTTAAGTGTAATTTTCCATAACCTAACTTTAGTATGAATTCTCTTGAATGTAGAATTTGCGATCTTGGGGGGAAAAGTTTAGTCGTTGTGGAGACATAAAGGTATGTTAGGCTAACCCTTTTCCTTCTAAAGGCATGATTCCATAAATTGTGAACCCCCATATGACATTACCAATATTCCTATTTCTAGAAACACTAGAAGCCCATAACTTTCATGATTCCTCAAATATAGTTGATGATGTTCTCTATGATGATAACGATGATGATGATGATTCTATTCTAGAGATTCCAAAGCTTATGGTTTGATGCTATTATGAGATTATTGAGCTTACTTCATGATTTTCTTACTTTCACTCATTGTTGTTGGTCTCACCTTATGTTACTTGTTTCTTTGAGGTGAGATATAGCTACGATAATTGTTCCATAACCTAATTAGAGGTCACCAACCTTATGTCACTCCGATAGAGTTATAGCTTTTATTGGGCTCTCATGCATGCTATATGTATGATTACCCCGCGCCTAGTTGGCCAGGCATGACACTACTTCGGTGGGCGGCTTATGGATAATGATAACACCGTGCCTATTTGGCTGGGCAGACACCACTAGTGGGCGGCGTGTGATGGTTGCCCCGGACGCGGGCTAATGATGATTATGTATATATGTTCATGATGTTTTATAAGTAAATGCTAGCATGCATGGTTCTCGCCTTAAGAGGCAGTTTGATATACAGGTTATCTCTTTATCTCATGTTTCCTTGTTCTTTATTATGTTATTATTCATGCTTTACATACTCAATACCTTGTTCGTACTGACGTCCTTTCTTTTATGGACGCTGCGCTCTTACCCGCAGGTAGACAGGGAGACGGTTCCGATCCCTAGGAGCCTTAGCAGTGGAGACTCAGGAGTACTCCACTATTTCGGAGTTGTAGTCTACTGGTATATTTCTTTTGTGTATATATTTAGGAATGATGGGGTCCTGTCCCGTCCTTATGCTTTCCGGTACTCCAAATAGAGGCTCGTAGTCACATGTGGATAGTTAGAACTCATGATCTCACTGAAGCCTATTTTGTGTAACATTTTTTGTAGCCTTGGGGGGCTTGTGTGTAAACAAGTAAATGGGATGAAGATAATGGTTACCGTATAATGATTTTCCTTTGCGAATTTACCTTCATGCAGGTGGTGTTAATTGAGAGTTAGATGTATGATCCACCGAGATAAAGGAGAAAGAGTATGCTAGATAGTGCTGAGTAGGCTAGCTCTGGGTACCCGTCACGGCCCTCTAGTTGGGTCGTGACAGGAAGGATAAGCAATCACCTTCTTTTTATACATCAAAATAGCACCCAAACCAGAACGAGAAGCATCACAATAAATCACAAAGTCCTTCCCCTTCACGGGGAAAGATAGAATAGGAGTTGTAGTCAATAAAGTTTTGAGCTTTTGGAAGCTCTCCTCACACTCGTAAGACCACTGAAAAAAGAAACCCCTTTCTGAGTCAAACGGGTCAAATATGAAGCAAACCACTTCACGAACTGACGGTAGTAATTGGCCAACCCTACAAAGCTGTGAATCTCGTTCACTAATGTAGGCCTAGCCCAATCTCTCACTACCTCCATCTTTTTAGGATCAACTATAATCCATTCCTTCGACACAACTTGCCCCAAGAAGGACATGAACTCAAGCCAAAACTCACACTTAGAGAACTTGGCAAACAACTCCATGTCACTCAGCAACCCAAGAACAACCCTCAAGTGTTTTTCATGATCTTCTTTACTCTTCAAATAAACCAGAATGTCATCAATAAACACTATCACAAAAGAGTCTAAGTATGGCTTAAAAATTCCTCTCATCAAATCCATAAAAACAGTTGAGGCATTAGTAAGCCCAAAATACATAACAAGGAATTCATAATGCCCATATCTAGCCTAGAAAGCCGTTTTAGGAATATCCTCTGCCCGAATTTTCAACTGATGATAACCCAATCTCAAATCGATTTTTGAAAAACTCTATATAGAACCACAGAATCTCCAACTGGAGTAGATACATGTATAGGGGCGTCAAACAAATCACAAACCTTATCAAGACCATAGAGAAATATATAGACACATAAGATGTAGAACCCAGGTCAAACAATACAGAAGCCATCCGGTTACAGACTGAGATGTTACCTGTCATGACGGCATTAGAGCCCTCTGTGTCCAACCTACCAGGAAAAGCAAAACAATGAACTCATCCGCGAGTATCCTGCGAACCACTGCCATCAACCTTCCTTGCTAAAGCACCGCCCCAGCCGGGCTGATGCCTACCTCTACCTAACTGAAACCCGACTCTGTTAGGCTGGGTGCCATTTTTACTAGTTGTGTGACCGCCACGCCCAGTATGAGCAAGGCTTCCAGCATAAGGTCCTCCCTCTCTACCTGATGCTGGAGCTCTGAGAGCCTGGAACTGAGCACCTTGCCTAAGTCTGGGACAATTTCTCTTGAAGTGCCTCGTCTCACCACACTCAAAGCATCCGCGGTATAGCGTCGGACACATAACAGAAACTGATGAAACCAAATAACCATCATAATCTAGAGCTCTGGCCTGCGAAACCCCTGGCTGAATAGAGTAGTACTGATTGGCCCTGATGGGCCTCACACTGAAGCCTGCATTGATGACTGAACAGGTCGTCCTGAATAGACCTATGAACTTTAGCCCTTAGAGAAAGAGTCACTGAAACTGCAACCCTTTCGGGCCATCTTCTTCGTGTACTTATTATAACCATCCTGCCTAACACACTCAATGGTCCTAACATGATCCACCACTTCCTGAAAGGAAGAGCCTGAGGCCGTAAGCTGAAGAGCTAAAAACTGAAAAGCACTGTTCAACCCTTTCACGAATCTTCTAACTCTCTCCTCCTCAGTAGGCACAAGCTGGAGGAAATAGCGAGACAATGAATGGAACCGAGCCTCATAAGTAGCAACAGACAGATTACCCTTCCCAATATTACCAAACTCATCATGCCTCCAGTCCCTTAAGGTACGAGAAACATATTTGTCTAAGAACAATTGATAAAACTGAGTCTATGTCAACGGGGGCGATCCCGCTGGCCCGCACTCCAAAAAATCCCTTCTCCATAACTTGGCATCACCCAAGAGCTGTAAGGTCACAAACTTAACACCATACTTCTCCACTGCCCCATCTTATGGAGCCTCTCATGACAATATATGAGAACTCATAAGTATCCTCAACCTCAGTGCCAAAGAACTCTGGAGGCTTCATCTTAGTAAACCTCCAAAACAAATCTTGCTCATCCCCGATCATCATCGGACCTCTCACTGGTCTAGTAAATACCTCAAATATTAGAGCCTTATCCAAACGAGGAGCCACAGCTGCAACATGCTACAACCCCGGAGAAAACAAACTCGTCTCGGAGCTGGATCACCCACTCTGGCACCCTGAGCACCTGAAACCGCTGGTAAAACACCTGTCTCTATTAACTCGTTTAGCAGGTTCAACACTCGAACCATAACATGTGAAAAACCTGGAGGGGCTATAATATATAGATGAGATGGAGCTACTGGAAACTCTGCTGCGTCATCTGGAACTACCTGAGGTTCAAGGGACTCAGCGCGATCCTAACCAGCCGTAATAGCCGCGCCCCTGGATGGTGCTGCTGCTCCCCTGCCTCGGCGACGGCCACTGCCCCGGTAAAAGCCACTGCCCCTGGCCTAGTCTCCACTATGAACTGCGGCCTTAGCGGCCTGCTCTCCACTACGAGCTGTGGCCCCAGCGGCCGATGCAGATACCTCATTTGCTGCTGCTGCTGCTGCACGAGTCCTCAACATCTATGAGAGAATATAAAGTATAATCAGATACTAATTTGAATCATCCAGATACCAATTGGAATCAAGTAGCACGAACGAAAGAAAGAATTTGAATTTTCCTAGTGTCCCATAGCCTCTGGAAGATATGTACAGACGTCTCTATACTGATCCACAAGACTCTACTAGACTTGTCCTTGTACAACGAGATCGACGAACCTAAGGCTCTGATACCAACTTTGTCACGACCCAAGTAACCGTGAGTGGCACCCATACTAATTCTTCTAGTGAGCGAACCATTCCCTTAACCCTTTTTCTTAAACACTTAAACAATTATAAATCATAATAAAAAATAATTCATGAACAAGTCTAAATCATTTCCGTGAATGAAATAATTGCGGAAGTCCTAACTATTACAACCCCAAAGATCCGAAAGTCATTGTACAGTGACTCTAAAACATAAGGTTGTTTAATGAATGAAATAAATGTCTAAAATAATCACAAATGTCTGGAATGAAAGTAGGTATTAAAATAAGGAAAGATCTTCAGGCGGCGTGGCATGGATAGGAGCTCACCCTTGGTATGCATAGAAAGATTAGTATCATGCATACATCATAAAATCAATAAGATAGGCAGATAGGCAAATCGGCATATAACCAAATAATGTCATCAATAGAAATCAGCCAACACAGGAATAAGACAAGTCCAGCTATCAATCAATCACCGAGTTGATGTAAGTCTGTTCATCAGCCAACAATAGAAATAACATGAGTCTGATGCAATGGAATAAAATAATGGAAGTATCTCCACCGTGTACACATATGCTAAATGGTATTTGTTTTCCCTAAATAGTCATGACCTGCAGGGTACACATGGTGTCCATATACTACTCGCTCTGGAACTGACCTCGGATCACGAGCCCTTCCATATTGACCAGTAAGCTCTGATTTTTCACCCAAAATCCCAACACCAATCCGAGGCCCTATAGACGTAAACCAAACATGAACATATACGTAAAAACACGCTATAGACTCACCCGTAGCCTCTGAATTTCCAACAGAGGTCTAATTTACCAAGTCACCCCCAACGAGAATGAAGACAAGTTTCAGACAATGCCCAACAACAACTAACACAAGTTTCAGTTTTTAGGCTTCTAATTCTTTAAGTTCCCATTAAGCTCATTTCTATTATCGGGAAGGTACTAGTGGGGGTAAAATGGTCAAAGCCCCCATAACGACCTAGTGGGTCATTACACCTTTACATTTATTTCATGTAGTTGTTTTAAATGTGAGTACTATTCCACAATACTTACGTCCTTTTTGCCAGGGGCGATGCATTTCACGATATAGGTACATATATTCAGGATCACAAACCTCCACGTTAGGATTTTCTTGTAACACCTTGTACCTCCTAACTAAGTTACGTTCATGATTCGGGACTTAAGAACCATGACGGAAGTGTTGGGATTAGAAAATTACCCCAGAACGGTAATTGTATATGTTACGTCAATTGTACGGGCCATACTTTCAGGGCGTACATTGCACGGGGAAAGAAGAAGTCACTGCAATTTGACATTCCAAGTATGGGCTAGAAGTACGGGACGTACATCAAAGTATGGGACACCCTTTTGACTCATACACTTCGTGCCAAAAATCATTGGTTTTGAAATTGCCACATGAGGGATGCAACCAATGTACAGGACATACATTATTGTACGGGCCATACATTATGCCCTTAATTTTCTCACTTTAGTGAAAAGTATAAATTTGGGACTTCAGTTTTATTTCCCACTTTTCACATTCTTCAAGCCCTAGAATGAAGTTCCTCTTCTCCCATCACTCCAACACATTAAGGTAAGACTATTCCAAGACTTTCAAGTGAATTCTAATGAATATCCATGATCTATAAATATAATTCAATGTTCCTAACCTAGGATTTTCAAGAAAACCCATCACAAGCATTCAAGACTAAGGCTTTTGGATTTCTTCTCAAGTTCAGACCATTAATACAAGTTTTGGAGTATGAACAGGTATGTAGGGTTTCTATCTACATGTGGGAACATCATTGTCCTTCCCCACGCCATGTTCATCCATGAAAACACTAAGTTCTACAAACCTAGGGTTTCTATTATAAATTCATGATAACCCTAAGTTACAAGTATCATATTATACCATGTTTGTGTTATTATTATTCGTCATTGTATTCTTAATATTCCATTTTGGTTATTGAAAAGCTGTCTGTAATCCATGAAAACCCATATTTCGCATTCCATGGGTTCTTAAATGCAAGATATGAACTTTTATGTTATTTTCATGAACTTCTACATGTTTCCATGCTTTCATACAAGTTTTATATATATATATATATATATATATATATATATATATATATATATATATATATATATATATATATATATATATATATATATATATATCTTAATGTTACAATACAATCACGAATCATGTTTACAGTCAACATGATATAATTCATGGGCTACTAAGCCAAATATATCCTTGTCCATGTTTTGAGGGTTGCACATATTACCGAGAAGGCTCAGATAGCCTGAAACTATGTATGCCAGCGTAGGATAAGGATCGCTCCACCCAGTTAGGACGACACCTTCATGTTTACCCATTGTAGTTCATTCATGTTCATGTTCATGTCTTGTACCCCGACAAGGTACATGATGGCTTAGCTGGTTGGGCAGAGATCAGACGTCATGTTCTTACGTGGTGGTTGGATGTCGGTTATAGGCTCTCCCATTTAAAATATTTTACTCCTGTTATATCAATGTACTAATGTAAGATATAATCTGGTTCATGTTCAGTTTACAAATACAGTTTCAGTTCTATTATTTCATCTGCCACGCTTTACTTCATTCAGTTTCTTTACATACCAGTACAATTCAAGTTTATTGAAATCCCTTTTATTTGACTAGGGGCCTGTATTTCATGATGCCAATTTATAGGACGATGGATCAGCACGTTAGGACTTTCTTGTATCAGCTTTTGGTGAGCCCCATTCTGTTTGGGGTGTTATCTCTACTTATGTTTAATTCTGTCATGCAGCAAAGGTATGCCGAGGGCCTTGTCCCGATAAACAATTTAGCAATCAGACTCATGTCAGAGGTTTCATAGACTAGTCAGTCACATTATGTAAGATGTCTAGAGTCGTATAGCCAGCATTGGATCAATATTTATTATTATATTTTCAGACTATTTTCGCACTATGTTTAAACAATATTTTCAGTATTACTAAGATATCACATGTTTTACTCAGTCTATCCATGGTTTATATTATATTTTCCATCAGCTCATGCCCCACGTTGATTCAGTAAGCCATGTGGTTTGCACAGTCACATACAGTAAGGCACCGAGTGTCGTTTTATACCCAGGCCATGGTTCAGGGCTTGACAAAGCTTGTTATCAGAGCCAGGTTCAAGTGTCTCAGGGAGTCTATGAAATCATGTCCAGTGGGGTCACTCTTATGTGTGTGTGGTGCCCACACATATAAATAGTTGACCAACAAGACATCTAGGATTGTCTCACTTCTTTCATACTCTAGATCGTGCAGTTAGAACAATTCTTTCAGGAATTCTTCTAACACTTGCATATTACATATTTTAGATAATGCCTGCGAAAAGAAAGTACACCAAGAGGACTACAATTACGAGCCAGAGGGCTACCATAGAAGTGGAGCCTCAAACTCAGAGGGTTGTATCAGATTCTGCACCCCCAGCTACAGAGAGGCTTGCGGATCTCCGTCCCACAGTTACTCTACAGCCCAGTGCTACTGATATGGATGTTAGGGGAGCTATTCAGCAGCTCACCCAGATTGTTTCTAATTAGGCACAACGTCAGGAAACGGCTCCTAGCACAGGTGTGAGTGCAGGGCAGAATAGTTCTAGGACCAAGGAATTTTTTAACATGAATCCTCCCGTGTTCACAGTCATTAACGGATAAGTGATTACTATGAGAAGTGCATAGAGATTACTTATGAAGGCTGGGTCATGATTTTGATTATATTTACCACTGGTCCACGACCAGCTGGACAACTATGTATTTATAACCATGCTACGGCTGGTTAGACAGTTATTAGCACCGAGCTACGGCCAGTTGGCCAGTTACCACTGATCAGTCGGGTAGTTACGCTGTACCGTTGGGCAATAATCGCACGGGCAGTTACCACCATGCTACGGCCGGTTGGTCAGTTACCACTAATCAATTGGGCAGATAGTACCAGGAGGATACGTAGGTCAGGATCACAGTATTATACATAGATGTAGTTAAAGATATGAAAGTATAAAGAAACATGCGTCCTATATTCTCATTAGTAAGTCAGATGTGCCAAGTTGATTCTTATCCTTCTTCTTTGCAGCATATGTTTATTATGTTACTTTTTCGCCTTACATACTCGATACATTATTCATACTGACGTCCTTTTGCTTGTGGATGCTGCGTTCATGCCGACAGGTATAGACAGACGAGACGAGGACCTTCCACAGCAGGCTGCCTCCAGGTACTAGTCTTGATTGGTGAGCTCCACTTCTTCCTAGAGTATTGCCGATTCTGGCTTCGTATATGTATTTTTGCATTTTACAGGTATGTCGGGGGACCTGTCCTGACTTATATACTTCAGTCATGTTCATAGAGGCTTTGCAGACAATTTCTTGTATATAGCTTAGTTATGTCTTGTCAGCGTGTATGTCGGCATCGTGGGCCCATTGGCCTTATTTTTCCATTCGAGACATAGAAGATGCAAGTTACAGCTTGGTTCGCTCGGCCCAGTAAGGTGCCGGGTGCCAATCACGCCGTACCAAGGTTGGGGCGTGACAAAGTGGTATCAGAGCAGGTCTGTCCTAGGGTTGTCTGCAAGTTGTGTCTAGCAGAGTCTTGTTTATGGTGTGCAGTGCACCACACTTATAAAAAACAGACTGCGGGGCAATTAGGAACCATTGACCCTTCCTTCTCATCTTAAATCGTGTCATAGAGCTAAATTATAGGATCTGATGTCCCTGATTCTAACCCTAAATGTTTTGATTGTGGATAAGCAGTTGATTATGCCGCTATGAGGTAATTGATGAGAATTGAAGTTGTTACTTCGAAAGGTATATTTTCCGCTCTATTGATATTGATAGACTTTGATGTAAGAATTGGAGCGAGATCTTACTGGTATTTTTGATCGCCTTGTGAGGAATTGGATGTGTTTTCTAGGCTGTGTGCAGGAATGAGGCAGTATGAGGTATAGAGGAAACTCTGCCAAAACTTTAACAAATTGAATTGTTTGAATGTCTATGCTATAGAGAAAGAATGAAGGGCAAATGTGACAAATTTTGATTTGTTGAAATGGTAACATTATAAGCTCACAAGCTGCAACATTTGAGGATGAACATTTCTAAGAGAGGAAGGATGTTACACCCCGTACTTGCAGAGAAGCGCTGATCAAATTTGAGCGTAAGTATGTTGAACTATGGCTAAGTAAAACAACTTTGGAGTATAAGGGAAATTTCATTATTAAGTATATTTTATGAGTAAAGGATGCATATGTAGAATTCCAGAAGGTCCTATAAGGAATAGAGTGGAAGTAGTTGAGTTAGTATGACTTTGGAAAAAAGATGAGAGTTACTTTGAATAACAAAGTATGAGCCAAATTGGGGAAAGAATATCTTTTAGTAAATGAGGAGTTTTGAAGTAAAGCAAAAGCCTAAATTGAAGCTCATGAAGTCTAGATTCCAACACAACAAACCGCTTGTCGATACAACATCAGAGTAGGGAATTATAGATGTTACAAGTTAGGTTGGCAGAGCAGAAACTAGCAGCTACAGTGCGCGACACGCGCGCTACAGTACCCAAAAATTCTAGGTCGGTGCCAACCGACTCTAGAGCACTATAAAAGGGGGTTTAACCCTTATTTATTCATCCAAACCCCCCTAAACATATACCAAATGCTTTAGAACATTCCCCCAACTTCCACAATATGCACATATATTCCAACAAGTCTATATGACAATTTTAGTCATTTTAATTTCATTTTTAACATAACCCCAAGTCCTAGAAAGCCCTAGAAACCTCTCCAAACATATTCCAACATATTTCCAACCCTAAACCAAGGATCAAAGTGAAGATTAAAGTGCTTAAGGGTTCTAAGTGAGGTCTACACTTTTCTCCTCTTCTTGAAGATGTTTGGGTGAGTATTTTTAAGGTTGAGTAACCATGGAATTGAAGTATTCTTGAATTTTGAGTTAAGATTTCATCTTAGTTTCATGTTTATGAGTTTGTTTGGTAACTATGTTAAGATTTGAGGAGAAGAAAATTGGAGGAAAAGTTCAAATATGCATTTGATGATATTTTGAGTTGTGAACTAATTTGAGTTATAATTATTAGTGTATTTTGAGCATAATATTGTTATCAGGAAAAATAATGATGTTAAGAAATTGCCGTATACGAGTGTATAAAGGGTTGTATGAAGTTGTTGTTATGGATTGATTATGAAAAACGTTTTGGGATTGAATTGAGTATAGTATGAATTTTCTTAAATGTAGATTTACAAGCTCGGAAGGATAAGCATTCAGTAGTTAAGGAAACGACAAGGTATGTTAAGGCTATCCCTTTCTTTCTTACGGCATTATCCTATTGTTACGAACTTTTACAACTGATGTCCATAATGATTCCTCTCATAGAAATGCTAGAAGCTTACATTCTAGATATTCTTAAGATGTTATTGATGTTGGTCTCACATTATGATTATTGTTCCTTCAAGGTGAGATATGCCAACGATGTTAGCTCCATAATGGAAATCGAAGGTTTACCGACCTTACGTCACTCCGATAAATTTAGAAATGTGCTCTTAAGGAATGCTTTGTAGGATATGAATAGTGAGCTAGTAGAAGATCCCTAATGAGGTATTTAATGCTAGAAGAGAGGTTTATGATGTATCTCGGGATTTGTTTGAGGTTTAGTTAATAGAGAAGAAGTCCTAATGGCTCAGAAATATGCTTATAAGTCTTATGTGATCATGTAGGCATTAACGGATAAGTGATGACCATGAGAAGTGCATAAAGATTACTTATGAAGGCTGCATCATGATGTTGATTATATTTACCACTGTCCACTACCAGTTGGGCTGCTATGTATTTGCCACCATGCTACGGCTGGTTGGGCAGTTATTACCGCCGAGCTACGGTCAGTTGGGCAGTTACCACTGATCAGTCGGGCAGTTGCGCTCTACCATCAGGCGATAATCGGACGGGCAATTACCACCGTGTTACGGTCAGTCGGGCAGTTACTACTAATCAATTGTGTTACACCTCGGATATTTTGTACGTTGAGTTGTGAATAGACTAACGTAATCTCATGGAGAATATGAAACCCTTATGACGTTAAGGAGAGTATTAAGTAGCTTTGAAGTATATACGATAAGAATTTGAAGTCATATGGCTAGGAGAAACTAAGTTTATCAAGGAGAAGTGAAGTATAAGTTGTGTTTGGGAAAGGTCTCGCAAGTTATCGAGTTAAGGATTACTTAGTAATGTCTTGAGGGGAAGTTATAAGGCTCCTTAGATGGTTAATGAAGTATTAAACAAGTGCTAAGAAGGTTCTATAAGGATTAGAGATCTAATGAATCGTCCAGAACAAATTTGAGAAGAGGGTGAGTTATACGACCAATTATAAAGTCCGTATAACTTTATACGGTCCGTATAATGGTCCGTCTAATAGTCAAAATGAAGGTTCATAACTGGAGAGATTATATGGTCACTTATACAGACCGTATAAAATTATACAGACCGTATAAGTGTCGGTATAATCCATAGCGAGAACCTTTTAAATTTTATAAAAAGAGACCCCAAGTTCTTATTTCTCATTTCACTCATTCCCACACTTCAAGAGAGCTCTAGAATATTTCATACACTATACTAACACAAATCCAAGAGGGAAATCAAAGATCAAGCACCAACAATAAAGTGAATCAAGTGTATGGGTGCTCACTAGGGTTTGTAGAAGTCAAGGATTCCTTTTGTGTTGATGTGGGGGTTTTCTCAAGTGGAGTATCTTCATCCAAATACCATTCGTACATAATTAAAGGTGAGTTTTACATTCATTTCATGTTATTAAGAGTATTGAGTGGTTGAAAGACTTGGATTAGAGAAGAATAAAGAATATGGGCTCAAATATGGAGAAAATGGTATTTTGAGTAGTAAATTAATTTGAGTCATGATTCTTAGTATGAAATGAGTATAATAACATTATGAATTATACTAGTGACGTTGAGGAAGTATTATGTGAAGAACGAATATGGTGTTGTATTGTACTCATAGTTATGGATGGTTTGAAAGTGAATTTGAGAAGTGAACATTATTTAACTTGTGAAATCTATTGACTATGATATTATGGGTGTTTTTATTAATGTTTGGGAGTTGTTTAGTTTATGGAGAAAGTTGTTGGAATAAAGGAAGCGCTTCCCAATTTTCTTTAGCTTTTAGTCGCCTTAGCTTAGCCTTAAGCATGTTTTTATTGATCTAATGTGGTACGAATTCTCTTGAATGTAGAGTTGTGATCTTGGAAGGAGAACGCTTAGTCGTTATGGAGACGTAAAGGTATGTAAGGCTAGTCCCCTTCTTTCAAAGGCATGAATTCTATATTATATTTTCCTTTATATATTTCCATGATCTTCTTACATCCCAAAAGATGAGAGTTAAAGGTTCTTAAGAGCTTCTTATGAGATAGAGATGAGATACATTCTATCATAATGAGGATGATAACGATGCTACCATGATCTTGATAATCCTATCTTTATGATTTCATTGAGTTCATTTCATGTTGTTGTCTCACCTCATGATATCAATCCCTTCAAGTTGAGACATAGCGATGATGATTATTCCATAATGTAATCGGAGGTTCCCGACCTTACGTCACTCCGATAGAGTTACAGATTTTACTTAAGCTCTGATGCATGCTTCATACTATGTATATGTAAGATTACACCGTGCCTAGTTGGCCGGGCAGTCACCACTACGATAGGCGTAGTGGGCAGCCCTAATGATGATTAGATTACACCGTGCCTATATGGCCGGGCAGACACCACTAGTGGGCGGCTTGAGATGTTTACCCCGGACGCAGGCTAATGATAATCACACCGTACCTATATGGTCCAGCAGTTTCTATATATATATATATACATGATATGATGATGTTTACTATTAAGAGTAGCATGCATGATTCTGCCTTAAGAGGCAATCAGTTATAGGTTATCTCTTTACTTTATGTTCTCTCATTTCTATATTATGTTGATATGCATGCCTTACATACTCAGTATATTTTTTGTACTGACGTTCTTTCTTTTATGGACGTTGTGTTCATGCCCACAGTTAGGTAGGGAGACGGCACAGACGCTTAAGAGCTTACTCAGCAGATTTGCAGGAGCACCCCACTACTCCGGAGGTGCAACCTATTGGTATATTCTTTTGTGTACATATTTGGGGCATGGCGGGATCCTGTCCCGTCCTCATGATCTCAGTACTCCAGTTAGAGGCTCGTAGATACTTATGTGTGGGTTGTAGATGCTAGGTGGCTTCTTCATTATATATTTTGTACATCATTTTACTTTTGTAGCCTTATGGGCCTATGTATGCACACATGTTTTGGGAGATATTCAAAGATTGTTTTATGACAGGCTTTGTATTAAAAATCATATATGCCCAGATTGAGTATAATAGATAGCATGATGAGTGGTGCTCGGTAGCCAGCTCCGGGTACCCGTCATGGCCCACCAATTGGGTCGTGACAAGTTGGGCAAATAGTACCAGGAGGATACATAGGTCGGGATCACAGTATTATACAAAGATGTAGTTAAAGATATGAGAGTATAAAGAAACATGTGTGCTAGATTCTCATTAGTAAATCAGAAGTGCCAAGTTTATTCTTATCCTTATTCTTTGCAGCACATGTTTATTATGTTACTTTTCCTCCTTACATACTCGGTATATTATTCGTACTGACATCCTTTTGCTTGTGGACGCTGCGTTCATGCCCGCAGGTATAGACAGACGAGAAGAAGACCTACCATAGTAGGCTGCCTCCAAGTATTAGTCTTCATTGGTGGGCTCCACTTCTTCCTGGAGCATTGCTGAGTCTGGGTTCGTATACGTATTTTTGCGTGTTACGGGTATGTCGGGGGCCCTGTCCCGACTTGTATCTTCAGTCATGTTCATAGAGGCTTTGCAAACAGTTTCTTGTATACAGCTTAGTTATCTCTTGTCAGTGGTTATGACAGCATTGTGGGCCCATTGTACATATACATATGCCTGATATTATATTTATAGTTAGCCTCCTTTGCCTTATTTTTCCGTTCGAGACATAGAAGATGCAAGTTACAGCTTGGTTCGCTCAGTCGGGTGCCAATCACGCCTTACCAAGGTTGGGGAATGATAGCTACCCGCAAGATAGACTCCACTGAGGAGCCTATGCCCGCAGTTTACAAAATGATTGCATCAACTATGCTCCAAAAGGGGTTTGAACCGGGGAAAGGTTTGGGAAGGAGTCTACACGGCAACACAGAGGCGATTCCCATTCCTCAGGATAATTTTCACTTTGGGCTCGGTTATGTCTCAACTGAGGATGAGATAACTACCAAGAAGAAAAAGGTTGCGGAGCTCATTAAGCCCATTCCAGATCTGTACTAGTCATTTCTGAACAGAATGTTTGTGCCGAATGATGCAGGCATAGAAGAAGGGATAGGGATGCTATTCCAAGAGAAAGATTGCTCGGTGATACTGGGGGAATGTACAGAAGTGCTCACCATCCAAGCCAGGACCACAGTTTGTACTTTCATTAAACAAAATTAATGAAGCCTCAATTTATGAAAAAATGATTTTTATTGTTTATTTTTCTAAATTGCATGCATGTTTTATACTAACCTTGCTTTGCCTTGGATTTTCAGTAATAAAAAAAATAAAGCAACCCTAAGTGTCATAACATGTTGCGAAACGAATGAATCGACAGTATAGAGGAGGACGAGTATGAGGAATATGACAAAGAAACAATGCTACCCGAGGGTCTCATAAAGGAGGTAGAGCAGTTGGAATATGAGCAAAAACTGAATATGGATGAAAAAAAAGTGATCAACCTAGGTGACAAAGAGAACGTCGATAAGTGTGCACCTAGAAGCACCTCAAAAGGAAGAACTAATAAGTTTACTGAAAGAGTATGTGGATATTTTCGCATGGTCGTACGCTGACATGCCGAGATTAAGCACTAGTGTAGTGTCCCACCGGTTGCCCATCAATGCGGGTTTCGCTCCTATAAAATAGAAAACCCGACAATTTAAATTGGAACTCAGCATCCGCATTAAGGATGAGGTAGAGAAACAAATGAAATGAGGGGTGGTAGAAGTGACCTCGTACCCCACATGGCTAGTCAACATAGTACCGGTGCCCAAAAAGGATGGGAAGATACAAATATGTGTGGATTACCGAGATCTCAACAAAGTCGACCCGCAAGATAATTTTTCACTCCTAAGCATCCACATTCTCATAGATAACTGTGCCAAGCACGAGCTACAGTCGTTTGTGGATTGTTTCGCTGACTATCACCAAATCCTAATGGACAAAGAGTATGTGGAAACAACAGCCCTCATCACTCCATGGGGAGTGTACCACTACAGGGTAATGCCATTTGGCCTTAAGAATGCCGGTGCAACCTGTATGCGGGCTATGACCACTATTTTCCACGACATGATTCACATAGAGATTGAAGTATATATGGACAATTTCATCATCAAGTCGAGGGAAAGTTCCGAGCATAGCACACACTTGAGGAAATTCTTTGACAGACTTCGAAAGTTTAACGTGAAACTGAACCCAGATAAATGTTCATTTGGGGTGTCTGCCGGGATTATTAGGATTCATAGTTAGCCGAAGGGGCATAGAACTAGATCCAGCCATGATTAAAGCAATCCAAGAGTTTCCTCCCCCCAAAACCAAGAAGGAAGTCATGAGTTTCTTGGGAAGACTGAATTACATTAGACGATTCATAGCCCAGTCCACCATCATTGTGGATCCCATACTTAAGCTCATGAAGAAAGACGCACTTACAAAATGGAAAGAGAAATTCCAAGAAGCCTTTGATACCATCAAGGGATATCCGTCTAATCCGCCAGTTTGGTACCTCCCAGGCCCGAGAGCCCATTTTTGCTATACTTGTCTGTTTCCGAAAATGCTTTCGGGTGCGTGTTAGGACAACACAATGAAACAGAGAAAAAAGATTATGCCATTTACTATTTGAGTAAGAAATTCACTGCCTGTGAGGCAAGGTACACACTGGTAGAGAAAACCTGCTGCGCCCTGACTTGGGTGGCCCAAAAGTTGAGGCATTACTTCTCTTCATACACTACCCACTTCATATCCAAGATGGATCCATTAAGGTATATCTTCCGTCAGTCCATGCCCATCGGGAAGTTGGCCAAATGACAAATGTTGTTAAGTGAATTCAACATTGTGTACATAGCACAAAAGGCCGTTAAAGGACAAGCCTTAGCCGACCTACTAGCTGAAAGTCTGGTGGATGAAGATCTGGAACCCCTTCGAACTCACTTCCCAGATGAAGAGGTACTAGCCATAGAAGAAGAAATAATGGAGCACTACACGGGATGGAGGCCACTCTTGGATGGAGCAGTCAACTATAAAGGTTTCAGGATCAAAGAAGTTCTGATATCGGAGAGTGGGCAACACTACCCAATGGCCACCAAGCTCAAATTTCGTTGTACCAATAGCATGACTGAATACGAAGCTTGCATCCTAGGCCTCAGAATGGCCCCTGATATGGAGATAAATGAATTACTAGTCATAGGAGACTCCGAGGTACTGAACCATCAGATGCAAGGCAAGTGGGCCATAAAGAATGACAAGATCTTGCCATATGCAAATCTAGCACAAAGGTTGTGCAAGAAATTCAAAAAGATTGAGTTCTGACATACTCCAAGAGCCCAGAACGAGCTTGCCGATGTATTAGCCATAATAGCGACAATGATCCAGCATCTTAAAAGCAGTCACATTGACTCGATAGAGATAAGTCTGAAAGAAGAACACGCCTACTGTTCCCACATGGAAGCAGAGCGAGATGGCAAGCCATGGTATAATGACATCAAGATGTATCTGGAGAAACGGGAATATCCGGAGGGCATCAAAAGTGGAGAAACGAAAACCATCAGGAGGCCAATAGTTTCCTTCTAAATAAGGAAGTACTGTACAAATGAAGGCCGGATCTAGGTTTACTCTGATGTATGGACGTTGTTGAAGTCACAAACTCTTAGAGAAAGTACATGTGAAGACTTGCGGAACCCATATGAACGGATTTGTGTTTGCCAAGAAAATTCTCAAGGCAGGATACTACTGGATGATATTTGAAAATGATTGCTGCAAATTTGTGTAGAAATGCCATCAATGTCAGATTCATGACAATTTAATCAAACTCCCGACGAGAAATCACAATGCCATGAGTTCACCGTGGCCTTTCGTCACTTGGGGGGTGGATGTCATTGGACCAATCGAACCCGCCACTTCCAATAGGCATCAATTCATTTTGGTTTCCATTGATTACTTCACCAAATGGGTAAAGGCAACGTCACAAAAATTAGTGATAAAGAAAGTAGTGTCCGACTTTGTACGAAACAACATCATATGCCAATTCGACATACCCGAATCAATCATAACAGATAACAGGGAAAATCTGAACAGCCACTTGATTAAGGATATCTGTGGGCAATTCAAGATCACTCATCGAAATACAACAGCTTACCGGCCACAGATGAATGGAGCCGTAGAAGCAGTCAACAAGAATATTAAGAGAATATTAAGAAACCTGACAGATAACTACAAAGGTTGGCACGAGCAGTTGTCATATGCTTAATTGGGATACCGTACCATGCCCTGAACCTCAATAGGGGAAACTCTGTACTTACTGGTTTATGGTACTAAAGTGGTCATATCAGCCAAAGTTGAGATACCGTCGTTGAGAATATTCGAGAGGCCGGATTGGACAACGCATAAAGGGTCTTAGCTCGATATGAGCAATCGGATTTAATTGCTGAAAAGAGGATGGTGGCCATATGCCATGGCCAACTATACCGAAAAAGGATGGCAAGAGCCTTCAATAAATGAGTCAGGACTCAACGTTTTCAAATGGGGCAAATGGTGCTCAAAAGAATCTTTCCACACCAAGATGAATACAAAGGGAAATTTTCTCCCAACTGACAAGGCCCCTATATTGTTCGCAAAGTGCTCTCCGAAGGAGCAGTAGTACTAGCAGAAATGGACGGGCAAGGGTAGCCCAAGCCAATCAATTCAGACACAATCAAACGCTATTACGTGTGAAGACAAGGTTTTTCAATTCTAATAGTATCTTTTGCTTGTAATCGTTATTTTTTTTTTTTGCTTGTATTAGTTATTCCATTTCTTGTAATCATTTGTAATAGATAGGAAAAACCAAACAAATTTTGTAATATGAACTACACAATGACCTGACTTCCCCACAGTGGGATACGTAGACAGTCTATTGGGGACCCGGTCGCTTTATTAGTAAAACCCAAAACTCATTTACTTTTATTCTGAACAACGTTCAACCTGATTCCTACTGCGATAGGATACATAGGCGGTCTTTGAGCTCGGTTGCACCAAAAGAAAAAACTAAGAAAACCCTAGAAAGCCTCAATGATAGGACTTCAAGAAGGACTCAGGATCCACATGAAGAGATTTCCACAGGCCTAACTGGGGCAAAATTTTTGAAAGGTCTCAAAAATTCGTGTCGTTAGCCCTTCATAAAGAGTACGCCGACCCAGAGTCTCAAACTGGGGTAGAAATTTGAGGGGATCTCAAAATTTCTCATCCTTTAGCACCCTACACTGGGGCAAAAATTTGAAGTCCCTAAAAATTTCTTGCAATCTAGAAGATTCGCCACGAGAGTTTGCCAGCCAAATAGATTTAAACTGGGGCAGAATTTTTGAGCGGGTCTCAAACATTTCGCACAAGGAAAAAAGGGAGCCTCTGTCATCAGAGAAAGATTTTTCCTCATTCGGGAGCGCATGTCATGACAATCAATTTTACAGTTTTAAAAAGATGCATTTATTTTTTCATAATTAGATAACTTCGGACGAACTTTTAAAAAATGACTTTCCTGCATAACTAAAATAAATTCATCTTTCAAATACCGAACCCAAGGGGATTTGATTCCAGAAAAGCCAGCAGATCCAAAGATGTGGCCAACGCCAGCAATGCGAATCAACTTTAACAGGGAACTAAACTTTTTTTTTATGCAGGTTCCCAGGTTATTAGGAGGACGACCCATCTTTCAATCTTTGTTTTATGTGCAGGAAAATGGTTCGCCAAAAGGGATTTGGGCTACTTCTAGAGACAGGATTTTCGAAAAGTGTCGGGCCATGAGGGCTATAAAGGATTTAAATGCCACAAGGGCAAACATCTAGCAGCCACGAAGGCTATAAAGGATTTGAATGACAAAAGGGCAGACATTCGGCCCCAAGGCCTATAAAGGATTTGAATGCCACAAGGGAAAACATTCAGCCACGATGGCTATAAAGGATTTGAATGCCACAAGGGCAAGCATCCAGCCATGAGGACTATAAAAGGATCTAAATGCCATGAGGACAAACGCGTAGCCACGAGTTCTAACTAAGGATGTGAACACCATAAGGGTAAAATATCCGAACAAGAGAGTCGCAGCAAAACAATACGACATATCTGACCATGAAAGTCACGGCCGACATAAAGGACGAAAGAAAAACGATTTAGCCGAAGGGGCCATAATTGTCGCCTTTATTTTTTGCCATAAGGGCAATTCATATTTTCTTATTTTCCTTAAGGGACATTCATATTTTTCTTATTTACCATGAGGGTCATTCATATTTTTCTTATTTACCATGACGGCCATTCATATTTTCTTTTTGTCATGAGGGACATGCATATTTTCTTTTGCCATGAGGGTCATTCACAATTTTTTATTTGCCATGAGGGTCATTCATATTTTTTATTTGCCATGAGGGCCATTCATATTATCTTATTTGCCATGGGGGCCATTCATATTTTCTTATTTGCCATGAGGGTCATCTATATTTTTTTATTTGCGAAGAGGGCCATTCATATTTTTCTTATTTTCCATGAGGGCCATCATATTTTCTTATTTGCCGAGGGCCATTCATATTTTTTTTTCCATGAGGGCCCTTCATATTTTCTTATTTTCCATGAGATATTTTCTTATTTTCCAAGAGGGTCATATTCATACAAACATACTGATGAGGGCCATATTCATACAAACATGCCGAGAGGGCCATATTCATACGAGAATGCCAAGAGGGTCATATTTATGCAAACACTGCTGAGAGGGCCATTCATGCATACTAGTTATCAAACATAATCATTGGGTCAAGGTAATTTAAAACCAGTCAGATGACTGCAGTGTTCGCTCCGAAGGTCAAGACGCTGTAAATCTGATCAGATGACCGTAGTATTCATCAGCAAAATCAGTCATAACATTGCTCAATAGGTGGAAGCAGATTGGCAGCCACCAAATCGAGAAGGCTGAAAGATCAAATCCAAATACATGTGGAGGAATGTGGAACTTTTTCGTACGCAACCGATCGAGATAGGGTGCCCATGAGAGTCAAACTCTCCGGCCATGACTTGGAAGATCTCTCTCTAGTCCATACTCAGCCAGACGAATTTTTTTACTTGCATATTTGCTTTTCTTTAATTTTCCACGACCGGTCGGGCACACACCGGCACACACAAAGGCATTCCCGCATAAAGGATAACCTTTTCCTCCTATTAAGTCGAACTATAAGTGACTTGATTCCCAAGACCAGGGATATGTAGGCTGACTCAATACTAGAGAGTCAATCACACTCCAACCTATCACTCCGGACTTCTCAGTTTTGATAACCGGGAAATTCGAAATTTGCTTAAATCTGCATTTAGAAGTCTAAATTGAGTCGAATTACACGTGGCCTGAATATTCATATAACCTGAGATATGTAGGAAACCCAAAAACCAGGGTTTGGCAACATATTTGAAAATTGCATAAAGTGAGAGGTAATATGAGCTGAGTCAGTCAAAAATCAGGGTTAGTCAAATTTTCGTTGCTCAGGGATGGCCTTGTCGTCCCCGAACACCGAAGGGGCAGTTTTTGACACCTAATTTTTGACCTCCCATAATTTATTTAATTACCCGGAGTCCTTGAATAGCTAAAGGAGTATAATGTGCATTTTTCTGCAAGCCAAAATGATTTTATAATTTACTTAGATAGTATTTTAGCCATTACGTTTGGTAAAATGTTTTCTATAATATTATAAATAACTTAGAAATTAATTTGCATATTTTATCACTAATATGAAACATTTTACTAAATTTCAATCAAGAAGATAATTTTAAAAAATTAATTATTTAATGGTCAAATTACCAGAAAATCAATTAGCAAGCATTTTACTCCATTCAATTCGAGAAATCTGATTAATTAAATGAATTAGTCATTTTATCCCTCAACTCTTAATTTTTCATATTTAATGTGCATTGGTACAATTTATTAGAGTTAACCATAACTAATTAAATGTGCAATTGTGGTTAATTCCATAAATTGTTTATTATGTGACTTATAGTGGCTACAATTGAAATAATCAATTGTTGGGTAATTCTGGCCTTAATTGAAATAGCCAATTCCATGGTTTAAATCAATCGGGGTCATTTTTGCAAAGTTAGTTTTAAATTGGTCGATTAAATCAAATATGGGCATAATTGAAACAATCGAATTCATTAGTTTAAATTAGTTAAGGCCAGTGTTGCAGATTAGTTTTAATTGTTCTAATTGGGCCAAAAATGGCCATAATTGGAACAACCAATTTCATGGTTTAAATTCAAAAAAGGCTATATTTGCAATTTGAGTCCATTTGCTTAATTAATCATTGTTTAGTTTGACCATGATTTAAATTAATTGATTTTTTCTTAGTTATGGTCATTTATTAAAATGGGTGGCAAATTCTCATGTATATATACACATATATACACGGATATACATGTATATATACATGTATATCGCGTGTATATACATGTATATAGTGGCCTCCCCTTTTATTTCTTTTAAGTCTGGTCGAGCCCAGTCCAACAGGACCAAGACCAATCCCATTTCGTTGATTAAAGAGGTAATACCCCATTTTCTCTTCATTTACGCACCAAACGAACCCTTAAGGGTTCACCCCCAAAGAGGAGGTAAACCCTAGCGCCGCCTCACTTTGTTTTTCTCTCTCCCGCGTCATGCAATGCCGGAAATGGCAAAGATAATGGCCCACTAGTATTCTTTCTGTTGTGGCATGGCTGACAATGGCAAGAGCATTAATTGCTCTGCCAATTCTCAACCATTTCCATCCAATACCTACCCCAAACACAGTATACTTCTCTTCTCCCTTCACGTTTTCTGCAAATCAAACGGTCTTTGACTGATTTTTCTTAATGGTTTTTTTTGTTGCGATTTTGAATCTGCAATTTCTATTAGTTCTCGAAGAACCCCACGGATTGACCTCATTTGGGTCAAATCGGACCCTTGATTTGTTCATATGTTCGATTCCTAACTATTAGATGTGGTTTGAGAAAAGCAAAATCTCAAAAAATGCTATACTCCCACATCGATTGCGGACTAAGGTTTGAGAATTAGTGGTTCTATATAAAGAACCGCATTCTCCATAATTCCAACAACTTTGAGCATATTGATATACCACTATAATAAAAAAAATCAAATTACCTAGGGTTTCTAATTATTGAGATCTTTAAGTATTCGGCTAAGTTTAACATTTTAAAAGTTTAATTTTTTCTTGAATGTTTGTGGCTGAGTGTTGGGGTTGAGGAAGCAAAGGAGCTTTAAAGCTCGATCTCTTCCAAGGCTGTGCAAACAAAAGGTAATCTTCTTGTCCCCTTTTATTTTTTAGCTTTTTGTAATTTTTAAATGTTAGTTGTGTGTTTAGGTTAAGTTAATTTATGTGATTAGTATGTTTATCTTGCCTTAGTTAGATATGTGATTTAGTGTATACTAGTTTGTAGTTATGTTGTTTAGTTAAATGTTGTTAGTCTTAAATCTTGTTGTTAATCCATCTGTGATTAGTATATATTAGTCTGTTATCATGCTTTAAGTATGTGATGTGATTATGTTCGGTCTATAGCCCTGTATATTAGTTCATTGCTTTAAATTTGATTATATAAGCTATTAAGGGTACTATTAGTTTAGATTAACTGTATACCTGTTAAGTACTAGTCCTGTTATGGATTATGTGTTCTTATTTAATAGGATTAATCATGATTAAAAACACTTAATCCCCATTTATGTGTTATTAGTTGGCTCAAGGTCTTCTTGGTCAAGATTCAGCATATTGACTGGTAGTTTAATTGATACTAGGCCTACTTTAGCTCTTGCTTAGTATATTGATTAGCTCAAATCATGTGTGATCGCATCTTCATGATATTTGTTTGGTGAATCTATCCCTACCATGTTAAGAACACAGCATCAATGACTCTTAAACCATGTTTTAGCTACTTGTCTTGATTAACTATATGTGTGGTTATCAAACATCTTAGTAAAAACTATGTTGAAAGCCTAATGATCAATAGTAGTGTACATATTGATTGTAACTTGTGTAGAATTGATTAATGTTGATTGAAAGGGGTTATGAGTCATCATGTGATTAATGTAGGATTTATTTTGCTAAAGGGGGTTTGTGGGTCAGGGGAAATGTGATATGTTTTTGTTTGGTTTAAGCTCAACTTGAAGTTTTGTTAGATGGTAGTGGTACATAGAATGGTAAAAAAAAAAAACTGAGAACATGATCCCGTATACTCATGTGTTAGTAGGTCCTAGGTCATCCAGATTTAGTCTAAATGTTATACTATAAGTTATTTGAATCATGTGTGTGAATATCTAAGGCAGTTATGTGGTCAACTTGGAGTTTCAATGACCATTTGATTCTTAGTCATGTGTGTTGGTTGAGTATAAACCTGGAGTCTTTGTGTCATGTCTAAATGATTGATGAATGTTTAGGCCAGCCTTTGTGTTGTATCGGCTTATATGGTTATGTATGTGTTTGCATATGTGTGTATAAATAATTATGATCAGTTTCTCATTTTAGTTTAACATACAAATCTTGAACACCTCCTAATCTTTATCTTCTTTATGCCCTATGTGATTACATATCAGGCCATTTGGGCTACTCATTTGCATTTGAAGGCCCAACCTCGCTATTCTTGATCGAGTCCATGTATAAAGGAAGCTAATATTTGCATTTGAAGGCCCAGTCATGGGTGAAAATGATTTGTGCATTTCAAGGCCCAACTATGGGTGAAAATAGTAGCTGGTGGGCTTAGGTAGGCCCACCATCCTAACTCTTCCTCATTTTTCTTACAATATATACAATACATTTGTGAAAAACATGTATAAATTTTGAAACCCCTATGTATGCTTAGAATCTAGAAAAATGTTGTATTATTAGGAGAGTCGTCCAAAACCATTTTCAAAACTCGGCTAATTCTTAACTTTGCATGACATTGGTACTTAATTTTTAGAAACTTAAAACTGATTCAATTCTTTAATAAGATTAAATGATTCAAAAAAATGGGCTAAGTATAGATTTTTGGGCCCTCCGCCCTTTAACGAAATCTGTAAATAAGTGACTTAAAGATTTGGGCCTCAAGCCCGCTGAAGAAACCAATTCTATGAAAAATATGCCACTTGTCTTTCTCTTTTTGGGCCTCAACATGAGACTGGATATATTTAACATCTGATGGAAAAATAATTTTTTGGACTATGTTTTAGAAAGAGCACTCTTTCAAAACTTGGACTAAATTTTGGCAATAAGAGATCAAAGACTTAGAAAAGATATCTAGAAAAGCAAAAGGATTTTTATGGTCTGGACTTGGATTCCTTTTCAAAAAAGAAATGGAGACTGTTGGGCCAAAAGCCCAAACGTTATGGACAAAAACAAAGAAAATTATACTTAGACCGAATTCAAGGATAAGATGGCTTTGGGTATGAATATGCGTTGACTTATATGAGCTTCACGATGGACAAGAATGGACTTAATTAAAATTTCATTTCTTATATATATATATATATATATATATAATAGGAGAAATATTCCATATTTTTCTTATATATGTATAATAAAACCTACAAGTACTAAACCCATTTTATTAGGACTAAAATAGTAGTGACTCTACTTAGGAGAAATCCTGAGTGTGTCTTAGTCCGGCAATAAAGTGAGTTAAACACTTATACATATTTTTGAAACCAAAACCCCCTTATTCTAAGGGGAATATTTTGCCGAAATTATGAATTTTATGATAAAAGAAATGAAAATTTTGTGGAGAATTAAACCTAAGCAAATAAATACAATAATCACACATTGAAGCTCGTAGGTCAACCATACTCTACGAATCCTTACTACTAGGGTGCTTAAAACCTTCCCTAGGGGATCACCAGAACCCTTACCTCGAACTCTGATCCAAAAAGGGTTTTTCTCTTGTTTGATAAACCCTTTTAAACCTGATTTTTCTAATTTCCCTTAAATAAGTTAGGTGGCGACTCTAAAAATACTAAAATTCATTTAGAGCACCAACAACCTCTTAGTAGCTTTTATGTGCCCGCCTAAAAGTGAACCATAACAAATGCAACACTGAAAATAAAATGTCCTGCCTCATGTACGGCTCGGTGTGTAAGTGCGTAGCCCCGAAGGCAATGCATAGAGTTGAAGCCAAATTGTATCTCTATTAGCCCTAAAGGCAAATTATATCTCTGCCTATCCCCGAAGGCAAACTGTATCTCTAAATAGCCCGAAGGCAAACTGTATCTCTATATAGCCCCGAAGAAAAATTGTATCTCAATATAGCCTGAAGGCAAGCTGTATCTTTGAATATCCTCAAAGGCAAACTGTATTTGTGTATAGCCTAAAGGAAAACTATATCTCTGTATATCCCCGAAGGAAAATTGTATCTTTTTATAGCCAGAAGGCAAACTGTATCTCTATATGGCCCCGAAGGAAAATACATATGATGATGAATCCATAGCTCGAAGGCATTTGTATTCAATGATGCTGTAAATGATATGCATGATACACTCTCTGATTCTCAACTAGATATGATATAACTCTAACTGAATATAGATTCTTGATAAGGGATAACTACAGCACAAGTAAGATGGAATAACAGACATTTAGACACTATATGAATTACTCTTTTCATATATGCTCTTTTGACTCTTATTGATTATGGGTTCATGCCAAAAGGAAAGAAGGGACAATATTTACATACGATTCCTATAAGGTCGTGCACGTGTTGTATTTAATACACATATAACATATGGGTCGCTCAAGTAGCAGAATTTGACCATCTTACTAAACTCGGAGAGTTCCATACAATCTTATGAAGGCTCGACCTAATACAAATGTTGTTACATGGACGAAGCAACTATATCTGGATGGATGACTCACAATACCTCGTCTTTTTGAACTCATTTAGAGAAGGAACAAATGATAAGAATTCATATCACAGGATACAATAGGGACATATCTACCTGTCTACGAATATGATACCTTTAGAACCCATTCTCTAATCCTGTGGAACACCCTAGTTGGAAAGACTATGATCATTTACGTCAGTGCGGTTTATCTTAAAACAAGCTCTATGCCACAATAATGGTAATCTGGATGCTTACGACATAATTCCTCTTGCTTTATGCTCTATAACCCCTTAACAACCATTTGAACTCCAACCATATAATAGCTTGTTATCGTACGACTAACTTCACATGAAAGGAACTTCTAGTATGAACAAGAGAGTCACGATTCTTTGCTTCAAGGAACTCAGATAGGATAGGAACATCTGATAGGGTTTAATATTGCTAAATATGAGTGGACACAAACACTTACTCCATGAAAATCCTTATTTTTACTAACTGGAAAAAACATTCGAACTGTCACGCCCCAAATCTGGAGAGGCATAACCGGCACCCGGTGCCACACTCGGCCAGAACGAACCACTCTATACTTGTAACTATAGAGGGATAACCCCCAACTTAGGCCGATAGGGCCTACCTGCACACAGATAATACTAACCGGCCGACAAGGCCACATTCTGGGTAAACATAAAGACTTTCTATCTCGTCTGGACTGGGCACACACACCCAAAACATCTATATATAACTGAGCAAGCCGACGAGGCTGCTATGATCGTACAAAACCAACAATACCGAAACAGGTACATACAAGCCGGCAAGGCTATCACACTACACACTATATACAGGACTCGTCTAGAAGCCTCTAAAATAGCATAACAGAATCATGGGAGGGACAAGGCCCCGGCCTACCAGTCATGTCTATAAACACAAAAGGAAGACAACACATAGACCTGGCAACTCCGAACAAGAAGAAGCTTACCAATCAGCTGACATCAAGTCCTGTCTACTGGGGAGGTCTGATAGTCTGTCTATCTGTTCCGGCAGGCATGAATGCAGCACCCCCGGTAAAAGGGATGTCAGTACGAATAATGTACTGAATATGTAAGGCAAGATAACAACTGAAATGAAATAACAAGTTGTACTCTGGATATCTCAAGAAGGCATATGGAGATACTCTACTTGGATTACTTCTTGTCTAAAGCAAGATAACATAACTCTAGAAATATAACACTGTGACCCGAAGGTCAGGCATAGACAACTCCATGACCCATGGGCCAGGTATAACCAACTCCATGACCCGTAGGTCAGGTGTGCACAACTCCATGACCCGTCGGTCAGGCAACGAACTCCATGGCCCGTAGGCCAGGCGTATACATACATATAATGATAACTCGAAGGCAACATAATAGCTTATCAGTAACATATACACTAGTTATGCATTCTGTCATTCTATCATCTTATATAACTCCACTATTCTTATACTTGTTCTTATCTAGAGAGGAGTATTACAATAGGGTTATGGTAACCCAAGTACAATCTTCTTAAATAGCACATCTCTGTGCGAACCGTCAAAGGTGGCTCAATAGTCATGCCAATGATCAGAAAGAATAAACTTAACATACCTCGAAGTCTATCTAAATGTCCAGTGTTTATTTCCCAAGCTCGCAAGTCTACAACCATGATAATATAGGTTACAAGTAGACCATATATATCTCTTACTATCCAATTCAAGTACGAATGAAGCTTAACGAAATTCGGGCAGCATTTCCCCTATAATTCTTACTCCAATCCAACTCCAAAATACCCCACAATATACATAACATCATCAACAACAACAACAACAATATTCACTACCTATATTCCAAGAATTCCATCCACAACAACTCAAGAATACACTCCAAATTAATCCACATGATAATAAACAACAACGACAACTTATACGATTTCCCGCCCTTAATTTCGTAGTTCTCATCTCATAATTTAGCTATGACCTGGATGAATTTAAATATACCTAGAAGAGAAGGATTCTTACCTCATATGCAGAGAACTCCTCTTCTTCCACCTTATTTCACTTCAAATAAATCTCAGATTTGCTATCATCCGGCGAAAACCGACGTGGGTATGTCTCTATGTCGTCCTTCGCATTTTTGCTTCAACATAAGAGGATATATCTACCTCCACACGTTTCTTCTCCTATTTTTTTATCAAGGGGACTCTTCCTAATATAATTTGAGAAGAAGGAAAATAAATATTTTTCCATACTAGCTCAAACGTTTGCTGGTCATAGGAATATTTACATATATATTCTCAAGAGGTAAGTATATTCATCAATGGTAAGACAATAGTTGTAAAATATTAGTGGACCGTGGGGTCCCCTCCCCCCTCCCCCGCCATTACTTGAAGGAAATAATGTTTGGTCCTATATGTGTCACCATTAGCTACACTTAAGAGTAAATAGTCACTTGGTCCTATTTTACCATAGTGGCACGTGGATTACATATTCCTTAATAAAACTTATCCATTAATTTCTTCTCTCCCGTGAGCTTCACATATTTAACCAACTTTACAAATAATTAATTTCTTGATCTCAATTCACTTAAACACGAATCACTTTTAACACACTTTCTATACTCAATATCATAATCATGTGGTATAACACTAGTCCATAGCCTCTTTTGTCACGCCTAAAAATATTATTCCAATCACCGTCGTCCCTTCGAGACTTCGTCTTTTTATACACTGATCTCTTTATTTGCATACTTGAATATGACCAAAATTCTCCGGTGCGAGCAGTTCGAACCATAGCTCGAAGGTACGGGTATATTATAAATATTGATGAAACTTATACTATTCGGTTTGCTTAACCTCTCACCTTCATGACACTTACTTATAACTTGTTAAGCATCGCATAAATACTTATAACCTCAAAAATTAACCTTGTCCTTGAACTTATGTCGATTAACTCACGACAAATCCAATGTACAAAAGTACAGAATGTAACATCCTTCCCCCCTTTAGAAACATTCGTCCTCGAATGTTAACTCTTAGAGACTTGCGAAAATTTTGCCAAAGGCTCTGCTGTAATCTTAACTAAAATCAAACTTGTACGCAACCAGAAAACACACTATATATGTCACACGCCAATATCCATAAATAGCAACACTTGGTTTCACTTGACCGCAATAAGAGCTCTCCTCAAGATCTACTGGCTTGTGCCGAATTTAAGAACTCGAGTATCATCTATTTATAAGATGGGGTATATGACTGAAATACACTCCTACAGTATCCTTATATTGGCAATCCCATTGGGATACGATTGCATACTGACGAAAACTTGATTCACTAGTCTTGAAGTCGTTTGAAGATCCAATTATATAAGAACGGAAGGCTTCCTTTCGTAGTTCAATAGCTTAGTGTAGCTCACATCATGGTAAAAGGTACAATCCCCACTCTGGATCTTATAATTCTCATTTTACATTTCTGAAGTTTAGTCATTGATCTTTGGCTTCAGTACTTGTAACATTTATATTTAACCTCCTATCGCACATCGTATAAAGATATAGTTATATTTCTTCTTCGTATAAGGAGAGAATGAGTTAGGACGGGTTACAACTCTTCAATCTCATATTCTATGTCACTCTCGTGAAATATGAGCTTAACTTGTCATTTTAGCCCATACTCCTGTGATAATTCGCCCATTTTTACTTAGCATAGCTTAACCTAACAGACTCTTTTGAATAGGATAGAGGCGATATGGATAGTCGTTCATCCATGTTATACTGGATGTCCGTCTATCATCTCCAGACTGTTGATTACATTGTGTCACTCGTCATAGATCATCTTTTATATCTACTGCAGTACTCTAGATTACAACTCAGTTGTCATCTGCGCTTCTTAATCGTATGGTAAGAATGATGCTCTCTCGCCATTGTGTTATCTCAAAGTCCCACAATAGTGGGGACACATAGTTAGCCTCGACATCCCCACTCTGTCTTTTGTTATCTCCAATGATGGCGCCCTTCTAACTTGGATTTATCTTAGAGCTGTTAATGGATAAAGTCGTTGTACTGTCTTTCTGTACTTCTGCTATTGAGGGTGATTATGCATTACTCTGGGTCACAATTACTGTAATCAACTAGGTCTAATTATTGGACTTCTGATTTGCTTAACTGGTGTAACTCCTGAGCTTCCTCTTCCTTCCGGCTTTTAAGTAAGCCTAAGCTGCCTTTCAATCTGGAGCTCACAGCATTAGCTACCTTAAAGCTTTTTGGTTCATTATGTCACTTGCATCCTGGATGCTTGACTTATCTTAGTGCCCACACACCCTGGGGACTTCTTGATCTCAAATATCACTCTTAATTCTGCTTCTCCGTTCATTAGCCACAATAGGTGCCACTCCCTTGTGGAATACATACAATATTCTTATGAGACTTTTGTTAAAGATAACTTTTCCTATAACATTGGGTTCAAGTCGCTATACTTAATCGAAGCCTTCTCTCTTACTTCCTCAGCTAGTGTTTCATTGTAGTACATAAGAGAGACCCTCTGACTTTTGGAAAACTGCTGCCCATTATGTCGTATACCTGACAAAATTCTCGATGATTCTACTCACCTATAAGTATCCTTAGTTGCATACATTTGCGCTCTTGTGCTCATAGGGTTACTTTTGAACTCAAATTCTAATTGTCTGCCTATTCTATAGGCCCAGTGACATTCTCTTCTACTTTTGTACATTCATCTAATACAACTCCTGTCTGAAAACTTCTCGGGGAATATGATCTTATTTGCGAGACTGAATTTCATATGCTGGGGTTCAGTATGCTATCCCGCCTAATCTGATGATTGACCTGTGGCCTCTTGTTTGACCTAACTAGGCTCCTCATAAATCGAATACGAACCTTTTTCCGGTCTGTTCTAGTATTTATGCTTCAGGTAACCTCCTATGAATTCTACTTTTAATTTAATTTGCCTCTCGTACTAGGTCATTATGTATCAAGTATCCGCTTGAACGTACTATCAATTGGCACCCTTTCTTGCTGGTAACCCTTATTACCTCTTGTCTGATGTCATACTGTAATAACATTCTGGGATCGTGACATATTATCTGTAGGGTCTGCCTAAATAAAACCTCATTCATTTCGCCTTTTGTTACATTCTTCCTTCACTATTCTATATGTAGATGGACACTTAATACAGACTTAATACCATATCGCTCCCTCTTCCCCCCCCCCCCCCCCCTTAGGGGAATACTAACATTTAATGCTCTGGAGTTCTACTTGTAGATGTTTTACCTCTTAATCTTCAGCATCTTGTCATATTTTCAATGACATTTAAAGGTTACTCTTCTGTCACCCATTATATTATTCCTGGAACGCGGTCTCTGTAATTCTCTCAACGCCATCTGTTATTGAAATCCTCCGAGTCCCTAATTCCTGTTCAGTTATCTTGCTTACTACCCATACTGATATATGCTACCTTGGGAATCTATCTTAGCCTTCCGATGATCTTGCTGGAGTCACCAATTCGCTTCTCGAAATATGGGTATAACCTTATGGCTTATACTCTCTTATGACCTCAAGATTCGTCTGATCTTATCTCCTTTCATTCTTGGCCATGAACTCGTCATTCTGCCATATCCTGACTTACCATTATCACTGATTTATCACATTTTACTCATAACGATTCACTTATCCTCCTATTATCCTCTTACTAATGTTCTCGTCTCTTGCTTTATTTAAAAAAAAAACTTCAATAAGGCAATCTATCGCATTTAGCTCTCCTTGCTTCGTGCCACTTTGTTCTTCTGGTCACCCAATATTTTCCTTTACTGGGAAAGGGAACCATACTAAGATTAGTACTTATCCCTTCTAGGATTCAACATTTTGCTTCTGAACTTTGTAAACGAGTTGCTAATCATATCTGAAATGGGTGCAGCTAATTGTACCTATCTCTATTACGATTAGAAGGGGACTCACAATGCCTATATTTCCCTGCCTGAATTGTAAACACTTATAATCTTCACTAATTGGCTACCTCGTACCCTTTTCACCTTGCCTCTTTTGCGTGCTGGAACTTATACTTTTACCTCCTGATACTCTCATAGCCTTCTATCCCGGAGGGTGTGCTAGATATCCCTATCTTAGTCTCTTAATCATGAAATTGGCACATCCGGTATACGCAGCCTGATAGGGCCTCAAACTTGCCACATCATCTAAAACTCTCTCTGCTAGTGCTCTTACCTGCTGTTGTATTAGCCCTTTGGCTTGCTGTAATATCTCAAATCACAAGCATCTCTGTGTATCAATAGCAAACATAAATCCTGACTCAAACTCTTATAACTCAGCTCTACAGTATGATTTGGATTTGAAAGAAGGGTAACAGACTCCCAAATGCCCTGTAGCTTCCTGTTTATATAATGTGGTGCACAACAAATTTATAAACAAGACCCTACTAGACACGGCTTGTAGACTCCCTAGGACAGACCTGCTCTGATACTATGTTTGTCAAGCCCAAAATCTGCAGAGGCGAAATCGGCACCCGGTGTCACACTCGACCCCAACGAACCACTTTATACCTGTAACTATGGAGGGATAACCCTCAACTTGGGCCAATAGGGCCTACCTGCACACATACAATACCAACCAGCCGACAAGGCCACATTCTGGGTAAACATAAACACTTCCTATCTCGTCTGGACTGGGCACACACACCAAAAACATATATATATATATATATATATATATATAACTGAGCAAACCGACGATTCTGCTATGATCGTACAAAACCAACAATACCGAAATAGGTATTTACAAGCCGGCAAGGCTATCAAACTGCACACTATATACAGGACTCGTCTACAAGCCTCTAAAACAGCATAACTGAATCATGAACGGGACAGGGCCCTGGCCTACCCGTCATGTCTATAAACACAAAAGGAAAACCCCACATAAACCTGGCAACTCCGAAAAAGAGGGAACTCACCAATCAGCTGACATCAAGTACTGTGTACTGGGGAGGTCTGATAGTCTGTCTATTTGTTCCTGCAGGTATGAATGCAGCGCCCCCGGCAAAAGAGACGTCAGTACGACTAATGTACTGAATATGTAAGGCAAGATAACAACTAAAATGAAATAACAAGTTGTACTCTGGATATCTCAAGAAGGCATCTGGAGATACTCTACCTGGGTTACCTCTTGTCTAAGGCAAGATAACATAACTCTAGAAATATAACTCTGTGACCCGAAAGTCAAGCATAGACAACTCCATGACCCAGAGGCCAGGTATAACCAACTCCATGACCCGTAGGTCAAGCAACAACTCCATGACCCGTAGGCTAGGCGTATACATACATATAATGATAACTTGAAGGCAACATAATAACCTATCAGCAACATAGACACTAGTTATACCTTCTGTCATTCTATTATCTTATATAACTCGGCTATTCTTATACTCGTTCTTAACTAGAGAGGAGTATAACAATAGGGTTATGGTAACCCAAGTACAATCTTCTTGAATATCACAACTCGGTGTGAACCGTCAAAGGTGGCTCAATAGTAGGAATCATGCCAATGAAAAGAAAGAATAGCATTAACATACCTCGAAGTCTGTCTAAATGTCCATCATTTATTTCCCAAGCTCGCAAGTCTACAACCATGATAATATAGGTTAAAATTAGACCATATACATCTCTTACTATCCATCTCAAGTACGAATGAAGCTTAACGAAATTCGGGCAGTATTTCCCCTATAATTCTTACTCCAATCCAACTTCAAAATAGCCCACAATATACCCAACATTATCAACAACAATATTCACTATCTATATTCTAAGAATTCCATCCACAACAATTCAAGAATACACTCCAAATTAGTCCACATGATAATAAACAACAACAACAACTTATACGATTTCCCGCCATTAATTCCGTAGTTCTCATCTCATAATTTAGCTATGACCTAGATGAATTTAAATATACCTAGAAGAGAAGGATTCTTACGTCATATGCCAAGAATTCCTCTTCTTCCACCTTATTTCACTTCAAAGAAAGCTCCGATTTGCTATCACCCGGCGGAAACCGACGTGGGTATGCCTCTATGTCGTCCTTCCCATTTTTTCTTCAACATAAGAGGATATATCTACCTCCACACGTTGCTGCTCCTATTTATTTTTTTTTATCAAGGGGACTCTTCCTAATTTAATTTGAGAACGAAAATACATATTTTTCCACACTAGCTAAAATGTTTGCTGGTCATAGGAATATTTACATATACATTCTCAAGTGGTAAGTATATTCATCAATGGTAAGACAATAGTTGTAAAATACTAGTGGACCGTGGGGTCCCCCCCCCCCCCCCCCCCTTTTCCATTACTTGAAAGAAATAATTTTTGGTCCTATATGTGTCACCATTAGCTACACTTAAGAGTAAATAGTCACTTGGTCCTATTTTACCATAGTGGCACGTGGATTACATATTCCTTAATAAAATTTATCCATTAATTGCTTGTCTCCCGTGAGCTTCACATATTTAACCAACTTTACACATAATTAATTTCTTGATCTCAATTCACTTAAACACGAATCACTTTTAACACACTTTCTATACTCAATATCATAATCATGTGATATAACACTAGTCCATAGCCTCTTTTGTCACACCTAAAAATATTATTCCAATCACCGTCGTCCCTTCGGGACTTCGTCCTTTTATACACTGATCTCTTTATTTGCATACTTGAATATGACCAAAATTCTCCGATGCGCGCGGTTCGAACCATAGCTCGAAGGTACGGGTATAATATAAATATTGATGAAACTTATACTATTTTTTTTGCTTAACCTATGACCTTCATGACACTTACTTATCAATTGTTAAGCATCACATAAATACTTATAACCTCAAAAATTAACCTTGTCCTTGAACTTATGTCGATTAGCTTGCGACATATTCAACGTACAAAAGTACGGGATGTAACATGAACCCTCTAGGTCATTTCGTTCTCATGAAGAGCTTCAACTCAGTTCACCTTAAGTAAGCTTATACGCCCCGATTCTGATCACATAAAGATTATCAACATCCTATTCATCTTAATTAAGGACTTATATTTCCTTTAGACTACTTAAAAACTTTCCAATATAAGCTTATCAACGGGGAAAACTCTAGCCCATAATGGCACTGGCAGCTTGACCTTAGGAGTGATACACTTGAAAGGTAAACCAAATCATGAACACATAACGTATCCCTTTATTCAACCGAAGGAGTTCATAACATGGACTAATATGTTTCCTTAGTCTCTAGACGGTAGAACTTAGAATCATTTGAGCGCTAGCCATATGGTTCAACTTAAGTAACCATCTATAGTTCGTTAACAATGTTCCACAGACTATCTATGGACGCTCAAAGGGCTGTAAAGACAATTAATCTTACGACAATCTATAGTCCTTTAATGTTGTGGAAGACTTCGACATATTCATCTTAGAACACTTTATATCCTAATAGCAACCATATTGAGCTACCAACATCATTCATCTTAAATAGCCATCTATAATCCCTTTACGATATTCACAAACTGTCAACATTTCATATAAAAGGGAACCCTAAACCCGCAATAGTCATTAGCCAACTCGACCTTAATAATAGTATGCTTGAATGACAACCATTTGATAGGTGTATAACATAGTTCTTTTATGACTTACGAAACCTTTAACATGTGATCGGCGCTTTGTAAGTTCGAATTGAACTTGACTCACAGTTACAACATCGTAGAGGAATACTGATTCGTACATACGTATGTGACATGGCTCTAATCTAAATCATGAAATTGATTACCCGGGATTGACAGACTTCCACACTCCTTGGACTTTGACGACAAGAAAAGAACAATTCCGTAATGACCCAATTTACCAAATCGTGATGGCACTAGTCCCACCATACTAGTAGGCCAACATCAACCGTTAATAGCCCAAAATAAGCGAAAATATTAAAAGCGTAATACAAGTCATTTTCAAGTCTTAACAATCTCAAATAGAAATACTTAAGTAATTACAATCTTTCCCCGAAATCCGATGTCACTATAATACAAGGACTACTAAGAGTATCAATAGTCGGAATACATAGGGAACTGTTTGAAATGAAAAAGACAGAAAATAAAGGATAAGGAGAATCTGGAGCCATACCGAATCCAAGGAGCTTACCCCGGCCTCTCAAGCAACGCTCTAACGGGGAACCTGGTAGTGCTAGGAACCGATTCTGCACACAAAAAGGTGCAGCAAGTGTAGCATGAGTATAATAAACAACGGGTACTCAGCATGCTTCGTTGACCGACCCTTCTCGGAACGAAAATGAGGGTTGGTCTTCGACACCACAACGACACTTGTCCGCGATTAGTCCAAATAGAAGACAAACATAATAATAGCTAAACTCACATAACAAATAGATTTTCAAGATAAGGCAAAACAAATACTAATAATCACAACAATAATAGAGAATGGATGAATGATATACAAATGCAATGCAAGGCCTTGGTTTCCACTTCCCGATATACACACGTTCAAATATTAATGAATCGTGACCCATGGGGGGCTCATGAGGCCCATATATCACCGCTCTAAAAAATCATCGGATCACAGACTGCTCCTGTAGCAACCTCGGATCACGATTTCCACATATCATATCTCAAGTACCTATCACTTAGCCCACTGGACCCATTTTTCAACGGAACGCGCTAAAAGCATAATCACTCTCCGAAATAAGATCCCATTAGACTCACAATCATATCCTCAAATCATATGCATGAATACATATAACATATGAATATGGCATACATCAAGTCAAGAACAATCATATTAGCATGGAATCCATCCTCATGTTTACAATATCATAAAGGCTTCACCTTCTTACTTCCTTTTTACTTTAACGAGGATATATGAGTGATATGCATACAAACAGACAAGACATGCAATAACAATAAGAGACATAAAGTATGGGCATCGGACCCCAATCCTATATCCAAGGGATTGTACTGTTCTATCAGTTAGTGGTCAAAGCATGGCAATCAGACCAACTATACAATTGAAATTGCACAAATACCTATCACATGATGACCGGTATCTGATACTGGTGCTCGTGTCACAACCCAATTTAGCTAAATCGCGCGGGCACCTACCTTTCCCACCTCAATAGGCTAAACCTTATCCCAGCAATCTCCAAAACATGAATTAATGAATAACTAAGCGGAAGAGACAGAAATACATAAGTTTGACATAATAATAGATTGAATATACGGAAATACATCAATACCACCCCAGAAATCTATCTAGTAATACAAGAGCAACAAACTAGAATCTACAAGTCTAGAAATAACAATAATATATCAAAAGTCTGAATATGTCTCGGAATATCAAGTAAGACATAAAGTAAAGAAGAATCTTCAAGGCAGCGGACGTCCTCATGCTCACCCTGTAAGACTCTAACAGCAACTCTCGTACCACTATCAGCCACGAGAAGCAGAGTTCGATCCCACCGGGAACTCTGCATTCATAAAAGAATGTAGCAAGTGCATGTCAGTACAAACAACAAGCTTTGGTAGGTATCATAGGCCGACTAAGTTTAGCTAACACATATTAAGGCAATAAAGTAAGATAAACAGGCAAATCAACAGGGTATAAGTCAAACACGAGCCAGAATCCAAGTACAAGTCATCACCTATGTCTAGCATCTAAACCCAAATGTGTCAAGTCTCAAAATACTCAATCCAAATCCATATATCACAAGTACATCACAAGAATATAACAATAGAAGCCATAGTAAAATGGAATGCAATAATGTATGAAATGTCAATGCAATGCATATGCATCGTACACATGTTCTCCGATAATGGAACATCACATCTCGGCAACACAACCAATAGGGGACCCACGAATTTCATGTACCTCATGGTTCTGGCAACAACCTCGGCAACCGCTACCTCACGATTTCGGCAACAACCTCAGTAGTCGCTACACTCATACCTCGATTTTAGGATAAATATCGGACATCGATCCCCACGTCACTCTCATCAAACTGAGCCCAGCTCGTAACAGTGTTTCCTCAAGTATCATCAATGTACCAATAATATATCATGAAGGATGGGAATGACTGCAATGTATGAGTTCAACATCAGTAATCAAATCAATACCACAAGTACCACGTATGGGCACACCAACAATATCATGAAAAGGCTACACAATAAGCCTTAATAGAACACTATCCTTGTATCAAACGTCAACAAATAAGACACTACAATATCATGGCCAAGATATATCAATAGTCTCCAATGTCTACAATCTCCACGGGGCATCGAACCAATAACAATAGAAGAAGATAAGCCAAACACAACGGGGTGGCTAACCCCATTCACACAATAGGGCCCAACCTAATAGAATATCTAACCCAACTTCATACCCGAAGGTTTACATGTTTTTTCCGACAATATCGTCTAAATATATGCTTCGCTAAATGATGTCTTACCATAGGGTAAACCGTAAGCTACTTGGAAGGCCGAATGACAATATCACTAACAATCACTCCTTAGACTTCCCTTTCCTTTGAACCTCGAACATTGGGAACCAAACCAGCTATGCACACAAGTTTTAAATGACCATCATCGACGAATTTTTAAGAAATGTCCGTTTACCCAAAAGTCAACTCTTATTCGTTTAAAGCCCAATTTTGCCAAAAAGTCACCCAAATCAACCCTGAACACCTAGGGAAACATGTCAACGGTCCCCTCGGATCAAATATGATGTAACAAGCTCGGGAAAGGTAAAAAAGTGTTGAAAAGACTATAAAGGCCAAGCGGGTCGTTACATCAAATACCAATTAAACCACTACTCGTCCTCGAACGACGAGGGGAAAGGAACGGAGAAGTACCTAAATGAGCGAAAAGCATAATCACTAGTCTGGAATAATATCTCATTGGAATCAAAATCATATCCTCAAATTGTATGCATGAATACATATAACGTATGAATATGACATACATCAAGTGAAGAACAAGCATATTAGCATGTAATCTATCATTTTTACAATATCATAAAGGCTTCACCTTCTTACTTCCTTTTTACTTTAATGAGGATATAGGAGTGATATGCATACAAACAGACAAAACATGCAATAACAATAAGAGACATAAAGTACGGGCATCAAACCCCAATCACAGATCCAAGGGATCATACTATTATATTAGTTAGTGCTCAGAGCATGGAAATCAAACCAACTATACAATTGAAATTGCACAAATACTCATAACATGATGACTGGTATTTGATACTAGTGCTCGTCACCTCATGAGTATCGGAACCCCCTTAATTCACCCCATGTCCCTCTTATTAGGTTTATTTTATACAACACACACATTCAAGAAAGAGTTCAAGGTCTTAATGTTACACTGTGTAGTTCTATATATTAAGATTCGTTGTACGTTAGTGGTCTTAGTTTTGGACACCGAAATTTTCCTTCGAGGTTATATGTGGTTGAATATGCTTAACTTATGCTTATAAGTGTTTAAGTTAATGTTTGGTAAGTTATGGAAGGATTACAGAATAAGTATATTGAAGCGGAAAGGTTTGTCAAAAGTTGTTTCTGGGGAAAAATAAGATATGGGCCATATTATTGAGATATGGTCCGTATTGAGGTATCGACATTGTTTAAGGATTTTAAAATTTAAACAGAGAGCAGAATTTTTGAGGGGAAACTATACGGACCAACTATACGGTCTGTATAATATTATACGGACGACATGTTTGTCGTATAATGTTATACGTCCAGCATATACGGTCCGTATTGTTTAAGTCGGTGGAATTTTTCCCTTTTGTTATAAATTAAAATCCACGACTTAGGGCTCATTATTTCAACAAATCAGATCCCTAGTTACTCTCTAAAATCTCTCAACCATTCCTAATCATCCACAAACATTCCAACATATTCCAAGAGAATATCAAACCTTAAAACCCTAAGCTAGTTCATGGAAGGAGATTGTTCTTGCTTCTAGTCGAAGTTGTGGTGAACAAGCTTTAGAGTAATTTGTGTGAGGTGGAATTCTTCAAGTTATAAGGTATGCTTTTCAATCTACTTCTTATGATAAGTTGATTTGAAGATCTAGAAAGTCTTAAAGGTGAAAATATTTATGAAGAAAAGTCATAAGGTGTTGTGCTGAAGTTGTTGTTATGGATTGACTATGAAAGGAAGTATTGGAACTGAATTGAGTTTAATTTGAATATAAATCTTGACTATGGTATTTTAATGTTATTATTGTTGTTTTGAGAGTTGATTATGAGTTTGGTTGAAGTAGATGATATAGGTAAAATGTTGCCCGATTTTCATTAGCTTACAAATTAATCTAGTTTGACCTTATGAGAGTTTCAATGACTTAAACTTAGTACGAATTATCTTTAATGTAGATTTTCAAGCTCGCAAGGATAGGCGTTGAGTGTTTAAGGAGACAATGAGGTATGTAAGGTTATCCCTTTCTTTCTAATAGCATGATCATATTGATACAAAACTCTTACAAATGATATCCATAGTGTCCCTATTCTTAGAAAAACTAGAAGTTTATGTTTCTTGATGTTCTCATGATATTATTGAATTTGTTTTATGATTATTGATCTTGTCTCACGATTATGGATCTTGTTTATGATTATTAATCTTATCTTATGGTTATTTTTCCTTCAAGGGTGAGATATGTCGATGATGACAGCTCCATAATGATAATCGGAGGTTTACCGACCTTACGTCGCTCTGATAGAGTTGTAACATTTCTTTGAGCTCCCATGCATGCTTTATATATATATTTTCGAACTCAGAATTGAACTATATCGTCTGCTGTAAACTTAACATAACAAACTTTGCATCGAAAACTCATAACCCATGCATCTATATAAGCAATCATACATGCCAAGGATAGCAATGCAAGCCGACTAGGCCGCTACATATGTTGTACAACAAAATAAGAGCTGACATAGCTACACGACACTCCTACTATACCTAATTGTCTACAGACCTTTATGGAGTATAAACTGTAGAAAAGACAAGACAAGGCCCCTGTCATACCCATATATCTACATATCAAGCTAGCATACCAAAAGGGGGCTGCAACTCCGAACCAAATGGAGCGCACTGACTACAGCTGAGTGGAGATCCTACTAGGCTGGGTCGTCTGGTTGACTACCTGAACCTACAGGCATGAATGCAGCGTCCATAAGAAGGGACGTCAGTACGAACAGTGTACTGAGTATGTAAAGCATGAATAATAACATAACAAGGGATACATAACATAACATGAGATAAGGATAACCTGTACATCTAATTGCATCTTAGGCGGATACCATGCATGCTTAGCCTTTTCACAAAAACATTTTTCATACATATATAACATAACAGTGCTGCGGAACGTGCATCCCGATCCATAAATATATTATATTACTGCGGAACATGCAGCCCCATCCATATATATATATATATATATATATATATATATATATATATATCAAAGTATACCAACTGATCAGGTGGTTATGCGTATATAACGCCTCACCATTCCCCATATCCCTTATATACATACATACATACATACATACACATACATATATATATATATATATATATATATATATATATATATATATATATATATATATATATGTATGTATATAATATAAGTAGCATGCATGAGAGTCCAAATAAAAGTTGTCACTTTATCGGAGTGACGTAAGGTCGGTAACCTCCGATTATATTATGGAACGATCATCATCGCTTTATCTCACCTTGAAGGAATTATAAGGTAAGATCAACAACAATGAACGAAATCAAGAAAATCAAGAAATAAGCTCAATAATCTCATAATAGCATCAAATCCATAAGTTTTGGAATCTCCAAAAATGGAATCATCAACATCATCATTATCATCATGGAACATACTTATCTTTAGCATCATAAGAAACTCTAAGAATCATAAACTTCTAACTTTTGGGAATAAGAATGTTATGGAAAACGTATATGGGTTCATAAGAGAAGAATCATGCCTTTAGAAATAAAGGGACTAGCCTTAACATACCTTTCGGTCTCCTTAGCGATTCAACGTTTATCCTCACGAGTTGTAAATCTACATTCGAGAGAATTCATACTATCGTTAGACTTACTGTCGTATACTTGTACTAGAATTTCAAATAAAACAACTTCATATTCTGCCGAAATCGGGTAGCATCTCCCCTGTTTATATGCCTAGCCCGAAATCAGAATCCAACAACCAACAACAACAATACCAACATCAAGAACAAGATTACAAATACCAATATTCTCCATAAAACGTCCCTCACGATGTTTCCCAAATTTCTCAACTAACCAACTCGTTATACGACTATTTAATAACTTTATCTCCGTAAATAAACCTAAATCAATATCAATAAAGGAAGATTCATACCCTACCTCCACTAGAACAACAATATCTTCACTTTCCATCTTGAGTTCAAGCCAAGACTCGCCGCAATATGATCCTATAACCGCAACTACACGTTGTCCGAACCTAAATCCAGAGATTATACTTGATTTGGGCTTGAAATGTGATGTTGGAAGTTGGAGGAAATTTCCAAAAGGTTTTGGATGATTTGCAGGGGTGGTTTGGAGGAAATAAGGGGGTAAACCCCTTTTTATAACATTCTAGGGTCGGGCTGCACCGACCTAAAAATCGCGCAGCGCAGTCGCGCCTAGAGGTGGCATGTTCGCGCTGAGTTAGCTGCCCTCCTTCTTCGCATTCACGCCTAGTGGTGGCGTGTTCGCAAAGACCAAATTTCTGTCCTGCCTGCCCGACTTGTAACGCTTATATCTCGTTACTCTGACACTGTATCAATGATCGGTTTGTTGCATTGGAAACTAAACTTCATGAACTTCAGTTTAGGCTTTTACTTTGCCCCAAACTCCTCATATACTAAAATATATTCTTCCTCCAAATTGGACCAAAGTTGCCCTTCATATTTTTTTCCAACATTCCAACAAACTCAATTTCCGTAATCCACCTGCTCTCCAGTCCTCCCCAGCTTATTGTATGAGCTAGACCTTCATAACCGTAAGATAAACGCATACAAATATATATATCCTTGAAGGCAACTCCAGAGTCCATACTTAAAACAACCAACACTTATAAATTTCAACATACAGAACTACGGAGTGTAACATCCTTCCACCCTTAATACATTCATCCTCGAATGTTATAGTTTGCAAACCCATGACGTTTTTGTTAATTTTTGAAGTGGTTTCCCTTCTCCTAGATCTCGATCACCATATCTTCATAATATAAATTGGTCAGCCTCTTCTCGTTCTCTCTCCACTCTTATTGAACTCGTCCATAAATTCTGTAGCCTTCTGTTTTTATGTATGCAATCAGGAATCGACTAATATTCGGTTACCGTTCTGTTCCCTTTAACGTGGTCTTGATTCACAATTGCTACGGCTACCTACCGACTCTTACTCTTAATTGTCATACTTGCTTTATTTGTTCCTTATCCTTCTACTAATAGACAAATTCTTCGTTCAATTATGGAACATTTCCTTGCTTGCTTCCTTGGTGCGATTTTGGACTATTCCTTCTTGTACTCGTCGACCTTGTATATGCACCGCATTATTTCCTTGTAATTCATTGGTCAAACTCCTTAATTCCTTACAATCTCGTCATAGTCCAACCTACGATAGCATCCAAAAAACAATTCAATAGCATTTAACTGCCCATGAATTCCTACTTTTAATGATTACTTACCCCAAACTGTCCATCCAGACCTTTTTCCATAATTAATCCATATTGACAACTCACACTGTTCCCTATATACGTATATATTTGTATATATAGCACTTCTTGTCATCATTATCGTCCTCGTGCTAAGATTACTCTCATAATATAATAACAAGGCTCAAGCAAATTTTACAACTCAGAATATCCTTAAATTCGTATTAGAACTTTTCCTCCAATTTCCTCTCCTCAAATCTTCCAGTATAAACCTATAAGCATAGGTCTAAGGTAAACCCTTACTTTATTATAGCTCTTTTTATCATAGCTTTCCTTGTTCCTCTCGACTCCTTGTCATTATTCCTACACCACTCTTATTGGCCATTTCATCATGACAATCGTTCACATAACTCTATAGAACATGCTCTTACATTCGGCATAGCCAGCGATTTTGAAATACTTTCTAATCCCTGGTGGTACTATTATCTTTCTATCCATAAGCATACCGCCTTCCTCTTCTTTGGAGATTGCCGAACTGCCTATCATTATCCTTTGTGTTAAAATTTTCATTTCTTCTGGGTAGCTTGAAACCTTTCTTATTCTCTTTGTTACCCTTCGGGGTACGTTACTGTGTATTTAAATACGATCACAATTTCCCCGGTACGAGCGATTTCAACCCATGGTCTAGAAACATCATGTCTCATATCAACGAGAGTCATTTTCTTTGACTCGTTAATCCCCTTATTTTCCTGTCATACTTTCTTTCTCATACCTGTCCCATACTATACCTATTTTCAATATGTTCCTGCTTTCTCCTGATACATTCTTGATGTATTGATACCTCTCGAACTTGGCTTCCTTAAGCTAAATTTCTTTCTTTGAAATTTTGGGAAGGTCATAATTCACTTCAAGATTGAATCTGTTCTCCCCCCTTTTTAAGGATGTTCTTATACACCAGTAACCCTTGAATATTAATCATCTTTGATATTCATCTGGCAAACCTTAACGATCCTTCAACCCCTATGTTCCTTATAATACCAGAGTTCCTTCATCTCATGGTTTGGCTTATCTTCCTTTCTGCTAGTTGAGGTCTTTGTATTCAATCGAAATGCTCATACATATCAGATCCAATTTAGATACCTTCTTTATTGTCTTTTCACTTCTACTTTTCATGGCTAGTAATTCCCTGGGCTAATGAATTGATGGGAACCGCAGAATTCATTTGGCCGCTCCTTTAACCCTCATCTTTCTCCACGTCTATCTTCTTAGCATCCTTGAAATTCTTCTTGCTCTGGGTTTCCAATTTCGATTTATGCCTATACTATACCATTAAAAGTTGAGACTCCACACCATCCATTCCCACGACTCGTCCTTTCATTCGCTTAGCTCATTTGTCCCGTAATTCTCCATAACTACTTGTTTGTATCATAGCTATGCATCATAGTTCTTCCAGTGTTCTGCCGCTTCTTATTCTTATCACAAAATCCTTACAAAGTACACTCTTTTTTTTTTCCTTGTCGAGTCTTCACCTTCCTTTCTGACACTACGGCTGGTTCATTTTTATAAATATTTGATGTTTGGTCAAAAATGCATAAATCTAGCAATTGTTACCTCACATTTTAGTACTTGCAATCATCTTTTGAGTATTAATTATAATGAGTTGTGCTAATATTATATTTTTATTATATAGAAATAAAGCGTTGTGAATATTAAGAGGCTTCGAACAAAATTGAAAAAAAGTGGGAAAATTAGCAAAGAATGAATCAAGATATTTAAAGGTGAAAGTGGAACGTCCCGTAAAAAGTTGGAAGAGAAAAATAATGGGAATTTGTCATGATGACCAAATGAGTGGGGCAATGATTGTGTTAGGAATTGAATAAAGTAAAGACACACTTGAAATTGAATTTGCAAAAGAAACATACCTGGCAACGTTCTACTCGCCTAAGACAAATTGAAAGCGGAGGATGTCCTCGCGCACAGTGCGTATTTTCGGCTAGAAATATTTCCCATTTGTTTTGGACTTAGTTATTTTATTTCGGATTTTTCCTACACCAATAAATAAATCATAAGCCACAATTCTTAGACATCTTTGGCAGAAAACACAAGTTTGGAGGCTAGGGTTCCTACGTATATTTTCTTTCTTTCATTCAAACCTTGTTTATGGGAATTTTTTGGTGACAATTGTGATTGAAACTCTTGTTGTGCTTATTTATTGATCGACATTATTTTTAATCAAGTAAGTTATTGTTATTTTAATTATTCTTGTTCTTCAGCGTTTCTCACGGAAGTAGCTAACCCTAGGAATGACCCATTTACTTTGTTTGAAACTCGGAAGAGGAAGAACGGGGTTGGGATAGAAATATTAACATGAATTTGGAGCATCAACCCTCATCTAATGGAAATTGACCTAGGAATAGGTGATACCACTTGTAGCCATAGTCGGATGTTCTCAATGGTCCTAATTTCTTTAGGGATATTCAATTAGGTAGTCTAGTTAATCTTCGGGAGAAGTTAATTTAGAGTCATTATCCGAGGCTAATTAACATAATATTACCATTATCTGTAATTCGTGAAATATATTGGATCGTTACTTGAGAAGTAGTTTTTTATATTCCATTCTTGTGGCCATTGATCAATTTACTTGCTTTCTAGATTAGATTTAATATTTTCGTATTTTATCAAAACCATATCTAAAAACCACCATTGATGCGTTCGGCCTAGCTGTTGCTGGTGATAATTCCTAATCTGCTTAAACTCCTACATATTATTCTCTGTGGGATTCGGCCCAACCTTGTTGGGTTAATATATTTGATATCGTCTGCGTTATGCCATTAAAAGGTGTAATTTGAGCGTATCAAATTTTAGCGCCGTTGCCGGGGAACAATTGGCGTATTTTGGCTAATTTAGAAAATAAGCTAACTTGCTTTGAAACAAACCTGTGAATATTTATATAGTTGTTTTCTGTGTTTTATTTTATTTTTAGAAAAAAAAATGGCATCTTTCCATCAAAACTTGTTTAGTTGTGATTTTTATTGTAAGCATGGCCAAATTGGTGAGTTCAAACTCATGATGCAGTGCCTGCTAGGTGAGGGTAACGAAAATAAAAAAGCTTTAGAAGAATACTTGGAAACTAGTCTCCAACTTGGTTTGATGACAGAAGAAGAAAATCAGCCATAGGCATTCGATCCAGATCAGAATCAATATGAACTCCCCAATGCTCAATCCGAAAAGGTAATCCCTTTGTTGAGGGTCAATCATGAAGATGAGTTTATTAGGAATGCCAAAGAAAAATAGAAATTGGAGTCAACCAAATATGGTTGTTGTTGACTCCAATCCTCAGGAAAAAAAGGATGTCGAAATTCAAGAAGTTCAAACGCCATATATCCTACAATTTGAAAACTCAAGAAAGCAAAACGATATTCCTCACTTGAAAGCCAAGAAGTGTAAGATCAAAAATATTATGCTTGGGTTGTTCATCTACTTACCACCACCACCACCACCACCCCCCCCCCCCCCCCCGATGCTCATGGTCACAAGCTTGAATCCAAGTTGGGTGCCCAATTCATAAGCTCCAAATGGCGAGAAAAGTGCTTAGGGGAAGTTTGAGTACCCGAAGTTGAAAGCTGAGGAGCATGTTTGGGCTTAAGTGTGGGGTCGTCCCGACACTTAATGTTGAGGATTATGCTGCTAGCTAGGCCCTAGAGGGTCTCAGGGAGTACTTCTCACCCTTGTTTTAATGATTTCTCTACTATACATGCATTGAGGACAACGCATATTTTTAAGTGTGGGGTGGGGTACTTCCGATTTTTGAGGTCAAGGATGATTATGCCATAAGATTTGTTTTTCTTAGCCTTATATATAAAAAAAAAAGATTTTTTTTCTTTTTGTTCGTTCTTTTATTTTTCTTTTATATCTTATTTTTCTCTTTTAGTGGCATAGATAATCCACCCCTTGGGTTTTCTTATGGCCTCGATTCTTTCCCGATGGGGGGCCTTTGAACCAGGTAATTTTTTAAATTTTTTTTGGAGTAGTTTTTTTTTTTTAGGAGTAGTAAAGGAGAGGGAAAAAAGACCCGTTGTGACTGGGTTGATAGTAGTATATTTAGGTCTAAGCTTGAGTAGTGCTTTCCTGTGAGTGCTTGAGTAACTAAAAGATAGCAGACTTTCTGACACCTAAACTCATTTTGTAGTTCGTGACTCTGTATATAGCTTTTTCTTATTTTGTAGTTCGTCATGATCTGATCTGTCCTAGAATAGAATTGATCCATCTTGATTGAGACTTGTGCCATGTGTGGTGAGGATTTCTTGCATACATTTCATGTTTTGCATCTTAGTCTAGAACTTGACCTGCATGTTATTGAAGCGAAATAAAAAGTGTTGTTCTGTTTAGAAGATGATAATAGGCTTTCTTTGATATGTCTTGTAAATTTTTAGCCTTTTCAAGAATTAAACCACTAGTTATCCCTTTGAGCCTGTAGCCTTTCTTTTGTTAGCTGTATTTTTTCCTTGATCCTTTTCTTTGAATCCCTAGTTTTTGCACCCTGCTTCCTTGAGCACTGTAGCTTAGACTGTGATATAATTGATAAATTTTGAAGAAAAGGGACGGTCAAGTAAAAAAAAAAAACAGTGACCAATGATAAGCTGCAAAGTGATGAAAAGGCCCTCCTAGAAAGAATGTGAGATCAAAAAAAAAAACTGAATCGTTCCTGATACGATGAGAAATACTTGTGAAATAATTGATGAAGAGAGGGCTGAAAACTAAAGTGAAGAGGTGAAAATAATGGGTGATGAATTCTAAAACTGAAACTGCTTAAGGAGGTGTAAGTCACTATTATATAGTTCTCCTACCCGTCCCCTAGCCAACATTACAACCCGTTAAAGTCCTATTTGATCCTATTCGAGAACAGTTAATTAGTAAAGATGTACAGGCAAGCCTGTGGTTCTTTGTGCATACATGTGAATTTCTTTGTGAGTGCGAGAGTTGATCTTTGATGCTAAGTCCTTAATTTACATTCATTCTTTGATTTGAGTGTGGACTATTTCTTCTTGTGCGGGCACTTGTTTCATGATAGAGAGTTTTTGTTATTAAATTTCTTTGACAGAGTAGGTGAGCGAGCTTAAATTTGATGAGTTAGAGTCCATCTATGAGATTAGGAGATTAGAAATTTGTTGTTTGTTTGTTGACTTGTAAATCTTGCATGATGATCAGGAAGTAGATACTTGATGGTTGAGTTGCTATAGGGCCTAATTGTTGTTATCAACAAAAGTGGTGGAGTTCATAGGCTTGACTCTTCTTCTTCTTTTTTTCTATTTTATTTTTAATCATTTTTCATATGACTCTTTTTTGGATCTTTTTGCGGAAAAAAGTCCCTAAGGTTAGTGCCTGTCGTCAACATGGGCGGACGCATGTTATGCCGAATTGATCGGGAAGTTTTACACGGTATGTATGTATATGGATATGTTAAAACAGAATATCAGACTCTTAGTTTAGAATGACACTGCTTAACAGATAAAGCTTCATGGTTCGATGGTGAAGCATGTCCATGATCTTCTACGCGTCAAGGGGTTCGAATGGGTGAAGCAGTGGATGCCCTCATTTTTTGAGTTTTAATATCTTCTGAAAGAAAACTTTTTGAGTCAGGTTCGATCCTCCAACTCCTTAGTTAAAACTAAACATCCTTAACACCAACCAAGCATTTTTCATACTAACCCTGATAATATGTCATTTAATATACTGGAACAGGTTCAACCAAAAACTTGAAACCTTGCTTTTGGAGAAAAATCACTCATCTCCTATGCAATTTATATTTCTAGGAAAGTTGAGTAGAAATTTATGTGAGTTATCTTTTATTAATATAATTTGAATTATTTTTTGTTAATTAACAATTTATTCACTTATATAAATGTTGACACTTTTTACGAAAAAACTTACCAATATGATTTGAATATTTTTCATTTATTGAACATTTGTTCACTTATTTAAATGACGGCACCGCTTACGAAAAATCTGGCGTACGCCACCGGTCTTCAATAAGGATTAATTAGAGGTTTTCATTTTTCAAACTTATTATTTTAAAAACATTTGTTCACTTATTTAAATGACGGCACCGCTTACGAAAAATCTGGCGTACGCCGCCACCGATCTTCAATAAGGATTAATTAGAGGTTTTCATTTTTCAAACTTATTATTTCAAAAACATTTGTTCACTTATTTAAATGACGGCACCGCTTACGAAAAATCTGGCGTACGCCACCGGTCTTCAATAAGGATTAATTAGAGGTTTTCATTTTTCAAACTTATTATTTTAAAAGATTCCATTTTGACTAGCGACTTGCGAGGCTCAAGATATCAGAGTGGTGCAATTACGAGGGGGAGCCACGGATGGATCATGTCACATGGTTTATCTTTATAGGGGAGTCCGTGCTTAGAGGGAGTCATGCATGAAGTGTCGAGAAGCACCAAACTTGAGGCCCTGATGGTAGAGAATTTATAGCTTTCTTTGTGTCATAATCCAACATTTCATTAATGTGCTGCATTGTTACTTTCTAGCATTTTTGGCCAATGCTATAGTGACTTCAATAATATTCATTATGTTGGCTACATTCTTTATTTTGATAAACAAGGAACAAACAAGAGGAAAAAATAATAGTCAAAACTTTCACTGCAAAGTTACTAACGGATAAGGCTTCGGTATTTGAATTTGATATTAGAATGTTGTTTGAATTATGATGAGAAAAGATAAAAACTATAGATAATATAATATAAGAGAGTTAATGTGCCAAAGAATCCTTCATATCTGAACATTGCCTTTACCTTCGTATCTGAACATTCTCTTTAACGCAAATTTAAATCTTTAGTCATTGTTAGTATCATTGGTAGCATAATGTCAATTTTGACTTTTAAAGTTCCAAATTGTACTTTTAAAGAACGATGCTATACACGTTGATTAACCCATCAAATCCATTATGGGGAATTCCAAAATGTACTTTGTTGTAGGTTTTGTTGCTTAATCCTTTTTCTTTTTTGTCTTTTTTGTTTGTTATAGTTTAACTTTGCCAGCAAAGGAACATTTGAGTGATCTTCAATCCGATTAGTTATTAATCTTTTTGTTTTAATTCAACTGGATTTTATCTATTGGATAAATGTTAATCTCCATTTTGTATTGTTGTGAATTTATAAATTTCCCAATTGACCTGTTGTAATGTAATGTTGATGAAATGTTTAATTTGTTAATTAATTCTTCTCTAACATCCTTGAATAGGTTGCAGGTGAGCATTAGTTTCGAGAAAGATTAGTTTTTCATGTAAGTTTGATATACATATATGAAGAGATTATATGACCATGTTTTGAAGTCTTGAGTGATTCATTGACATATGGGGTTAAAGATGAAAGGTAAAGTATTAGAGGGGATACTGTAATTTAATTTATAAAATTCACTTCTTAAAGATAAAATAGGCTGTCAGGTAATTTAGTTAGGGATTTTCTTTACTTTGAGAGCATCTAATGTCTATAACATTTTGATTTACAACTATGAATAGAGATTAATTTGAAAAGCTGGAAGGAGAATAGATCTCAGGTTTATATTTATGCATTCTGGGGAGAGATAAATTTTGTGCATTCTATGGATATCATGTATATTATGATGAGCATGAGTAATACAAATGGGAAGTATAATGGCATCATTTTAATTCAAAGCATGTCAATACTTTTCTTTGAATGAATACATAACAATTATAAGCAAAGGCGAATTAAGAATTTAAACTTTATGAGTTCAACCTTTCAGAATTTTTAGTTGAACCCATTGTATATTAAAAGTTATGAGTTCATGCATACTATTTGCACTTTTAATAAATTTTAACACATAAATTTGTGTTCCGCTTTAAAAGTTAGCGGTTTAACTGAACTCCTACCTTCAATGCTACATACGCCTCTGATTATAAGACACCATTCTAAATAAAAGAAGGATTTCAGATAATAAGACCTCTTTTAATGAATGATGGAAGAACAATATTTGAATGTTCTTCTACATTCAAATTTAAGTAACATGCTATGTTAAGAAATTCAAGAATATTCCTCCTTTAATTTTTACATAGAGTTTATGAATACATATTAGAAATAGAAGTATATTTGAACAAAAGATATCAGTTGTCAAGTAATGTTTTAATTAACATGCTATGTTAAGAAATTCAAAATTAGTCCTCCTTTTAACATATAATTTAGTACAAATATTAGAAATATAAACATATTTGAACAAAAATGTCAGTTGCCAATTAACGTTTTAATTATATTGAAGAAATTTTAGCACTAAGTATAGTTGAATGTAGTTGTTAATTTAGTCTTTGATGGTAAAAATTTATTCAAACTTGGTGTTTATAATAAATTTTATTAATTGATGATGTTAAGTAATAAATTAAATGAAACATATATTAATTAATTATAATTTAGTGATAAGAGTGCATGTCAAGATATGTGTCATGTATTTATTACATTGGTGTAAATATCAGCATGGATAAGTTTTAACGTCTTTGATTTCATATATTTTTCTGTTTGGGGTACGTTTCATAAGAAGCAAAACAATTACAATTTTATTAAAACAACCAGATTTAATGTGCTCAAACAAACAAGATAACAATTTTCAATAATTAATCTCTTTTTCAATAATTGCCGCGCATTGCGCGGGTACAAATACTAGTGATAAACTAATATGAAAAGAAATATAATTATTTTATGTAATTTAAATAAGAAAATGATTCATATAAGGTTAAATCTTAATAAAATCTAATGTTCTAAATATTAAGATTTTCTATAAATGTTAAATAATTAAATGGAAAAATTTTAAAAGTAAAATTTTGATGATAACTAAAAATGGAGCAATGAAAAAAAAAAAAAAGAGATTAATTCTCAAGAAGAGAAACAAAAATGTTGCCAAAGGACTTGTAATGTTATAGATTAGAAAATTTTAGAAAGGAGTATATACATAAAATAAAGAGGAAAATATTGTGACTTAAGGCATGATCTTATGGTAATTAGTTTGCATCTTTCACCATTTACGAGCAAATTTCTGATGCAATAAAAAATACGTTAATCTCTAAATCAAATTATATAAAATTTGTTAAATAAGAAAAATATTAGCGGTGAAAGAAATTAGAAATAAAGCAAAATAATTACAGTATAATGTTAAATGCAAAATTGGTAAAACGGTAGGATGAAATTATAGAAAATAAAATATATTCTAAATGAATGGTCATTTTTTTTTTTTTGTTACACTTATTCTAACAAATGAGAACTTCAATATTCATTTATATATCAATTTAATTTACTACTAAACAAACATGAATTAGCGATGGAAATTTAGACAGTAAAAATCATCGCTAAACCTATTTACTGGCGATTAGTAGCATTCTTAGCTACGAGCAATTTAGCGATGAATTAACGACAAAGTTCATATCTAAGTCTAGACTTTTTTTATAGTGTTTGTTGACAAATGAGGTACGCACTTTGGGTAGGGATCTAATAGCTCAGTTGGTTGGCTACATGAACTCTCACCTTGTTGGTGAGGGTTCGAATCCCCACATTGTAATCTCCTTTCCCATTTCCCCTTCCCCTACCCCTTATGTAATAAATATAATTTTTTTTTTTAAAAAAAAAAATACGCACTTTGGTCACGCGCAAAGCGCGTATGCTAAATCTAGTATATATAAAAGCAGGATAAAGGCCCGCTGACTTGGCGCAACTACAATGCAAGAATAGTATTTATCTTTTTTCACGATTTTTTGAAAAGTAATTCCCTTTAAATTCCCTTTCACGGGTAAACAATATTAATGCCGCATAAGGCCCTCCTAACTAATACGTCGCTTCACCCATCCTAACTCACAAGGTGTGACACTAAAAACAACAGTTCACCAAATTTGCCTTATTCCGCTCTCCTTATTCTTCCTGCAGAAGTTGTTCTATTCAAATTGGTAAGGAATTCTCATCACTTAGGGTGTGTTCGGTATGGGGGAAAATGTTTTCCTAGAAAATAAGTGAATTTCTACTTATTTTCTCATGTTTGTTTGAGTAGTGGAAAATAAGTGAATTTTTTACTTATTTTCTCATGTTCGTTTGGTTGATAGAAAACGTTTCCCTGAAAATACTCATCCAAGCCTCACCAACTCCAACCCAACCCCATACCCCCACCCCCACCCCACCCCACTCCCACCCACCCCTCCCCACCCTCCCCTCTAAAAAAAAATCTTTTGATTTTTTTTTTTTGCACCCCCACCCCCAACCCTCACCAACTCCAACCCAACCCCATACCCCCCACCCACACCTCACTCCCTCCTACCCACCCACCCCCTCCCCCCACCCCCTCTGTCTTTTATTTATTTTTATGTTTTGCACCCCCACCCCCAACCTCGCGTAACCGATACACCACCCCCTCCCCCGCACCCTACCCCCTACCCATCCTCCCCCCACAACATTTTTTTTAAAAAGTTTTTAATTTTTTTCTGAATTTTCTACACGACCACATCCCCCATCACCCCCCCCCCCCCTCCCCCAACCCCAACATCGACATTTTTTTTTTGAAGTTTTTTATTATCTTTTGCTGGTTTCTACACCCCAAGACACCCCCTACCCAAAAAAAAAGAAAATTCACCACTCACCCCCACGCCCCCCCCCCCCCCCCCTCCAAAAGTTTTAATTTTTAACCACACAAAGTTTCAATTTTTATAATTGTCAACTTTTTTCAATTTTTTTTGGAGGGGTGGGGTGGGGGTTGGGGGGTGCAAAAAACCAAAACAAATGTCAAGAAAAATATTTTGGGCAAGGGGGGTGGGGGTAGGGTGTGGGGTGGGCTGGGGCTTGGGGGGTGCAAAAAAACAAAAAAAATGTCAACTTTTTTTTCAAAATATTAATTTTTTTGCGCGGGGGGGGGGGGGGGGGGGGGGGGGGGGTTGGGGTGCAAAAAACCAAAACAAATGTCAACAAAAATATTTTGGGCAAGGGGGTGGGGTTAGGGTGCGGGGTGGGCTGGGGCTTGGGGGTGCAAAAAAACAAAAAAAAAATTGGTAGGGGTGCGGGGGTGGGGTATGATGCTGGGTGGGGTGGGGTGCAAAAAAAAATTCAAAACCTTTTTTTTAAAAAAAAAATAATCTTTTGTGGGGGGGAGGGGGGTGCGGGAGTGGTGTTGCAAAAAGAAAATTCAAAACCTTTTTTTCAAAAAAAGAATTTTTGTGGGGGGGGAGGGGTAGGGTGCGGGGTTTGGGCGGGGGGTGCAAAAAACCAAAAATAATGTCAAATTTTTTTTTGAAAAATATTAATTTTTTTGGAGGGGGGGGGGGGGGGTTCGTAGGGGTAGGGGTGCAAAACAAAAGTCGAAACCTTTTTTTAAGAAAAATATTTTTTTTTTGGGGGGGGGGGGGTAGGGTGCCGCGTGGCGTGGGGGTGCAAAAAAAAATCAAAACCTTTTTTTTCAAAAAAAAATAATTTATTTGCGGGGGGGGGGGGGGGGATGGGGTAGGGTGCGGGGTTTGGGTGGGGGGTGCAAAAAACCAAAATGTTAAAACTTTTTTTTCAAAAATATTAATTTTTTTTGTGAGAGGGAGGGGGGCTTCGTAGGGGTAGGGGTGCAGGGGTGGGGTACGATTCTAGGTGGGGTGGGGGTGCAAAAAAAAAAGTCAAAACCTTTTTTTTTCAAAAAAAAAAAAAAAATTGGGGGGTGGGGGGTGCGGGCATGGGTTAGGGTGCTGGGTGGGGTGGGGGTGCAAAAAAAAAAGTCAAAACCTTTTTTTTCAAAAAACATAATTTTTTTGTGAGGGTGGGGTAGGGTGCAAAAAAAAAGTCAAAACCTTTTTTTTAAAAAAAATAGTTTTTTTTTTTGCGCGGGTGGGGGGTGGGGGGAGGGGTGTAGGGTGCAGGATTTGGGTGGAGGGCGCAAAAAATCAAAAATAATGTCAAAACTTTTTTTTCCAAAAAAAAATCATTTTTGGGCACGGGAGGGAAGGTGAGAGATGGGGTGGTGGGTGGGGGTGAGGGGTGGGGTGGTGGGGTGGTTGGTGGATTGAGCTTGTGAACTTGTTTTTCCTACTTTTATTAGGGAAGTCATTTTCCTCAATTTTGAGGAAAATGTTTTCCAAAATTTTTGACCAAACGAACATGAGAAAATTGGAAAATATTTTCTGAAAAATGTGTTCCTCCATATCGAACACACCCTTAAAATCTATTCCAATATGCAAGGCTCGGTTTTTGCAATTCAAAGGAAAGTCTGAAGATGGAATAGGACGGGAAATGCGAAGTGTGATTCTTGGGAAAAATAATAGCAGCGATTCATCAATATTAGCTTCAGGGTAAGCCTGGCAACCGGACCGGTAACCGGTTAGGGAACCGGCCGGTTTCCGGTTAAAAAACCGAAACCATTTAACCGGTTTCGGTTTATGTAAAGTTTAAATATTTACTGACTAACAGGCTAACAGCAAGTCAGCAATACAGAATATATATATATATATATATATATATATATATATATATATATATATATATATATATATATATATATATATATATATCAATATATGCATCAATATACTTAGGTTATCTAACTTATATATAGCTTATATATATGTATAACTTAATACATATATATATGTATAATTTAATATATATATATATATATATATATATGTGTGTGTGTGTGTGTGTGTGTGTGTTTAAGTTATATATAACATTATATATGTATATATATATATATATATATCAATATACTTAGGTTATATAACTTAATATATATAAATATAAATATGTTTAAGTTATATATAGCTTATATATATGTATAACTTAATATATATATATATATATATATATATATATATATATATATATATATATATATATATATATATATATATATATATATATATATATGTTTAAGTTATACTTATAGTATACTATACATTACAAGTATAATTTGGGAGAGTGGCTAGGACAGGGTGCCAGATGACGTAAATGCGCAGGAAGGCTTGCTTGAAAAAATATCCTCTCTTAGTATATTTTAGTTATTTTTCAAATATATAACTTTTTAGTTTTTAATTTAAGTATATTCTTAGTATATTTTAGGTATATTCCTAACTTAATAAAAGTAAAAATATGAACACAAGTAAATAGAAGAAAGCTCAATGAGCCATATATTTTATTCATTCTTGGATAACATTTATTTGCAAGTTGTAGTTTTTTTTAACTTGCAAATAATACATGAGTTGTACAAAAATAGTAGAATAACAAAATCACCAATTTTGAACCATTTCGTTAATTTCCCCCACATCATATTCGGTCATGAAAATATCTTCAAAGTCTTCCATTTGGTCCGGTCTACTAGCTATCAAATCTTCAATTTCTTCCTCTTCGCCTTCCTCCGCTTCTAAGTTTTGGTTGCGTCGCTCCGATCTAATCCAATCGCGAATGCACACTAGTACTTGCAAGCTAAAGCCGGATAATGAATGTCTATGGTCTCCAATTTGCTGTCTTCCTTGGCTAAATGCGCTCTCCGAAGCCACAGTTGATACTTGAACCGTAAGGATATCTCGAGCCATTCTTGAGAGTACCGGATAACTTGCCTTGTACTTCTTCCACCATGCTAAGACATCCAAGTCATCCAGTTCCTTGATATCCACATTTGGCTGCATCAAATAAAAGTTATATTCATCAAAGTTTGCAGTAGAAGAAGAAGTTGGCTGTGAATGTAAAACTTTTAAACCCGACAAGCCCTTTTTGCTACTTTGAGAAGTAGTAGGGCGTGGAGCAACGGGTGTAGCACGTTCTTCCAAACTAGAATAATGAGTAAAAAAATTTCTAAACTCATCATCAATAGCGAGTTCGGCTTCAGCTAAGGATGGTTGAACTCCCTCTTCAATTTCTAAAATGTATAAATTTGACTAACCAAATTTTTAGTATAAGACACTTTTAAACAAGGATTTAAAAGAGAACCCAATATAAATAAAGTTGGAATGGAAAAAAAATACTTCTTAAATTTGATTATCATTTCAAAAATAGCCACTTGATAATCGGGTTTATATTTATACTCTTGTAAAACTCTAGCTATTTCAGCTAAGTAGGCTAAAATTTCGGTTATCGTGGGATAGAATTATCTAGAAAAAGTAAGAGTTGCATTATAAAAAATTTCTAAGAGGTCAACACATTCTTTAACATCTTCCCAATGCATAAAAGTTAACCAATCCTCGCTATTAATATTATATTTGTTGTGAACTTGTTGTATGGGAATCCTATACTCATATGCTTGTTGTAGCATAATGTAAGTGTAGTTCTACCTAGTCTCAATTTCTACTTGAATTTTCTTAGGTCTAAGGTTATTTTCCACACAAGCATTCTTAAAATCTCTAATTCTTCCCCTATTAGCATTACAAAAAAGAAACGCAACCGCATCTCTAACTGTTTGAACAGAATCTTCAAAATGCACAAGATCATCTTTAACAATTAAGTTTAAAATGTGACAACTACATCTTACATGAAAAATATTTCTTAGCGGAGGGTTTAGTTCTCTTTTTATAAGACCTATCGCCTTTGTATTATTAGAAGCATTATCTAAAGCAATACAAAGTGTTTTTCTATAAATGTTAAAAAATCTCATAATAGTAGACATTGAATCGGGTAAAAAGTTTCCATCGTGACGACCTTTTCCTTCATCATATAAAAAAGCTATAATTCTTTTTTGCATAACCCAGTTATCATCAACCCAATGACATGTAATAGCAAAAAAATCTAACTTGTTAAGACTAAGACTCAAATCAGCAGTAAGACAAACATTACAATTTAAAGAATTAAATACATGACGCAAAGAAAATCTATATTTTTTAAACAAATCTATAACATCGGCTCTACAAGTACTTCTAGGAATACCCTCAAATAACGGATTATAACAACGTTGAATGTAAGTAACAAACCCCAAACCTGAGGGAAAGGAAAATGGTAAACAATCATAAGCTATCATTTTAGCTATTTCTACACGCTCTTTTTTCTTATCATACTTAAAATTTCTACCGGTTCGTGGGTCTATCGTCATTTGATTCCCCCCCCACATTTGAACCTGTTTGCTCTCCCCAAACATCCATATGTTTGGTTCTCATATGAACATTTAGTGTACCCGTTCCACCATCCTTACCAGTTCCTTGCTTAAAACTAAATACTTGTCCACATATGGTACATGTAGCTGATTGATTTTCCCTATTCTTAGTCATAAATTTCCAAACTTTAGCTGTTGGCTTACGAGTTCTAGGCGGTTTGTCTTGTGTATGTGATTGTGCAGGACATGTATCTCCTATGGGATTTTCGGGGATTGTGTTTCATCACCATCATCTAAGTCTTCATTAAAAGTGTCGGTAAAATGTTGTTGTATTGCCTCATGACCTAAAAGTGGATTATTTCCACCAACATCAATACCCAAATTAGGTGTTTCTTCCATAAATGTTTCCTCATTAAGCCTACCCCTAACAATACCACTACTACTACTACCGGCACCACGTCTTAATCTCTTTGACATTATTAAATAGAATTAATTTAAATCACAACAAATTAAATTGCGTAAATTAAATTGCGAAAAATAAATTGCTAGAAGTAAATTGCGAAAAATAAAGATAGAGTTGGAACGAAGGTACCAAATTGCCGGATTAATTTCCAACAAAGTGAAGGCGGTTAGAATTGCAAATCCACCAAAGCTACTTCGGATTGTTGCAAAATCACCAATTCTACCAACAATATTATAATTGCAAAATTAATAATTGAAACTATAATAAGACTTTGTAATATTTATTTGAGAGAAATATAAAGTGGCTAATTATTGCAAAGTAACTATAATTGAGAGATTGAGATTTGAGAAAAAGAGAGGAGTGAATTGATGTGAATTAAAATGAAAATGAAGAAGGGTTTATATAGGGATGGGGGATGGGTTAAAGTGTTAAAAAAAAAATTGGAGGGTTGGGGGGGCCAAAAATTAAGTATATTACCGTCTGGCAATGGCCATTTTTGCAAATGGACCGTTGCCAACGGTCCATTAACGGTCAGAAGCCCAACTAACGGCTATAATTAAAAAAAAAAAAAAAATCACCGGTTTTAACCGGTCCGGTTCCGGTTTCAAAAAAATGGGAACCGGACCGGTAAAGAATTAACGGTTAACCGATTCTACCGGTTTCAGATTTTACTGGTCCGGTTACCGGTTTTAACCGGTTCAACCGAATCGGTTGACGGGTTTACTTCAGGGGATGAAATGGTCACGTCAAAACGTTAAGCTTTAATACCTTTACATGAATAACCTGTTGAATTTCAAATTATTAGATGTGCGCTTAATTGTAATGAGTCTATCAAGTCACGTTTGGCCAACGATTCGTCTGTTGTTTCTAGCCCTTGCCCGAGACAGACCCTGCCTTCAGGAAAGCCATATTCTTTAATATCTATTGTTCTCTTGCTAATACTTCTTCCATAATTTCCATCTTTAGGTTTTTTCGTTTTGCACTTACCTGCGCTTTTGATTTTTATTTGAGCATGTCCTTTATTAACTACAACGCTACCAAGTTTATTCTATGGAATAAACATACCAACACGTCATGCTTCTTTTGACGCCCATGAAGTGTTAAAAAAAATGCCCTTTAGAGAGACATTGCTCATGGCTTGAGGAAATGGCTCCAAACGGCTCGACAGTTGCAGATCGGGAATTCTTCTAGACCCTTTAAGTTCAAATACTAAATAATTTGTTCAATATAAATTTCGAAAAAGGTTCAACACCGTCATCTACTTCCAAGTTCCAACTGTATGTTTTTGTTCATATTTTCATAAAAACGGAATATGCGATCTTGTATATTTGTGATTACTCAATTGTATTGTTGCACCTTGTATTGTTGGGCAGGAAATTTATGGCCGATTTCCTCTTCATACAAAGGGAACATAGATATTCATACAAAGATTATGAGGAAATACAAGGACAAACCTTCATGGTGGTCCCACACAATCCTTGCTCTGTCTCTCCTACTCTGCACTGTCGTGATATCACAAGTTCAGCTACCATGGTGGACACTCATTTTCACATGCGCAATTGCCCTTATTTTTACGCTACCAATAAGAAGTATTATCATTCAAGACACAACAACTATGTAAGTCAATTATTTACTTAATTTGCCCCTTTTCTCACCCCTCTTTACTAACCAGCATTTATGTTTAAAATTCCGCCCCCCCCCCCCCCCCCCCCCAAAAAAAATCTCAACTGTAGTATGTGCTTTTCGTGAGAGGCACCGTAAAAATAGTGACTAATTGTAGAGAAGTTGGATGAAGAAAGAAAAAAAAAAGTAAAGAGACGAACTGGCAATGGGAAGGGGATGGGGGTGCGTGAAAAATGCTCCAAAGAGGGCTTCAAGGAAAATAGACCAGATATTTAAAGTGGGAAACAATGTGTTGGGTTTAAATGATAGATTGAATGGGAAATGGAGGGAAAAGAAGTGGAGGGAAAATGAGTTGTCCCTCTTGCTTTATGAAATGAGTATTTGTCTCTCATAGGTAGTGCTATGAAAACTTCTAAAGAATTGTGGGATGCACTTGAGAAGAAGTATAAGATTGAAGACGCATGCTTGAAAAAATTTGTGGTTGCCAAGTTTCTAGACTATAAAATGATAGACAACAGAACCGTTGGAACATCGTTGAAGAAGCTGCTCCAAAGAATAAGAAAAGGAAGAAACCTTTTGGAAAGAGTAAGGAGCAGAACAAGAAAAAATTCAAGGGCAATTGCTACAATTGTGGGAAAGCTGGCCACAAAGCCCCCGATTGTCGTCTCCCGAAAAAGGACAAGGGAAAAGGACAAGCCAATATGGTGGAGAAGAATGATGACATGGATGATCTGTGTGCAATGCTATCGGAGTGCAATTTGGTTGGAAATCCAAAGGAGTGGTGGCTTGATTCTGGTGCCACTCGACATGTTTGCGCTGTAAAAGAAGCATTTGCAACCTATGCTCCCGCTGGACCCGAAGAGGAACTGTTTATGGGAAATACTGCAACAGCCAAAGTTGAAGGATATGGGAAGATACTTCTGAAGATGACTTCCGGCAAGGTGCTGACTCTCAACAATGTTCTGCATGTTCCAACAATTAGGAAGAATTTAGTTTCAGCCGGACTACTCGTCAAAAACGGATTTAAGTGTGTGCTGGTTAGTGAGAAAATTGTAATAAGTAAGAATGATATGTTCATAGGAAAGGGCTACCTCACCGAGGGCCTTTTCAAACTCAATGTAATGGTTGTTGACAGTATGAATAAGAATTCAGCTTCGTCTTACTTATTGGAGTCAAATGATTTATGGCATGTTCGTTTAGGACATGTCAATTACAAAACCTTGCGAAAATTAATTAATTTAGAAGTATTGCCTAAATTCGAGTGTAATGAATCAAAATATGAAATCTGTGTTGAATCTAAGTTTGTTAAACATCCATATAAGTCTATTTATAGGAGTCAAATACTTTAGACTTAATCCACACAGATATATGTGATATGAAGTCAATACCATCTCGCGGTGGGAAAAAGTATTTTATAACTTTTATTGATAATTGTACTCGATATTGTTATGTGTATTTGCTTAATAGTAAAGATGAAGCAATTGATGCATTTAAGCAATGCAAAAACGAAGTGGAAAACCAATTGAATAAAAAGATAAAAATGATTAGAAGTGATAGGGGTGGAGAATACGAATCTCCTTTTGCAGAGATATGTTTAGAATATGAGATTATTCATCAAACTACTGCCCCCTACACACCACAATCAAATGGAATTGCGGAAAGAAAAAACCGAACATTAAAGGAAATGATGAATGCTTTACTAATAAGTTTCGGTTTACCGCAGAACTTGTGGGGGGAAGCTATCCTTACAGCTAACCGAATACTCAACAGGGTTCCCCACATCAAAACACAATCTATTCCATATGAACTATGGAAAGGAAGAAAACCCAACTTGAAATATTTCAAAGTGTGGGGGTGTTTAGCAAAGGTCCAAGTTCCTTTGCCCAAAAGGGTAAAAATCGGACCAAAAACTGTGGATTGTGTTTTTATTGGCTATGCTACAAACAACAAAGCTTGTCGGTTTTTGGTTCACAGATCGGACAATCCTGAAATTCATGCTAATACGGTAATTGAATCAGCTAATGCTGAATTCTTTGAAAACATTTATCCGTATAAAACTGAATAGTGACTAATTGTAAAGAAGTTGGATGAAGAAAGAAAAAAATAAGTAAAGAGACGAACTGGCAATGGGAAGGGGATGGGGGTGCGTGAAAAATGCTCCAAAGAGGGCTTCAAGGAAAATAGACCAGATATTTAAAGTGGGAAACAATGTGTTGGGTTTAAATGATAGATTGAATGGGAAATGGAGGGAAAAGAAGTGGAGGGAAAATGAGTTGTCCCTCTTGCTCTATGAAATGAGCATTTGTCCCTCATAGGTAGTGGAAAGAGAAGTACTCCTTCTTGTTGCTAAAGGGTTAAGAAGAGGGTCTCCCCTCGCGCCGTCGTCGTCGCTCGGCTTCGGCTTCGGCTTCGGCTTCGGCTTCGGATTTGGTCAAATGATCTGATTGATTGATAATTAATTTATAAACTTATCCGATCCTACCCGGACCCGCGACCCGGTTCTTTCCCGTTTTTATTTAAATTTCCCACCGTTTTTAAAGTGACTATTCTGAAGGGTTGCAAACCTTCAGAAACAGTACTTCCATGGCTATAAATTCGTTTGATTCCTCAGAATTTTCCTTACGACCTTCTGCACAAACAAATTCCAGTGTACTTTACTGCTGTTGAGTGGTTCGCTGACACCGTTGTTTTAGGTACCGATACACCGGTGAATAAGATCATTCTATCCTGGGAGGATATATTCCATTAACCTCGGGTACTTGAGGGGAATAATTTCCTTAAGGACACACTGTGCATTCAGTGGACTCGATTTTTATTCTTAAATATTTTCCAGTTTCTGTTTTCGTTTTCTACTGGTTTTTCTAGAATCTGTCCAGTTTCTGTTTTCCTGTTTTCAGAAATTATTTGTTACTGTTTCAACGTTTTTGCAATACAGATAATAACACAATGTAGGTCTCTTATGATCTTCAGAAGCCTTGATAAAAAAAAAACGTTGCATAAATACATTCTTTAGTCAGTTTCTCAAAACATCTCATTTTGTTCAAGGTGTTTTGAGTTTATTTTCACAGTAATGGGGACGACGTCGATATATCTATTTTTAGTCTTCATTTTAATGACATGCAAGCTTTCTCAGTAATCTTAGATCTCATAAGTTATATGTTCGTTTCCTGTAACATACTTCTAGACCTCAGTCATATATTTGGCTCTCTGTTCCGTTGAAATCCAACTATATTGTTTCCAATTGTGGAATTGGATTCTGCTGGTAAGAGAAAGGCCACTATCTTGTATTGTCGTTCTCAATATCGTAAAAAAGAACCACTTATACAATTGTAAAGACAAGTTTGTGGCACAAACAAGGTGTTCTTCAATCTACTAGCATCCTTTTGTACTTTCAGTTGAGTATTTCTCTGAGTGCAAAATATTGCAATTTGGGTTGAAGTAACATAGGCAAAAACTTTAACTTCTTGAAGCATAATGTTGATGATTGACTAAACTATTTTCCATATGGTCGAGGAAAGAGCAAAAATATAAAGATAAAGAAAGAATTTTTACCTCCAAAAATATATAGTTATTTATAGTAAACATAGATTAGTAACTAGCGAAAGTTGGCATGCGGATGCCACTAGTTATAACTTTTGGTTTGGATTTTTCATTTATCAAATCAAACCAGTTATGTCAATTTTATAAATTCAAACCAATAAAAATCAGTGTTTTTTGTCTCAGTTTTTTCAGTTTAATTCAGATTTTTCTAAAAAAATAAATAATAAATTCCCGAAAAGATCTCCGCAACCAAGGTTATCCAAGATTTAAACTCTATGGACTCAATCTTAAGATTCTTAGTATTGAACCCATTATATTTTTAAAGTTATGGATTCATATATACTATTTTAATTTTAATATTTTTTCACATAAATTATGCTCTGCGTCGAAAGCTAGAGATTCAATTGAACTCCCACTTACAATGCTAAATACGCCACTGTCCACGACACAAAATATGTAACTACTGCTTCCAAAAATTGCTTCTATCCTAGTAAGATACAACAAAGATAAGTCATGACATTACACTGCGCATATAGTGTCACACTGTCACCAACAATAAAGATAATGCAAACTCGTAAAACGAGTATTGCTAATTATAAGAGATAATTAAAATGAACATAATTGGATTTGGCTATATATATTTGAGTTACTAGACACATATGGACTATAATTCTATAACATACTTATTAGACCATTCAAAATCATAAGTCCAAACCTGAAATAATATATTAAGAGCCAGAAAATATGAAAACGTTTATTGTAATAAATATTTATAAGTATAAAATATTCTTAAAAAATATAGTATACATATTATTTCGGTTCAATTCGGTTCGATTTTATTTTTTAATTAAAATCAAACCGAGTCAATTATGATTTGGTTTTCTTTTCCAGTACCCAACCAAATCACTAGTCGATTGTTTTGTCAGTTTGTCGGTTCGGCGCAGTTTGTTGTTTTCTTTGAACACCCCTAATTACATTTGATAGAGTTACATTTATAACCCATTGAAGAACTTTTTATACTGTCGTGAATTTAAGTTATATAATTATTGTCAATATAAAGAACCTTTTATGCTATCAAGCCATTTAAATGATAATTCAGGTAAATTTTCTTAAGATGTGAGATTTGTAGTTTTAAAATTAAAATAAATATTTTGACAAAAAAAAAACGCGTTTATCTGTTGTAGCATTTATTATGACCTAAAAATATAAAAATACCTACACTAACTATATATCTAACCTAAACTCAAATATCTTATACTTCCTCTGTCTCAAATTATCTATCGCTTTTTTATTTCACACATCCCTTAAAAATATTAATTAGAAGGGATGTTTGACTAACTTTACCCTTATTTATGTCTAAGTTGTAATCTCTCTTCATTAAATGCTTATGCTATTTGTGTGTCATCTCCACTAATGACAAAATTCTAGGAAGAATAAAATGGGAAAACAATAATTAATTATGCTTTAAACTTCTAAAAAGATAAATAATTTGAGATAACTATTTTTTATAATCACGATAAATAATTTGAAAAGGAGGAAATATGAAACATAACAAAATTTAGTGTATATTTGCATGTGAGATATACAGGAAGACAATATTGACACGTCCCTGATCCCAGGAGGTGTAATAATAATCCCAATAATAACGATGACCGAGTTTTAACTTTCTGTATATTGGCTGTCATTCTTCCTATCAGTCTTAGAGAATCTCCTCCCTCTTGCAATAACTACGTAATTATATCCAAACTGTCACCACATCCACTTTTTTATTAATTAATTCCACTACTAATTATTTCCTCCGTTGAATATTACTTGTTCACTTCCTTCTTTGCACGACCTTTAAAAAATTATAAATAAAAGATATTTCCTTCATCTTAAAATATTTATCGCATTTTTCATTTACACGCTCATTAAGAAAGCATTTATAAGGGTGACATTTTGACTATTTTACCCTCTTAATATATTTCATCATGTTCTCCCTCCTCAATAAATATTTACTCCATTAATGATGAAACTTCTTAAGTGTAGGTATGTGAACTCACAAAATTAGCCCATTGATGTAATTAATACAAGTGTAAAATGGAAAAAAACTACTTATTTGTCTTGGGTAAATAAAACGACAAATATTTTGAGACAAGTAATTTTAGTAAGAACGATAAATATTTTCAGACGGAGGAAGTATATCTTTACTACCTTACCTTATCTCTCTCCAATAAATACACTCTAATCAATATTGACTATTTTCAAGAACATTTAATTAATATTAAGGATAAGATGAGAAAGATTTAATTAATTTTATCTTGATTTTATAAATAGACAAGTAATTTGAGACATACTGCCTCCGTTCACTTTTACTTGTCTACTTTGAACTTTTCACGTTGTTTAAGAAATAATAAATGAAATGCATAATTTACCAATGTACTCATATTAATTGGTGCGTATTTTTATTGGATTTGAAAAATAATTTGAAGTGAGTATTTAATACTATGGGTAAAACAGAAAAAAATAAATTATTTTTTCTTAATATGCTAAAAGTGACAAGTAAAAGAAAAAATTTATTTTTAGAATATTGAACAAATAAAAATAAACAGCGGGATTATATTTTTAGTAATACGGACAAGTAGTACGACACTGAGGGAGTATAATACTCCACTTTAATTAACAAGACTTGAGTTTTAGATTACCCTCTGAAAAGGTCGGCTAAGTAATGCCTCAATGATCCTCAAAGCCGTCTTTTTAGATTCGTCGGCGTATGCTGTTATTTTAGTCCAATTAGGAACATCTGGATATATAAACCAAATACAGTATATGGCAGCACATTTTCAATTTGTTGATCAGTTATTATTACTTTGAGAGGTTGACTTTGTAGGTTCACTTGATGATTAGTCTCATCATTAATCAACAGCAAATTAAAGTTGAATAAAGCACTTAGACGCTTTTCAGTTTTCACGTGAATGGCAGTTCAAGAGTAACCAAGAATTTTGTTTTTTATATTAAGTCGAGCTATATACTGCTTCTGTTGATTAAAATATATACATTAACTAGTGAAAATATCGGTTGTAAATTATATTCTTATATCTACAAAATAATCAATAATAAATAATGATTACAAACTTATACTATCCCTCTTTTCTGTGAGAAAGAAAACCCTCATAAGTCATAAATAACATACATTTGAGTGACAAGTGAGAGATGGCTCAGTGGTTAAGCACCTTCACCCACGACCGGTAGGTCCTAGGTTCGAGTCACACTGGAGGGGAAGTGTGGAAACACTATAAATCCTCCTAAATGGGTGGGAAAAAAAAAAAAACATACATTTGAGTTTATGGTTCATATATTAATTCATATATTTGGGTCATATTGAGAAAATAGATTTTATATATATGAATTTAAACTATTGGTTAGCAAAAGTCTTCTTAGGCAATAGAATAGAGTATGATATATGGAGAAACACCCGTAATGAGCTTTCCAAGTCTAATAAAATGATTTTTTTTTTTTTTTGAGTAAATTATATGAGCACAATTTTCATGCTTTTCATTGGGACTAAATCTGAAAATTCTAAATTAGACACAATTAAGGTTAAACTTTTTTTCTCAATCAATTAATTCTATCCAGCTCAAATATAATTTTACTGATTATTTTTAAAAAACAAAAACTAAACTTCCAATATGAAGAAACAAGGGCAATGAAAAAATCAACTAATCACATACTATGAGACAATTTTTTTTTTTATATATTCATATCCCTTAAGAATTTATCAAATCACAGTGACCACTCCATCAATATGATAAAAAAATAATTAGGTCCTTACATAAAAAGAACAAAACAAAGAAAAATCATAGCCCGAAAAATAAAAAGAGTAAATAAACTATCAAATTAAAATAAAATTAAACCATCTAACTATCAAAATGATAAATTAGTAGGACACTCTCCGTAAAAAATGTGGCAAAAGTTGCATTGAGGCGTGATACCAAGGAAAGACGGGGAAGACTATCTAATATGTAGTGATAATTTACATCAGATTTCTCCAAAATCCATATTAAAGGGAACATTTTAAAAACCCATGCACCTTTCTATTATATATAAGTGCCTTAAGAGGACTAACATAGCATTGAATACTTGTACTAGAAGCTATATAAATTGTACACTTTAACACAACAATGAATACTTGTACTAGAAGTTATATAAATGTATACTTTAACCAACTACTTTTTTTATCCCACGTGGACTTATGTCATAGTACTGGATATTTATTCTCTTCTCATGTACTCCCTTTGTTCACTTTTACTTGTTCACTTTGGACTTTTCACGCTGTTTAAGAAATAATAAATAAAGTGCATAATTTACCAATATACCCATATTAATTAGTGCATATTTTTATTAGATTTAAAAAAGATTTGAAGTGAGTAATTAATAGGTAAAACAGGAAAAAATAAATTGTCTTATCTTGATATGCTAAAGGTGACAATTAAAAGTGAAAATTTATTTTTGGAATACTGGACAAGTAAAAGTGAACGGAGGGAGTATACACGTATGCACTTCAATTTTAATTCTCTGACACATTTATTTTCTCCGTGCACTTTTACTTGTTCACTTTTGACTTTTCACGTTCTTTAAGAATTAATAAATGAAGTACTCCCTTCGTCTCATATTACTTTGCCACATTACTAAAAATATATGTCCAAATTACTTGTTCATTTACAAAACCAAGATAAAATTAATTAAATCTTAATTTTGATTTCTTTGTAACAACTCTTTTTATCTATAATTTTTAATATAAAAAATTATAATGTAACTAATTTACCCCTTATTAACATATTTTTTTAATTAATTTAATAAAAATATTTTATTAGTTTTTCTTTTAAAAAATCCAATATATACAACCATGGTTCTTATGTTTGGATCTGAACGGTTATTTAATTGAGATGGATATCAACCTGTCGGTATACATATAAGATATTAAAGAATTTAAAAGAAAAAATCTAGAATCAAAATATTAATTTCCCCTCATATTCTTACTAATTTTTTTTTCACATCGATGAACAACTTTCATTGTCATGACAATGAGAAAAAAAGTCCGACTCTTTCCATCTCAAAGACTTAATTCCATCATTTTTTAACTATAACTAAAGTGATGGTACATAAAATACATTTTTTATATGTTGCTATATATAATAACAATTAGAATGTTTTTAAAAGTTATTTACAAAATACAAACCTTAAAGACTGGCTAATTAAAGTGACAGAGTTTAAGAAATAAATATAGACTTTTGAATCTTGTGGTTCTAAATTAAAAATGTGTATAATATAGTAAAATATCCTTTGAATCGTAGTGATTATAAACTTGACATGTAGGATATTTGAATTGTCAACTTACTAAATATAAAAAGAGGCGGACATAACCAAAATAAAACAAATTTTAACAACAATTGAGAAATTAAGGGGAAAAATAAGAGGAAAAGAAACAAAATATGGAGACTCACTAAGGAGAATCACGGTATCCTTTGCAAAATATACAAACGATAGTGAGTGATCAAACTAATCACGTTGGGTCCCGTGCATCGCACGGGCATAGTTTGCTAGTCCTCTTAATAAATTCAAAATAAATACATAGTGAACACGTACCTTGAGCATGATATGCAATATAATGGTGAAAACAATAAACATAATTAACTATAATGACGTGCAATAAATAGGATAGACAATGATCAACCCAATTATTGAACAATTTGAATTAAAAAAAAATGAAAGAAAACAGCCAAAAAGGGGAGAGAGAAGAAAAATATCATTATTGGCCATATATATATATTTGTTCTGGGAGATGTAGAAAATCATATCCATCTTTTTTATGTATAAAAAGAAATGAAAACATATCCAAAAATTAATACAATTATTCCTAAAATTTAAATGGTATTATTTACCCCAGAAAAGATAAAACTATCACATTTGAATTCGCACTATAACTATGTACAAGCTTAAAAAACAAGTATAGTAACAAAATTTGATATATCGTTAAGGATAGTGTATTCTTCAAGCTTGAATTTAACGAATACTTCTCACAAATAAGACTATATATCATTCTTCTCCACTTCCTAACAGATAAAAGTTAGGCACCAAAATCTTATATAAAATTAAAAGTTGTGTCAAAAACACCAATAGTGATTAAAAAAAAAAAAACTCTTGCGAAAAGAGTTTCAAATGAAAAGGAAGAAATGTTATCAAAGTAAAATATCAAAATCACCTGATGAAGCCTAATAATAAAAATTAAAGATGAAACATTTGAAACAGATTACTAAACCTAATTGAATCCTGAACTATTGAAATGAACTAAATACATACACAGAAATTCGCCAATTAAGAAATTTAGTAAATTAAAATGAGATGCCAAAACTTCTTAATTAGTTCTAGAGATTCAAAATCAGAATGAAAATATTGCGTAAAACATATTTTTCATTTTTTATAAAAATGGTACTTTCTCTATTTCAATTTATGCGAAAGGATTTGGAGTACGAAATTCAAAACACCCAATTTTTGGCATGAATTGGGGCGTAACTAATAAAATTTTAAAATAAATTTACACATTTGAAACTATACAATATATATATATGAGTTAATATAATCAATGATTCGAAATCTTTTTTAAAAATTGCAAACAAATTGGATTATAATAGACATGGACCAGAGTAGAACCTGTATAATTAAAGGAAATTAGTAAGAGCAATCATCCAATTAAGTGGTTCAATGTCTTCAGCAAAAATCAAAAGTGGTCAATGGCCATATCTCATTATCTTGTCCTTTCATGCGAATGATTTCCATCGACAAACGTAACATTTGCTTTAGTATTTATAGTACCAAAAGAATTAGCAGCATAATATGAAATGAGAACTAACGTATATTTGATAATTATAACTGATTGAGTATAACGTATATTTGATAATTATAACTGATTGAGTATTAAGTGTATTTATTGTAGTACTTAATTGGATTTTTACTACAAAATACAACCATGACTTAATTTAGCAATAAGGGGATGCTAGGGGGCTTGGTCCAGATTTAATTGGGATGCTACGTGGGCTGGTTCTGATATGATGAGCTTCATTGCATTTGATTTCTACATTTAGTTAGGCTGTTATTGATAATATACATTAGTCAGTAGCAGAAATTAAGCTGTTGTTGATAATATACATTAGTTAGTAGCAGAAATTAACCTAAAAAATGTAAAAAAAAAAAATGGAGAAAAATGCCAAAAAAAGGAGAAAAAAGATAAATGTCAATGAAGGTCATAGAGAGATGCCACGTAGGATTGCAAACCAAATACAGTATATGGCAGCACATTTTCGATTTGTTGATCAGTTATTATTAGTTTGAGAGGTTGACTTTGTAGGTTCACTGGATGATTAGTCTCATCATTAATCAACAACAAATTAAAGTTGACATAAAGCACTTAGACTCTTTTCAGTTTTCACTGAATGGCAGTTCAAGAGCAACCAAGAATTTTGTTGTTATATTAAGTAGAGCTATATACTGCTTCTGTTGATTAAAATATATACATTAGGATGTCAAAGGAATAGACTTTAATGTACACTGAATCAGCTGGACTCTGTCACTCTGTACATTCACCTAATTGTGAATTTCTTTCAACATGTATGAGGACACCTTTTTCGTCTTTCAAGTAAATTAAAGTTTCAAAAAGAAATAAACTGAGTTGGTTTTTAATATAGCAAAGTCATTACACGGAATTCCTTCAAAAATCCCAGATTACCGGTAGCATATATTCCTGTGGAAATCCATAAAACAACATTATAATTGGTCCTAAACATTTGGCCCTTAGCTTTTATTCCTCTCTATCACGGAATATTTCTTCTTTGTCAATGTACAGTCGTAAAAATGAGTTAAAAGCTAAAGGTAATATAAATTGCAAAAAATTGAGTCTTGGCCTATTTTATTGCATTCGTTACATTAGTTTCCGCCAATATGTCCAATATTGCAAGTAAAAACTAAAGAGCATTAGTGCATCTTATTTACATGACTAAAGATATCAGAGAAAGAATGGGAAGGGAACGGATACCCAGTTCTGGATCACCATGTAAGTCATATTCATAGTGCATAATAATTTGCAAGTCTACCTAATACGGAATAATTTCAGACATATATGTCTGAAGTTAGGCTTGTTGCCAAACTTCAGACAATACATATGGCTGAAGTTCAGACATTTTTATCTAAATTTCAGTCATATATAACTTCAGACACCGCATGTAAAGTGTAAAAACTGCAAAAAAAAAATAATTAAATAACGATGTCAAAATAAAATATCCGGTAAATCTTTTACGAATGGTTCGGTGAGGGAATAGATTTGTAGATGAAGAGCAGGCAGATGGGAAATCAAAGTCCTACATAAGAACAAGAAGCCTCATAGACCACGCTAGGCCCGAATGTGGTGGAATTGAAAAGGAAGGGCCCAAATAGAATGGGCTGTCTATCACTTGTGGATTGGGTGAAATTTACACAAATGACCACTTTGAGGATTAATATTTTGAAAATAAATCACACGTTCAAGATTAATTGAAATTTAACCATTTTTCATGTGGAAATAACACTACCAAAAATTAATTTTTTGTACGCATCTTATTTAAATTTACTAAAGATATTAGAGAAAGAATGGGAAGGCAACGGATACAATTTTGAACCATTTACGTCATATTCATAGTGCGTAAGAATTTGCAAGTCTAGCCAATTCAAAATAATTCCAAACATATAGTGCCTAAAGTTAGGCTTTGTCACTAAACTTCAAACAATTCATATGGTTGAAGCTCAAGTATTTTTACCTAAACTTCAGACATCGCGGTTATGTCTGAAGTTTCTCCAAAGTGAAAGAAGTGCAATTTGTTTTTATAATTAAATAGCGGTGTCAAAATAGAAGAAATGAGAAGAGGAAGGAATAGATTTGTAGATGAATGTTGCCAGAGAAATCTCCTCAGGTGCAGGAAATAATGGGACTAATACAGAAAGAAAGAGAGAAGAAGAAGACAATGAAGTGGTTCATACAAATGAAGTGGTTCATACACCTTTTTAGACATCTGGCACAAATGCACAACACATTATGGTTTTTCTTTTTCTTTATTATTTTCATTGTAATTATTTAGGTAACTTTAGTATAGCGAATAGTTAGCTTACAGTTGTATAGTTAGTTATTTCCATTTGCTATATATACATGTAGAAACAGTAAAGAAATACACACAGAAGTGAAAAGCTTCCGCAAAGTTTTCCTTGTCCTTATTTACTTTTTCATGGCATTAGAGCCTTTGCCATAGGAAAATTTCTTAATATTTTTTTTCTTTTCTGCTTGTTTTTCTTTTGCTTTAAACTCATCATGTCAACAACTGAAAATGTTGATGATAAGACTACCGATGCTACTATTACTGATAACACGATTAATCCACCATCTGTTGGTGCTATTGATCCTACTGTGACTGCATCACACTAAGTTGATGCATGTCATCCATATTTTTTAACTTCTTCTGATAATCCTGGCATAAATTTGATCAATGTAAGCTTCGATGGAACCAGTTATGAAAACTGGAGGAGAGGATTTCTTATCTCTCTTTCAACAAACAATAAACTGGGTTTCATCAATGGGGCTTGCCGTATGCCACCTTCAAACTCACCTTTACTTGAATAATGGAAGAGATGCAATGATATGGTCATTGCTTGGCTCTTTAACTCACTCAGCAGAGATATCAATGAAAGTGTGATTTACTAACAAACTGCTGAGGAGCTATGGAATGAGCTTGAAGAAAGATATGGTCAAGCTGATGGAACTAAGCTTTTTCAGCTGCAAAGAGAATTAAACAACATTATTCAAGGATCCAGTGATGTAGCTGGATATTTCACAAAGATAAAACGAACTTGGGATCAACTAAAGGTTTTAAACACTTTTATGATTTGTAGTTGTGATTGTAAGTGTGAAGCAAAAACACACAACATTAAAAGTTATGAAGATCAAAAGTTAATCCAATTTCTTATGGGGTTAAATGATGTCTACATGGGTGTAAGGGGAAACATTCTAATGATGAAACCTCTTCCTTCCCCTGCACAAGCCTATTCTATCATTTTACACCAAGAGAGTCAAAGAGAGGTTCATTCTAATTCTCCTACAGTTACAGAGTCTTCTGCTTTCATAAACACTGCTGGACAGAAATGGAACCCACAAAATAATCCACAAAGTTACCCCAAATACTCAAGAAATCAGAAACAAACAAATTCATCTGTTTATGGAGGGAACAAGGATGATTTGTTTTGTAGGTATTGTAAGGAAACTGGGCATCTTAAGGAAGCCTGCTATAGGCTAATTGGTTATCCTGCACATTACAAAATCAGCAAAGAAAAGAAACAAGCAACATAACATGCAAATGCAACAGCAGCAGGGGAATTGCATGCCTTAGATGTTTCAGCAGATGTTATCTCTACTCGCATAACAGCACAGGGTTTTTCTAAAGGGCAGTGTGAATAACTAATTCATATGTTTAAGTCTATGCAGGGAAGATCTGAAGGATCAAACTCTGAATCCATTGCTACAGCTAACCTAGCCGATACAAATCATGCTTGTTTGCTTTTCACTTCTTTTCTTTCAAAAATAACTAACTCTCCTTGGATTCTTAATACTGGTGCTACACAACATATGACTTTTAACAAAAATCTTCTCCATGAAATAAGAGTTCTACCTTCCCCTATTTCATTCCATCTAGCCAATTCACATAAAGTTACTCCATGGGAAGTTTGGTTTTGACCCCAGAACTAGATCTCCATGGAGTACTATATGTACCCGATTTTACTCATAATCTTCTTTCTGTGAGTCTCTTAGTAAGACAACTTAAATTTGATCTTTTATTTACTGAAGATGGTTGTATTTTACGGGAATCTTCTCTGAGAAAGGGACCAGTTTTTGGTGATGCTGCTGGAGGACTCTACATGCTAAGGGAAAATACTTCTACTTTGGATTCAAAAGCTACCAATTCTGCTGTCCCAGTTTCTAGTATTTCAGTAAAAAATAAGTCTAGAATTTTAGGTTCTTCTCCTTGTTTTTCAGAGTCTAGTTGTGAAAAGGCTACATGTCCAGTCCTCTTGAGTCCTGTTTGTGATACAGATTCAAGTATGAATAAAAGTGTTTCTGTTTCTAATATCACTAATCTGAGCAAATTATGGCATTGTAGACTTGGACATTTACCTTATCATGCTATGAAAAAAAATTAAATTCTTGCCTATATCCATCCCTAACAATAAAGAATTTCCTTGTGAAGTTTTCCCCATGGCAAGACAAACCAAGCCCCTTTTTCCCACAAGTTCAATTACTACTAAACAGTGTTTTGAGATGATACATATAGATACATGGGGACCCTATAAGACACCCACTTATAATGGAGAAAAATACTTTTTGACTATAGTAGATGGTTTTTCTAGAAATACTTGGACCTTTCTACTTGCTACTAAATCCAATGCCTTCTCCATTTTAAAAGCATTTTTAAGTCTTGTTGAAAGTCAATTTCACACAAAAATCAAAGTAATCAGGTCAGACAATGCATATGAGTTAGGAACTGGACAAATTCAGAAGGATTTTTTTTATTCTCAAGGCATAATTCATCAAACATGTTGTGTGGAAACCCCTCAACAAAATGGGATTGTTGAGAGAAAACATAGGCACCTATTGGAAACTTGTAGAGGCTTACTTTACCAATCTCATGCTCTTAAAAAATACTGGGGGAAGGGATACTTACTGCTACACATCTCATTAATCGATTTCCTTCTTCAGTCCTTAAAACCAGGTCACCCCCATCAAGTTCTATTTAGGAAAGGACCAGATTATTCCTACCTAAAGCCATTTGGCTGTCTTTGTTTTAGTTCTACTCTTGCACGACAAAGGGATGAATTGACACCTAGAGCTCTGCCAGGGGTATTTCTTGGATATCCTTTTGGGCAAAAAGGATACAAGGTTCTTAATTTGCAAAATGGGACAATACATATTTCCATAAATGTAAAATTTATTGAAACTATATTTCCTTTCTCCTATGGTTCTCCCATGTCCAAATTATTCCCAGCATATTTTCCTTCTTCTGATGAACCTGTTCTTGACTCAGTCTCACATCCTTCCATAACTCTTCATTCTTCTCCTATCATTACACCCTCACCTCCAGATAGTCCTATGATGTCTAGCCTTCCTGATCCCACGATATTTACCTCCTCCTCTTCTTTTCCCACTCCTACACAAGTGGAAGTATTGCCCACAGCATCAGAGGAACCTCCACGCAGATTTCAAAGGGTACATGTTCAACCTAAGTATCTCTCAGACTACATTTGTGATTCTGCTTTTTCTGTTATTTCACCTAATCCTCCTTTACTTCCTTTTTATCATTTTTCGTTTTCTGCTATGTCTTCAAAAAATCAATCTATTATTTCTTCTATATGTCAAAGATCTTAACCAACTTCTTACCAGCAAGCTATGATGCATCCTAGCCGGAAAGTAGCTATGGAAACAGAGTTTGATGCTTTGACTTCCAACCACACTTGGGATCTTGTTCATCTCCCCACTGGTAAGAAAACTTTAGCTTGCAAATGGGTTTACAATGTTAAATTACAACCTAATGGAAGTTTGGAGAGACTCAAAGCACGATTGGTTATTCGTGGTGACACTCAAAGGGAGGGGATCGATTATACCGAGACTTTTTCTCCAGCGGTCAAGCTGACCACTGTAAGATGTTTATTATCCATAGCAGTAAAGAGAGGTTGGAAAGTTTACCAACTCGATGTAAATAACACCTTTTTACATTTCGATTTACATAAAGAAGTTTATATGAAATACCCACCTGGTTTGGAATCCCCTTCTCCTTCACTTGTTTGTCGTCTTCGCAAATCATTGTACGAGCTCAAGCAGGATTCACGCCAATGGTACTCTAGACTATTATCTGCTCTTGCTACTAGAGGTTTTTCCTCTTCTTTGAATGATTATTCTCTTTTATTCAAAAATGTTGATGGCTTGATTACCCTAATTGTTGTGTATGTCGACGACATTTTATCTCTGGGAACAGCACCACTGAAATCCTCGACATCAAACAGTTTTTGAACAATGAATTTCGGATCAAGGACTTGGGTGAAGCACACTATTTTTTGGGTATGGAATTAATCAAGGAGAATGGTGGTCTTGTGATGACTCAACAGAAATTTGCCCTCGAATTGCTCCAAGAATTTGATTGTATTGATTGTCGTCATGTTTCCACTCCTTTGGAGCCTAACCACAAGCTATCTTCTTCTATGGGTACACTACTTACAGATCCCCTAATTTATCGACGATTACTGGGTAAATTGAATTTCTTGACGAATACAAGACCAGATCTTTCCTACGCAATTCAAACCTTAAGTCAATACATGCAGTCCCCCCACAGTGGACATCTTGATGCAGCTATGCATACTCTTCGATATTTGGCTAAGGATCCGGGTCTTGGTTTATTTTTACAACCCGATTATTCTTTTCAAATTCTTGCCTTTTGCGACTCTGATTGGGCCGCTTGTGCTGATACTCGTCGATCTGTAAGCGGTTTTTTGCTCAGTTTAGGGGGCTGTCCTGTTTCTTGGAAATCCAAAAAGCAGCCCGTTCTTGCTCTTTCATCGGCTGAAGCGGAGTACCGTTCTATGCGTCGCTTGGTTGTAGAAATCACCTGGATTGTTCGACTTCTTGACGATCTCGGAGCACCTCCTCTTTTGCCGGTACCCCTTCACTGTGACAATCAAGCAGCGATTCATATCCCTCGTAACCCAGTTTTTCACGAATGCACGAAACACATCGAGTTGGACTGCCATTTCGTTCGTGAAAAACAGCTTGATGGTTTGGTTTCCTTGTCTTTTGTTCCTTCTTCTTCTTCTCAGTTGGCGGATCTATTTACCAAGGCCCTTTCTGGCCCGCTCCATTGCTCCATTTTGGGCAAGTTGGGCGTCCGTTCACCGGCCTTCCACTTGGGGGGGGGGGGGGGAGGTGTTGCCGGAGAAATCTCCTCAGGTGCAGGAAATAATGGGATTAATATAGAAAGAAAGAGAGAAGAAGAAGACAATGAAGTGGTCCATATACCTTTTTAGACAGCTGGGACAAGTGCACAACACATTATGGTTTTCCTTTATTATTTTTATTGTAATTATTTAGGTAACTTTAGTATAGCCAATAGTTAGCTTACAACTGTATAGTTAGTTATTTCCATTTGCTATATATACATGTAGAAACAGTAAAGAAATATACACAGAATTGAAAAGCTTCCGTAAAGTTTTCCTTGTCTTTATTTACTTTATCAATGAAGGAGGCAAATTGGAAATCAAAGTCCCACATAAGATGATAAGAACAAAGCCTCATAGACCACGCTAGGCCCGAATGTGGTGGAATTGATGGGTTATTTGCACGATTGCTCCTTCAAAGGCACTGGTCTTTAATTTTGTCCCTCAAATTGGTGGTCTTTAATTTTTGGCCTTTGCTAAAAATTCCTGGGTTTCGGTTTTGAACTCCCGCTCAATCAAAAATTAAAAATAATAATTGCAAGATAGAGTTTGGATTTTCAAGGCAGAGTTTTTGCATGCAAAAGTCTGCCTGAGGTAGAGTTAGAGTTTTGCATGTAGAGTTTCAAATCTCTACCTTGAGCTGCCTGAAGTAGAGTTTTGCATGCAAAACTGTGCCTTGCGAATCCAAACCTCTGTCTTGTATTTTTTTTTTTATTGAGCTGGGGTTCGAACCGAGAATCTCAGGATATTAGGTAAAGGCCAAAAATTAAAGAACACCAATTTGAGGGACAAAAATTAAAGACCAGTGCCTTTGAAGGACAATCCGTACAAAAAAAAATGGGAATTGAAAGGAAAGGCCCAAATAGAATGGGCTGCCTATCACTTGTGGATTGGGTAAAATTTACACAAATGACCGCTTTGAAGATTAATAAGTATTTGAAAATAAATCACACTTCCATAATTAATTGAAATTTAGCCATTTTTCATGTGGAAATAACACTACTAAAAATGAAGTTTCTACACAGATTTCCCTTTAAACGCACTGGTCTTTAATTTTTATCCCTCATATTTGTGGTCTTTAATTTTTGTTTGCCCCCGTTGCTCATTTAATGAAAAATATTCAGTCCGGCTTTGCTCGACATAAGTTCTGTAACATTTTTCTTTTCCAAAACTGAATTTAAGTTTTACCTCATTTGGCACAAGTTTTGTAGGAATTAAGTTATGAGACATAAGTTGTGCAGTACTATTTTTCAGATTATATCGATTGTTAAAAGTTTTACTTTCTCTGTCATAACTTGTTATAATGCATATATCGAAACTAAATGTAAACTTTCCCATGCGAAATCTAAACTTATGCCGCCCAAAAGTTCTGAAAGACAAAAATTAAAAACCACAAATTTGAGGGTTAAAATTTAAAGACCACCCGAAAATACGATCATTTGTGCGAATATTCCTCCATTTCCGAGTTAATGTAATGAAAAATATTTCAAACTACCAACTCCCTAACGTGACAATTGTGTTTTAAACGAAACTCATAGTGATTAGTCCACTTCTCACTACTTCCAAATTCAGAGATATTCATTTACTTGCACGTTTTTTTCCAGTTTCAAACTTTCAATTACTCATCTCCTCTACACTTTTTTCCTTTCTTTTCCAATTTTACTGGAAATCAAAGAGGAGAAAAAATAAAGTTATGTCAGATGCTTTGATCTGTGGTCTGGCCGGTGCCGGTGGTGGCATAATCGCTCAGCTCATTACATATCCTCTTGAAACTGTATTTATTCCTACTCTTTATTTCTTCATTTTTCTTAGCTTTTTTTAAACAACAAAAAATAATTACTAAACTAAAAGCTTTTGTTGTTTGACTTTTGTGATTTCAGGTAAATACTCGGCAGCAAACGAATAGAAATTCTAAGAAATTGAAGAAAACTGTTGGAACTATCGATCAAATATGCCAGGTGTTTGTTTTTTACTCCCCGGTCCCAATTTAAGTATTTTACTTCCTTCTTTGGTCTGTTTCAAAAAGAATTAGGTTTATTAAGTGACAATTCAAATATACTAGACCTTCGGTTCAAAATAAGCATCAACTTCTGACTTTTTATCTTAGTTCAAACTTAGTGTCCACTAATATAATCAACAAGGAATTAACTTTATTTTTCCAGGTTTGCCGTTATTTACTCAAAGCAATAAATAGGCAAGAGTCAAGGGTAGTTCAATCAAAATACCTATTTTTTCTAAGAGTTATTATTATTTTCTTATAGGAGTTAATGTTCTCGTAAGGGTGTGAAAAAAGCTAAATGAACACTTATTTTGAACTGGTGGGAGTACCTGAAAAGTTAAAACCGCAAAGGACATTTTAGTACATTACGCACATTTTTAATTTAGGACAAGAAGATTCACAAGTCTCATTTTATTCCTTAAACTTTGTTTCCTAGTCAAACTAAGACACTTAAATTGGGACAAAGGGAGTATTTATTTTGTTTTATTGCGTTTTTCAGCTCCATTTATATCAAAATTACCTTTATTTACTTTCGATTTCTCATTATTAGTTTTTGTGTTTATTTGATCTGCAGGTTGTAAAGCAGGAAGGATGGGATGGGCTATATGGTGGATTAGCTCCATCGTTAGTTGGTACGGCTGCATCACAGGTGAGGCTTCTTTTTTGCTTTATGCTAATGTGCGCAATCATCCTGTAAAAAATGTCTTTGATTAGAATATTCGGCGGTTAGTTGCGTGTGCTTGCTTGCTCATCATCTGTTGGGGACTGAATTTACATTTGCTGTGATTCAAAATGTTGTCTTAGCAATTGTTTCTGCTTTCTGTCTTCCGAAAAAATTTGGGAAAATAGAAACGACTGACTATAATTAGACTTTTTAAGTTTGAGCGATGTGAGTACTTGTTGTGAAATTAAAAAGAGAAGGAAAATATGCAGGAGTGTAGAATGATTATTGAATTTTGGTAAAGTTGATATTACTAAGAAAATACTTGAAATTAGTTGGTGAATAGGAGTAGGCTAAGTAACAAGAGATAGTAAATTTGTAAAATTACTTACATTGATCTGTTTTTTGGTAACGTACTGGCAGAAGGTGGCACTGTGTTTAAGTATTGGGAAAATAAATCTGGATATGTGGTCCCTTAAATCCTGGAAATATGTGCCAATCATGCATTTTTGATGTGATGAATTATCTGAGTCCTTCACGTAGTTATTTGTCCTGTGTCCTGCTTTTGAGTTTTTGACATAGTTGGTCCTTAGTATTATCACCCTTTCTCAGAATTTGCAAATACAACCATCATTAAGAATTTCATAGGTAGCACAAATAGAACTGTACCTAATAAGAGCTATATTCTGCGTTTAAGGGAGAATATCCAACATTAGCTTCCAAAACTTGAGTTGCTCCTTTGTGTAATACCTTTTAACATTCTTCGGGGCTAGTTAATGCTAATATAACACCTCTAACTTTTTAATCGTTTAAATATGATCAAGATTGACATTTTTGGTCTCCATTTAATAACCGTCAAAGATGACTGGACTTCTTATATTCCAATTATACATACAAAAACATAGTAGGGCTAATTGTTTTAAGGTATTGCCTGCCTATTCGATTCGTTCTAGTATCTTCTCTAATGATAACTTTCTTATGGGTGGATCCAATATATAAAGCTACTTTTTCAGATTTAGTCTATCATGGTATTCATAGTCAGCTTTCTCAAAAATAGTACTCATAGCCAGTTAGGGAGTATGTAGGTAGAGCTATGTTGCTCGGACTCTTCAAAAATTACCGCGGGTGCGTGCCAGATCCTATAAAAGTGATGCATTTTTGGAGGATCCAAGACGGGTTCTGCGATATTTTTGGAGAGTCCAAGCGACATAGAGATAAACTACCATACAAAGTGGATTGTAATAAAGTTATCTGATTTCAGTCATGCTTCTGATATTACTGAGTAAGGCTAGCATATTACTGAGAAAATAGTTGAAATTAGTTCGTGAATAGGAGTCGGCATGTTTTCAGTCATGCTTCTGAAATCAAAAGAGCTAAGCTAGTAGGCATTAATAGGGGAGCTGCAAAAGTACTAAATGCAAAATGCATTCCTGCAAATAAATTAACTGGGATCTATTATAGGTTTGGATATCTATTTTGATAGTAGCAGTTGCAAGTTACGCAAAAGTAATGCGGCAACAGAGCCAAACAGATGACGCAGCAGTGGATAGTGAAGCTTCTAAGCAAAGTGCCAATATATGATGTGCAGCTCTTTTTGCCATGAGGAGTTCAATGAATCTGATTATAGTATCTCTGACCTGCAAAGTAGACTATATGACTAAAAAAACTGTCTGCAACAATATTAACTTTACTTGCTAGATAGAAATTTGTACATTAGATCAAACCAACTATAAGTGTTCGGTAATCGCATTAACTTCTGCTTTGTGTTGACGCTTTGAATCCATAATCTACATACATAGTTGCAGCACATACAACAAATAAGCAAATCAACTTCCCGCCAGCTTTCTGTTTGATCGTTTGGGCTTTCACTGCCTTATACTTACAACTTTGCCAATTTTTTTCCTTTACTATCAATTTGGCTACATAATCTACCAGCTGCAGTTCAATTTTTGTTCTTCAGATACATGAACTGCCACTTGCTTATTTTTGATAATCTGATCAAAACATGCCACTAGACCCCCCCCCCCCCCTCCCCCCCCCCCTCCCCCAAAAAAAAAAAAAAAAGTTTGCCCTCTCAATCTGTTATCCCCGTCAAGTCTCTCCATGAATTTGTATACTAGCTCCTTATATTATTATCTTTATTCTGTTGAAGCTGCCCTGTTGTATTGCGTCAAGCTCTGCCTCTTCCCCATGTGTCAATAGTTCTGTGTCAAATCCTTCTCTCTTATGGCTTTGGATGGAAGAGTATTAGACTGGTAGCTCTCTGTATCTGGGGAAAACCAGTTGATAACGTGCGACTACATTTTCCCTCTTAATGGGCTGGTCAAACAGCCAGCAAGTGGGAAATTCATCTTGCTTTGACAGATCGGGTGGAGACGGTATTGAATGTGGGTCATACATTTTGATTTTTTTGATGGGTGTTTACATTTTGATTTTTTTTATGGGTGTTAGATTTAATCATACTTAATGGATTTATTATGTTAACAGGTTATATAAAGGATTAGCTTAAGTTTAGGGTGATAGTTAATGGACCAAATGTGTCAAAAATCACCCTGCTTATGGCACAGGAACTAGTAAAATTTGATGTAGAAACTCGAAATTCACGTAATTGCCTTTAATTTCTGAACGAGGAGTATATAAATTTACTTCTAATATTTGTGACTTATAGACATCATGTAATATAAAATACGCAACTGATATTTGTCTAGTTGAACATTGATCATGGACTGAGCTGAAGATGCTTTACCTTGTCAAAAGGGGTATCACGTCCTCTTAGTTTCCCTTGCCAATAAAGCATTATGATGATAATGCACTGCGTTTTGGGATAGATTTCCTTGGCTAATAGTTCAGCAACAAAACTATTCTGTGTGTGGTTGTCAGATGTTTTCGATATACAATTGATGATTTTTTGAAATTGACCACTGCCCCGCCCGATGTTCTGTTCATTCACAGTCTATTGATGCAGCATCTGGTCTATCAATCAAGATTTCATTTGTATAATATGGGAAACCCATATGTATTGGTCCCAGGGTACCATTGCATAAGTGAGTATGCTTGCTTTAGTGGTCTTCTTATATTCCTTTGACACGTGGTTAGATTAAATTTGAATAATCAATTGACAAACCTCAATATTCCTCATAATGGAATATTTTGCTAACTTTCATTTTGCTGTGAATGTATATTTTCTGTAAATGCCTTTTCTTTGTTGTTTTGTAGTGAAAAATATGATCCCTTATGTATCTGTACTTTTCTTGGTATAGGGTGTTTACTATTATTTCTACCAAATATTGAGGAATAGAGCAGAAACTGGTGCATTTGAACGTAAGAGAAAAGGAATTGGTGATGGATCAGTCGGAATGTTCTCATCACTTCTGGTGGCTGCTTTATCTGGGTAATTTTCTTTTCTGTTGGATATTAGTTTCTCATGTCTTCTTTTTTTAAGCTTGGTAAATTTGTTGTATTGACAACGCCGGTAGCAACAGCATTCTGCCACAGTAAACTTTGATTCTTGTCGAATTATACCTTATCAAAAAAAAAAAAAAAAATTAGAAGAAGAAACTTCAGATTCCTGTTTTTATGGAATGGTACTCTTTTCTTTTGATTCAAAAATTCAGTTGGCGGTCTTCCATGTATAATATTGATATTCTTATTATCAAGACAAAACTTGTAAAGCTTTGACGAATAAATTTATCTGGTTAAAGTGCCATTTGAATATTTTACTTTTTCTTTGTTAATCATGAGTGTTTTGACTTTTCCATGTTACAGGTGTGTTAACGTGTTGCTGACTAATCCCATATGGGTAGTTGTTACACGCATGCAGGTAAAATCCTTGGGGTTTCTCTTTTACCTCCTACGAGAAAGACTATGAAATTTGGTGTATTTACTTATAATGTTTTGGTCTTAGCACAGCGACAAGTTTATTGGTGTGGGTTGGTCTTTGATTCTTCGTCCTTTAAGTTGTGGAATAAGATCAGTTTCAACTTTCAACACTCTCTTCTATGAGCTTTTTGCTCTAACTTATCTTCTGGGGAATTGTTGGAAGTGCCATACAGATATAGAGCTATAATATTTTTTCTGGAGAGAATAGAAGTCTTCAACTGCTTAAGATGAAGGCTTGTGGCATAGATAAATGAGCTCTATTATAACTTGTCTTTGACGGGATTATGTTGAGCTTACATATTGAAGCAAGGGAAGAAGAAGTAGAAAGATGTTAACTTGTAAGCACAGCAAGGGGATTCAGTTAAAGATAAACTAAAATCACCAGAAATAGAGGATTGCAGCCATTTATAGGTCAAGAATGACAGCAATTTTGCTTACTATCTAGGTAATGTTGCTTACTATCTAGGTAATTAATATTCAGAACGGTAATTAGAAGTTCGGTTTTCGGCAGGAATATGCAGAGTATGCTAATCTTTTCGATGTATTTCTGCTAGGACTCATTAATTCAATGTTGAATAAATATGTCAGTGAATTAGTAAAGGGTGCCTTAGCAACCTTTGCAGTAGCCTGAGTGGTAATCACGGTTTTGAAAAAGAGTGGAGAATGTGCAAAGCTTTCAGGAGTCATGTAAAACATCCTTTGTTAGTTGCAACATTAAGGAGCTTCTCTTTTGAGGAGGCCAAATCATCATATTCTGGCTGCTTCTCCATGTAATATCAAATAGGTTTGTCAGATTGAGGTCAAATTTTCATCTTACAAAGTGGAATTATTGCAATTACAGTACTGGTTACGGACGACATAATTTCAAATGAGAAATAAAGTGGATGGTCTATCCAGTCATTTTGAATGGAAGATATTGGTCCATGGTTTATTGTGTTGTTGAATATTGTGAGTGGAAGTAAATGCTGCTTCGGTTTCAGCTACTGACATTTTCCTGTGCTTTTGCTGCTTTCAAAGATGGAATAATGTCAGTTTTGAAGCTGTTGCGTATTGATCATAAGTAGAAGAATCATCTGAGTTATGGATGTTATAGTATTTCGTTCAAAACTGTTACTTTGATATTAAAATGCTTCGTTTTAAATGTATTACTGACTGCCCTGTTTGATGTTAAATGCTTCGCTTCAAAAGTATTACAATTTGGCCACATACTGGTCTTCTTCATGAAAAATTTCTCCCTAACATAATGTCGGATAGTTGATTTTCTTACATTTATATCTCACAACTATTGTGCAGACTCATACAAGAAAGGATAAAGATAACCACACAAAACATGTACCATCACAGGGTGCAATCTCTGCTGTGGTTGAACCTCCTTCCTATGGGACAAGCCACACTGTATGTACTGAATTTTTCCTATTAAAAGGATGTGATTTATGATGCATTCTTAATATGCATACCTTGGGTCTAGGACTGTAAGATTTGCATACTAAATCTAGTTGGAGTAACCCTGTGCATTTTACTTGTCAGTATCTATTCTCTAGATGAAAGCTGATGCATGGATCCAACAACTAGCATTAAAGATTAGTTGACACTTTGATGCTTCATTTTCTTCCGTAACTAAATAATTGGAGCACAGTAGCAATGAGGGAAATGATGGTTTCTGAAAGATTCAAAATTTTAATAATTTTTTTTTTTTTTTTTTTTGTAAAGTCAGAAACAGAAAATGTCTTTGTGGCTTCTGTGTAGGACGGGTGTGAATCTATGATAGTACTCACCTATTCTTCTCTGATAAAGCATACGACATAAAGGTTATGCCGATCAAACAGAAGCATACATTTTTTTTTTAATAACTGACAAATTCCCTAGAGCGAGTGGCACACGGTTCGAGACTCAGTGGTTAATGGGCCCACCTCTCTACCCTTCTCTACTTAAATGTCAGTCTTTTTTAATGGTAGGGTTCGAATCGATGACGTGTGCTTTACCCATACATCATGCGTTGCGCTCTTACCACTAGACTAAATCCCTAGGGCCAGAAACATAAACTTTTTGGGCCATGCCTTTTTTTTTTTTTTTCCTTGATAAGTAATTATCTTTTGTGCCCATGTTTTACAGTCATAACCTGTACCTATAATTTTCTAATAGGTAACACTTGTATCTTTCAGATTCAAGAAGTCTACGGTGAAGCTGGAATTTCGGGTTTCTGGAATGGTGTTTTCCCAACATTATTCATGGTATGTGAGAACTTACTCCAGTGAGTACTAAATAATGGTTCCTGATCCTTCTCATTGCAAAGTACAGGTAAGCAATCCTTCCATACAATTTATGCTATATGAAACTTTGCTGAAGAAGATTAGAAAACGACGTGCCTCTAGCAATAAAGGTGCCAATGATGTCACTGCTTTGGAGGTAAACCTTTGTCCCTTTCTCTTGTTCCTCTAGATTCTTCTCTAGACTTGTCTTTGTCATTTTAGAATTCTTAGCTTTTCACATGTCAATTATTGGAGCTCATGTGTTTTGTACTTTTGCTAGATATTTCTACTTGGAGCTGTGGCAAAACTTGGAGCTACGGTTGTAACGTATCCTCTTCTGGTTATCAAGGTACACAGTTGTTCCGTATGGAGAGAGTTCGTTTTCCTTTGCCCTTTTCATCAAACTTTTCTCACCTTTTGGATTGATGTGGCAAACAGTTGATGCAAATATGAGCCCTCTAAAAGTTGACTCATATATTCATCTTCAACTGCCAATTTCTACACTCCATTTCACCTTTTGGTTAATTTAGACAACCAACTATTGAACTACATGCCCATTGGTGCGTGGATAATTGCATCTTTTACCTATAAATTTTGTTCAGTCCGTCCTTTTCAACATCAGTTTCATTTGATCCCATTAATAATTTCAGCCAGCATAATTTGAAAGGGTTTCACTATTGCTTTTAGCTATATGGACCTCCACAGGACATTAACACAACATTCCCAGTTTTAACTTTTTTGCAACTGCCAATGGGAACAGTTGAAACAGAGTGTAGCAGCAGTAGTCGGGTCTAGATAAGTTCTGTGCATGCAGAGTTGGACCACTATTCAATAGTTGAGTTTTTCATCATAAAAGTGCTTTTCTATTTTGCAGTCAAGACTCCAGGCAAAGCAGGATATTTGTGGCGATAAAAGACATCATTATAAAGGTCAGTGAATTTGAAATTTTGAATTACTCTGTTTATATACTAGCAACATTTTAAAGGTTACCCTATTTTTATCTTTTAGTTTCTATATCTTAGACATTTTGTGTGATGATACTGGTAAATGCAGTTCTATTTGTATCAATATGTTAACTTACTACATTCATAATATTAATGAAACAAAAGGCAACCTGCAAGCACTTGGGAATTTGGGTTAGTTTATCTAGATTAATCTTAACTGAAACTCTTGATGACACATATTAGGTTTCCCATGTCTACTTTTGGGACCTTTCTTCGGGAAAAAAATGCTAGTAGTAAAGTTTGCTCTATGCAATTTAGGTACCCTTGATGCTATTATGAAGATTATACGCTATGAAGGCTGTTGTGGATTTTACAAGGGGATGGGCACAAAAATTGTACAAAGTGTTCTTGCTGGTGCTATTCTATTCATGGTCAAGGAGGAACTTGTCAGGGGTGCTAGGTGGTTATTAACAGGGAGTGCCGCTACTTCTATCAGATGAAAGCCGCATTGGAAATTGAATCTCTTCCATTGCAGTCTAAGCAAGGTGTGCCCACAAGAAATACCTTCAGATTAAGATGGATACTTTGTAATCACTAGCTATAGTCTTTTTAAAAAAAAAAAAAAATTAACGGTGGTTCCCAGACTAGCTTGTGGGCACCTCCACTATTCAACGGGGATATCTGCTAACTTCATCAGTGCAGATTCAGTGTAGTGACTAGAAACATTACAATTGACGAGTTGTACTGTTTGATCATTTTATTAGTTTGTTGTGTCTCCGTGGCACAGATTGTTAATATCTCGGTTCTTGATCATAAGTCCATTCTTTGGTCATGGCGTACTAGTTAACGCCATCTATCTTCCTTCTGGACGAAAGGTGAACTGTTGTAAACTTTTAATATTACTATTTCAAAATTCCTTGGACTTGGGATTGAGCTTCTTTGTAATCAATTGAGTAAGTAGAACGTGTTATTTATTAGTGTACTGGTGGACTGATTCCCTTTAGTTGACGTCCTTCATCGTCAGGACAATTGCGCATGTAAGAGCTTTCCTCTTTGGTTCTGATGATGTCCAAACTTGGTAAAAAATACTCCCTCCGGTCCAAAGTAATGGAGGTTTTAGCTTTTAAAAGTTGGTCCAAAATAATCTAGATCTCATAAAACCAAGAAAGTATTTAGTTATCTTTTTCAAATTTTCCCTTGACACATCCCATATCCCCATAATAACTATGTCAATCTAAAAAGAAAGAAAATCATAATTAAGGATATTTTAGTCAAAATTCCTCTTAATTTTTAGGAATTGGTGAATCTCTTAATCTATGTACTCAAGCTTAAAACCTCAATTATTTTGGACCGGAAGGAGTAAGGATTTGATAGGAAATATATATTACAAATCATTTGAATGAGAATGAACCTTTGGTTGAAGTGTAATTTGTTGGGCGGACTAAGAAAATGAAGGTGTAACTTCACAAACGAACTCTGGAGTAGTAAGGGATCGTTTGGTTGTTGTTCTTGAACATTTAATTCCAACATAAAAATTTCACATAAAATAATATCATGTTTTGTAGGTCGCATAAGGTAAAAAAAAATGGCTGCATAATTTTTATGCACCGTTTGATTTGCGATATTAAATATTGCCTACTCTAAGTTATGCAAGATTTTATGTATAATTTTATTCAGGATATAATATGAAATATAACACATTTTAATGCATGATTAAGCTACTTAAAGACAATAATAATTTTTTAAAGTAAGTAATTTATGTATACAATTTTCTTAGAATTACTCACCGCATGCAACTAGTATGAGAACCAAAACAACTCACTAGTTGCTGAAATTCCCAAAAAGACAACCGGCAGAAGAACAATAAATAAAAATAAATACTACTCCTTCCGTATCAATTTAAATGTCTTAATTTAACTTGACATAAAGTTTAAGAAATAAAGTGAGATTTTTGAATCTTGTGGTTTTAAATTAAAGATGTGCAAAGTAGAAAAAATTATTTGAATCTTGTGGCTATAAACTTGTCACGTAGGAAGTTAGAATTGCCAACTTATTAAATTTGGAAAGAGGTATTTTTTTTAGATAAACTAAAAATGAAAGTATGACACTTAAATTGAGATGGAGGGAGTAGATTCATTAAAGAGATCTTTTTAAAGGTTGATTGAAATCTAGACATCATGGCTTCAGGTGCTTCTAAGGGAAATGGTTTACTAGCTGTCTTTTTGTTTGAACCTGATATATTTTATTTCATATTAGCCTTAAAGTTAATTAAAACCAGGAATTCTCTTTCTTTTTATTTATTTATTACTGTCCAACTTTCTTAATAATTATCATTAAACAACTAAGCTAGTTGCAAGTATATCCTGTTCTCCACCCCCCGCGGCCAACCCCAGCCCCAATTGTCCTTTGCTTTTAACATTAACATCAACATAAACAAAAAATAACAGTCACACAGTTTATTTATATACAAAGGTAATGTATAAAAAATATTATTTGCAACTAATAATATAAATAAGAGATAGTAATAGCTCCATATGTTCATTAATCTCTCTTTCCGCCAATATGGATTGTGGTGGGATGATTGGATTTCTCCATCCTTAAGCAGATGTCTCGGATTCGAGCCCCTGCAATGGAAAACATCCTGGTAGAAGCACCGCCCAAGAAATGGGTCCTGCAAATGGGAAACCAAAAAAAAAAAAATGTTAATCTCTCTTTCCTAATAAAAAATCACATTTTACATCCAGTGAAGTCTCAACAAAGCATGAATAGTTTTTAAAGTATAAAGAAATATAACAAGCTTTTTGAAATAGATAGGACGGTATGTAGTGTTATTTGCATACAAGATTAAAGTTAGCACCAGAGTAATTTAAAAAAGCAAAGCTAGAATTAGATCCAATCTATTCTCAATATAGACACACAGAACGAATCTTATCAAATTACTATGTTATTATAATAATATTCCTAAAGAGGAAGTTAACTTTTCAAATTACAAATTGAGGAATGCGCTCAATGATTCGTTTATTAAAATCCCACTATCTGATTGGCCAACCGATCAACATCTTATTATATAATATTGCGTGGAGCTGACGTGGCGCCCCTCTTTAGCACCGCCTTGGGCCCCACGTGGGTCCCATACTAAACAACTTGGGCCCAATAAAAGTCAAGTTGACGTAAGCAATGCCATGATTGCCCGGATTCCAAATTCAGTCCTAAATCACATTTCATTACCACATTTGAAGTCCGTAGGGCCTCCATCTATCCCATTTTTTGGGATAATAATATATTTTTGGTCCTGCACTTATTAGTAAATATTGATATTGGTCCTTGTGATATATGATTGAGCAGGTATAACATTCAATTAACTATAACGTACACTTTTGGTCCTTATGCTTGTGAATTTTCAGGAATTTGAAGCATTATTAACTGTTAAATTATTTGATTACACATGTATTATGTTAATTTTGTAATGTAGCTTCATATTTTGAGGATAATTAGATCTACAAATAGTCTAAAATTAAGATATTTTTTTTTTATAAAGGGATCAAATTCACATATTTGAATTAATTAAGCTCATGTTTCGCCATAAATTTTGAAGTTAAAACTTAAAATTTAAAAATTTGAGTTCTTGAAGTATTATTTGAACATGCACTTTACTTAAAAAAATCTAAAGTTTTGTAAGTGAAAGTGAAATTTCTCAATTAAATTTTGAAACTTGAAAATATCGTAGAGATAATTTTTTAAAAAGTAATCAAATTTCATGACCAAATAAATATTTAAAATTAAACGTGTTTAGTCAAAATATCACAAGGATCAAAATCATAATTCATCAATAACTAGAGGACCAAAAGTTCAATTCTCCCATCCTATTTATAAGAAATGGGATACCATCTTGTTTCCTATTTGCAACTTTTTCGACGAGTGGTTCGCGTGATTTTCTCTCAAATCTGTTAAATTCTTCTCAAAATCATTCACAAATTTTAATCCAATCCCTAATTTCATTTTAAAAAAATGGTTCATTCATCAGAGAAACAACAACAACAACAACAATCCACAAAGAATGTAGATGTGGAGATGGATGAGATGGAGAATTCAAATCAATTAGACGAAACATCGTCGTCTTCGTCAAACAATGATTTATACGACGATGTTTTATCAAACGCTGGAGAAACGAATGTTCTTCAGTGGCTTTTAGCTTTAGATTTGCAGGTTATGGGAGCTTGTAGAGCTGATGAAAGGCTAAAGCCGTTGTTGAAGCTTAATGTTTCTGCTGGTGCTGCTGAAGATCGATTACTTGCTCATCTTAGTCAGGTATGTTGCTAATTTTACCTAAATTAATTTTAATTATTAAATCTATATATGAGGAATTCGTTTTAGGTCATCATGTTTTATTTTATAATCCGCGGTGTTTATACCTGCTATCTTCCACCAGCAACAGGTATCAGGTAACTCTGTCCACCGAGGCTTAGACAGGTGGGAAGAAATAACCTAGTATTTTTGTCTACACTGGGATTTGAACCTGAGACCTAGTAAATCTGTAAAGCAGTTCGATTAAATCTATAAGGAATTCGTTTTAGGTCATCATTTTTTTTTTAAAATTATCCGCGGTGTGATACCTGTTACCTCCCACCGGCAAAATGTATTTATATCAGGTAACTCTGTCCACCAAGGCTTAGATAGATGGGAAGAAATAACCTAGCAGTTTTTAACTCTGCCGGGATTTGAACCTGAGGCCTAATTAATCAGTAATGAAGTTTGATTGGATCTATAAGGAATTCGTTTTAGGTTTTCGTGTTATATTTTGATGTTTGTTGCACACTATTAATTAATCTGTAATGAAGTTCTATTAAATCTATGAGAATTTGTTTTAGGTCATCGTGGTCAATTAAATCTACGAGGAATTTGACTTAGGTCATCATGTTATATTTTGATTTTGATGTTCGTTGGACGCTATTTTAAGTACTTTGCGCATTGTACTAAATTAATCTGCTATGAAGTTTAATTTAATCTATTAGGATTTTGTTTTAGGTCATTGTGTTCAATTAAATCTATGAGGAATTCGTTTTAGGTCTTCGTGTTATATTTTGATTTAGATGTTCGTTGGATGCTACTTATTTGTTGCGAATTCTACCAAATTAATATGTAGCGAAGTTCAATTAAATCTATATATGAGGAATTCGTTTTTAGGTCGTCGTGTTATATTTTGATTTTGATGTTCGTTGCACGGTACTTATTTGTTGCGAATTCTAACAAATTAATATGTAGTGAAGTTCAATTAAATCTATGAGGACTTCGTTTTAGGTCATCGTGTTATATTTTGATTTGAAATAATGGTCAAAAACACACTTGAATTAACGCTTTTTTGCAAGTTTCCTACCTGAACTATCAGGTGTGTGCGTTTTCTACCTGAATTAATTATTTATCAAAACACACCTCGATTGATAGTGGTATATTTTAATTTTGATTAAATCTATGAGGAATTTGTTTTAGGTCTTCATGTTATATTTTGATTTTGATGTTTGTTGCACGCTAGTAATTAATCTGCAACGAAGTTCAATTAAATCTATTAGGAATTCGATTTAGGTCATCGTGTTATATGTTGATTTTGATGTTCGTTGGACGCTATTTTAAGTACATTGCGAATTGAAGTTCAATTAAATCTATAAGGATTTTTGTTTTAGGTCATCGTGTTATATTTTGATTTTGATGTTCGTTGGACGCTATTTTAAGTACGTTGCGAGTTGAGGTTCAATTAAATCGACAAGGAATTTGTTTGAGGTCATTGTGTTATGTTTTGATTTTGATGTTCGTTGGATGCTATTTTAAGTACGTCGCGAGTTGGGGTTCAATTAAATCTTTAAGGAATTTGGTTTAGGTCATTGTGTTATATTTTGATTTTGATGTTCGTTGGATGCTTTTTAAAGAAAGTTATGAATTCTACCAAATTAATCTGTAATGAAGTTCAATTAAATCTATGAGGAATTTCTTTTAGGTCTTTGGGTTAATTTTTGTTTTGGTGTTTGTTGGACACTATTTTATAATTGAAGTTAAAAAGGGTATATGAACTAATTTTGATTCTCCCACAGAACTTTGAGCCATCAGAAGTTGGAATGCTCGCCAGGTGCTTGTGCATTCCACTCGTTTCAATGCGTGTCGGGAAGATCCAGAAGCAGAGGACGCTCTTGTGCCCAACTGCTACAAGGTAGTTGCATGAACTTTACCTTTCACATGCATTATATGGTGTTTCCATGTTGAGTGGTGTTTGGCTCCAGCATATTTGATTGTGATTTTAGTTGTTCTGACATTCTAATGAGTAATTACTGTTTATTATTATTGATGTTTTTTCATCTTTCCTTGAGCTGGGGTCTATCGAAAACAGGCTCTCTACCCGTCACAGGGTAGGGGTAAGGTCTGCGTACACTTTACCCTTCCCAGACCCCACCTGGTGGGATTATACTGGGTATGTTGTTGTTATATTCATAATCAAGCATTGTGGTCTTAGCAATAATCGTAGCTCAGTAGCATGCTAATAAACCCATCTGGCCAGGATGCTGAAGAAAATAATTTTTTGCAATTATTGCAGTATAAGCACTAGTGCACATTGCTTGATGAAGAAAATTAAGTTCACTTATCTTTTGCTAGTGTCATGGTACACAGAGGAATACAGTATGAATGATCTTAGGATTCTTAGCAATTATCTAATAAATATATCCTGGTGGATTCATATCTTGTAATATTACATTGTCAGTAACCAAATGAGAACTTCTGTTACTAGTACTCATCTTACCGTCCTTTCTATTCTAGGGGTAGGATTTAATATGTCTAATCTTTTGATTTTAATTACCACTGGTTCAGACTGAAAAGGCCCCTCATTTTAACACTGAACTAGAAGTGTTATATATAGTTAGTGTTAGCTAGGTGCAACTAGAGAAAATATAATTCGAAAGTTAACACGTCATTTGCCTCCTTTGAAGTTTGCAAGGCAGATAACTTCAACTTTTCACGCCATATGCTTATGTTTGAAATAGTCAAACATAGATTAGTTGAAATTCAAATTAAAAATGAAAGTATTACTCTTTTGATTGGTTTTTATATAAATTTTTTTGAAAAAAAAAAAAAGAAAGTGAAATGGCATTTAGCATAACAGTAAGAGGTTAATACGGAAGATGATTGGCTTCAGCCTTTATGAAACAACAAAGAGAAAAGCGAGAAGTGAATGTTGGTAATGTACAGATGTAGCAGCATTAATGTTCATTAGTAGTTAGAACTTAGAATAGGGGCCAATGGATTTTGACATGCAGTAACAAGTACCTGAGGAGAGACTAGGTCATTGTTCGATGGGGGGTTTATTAGCAGTATTGGTACTTGAAGCATATATGACTGTCCCGCATGTACGTAGTTATTTCTTGCAGGAAAAGGGAGATGTTTTTTTCCTATGGCCATCTTGAGCAATATTGCTTTAGTTGTAAGATGCTGGAGAATGTGTTGTTGCTCATTCATCCCTTCTTTTCTTAGTCACTTGACTGCAGCATATTTCTGCCGGTGAACGTACAGTACTTGAAATCCAGTGAAATTCTTTGTTCCTAGATGTGATATGCTGACATTAGGTTGTATTTGGGAGAGTTTCTTGTTTCCTGATCCCTAAACTCGTTTAGGGTTCAAATTTTGAGTATATAGCACATGAATTGCAGACGCATCATATCAACTGATGACCAGTACTTCTTGCTGGATACTATCATCAATTCCTGTCTTGATATGAGACTGTATATTGCTAGGAGGTGCATATTGACATCTGGAGGCACCGTAAAGGTTGGTATGTTTGTGCTTTTGTCAGTTTTGTCTGAATGGAGACTGGTAGTGCTCAGTATTAATTCGTTTTAGACTGGTAGAAGTGCGTTTCTTTTGATGTATTAGTGTGTTGTTCTCTATCACCTCGCTTTATAGTATCATTGCAGCATTGCTTCCTTCATAATCTGGCTACATATGGTGCTTTTCTCAGTTTTGCCTGAATGGAGATGCGAGAATAGGTTTAATTTGGTATTTAGGGCAATAAATCCCATCAGATTGGCAGAAGTGTGTTTGCAATGATCTGTCAGCGAGTGATGTTTTCTATCACTTCATCCTAGTGCTGTGTATTGGCGTTATTACAGTGTTCTATTATTATGTTTTTGATTATTTCACCAAAGAAGTTGCAATCTTTCTCTCTACTTGTTTGATACTATATAGCTTAATCCAGTTTAACCTATACATAAAACTTAGTTGATCGTGGGTAGAAGTTGCCAGATGTTGTATTGTTTATTGATGGTGACAAATCTTCATGCTTCCACATGAAAATATCTTTTGACTTGTAGGTAAAATTGGGCGTTTACTATTATGATCTCTGAATTAAGGAGAAGTCAAGGTAGTTTCATGCTCCTATATTACATGATTCAATTACTTCTCTCTGAATTATTTAGAAGTCTGACTTGTACCCCCTTCATGCTTGTTTAGTTATTAAATATATGTGGTTTGATTGCCTTTTCTGTGAACCATATTAGAAGTTTCAATACTGTTCAGTATGTCATTTCTATGTTTCATGCTGTTCTGTGATTTCCTGTCCATAGCTCAGTCTTTTGCCTTTACATTGCTACACTTCTGTTTAAAATTGTCCATGTATTCTTTGATATATCCTGTAAGCAAAGCGATTTTCTAGTATTAGATTCCAAGTGGCTTTTGTGTCGCTTTTACGCTCAATGATATACGTGAATAGAGGAGTGACCCCCCCTCCAAAAAATAAAAAAATAAAGCACAATCTTCTTTTGGTGGACTTTTTTGTTTTCTCTCATCATAATGAATATGTATCTTGTACCTGTTTTAAGTGAACTTCTTGTTAACAAGGTGAAATTACTTGCATGTCACAGTAGTCTATCTTAACTAGCTCTTGTCAATAAGAAACATGAGGCATCCACCTAAATGATAATTACTTTATGTTGGTAATGCCGTTCAATTGCACAGGGCTATTGTCCTTGTTTTCTTAGGCTAGCTTATCCAGTAAGAATTCTATTGCGGAAAGAAGTGAAGATACAAAAAATTGAGATTGAGGACTTGTTTAGCTGCCTTAATTTCTGTAATTCTAGAGAATTTTTTGGGGAACTCATAATACCATTTCCTCAGCCAAGGGCGTCAGATATAGGATACCCAAGTGATAAGTGTGCTGTATTTGGTTACATTCGATTTAGTGTGTAGCTTATTGACAATGTAACTGCTCTTAAACATTTTTTTTTTCTTGTGCTGTTGCAACAGGGGAAACTTAAACCTTGCAATTCTACCAACATCGAACTTGCGCATCTCATTCATTGGGGATGACGGCAGCACAGAGAGAGTTGGAACATTTTGCAGTGAATCTGATTGTTCTGCCGTAGAGATTAAAGATATTATGGCAGACGAGTCTGGACGCTCTTTTCTTATAAGTATCCCTGGTGGTGAGACTTTCTACTTTTGGTGTTCAGAGAAGTCTAAGCTCCTTGGCGATGAGTTGCGGAGAAAGGTATATGTTCATATGTTTACTGTGATCAACTGCTGAATATTTGTTATAGTAAGCTTGCATATGTAGATGGCTAATATCATTAATTGTGGTTGGCTTAGATGAGGGATTTGGTTAAGATGAAACCTTCCTTGGCTGAATTAACTGGAATCGATGCATCACGGATTGATTGTTTTTCCATTCATCTTCGAGCTTATCTCCATGGTTCAGCAGCCATAAATCCTCAAGCGAGTTCCATGATGTCAAGAGATCCTTCCATAGATGGCTCTGTTAGTTCTTCAGAACTCAGTCTTGATGCCCAGATATCAGTTGCATTTCAGAAACCTCTGCGGTCTGAGCACTTTGGTGGTCTAGGATCAAACACCAGCCTGATGTGTAGCCTTAGTCCTATGTCTACTGGTGCTTTTAAAGATAGCATGCTCAGGAACTCATCGTCAGTAAGTGTTTCTAGAGAGAGGCCAAGGCACGATGGTGATAGCTATCTTTCGTGTGTGGATAGCCAGATTTCAGGCACAAGTAGCATAGGTGCACCTAATTCAACTCATGATGAAGACAACGACAAGCTTGGAAGGGAAACTGGTCCTTCAAATGTTTTGGAACCATTTGTTACTGCCCCGCCTTTCCAAGGCTCTGCAGCTACTGTTCATTCTCTGGATTCAACAGTTTTCTCTCCGTATTACTGTTGGTGTCCTCCTGCTGTATCCACTCTGCAGTACTCAGTTGGAAGTCCACATTTCCCTATCCTGTCCACAGACTCGTCAATACCACTACTTCCTTCAATAGCACCTTCTGCTTGTTCATCTGGTATTTTGACACCAATGCCATCTCTTGTCAGTGATGTCTCCACTCTAGATTTCCCACCTCTTTTGCCTGAGCCATTGATCAGGTTGCCATTTTCTTTGGCAACTTCGCAGCAAATACCTACTTTCACACCTTTAGTAGGCGATTCTATAGTCCATATTCCAGTTATTGACGTTTGCTCTTCTGGCCAAGGTTACTTCGTCAGTGCAGGTCCTGCTATCTCTGGCAGTATTCCACAGTTGCATCCAAATTTGGTGAATCCCTTAATTCCACAAACAGAATCAATGGCTGAGAAAAGTGCCAGGGATACTCTTCGGTTGCTCATAAATAACTCCAACCAGCCTAGCCCACAGCTGATTGATCTATTGCCCCCTATGCTTTCTCGTAGTGGGGAAGAGACGCGAAATATGCTGGCTACTGGAAGCAGAGGACTTTACTCCAATCTACTGCCTCCTATGCTTTCTCGTAGTGGTGAAGAGACACGAAATATGCTGGTTACTGGAAGTAGAGGACTTTACTCTAGAACCATAGGTGTTGATACCACCATAGCAAATGATTTTGCAATTAAGAGTTTGGTCTCACTATCTGAAAAGCCTATTGGATGGCTTGATAAGAAGCAAATTGGTATACAAGAGTTGTTTGTTCCGAGGGACAAACCAGGTAGTTCTGGTGAATCTTCACTGGGTGATGGTTTTATAGATTTTGAAGAGGAAAGAAAGAATTGATAGATAGAGTTCTCTTGTTTGCTTTTGTGTTTTGCAAGTTGTGCCGCAAAAAGCTGTGAATATTTTCTATGTAGCTTTGTACTGTCAAATGTAATTAGTACCAAGTCTCTCCATATCAATATAACCTTTCTATGGTTATCTGATATCTGATGTATGTTTGTGTGCTTGTTGGATGCAAAATAAAATATCCGTGTAGGTGCAAAAGATCATCAGTTTTGTTGGTGGAATAATCGGCTATAGAAGTCGAACAGCGATCTGACAATATATAAGTTCCGCTTCGAAGTGGAATGAATTCTCTGCGTATATAACCATCTGATATTAAGAATTTACTGGTTTAATTAATTTAGATTTGCGGGAAGCTTTCTTATTAGTGTTTTTCTATCCTCGGGGCTTGAATTCGAAACCTCATATTAAAGATGAAGAGGTGAAGTTATTTCATTCATCCTACTACATTACCTTAGTGAACGGTGATAGTCAATTAGTTCCTTGTTTATCCAATTTTCCTATTTACTCACTTATATTATTTTAGGTACTACACTTGTTTTCGAAATTACTTCTGTTTGGCCTTCAATAACTTATATTATATTTTTCAAGATTCTTATATTAGATGAAAAATCAATCTGCAGATATCCAACAAATGGAAAAAGGTTTGACACAAGGAACCAAAACATGAGTCCGGAACCAAAATAACTCCAAAAAAAAAGGGTATGAATCAAAATACCCCAGGAAAAAAAATGGGTACAAAAGTACCTTTAACGCATGAAAATCATGCGTTAAAGGACTTAACGCAGACGGAGCCGTTAAGTCCTTTAACGCATGATTTTCGTGCGTTAAAGGTGTCCCTTTTTTGTCAATTTTTTTGATAACCTTTAACGCATGATTTTCATGCCTCAAAGGTTTATCCCTTTTTTTAAAAAAAAAAATTCTTTGTTTTCTTTCTTTCTTCCTTCCTTCCTTTCTTTCACACTTTTTTACATACTTTAGACATAGATTAATCATGCTTCGAGACTCCAAAACTTGAATATTTTATATAGAACCCTATTTATTTTTGTGCGATTAATAAGGTAGGCTCAACACATCAATGATACACAAAACTTCGGATTGTCGTTTTAGTGGTTGAAAAGTGCTCGAAGTCCATTTTTGTTTGAAGACTTGTTGTCATTAGCTTTAAGTTATTTATGTTTTAGGGTTACACATTATTTTTATATTAATGCATAACTTTATTTTTAGTGATTATAACTTTATTTTTATAATCAATTAACAAAATATCAATTCATGATCAATTATTTATGTGTAATTTTTTTTTTTTTTTGCGTTATACCCTTCAACCCCAAACTAATTGGAGTCCGCAACTTAAATAACTTCAAAAGTGTGCAATTTTCATTTATTTCTTTTTTAAATCTAATGGCGAAAAATATATTTCAATTCCATAATCCCGTGATAATGATGTTTTCAATGTCAATTTAAGAAAACAAGTTAGATAGCATTAGTGAACATACAAAATAATAAAAAGTGTCAACATTGTTATTTTAACCAACTTGGCATGGTGGTAAAGCCTTTGGCTTTTGACTTTTTTTAATCTCATCCACCATGGATCAAACCTCAGCGGGAGCGTTGAGAAGATATTATTAGTAAAAAAATGAGTATTTGTAAATACTAAATTATTCATTATTCTTGAAATTAACTAAAAAAAATCTCTAATTTGAACTTACTTAACTAGGATAAGTTATGGAGGATTTAAGTAGTTATTTTGAATAATCCATGATATTGTATTGTCAATTATAATTTACTTAACTCATCTAGTTAAAGTAATAACGAACAAAATTTTACATTAACTAACTAATCCTTCATCAAAAAATTATGTTAACTAACTAATCCTTTTCGGAAATTCTGTTAATGATGTTCAATCTAAAACTAAGGATTTAGCTTATCGTTTGTTATTCAGGATTTAGTTTATCGTTCGTTATTCGGGATTTAGTTTATTATTCGTTATTCAGGATTTAACTTATTGTTCGTTATTCGTTAATGGATTATTTTGGTACCCAAACCCACTTTTGAAGTTATTTAAGTTGCGGACTCCAATTAGTTGGGGGTTGAAGGGTATAACGCAAAAAAAAAAAAAAAAAAAAAATTACACATAAATAATTGATCATGAATTGATATTTTGTTAATTGATTATAAAAATAAAGTTATAATCACTAAAAATAAAGTTACGCATTAATATAAAAATAATGTGTAACCCTAAAACATAAATAACTTAAAGCTAATGACAACAAGTCTTCAAACAAAAATGGACTTCGAGCACTTTTCAACCACTAAAATGACAATCCGAAGTTTTGTGTATCCTTGATGTGTTGAGCCTACCTTATTAATCGCACAAAAATAAATAGGGTTCTATATAAAATATTCAAGTTTTGGAGTCTCGAAGCATGATTAATCTATGTCTAAAGTATGTAAAAAAGTGTGAAAGAAAGGAAGAAAGAAAAGAAAGAAAGAATTTTTTTTAAAAAATGGATAAACCTTTAACGCATGAAAATCATGTGTTAAAGGTTATCAAAAAATTTGACAAAAAAAGAGACATCTTTAACGCATGAAAATCATGCGTTAAAGGACTTAATGGCTCCGTCTGCGTTAAGTCCTTTAACGCATGATTTTCATGCATTAAAGGTATTTTTGTACCCATTTTTTTTCCTGGGGTATTTTTAGTTCGTACCCTTTTTTTTTGGGTTATTTTGGTTCCGGACTCCCAAAACATTACCCACCAAGGTCAATGGAAGCATAAAACAATTATCTTCATTCTTAACTAACCGTCTAATGTTTCTTTTCTCTGTACATCTGTCCACTATTTTGAATGGCTGCCAAATAACACTTGGATTTTACTAGTCAGTCCACTGTAGTACAGCACTGCTGTTTTGTCCTTAGTCATTACAGAACCTCCAGAAAAATGATCAATTTACAACAACAAATGACATACTAATGTAATTCCACAAGTAGGGTCGGAGGAGAATGGTTTCGCAACCTTGTGAAGATAGAGAGATTGTTTCTGGTAATCCTCAATTTAATTAAAGCATAGCAAAATCAAGTAAATAAAAGAAATACAGTAATGGAGAAGTCATGTTGAAAAATAATGGAAAATGGAACAATAACCACAACAATATGATAATCGAAGCAAAAGAAACACAGATAATGATAAAATCGAATAACAAGCTAGTAGTAAAGTAAAAAAATGATAATCAATTAGTACAGAAAAATAAGAAAATGCAGCGCAATTTTAACTTGGAATTCAAAATATAAATATTTAAAGTTAAAATTGAAACACAATATACTCCTCAAATCAATTTATCCTATAGATAGTTTAGGAATGCAAGAATTGTGCAGCACTCGAGGGAGCAAGAAAAAATAAAAAATGATAAGGTCGATATGTCGTAAGTGATGAGCCTATTTTGTTCTTGTTTTGTCTCTTTCAATTTATTTATTTTTAAATTTTGTGGAGAGAATTCAGAACTGAGAAATCCCCATTTAATTATAGAATGCCATTTCATTAAATAGGGAAGCCGTACCATATATCTCAATCAGTGATTGGGCCTTCCATTTTGTTGCTGACATAGGCACATGAATTTCCTATCTCTTCTTCCACCACACAAGCCTATGTGTGACAGTGGCAGAACATAATTTCAACAATTCAGAGAAAATAATGAAATACACAAATATTAGCAATAATACTTGGAGTAATCCATTATTTTTAATACAAGCTAAGTACGTGACAAAGCTCAATTTTGACGATCGATGTTGTCTTTACTCGAGGTATGCTCTGATTGAGGTCTTGGGTGGAATTTTTGTCACTAATATTGTATTTTGGTTAGCAATATATTCCGCGTATTGACTTGAGAAAAATATGCAAAATTTATTAAAGAGAATGAAGAATGGGAACGAAATAAAATAAAGTACTTCTAGCTCTATAACCTGTTTGGCCATAGTTTTTTTTCAGTCATAAGTGCTTCTTTTTTGGCCAAAAATGTTTTTTTTTTCAAAGTTAAGGTGTTGGGTCAAGCTTTTAGAAGGAGAAAGAATAATTTTGAGTAGAAGTTTTTGAGAAGCTGAAAAAAGTAATTTTTCTTGAAAACATTTCGAGAAAATACACTTAGACGCACCTTTTACAAGCTTAGTCAAATACTATTGCTAAAGTGTTTTTCAATTAATTAGCCAAACGCAACTCACCAAAAGTATTTTTTTGAGAAACATTTTTGAGAAAAATACTTTTTTCATTAAGTAAATTTTAGAAGCTTGGTCAATCTCAAATGCACTTCTCTTGTAATATAATGAATTTGAGTCTTTAATTACGATAAATACTTACTCGTAGAGATGGTTTATCTTGCTCCAAGATTGCTTCGTCAATCTTTTCTTATTATATATGTATATATAAATAATAAACAAAACAAAAATACTGCGTATAAATTTAATAATAATTCCATCTTTGAAAAAAGGTTTGGTGAAGTGTCCCATCTCACTTCGAGAGGTCGATTATATTGCTCAAGCCCCTTTAATTTATTTTGTGTTACAAAATTCTCTTAAAATAAATATAGATGGCGACAAAATTCTCAACTGCTGGCTCCAATCAAAGAATTAAGGAGCAATAAAACCAATTAAGCTAGAATCTGTTCAATGTGTAAATATCTTTAACGTCAATATTTGTGAAGTCTTTTTCTTTATATTAGTATATAGTATATCTTTTGTGTTTTGTGAATATTATATTTTTATCGTATGTCTTCGTCAAATAAAGATTGTTATTTGGAACCATTCTGAAAAAGTATTTGATAAGTTATGATATTTTGTGTTTTCATGATTTGACAAACTAATTCAAGGAATCAGATATGTTTTTCGAATAACTACATGGGATCATGTTCTAGGTGGTGCAGGTCAATTCTACAGCTGTAAAGCTGCTGACACTGTATCGACTGGTAGCAGTGCAGCAGCACAGCTGCAGTTCTCTAGTGGCCAAAGCAATATGAAATGTCACTTTCATATCAACCTACTTGCTCCACTTATATAAACAACATGTTACAAGTGAAAACCTAACACTTGTAAATCAGAAAATATTTTCACATCTAAAGTGCAAGTCGCCACCTCTCAAAGTGCTCTCAAGAATAATGCTACAACAAACAGAAGGACCAGTTCCCAATCATTAAAGATGTCTCAAGTTCTTAGGTTCATTGAGTCTTTGTCTTTTGTTCTTTATCTTGTATTCTTACACTACTTTCAAAAAGTGTCATAGTAGGATAGTTTCTCAACTATTCTGAGTTGTTCACTTGGCTATAGTTAGTCAAGGTGTGTCTTTGCAATAGAGTTATTGTAAAGGTCTTGCAATAGAGTTATTGTAAAAGGGAGGGATTAAGAGTTTAATTCCTAGATTGCAATAGTTTGTACTTTGAAGTTTGCTCGGTTATAGTGAAGTTTGAGCAAAATTCTATTGCACTGGGTCGTGGTTTTACTCCCTTGAGCAATGAGGTTTCCACGTAAATATTTTGTGTTATTTACTTTCTCTATACTTTTTGGTGGACTCATATATTCTATCAATTATTATTAAAGCTGCCTTAAAATTCTATGTTTGAAAAACTATACTCAAAATGTTAGACATTTGTTTACAAGACTGCTTATGTTCATGCGCACCCAATGTTTATTTGACTCATTCAATAGACTATTGTATAAATATGTTGGAAGGTGAGCAATAATTTCTTTAACACGTAAAGAATGTCATTCTTCATTGTACTTGGGTAAGGTTTGAGATTTTTAAAAACTTCGTTCTGTACTTCTGTGTAAGGTTTGAAATTGGAAAAAATTTCGTTGTTTACTTGCCTTAAGATTGAAAAAGGTAAAAATGTTAGCATCACGTATTTACACCCGACCAATAAATACAAGACATGTGTCTTTCATACAAAAACTTATGAGATAATTACACTCAGTATCAATTGGGGTACCAATGCTATCAAATTTAGCCTATATTTGAGTTTTTTGCCCACAGTAGCCCATCTTCAGTTTAAACAAAAATTACTTGTCAAAAAATGACTCATTCTCCTCTTCCTCCCCCTCTCTCTCCACTGCCTCCTTCTTTTTAGGTTTTTTTTTTTATTTTAATTTTTTATTTTTTTTTTAATTTTTTTAATTTTTTTTTTGGAGTTTGCCATTGCCTCCTTTTTTAATTTATTTTTTTAATTTCACTGGGCATGTTGTTGTTGTTATTTTAATTTTTTTTGTTTTTTTGTTTTTTTTTTTTAATTTCCCATCTCCCTCTGTCACGCCGGATCTTTAATTATTTTTTAAAATTTTGTTTTAATTTTTTTTATTTCCCCTCTCCCTCTGTCACGCCGAATCTTTGATGTTTGAACAGTTGGTTCTAGTGGTGGTGTTGGAGTTCGCCGGAGAACGGAACTCCGGCGATGACTGTATCTAGGTGTATATGAGTGTATAATATTGTATGTCGGTGTATATGGGTGTATAAGCAGGAGAACAGAACTCCGGCTACGACTATATGTGGGTGTATATGGATATATGGGTTATAATATTGTATATGGGTGTATTATATTGTATAATATTTTATATGAGTGTATATGGATGTATATGGATATATGAGTTATAATATTGTATATGGGTGTATATAATATTGTATATGAATGTATATGGGTGTATAATATTGCATACGGGTGTATATGGATATAAGGGTTATAATATTGTATATGGGTGTATAATATTTGTATATAGGTGTATATGAATGTATATGAATATATGGATTATAATTTTTGTATAATATTGTATATGAGTGCATAATATTGTATATGAGTATATGGATTATAATGTTGTATATGAGTGTATATGGGTATATGAATTATAATATTGTATTAAAAAATTAAAAAAAATAATAATAACAAAACAAAACAAAAAACGAGGCAGTGGCGAACTCCAACAAAAAAAATTTAAAAAATAAAAAAATAAAAAAACGAAAAAGAAGGAGTCAGTGGAGAGAGAGGGGAGAAGAGGGGAGTTTTGGATTAGAGCTTTGCAATGTGAGTTTTGGACTATTTTTTTGCAATGTAAGCGACCCAATTGTATATTTATGAAATTTCCCCAAAACTTATCACTTAATTATGATTAATTACTATATATATTTTACCTTACTATAAGAACATTTACCTCTTCTTGTTTCCTTATAGATTAGCCTATCTGCTCCACTCCAATAAAGAGAAGAAAAGAAGGAAAACATATAAAGATGAAGGACTGAGATACAGTTACAAATACAAACAAAGATATTTTGGTCGAATTAATTCAATTTCCAACACTCCTTAGTAGCAAGTCCACATCAACACTGCAAATTGTACGCCTCCTTGTCTAACATGAAGCAAAAGGTAACAAGCATTTGGTGTTTTATGTCTTTTCGTTCCTATCCATTAGGAAAAGAAAAAAAACATTCACTATTCTAGAATGTATGAAATTGTTGGACCATTAGACTATGAACATACCAGTGACGAAATTAGGTATATTACTGAGGATATTCAAGTTTTAATATAGGGGTATATAAGGTATAGAAACACACCTAAGCATAAGCGAGGGTCCTATTACCTCCTTAAATTTTTTTTTTCCGTATTATTTACCTCTTTCACTAATTATAACAAGTTAAGCATAGCATGTGTATGCGCCTCTACAAAAGCAAAAAAGAGACTTCTGCACTTAACTGTGGAATAACATCATCAACTATGGAATAAGAAATTAAGATATCTCCTTTTAGCTTTTGTATAGGCGCACATGGACAATTTCCACATAGGTTAGATGTGTTTCTTTATCTTCTCCCTTAAATATGTTAGGATTTGCCTAGAATTTCCTATCTTATTTAGATTCTACCATAATTGTGTTTTATTTAAAAAAAGTTTTATGGAAAAGGTTTTCTTGAGGGAAAAAATCTCTTCCATATTTGAATAATCCTTTCTTGGAGGAAAGGTTTTGGACCTCTATATTTTGAAGAATCTCTCTCATACAAAATAACACAATAGTAACATTCACAATGTAGCCGTTTAAGCGTCTTGTTTAGAGAAAATTTTTGTCTTGTTTAGAGGAAAATTTTCTCTCAATAACTCTTATGTTTTTTTTTTATTAGTTTTCTTATATGTAAGTCAATTGGCCAAACTACTTTTAACAATGATAAGCAGTAATGATGAAGATTTATGAAGATGGAGAATTAAGATTATTTTGCCAGAAAATTCAAGCTAAGGGGAGATTTGTTAGAGTTTGTCCAAAATTTCCTACATTATTTAGATTCCACCATAATTGTGTTTTATTTTAAAAAAAAATCTTGATGGAGAAGGTTTCCTTGGTAGAAAACGTCTCTTCCATATTTGAATAACCTTTTCTTAGAGGAAAAGTTTTTGGATCTCTATATATTGAAAAATCTCTCTCATACGACATAACACAATAGTAACATTCACAATGTAGTCGTTTAAAGCGTCTTGTTTAGAGGGAAATTTTCTCTCAATAATTTCTTATGTTTTTTTATTAGTTTTCTCATATGTAAGTCAATTGGCCAAACTATATTATAGTTATTATGCATATTTTAGTATATTTTCTTTGTTGTCTGAATTTATCGTTGTTCAAGGTTTGCAATTATTAGCTTTCGCATGCCATGTTATTTCGATCGCTATAAAATATATACAAAAAAACATAAATTTTTTACTTATATACGTAGTATAATTTTAAATTTTTTACTTATATATATAGTATAATTTTCTATAATATTATTTTCAACGAAGAATATTTCACTGACCAAGCTTTCATATTTGTAGCTACTACACCACTGGAACCTACTTGGTGTAAGAATCTTCACTAAATATTATTTAAAAGGGATTTACGCTACTTTAAGGATGTTACGTTCCTCATATTAATGATATACATACACATGTATATTATATGAGGACAGTTGAACATCCTTCATCAAAATACTTATACATAAACATATATATAATTTTGAACACCCTTAGCGAAGTTGTATATATGTTATTTGCCAATATAAATCTTGTTAAGGTCGGTCCAGCCACTCCCTGGTAGCACCACATAGTCAAAGAGAATATGCTTTCGCTACAAAAAAAAAAAAAAAAACGTAATTTGCGGAGGTTGAAAGTTGCAATTCGAGGGGGGTTTAGCCTCCGCTAATTACTTGAGGAGGCAAAAACTTCCATAAATTGTAACTTTCAACCTCCATAAATGTCACGTCCCGAACCATGGCCTGGACGAAACACGGCACTCGGTGCCTTACTGCATGTGACTGAGCGAACCACATGGCTTGCTGAATCATCATGAGACATAACATAAGCGAAATATAATGTGAATGCATGATGAGTCTTTACAAAATGCAATAAGTCATAATACTTAATCAAAATACTTGTTTAAACATGAGTGCAGAAATAACATGAATGAGCCAAAATGTCTATACGACTCTGAAAGTGTGACATGACATAACTGACTTGTCTAGTCTATGAAACCTCTAACACAAGTCTGAACATGGAAAACATCCTCGCTGGGACAAGACCCCCAGCATACCTTAGATGCATAGCTAATCATTAAATAAAGAGTTGACTAAACCCCGAATGAGATGGGGCTCATCAATAAGCTGATACGAATGTTGTCCTACTGAGCAGATGTGTCGTCCGGTAAATCAGTACCTGCATCGTGAAATGCAGGCCCCCGGGCAAATAAAAGGGGACGTCAGCACATTGAATGTACTGGTATGTAAAGCAACTGAAGAAATAACATGGGACATGGAATAACATGATAAGAACTGAAACTGAAAACATGATCATGAACATGAGTACATATACAGATATATCATGCGTAAAGTATTGTGAGTAGGGAGAGCAGTAAATATAACCGATAGTATGGTCTGGTACTTGCGTCCTACCAGCAGAACACTCATACCTTGCCAGGGACATGAGGTTTAATAATATTATGAAAGGATCCAATCATTATGAGAGATCTTCCGGGACATGGGTGGAGCGATCCTCATCCTACGGTGGCTACGTAGTTTCAGGCTATCTGAAGCCCTCCTCGGTAATTAAAGCAACTCCCAAAAACATGGACATGTAAAATAAGTGGCACTTGCTGCCTATGATTTTCATGAATATAACTTGCTTGTACATGGATATCATGAATTATAGCTTGCTTGCATGAACTTGTAAAACATGTATAGTATTTTTTTGAAAATAGCATAATATATCATAAACTAGCATGCATGAACCCATGGAATGGGACATATGGGTTTTTCATAGATTACAGACAGATTCTTAATAATCATAAAGAAATATTAAGAACTCAATGATGGAATTATAACAATTCATACATAATATAATCATGGACATGGACCTAGGGTTATCATGAGCATGGTATAGAAACCTTAGTTTTCGTAAAGAATAATAATTTATGGATTATGAGGCGTGAGAAAGAACAATGATGTTCCCACACGTAAATAGTAACTCTACATACCTGGTAATGCTCTAAACTTGAATTAAATACTTTAACTTTGAAGAAGATTTCCAAAATCTTGAACCTTGAGATGGGTTTTCTTGAAAACCCTAGTTTACGAACAATGATTTCTTGCTTAGATTATTAGAGTATATGTTAAGATTGAGTTGGAAGGGTTTGTATTGACTTACCTTGATGTTTTGGATTGTTGCTAGGGCTTGGAATTGTGAATAATGAAATAAAAGAACTAAAGGCTTGAATTTATACAAAAGTGAGGCGGAAGTTATATGGACATATTATACGGTCCGTATAAAGTTATACGGTCCGTATAATATGACCATATTTTATCATGGCTGAAACCAGAACGTCGATTTGAAGTTTCATGAAGTACGGACGAGTTATACGGTCCGTATAAAATTATATGGGCCGTATAACAAGTTCGTATAACATGACCAGTGAACGGGCTGCTCTATATTCCTTCAGTAAAATGGCCATAACATTTTGTACCGTTGGAACGGTATTTCAAAGGGCTACAATGTTCATTTAGGAAGTTTTCCAAAATTCCTAATTAATAAAGGGGTTATGGTCATTGGAAGTAAGACTTTCTACAAACTCACTTGCAAACATGCCCCGTAGAGTGGCTTCCAACTTTGCTTTGCCCAAAGACATTTCTTATGACTTGATTAGTTTTCAAAACACTTCCTATAACCCTCATATTGGTTCCATTATATTATCATCTTATGAGTCAAACCTTCGCCCGAAACTACGAGGTGTTACAGTAAATTACTCATTTTTTGTATTTGTTTATATGTTATTGTTTTATTTAAAGATCTTATTCTTAAATAGCCTCCACAAACACCAAGAAAAGGGAACGGAAGGGAAGGGAGAAAAGAGGGCCACCTTTTCATATTGCTAATTATCTTTTGATGTCATCTACAATTAAACTAAAAAAAATTCTCCTTATTGCAACAGAACAAGACATACTAATTGATAGTTATAACCGCACATTCTATTATATAAAAGTGTGGAAGAGGGATCAATACACATTAATTGTTTGTACCAAAAGCTTTATAAATTATACACACAGTGAATGTTTGTATCAAAAGCTATATAACTTGTACACTTTAACCAACTATTTTTTTATTCCACGTGGACATATATTATACGTAGTACTTGATATTTTTTTTCATGTATAGACGTATGCACTTAAATTTTAATTCTCTAACACATTTATTTCCTCCGTGCACTTTTACTTGTTCACTTTTGACTTTTCACGTTCTTGCTGAATATTTATTCTCTTCTCATGTATAGACGTATGCAGTTCAATTTTAATTCTCCTACACAATTTTTTTTCCGTGCACTTTTACTTGTTCACTTTTGACTTTTCACGTTCTTTAAGAATTAATAAATCTCACGTGGTCATATGTCATAATACTTAATATTTATTTTCTTCTCGTCTATACACGTATGCACTTCAATTTTAATTCTCTGACACATATTTATTTCCTCCGTGCACTTTTACCTGTTCACTTTTGAATTTTCACGTTCTACCTGAATATTTATTCTCTTCTCATGTATACATGTATGTACTTCAATTTAAATTCTCCGACAATTATTTATTTCGTCTGTGCACTTTTCCATGTTCACTTTTGACTTTTCACGTTCTTTAAGAATTAATAAATGAAGTACTCCCTCCGTCCCATATTACTTGGCCACATTACTTGACTTTTCACGTTCTTTAAGAATTAATAAATGAAGTACTCCCTTCACCCCATATTACTTGGCCACATCACTATACTTGAGTTTTCACGTTCTTTAAGAATTAATAAATGAAGTACTCCCTTCGTCTCATATTACTTGGCCACATCACTAAAAATATATGTCTATTTTTCTATTCTATATTTTTCTTTATTATTATTATATTATATACAAACGCCTAAGGTGGACAAACTTAGCAACAATAAGTTGTACAAAAAACAACTGAAATTGTACTCTAAGCAGAGACTAACATGTGTACATTTCAGTCCCCACGGGTCCGCAGTGTCTTAATTATTGTTTCATTTCCTTCATTTAGCATATACTCCCTCCGTCTCAATTTAAGTGTCTACGTTTGACTAGACACGGAGTTTGAGAAATAAAGATAGACTTTCAAATCTTGTGGTTCTAAATTAAAAATATGTATAATATAATAAAATATCCTTTGAATCTTGTGATTATAAACTTAACATGTAGGGTATTTGAATTGTCAACTTACTAAATATAAAAAAAATGCGGACATAACCAAAATAAGTCATATTTTTTTTATTTAACAACAAACGCCCAAGGTGGACCAACACAGCAACAATAAGTTGTACAAAAGCAACTGAAATTGTACTCTAAGCCGGAACTAACATGTGTACATTTCAGAAGTTTAACATTAATGCTACCTCTTGTGTGTTTACTTTTTAAGTCCCCACGTGTCCGCAGTGTCTCAATTGTCCTTCATTTGCATATACTCCCTCTGTCTCAATTTAAGAGTCTATGTTTGACTAGACACAGAATTTAAGAAATAAAGATAGACTTTTGAATCTTGCCGTTCTAAATTTAAAATGTGTATAATATAATAAAATATCCTTTGAATCTTGTGATTATAAACTTGATATGTAGGATATTTGAATTGTCAACTTACTAAATAAAAAGAGGCGGACATAACCAACATAAGACAAATTTTAATAACAATTGAGAAATTAAGGGGAAAAATAAGAGGAAAAGAAAAAAAAAAATGAAAACTCGCTAAGGAGAATCGTAGAATCCTTTGCAAAATATACAAACCACAAAGACTAATTAAATTGAGTAATCAAATTAATTATATTTGATCCCGTACATCGCAGGGGCATAATTTGCTGGTAACCATTATTAAAGGTGAAGATGAAACATCACAAAAGCTCTTTAATTAACTTTGATATATTTTACTTTCTATGCAATACCACTACTTTGTCATATGGATAAAATATACTTTCTCTATATTCTTTTCTTTACAACCATTTTTGGCTTCAAGTCCAAGCTAATGCAAAGCACGTAACTCATTCATAAATTACTAAAGATGTAAGCTCATAGTTTGAGTTATTTCATGGGTTGTCACTCAACTTTCGTTTTATTGCACTAATACCACTAAATTATTTTTTTTCTAACGAAAGAATATAATCAACTTTGATTAACTATCACAAAAAAGATCATTAAGAGGAAACAAAAGGGAGAACTTTTATGGTATTAGGCAAAGTGGAATGAGATTTTGATTACAATAAAATTCTTTAGTGACTAGTGATACTTAGGTAAAGTTGAATAATTTCTTTAGTAATTTTTGTGACATATATGAGCAACGTTAAGTATTTTTCAAGTTATAAAATAGTTTAGTGACTTTGCTGCAATAAAGAAGTCAAGTAACCATTTGTGAATTTACCACTCACAATTTGCATCAAATAGGCATCAAATATGATATGATATATATTAAAAATCCAAGATTCTAATAATCCAGATTAAAGGGACCAATTGTGAGATTAGAAGCATCTTTGAAGTCCACAAATAAGACCCACATAAACATAAATTAAATAATAATCCTGCTTATTGGAATATTTTCAGTAAAGGAAATTTTCAACTCTCAAGCCTCAGAAATCAAAGTAATCAAAAAAATAAAATAAAAAATCCCTCCACAATATAAAAGCAACCAACATAAAATGTCTGAGAATCATCCTCGGGGCAATATATATAGAAATCGCAATTAGAGAATCAATAATGAGCTTTCCAAATCTTTTCTGTGTCTTTATTATTAATACAGAAAAGAACATATAATAGTCAGAGAACCCTGTGATTAACAAAGAAAGTAGATTCCATCATCTTTAATCAGAAATTTCGGGTTTGAATTCTATGAACGAATAAGCCTTTGGTAAGGAGCTGTTCCCCTTTAATGGACCATATACAACACAAATTTAAATTAGTCAAACTAGTTAATTTTATATACCAAATTATATCAACAACAAAAACTACACATAGAAGGCGACACTTGTTTAGTTGTTGTTTGGGAGCTGCATTGAGAATTAGAAGCGGCAAAATATCACAGGTTAGATAACAATTGGAAGTAAAAGTTTTTACACTAATACTAAGGGGTCGTTTGGTGCATGGTATGAGTTGGGATATCCCAACACTAATTTTTTGTATCATGTTTGGTAGAAGGTATAAATTTATCCTGGGATAAATTTATACCTTGTACCAAACAAGGTATAAAATGCATCCCAACTTAAAAGATGGGATATCCCTTCTTATCTCACTTATCCTGGGATTATTTTATACCATCTTTTAGATGGTATAAAATAATTCCAAGAGATGGGATAAATTAGTCCTGGGATTATAATCCCGGAATAATTTTGGTTACCTACCAAACGACCCCTAATAGTACATGGAGTATAATTTAAATCTTAATTATATTATCTCATAAGTCATAACACGGACTAGTTACAAAGGTAAGTTTGAGAAATTTATCTTTCTTGAGCAGTGGCGGAGCCAAAATTTTCGTCAAGGGTATTCATACTTTTAGGCCGGCCAGGCAAAGTCTAAACAGAAAAAGAGTAAGCAAAATGCAGGAGCTCGGGTTCGAACCCGCTCCTTTAAGGATAGTTTGCACACCCTTGGCCGCTGAACTATCTTCCTCTTCTTTGCCAAGGGTGTTCAGCAGTTAGTATATATCCAAAACTATCTATATTTAATCTATATACCCGGAATTTTTTTTCGACGAAGGGTATTCATCCGACCACCCTTAGATGAGTATAGCTCCGCCCCTGTTCTTGAGTAATCAGAAATTCACATTGCTAATCAAGAACTAGCTTTTGTTCACTAGTTCGTCACTTATGACATGTCCCTGGGTATGTTGTTGTTGTAGCAATTAAAAATTAATTAATAAATTTACTTATAATTATTTAATAAATAATACTTCCTCCGTTTTAATTTATGTGAATCCATTTAACTGGGCACGACATTTAAGAAAGAGTGAAGACTTTTGAAACTTGTGGTTTAAAATAAGTCTTGAATATTTGTGTGGTTGTAAATCATTTCATAAAGTGAATTTGTTTTTAAATTAAGAAAGAGGTTATTTATTTTGGTACGGATTAAAAAAAAATCACGTAAATTGAAACAGAGAGAGTATAACTGTATAAATATTTTTAAAACATACCGTACATACAATTTAAATTCATCTATCACGGCTTACACGTGAATATTCCCAATTTACAATCATTACAATTTGAAAGATTTGGTTGTAAACTGTCCCCCCCCCCCCCCCCCCCCCAACTGTCTGGCCGATTAAAGACTTTTACCTATTTACGACTACTTTCTTTATTTCGCTGTCACCAAGTTGCGGCTATTGACTTTTAGCCTTGTAAGTACTACTCCAGTTATTATTACTGTGGTGACCACTTTTTACTCAGGCTATAGTTTTCAACCACATCTCATTTTTCAGCTTTTCTGGGATGTACCAAAAATCTCATTTAAATCAACATATATTCTCTTCGTAGGCGTCTGGTCATAGAAACAAAAAAAAGAAAAAGAAAAATCACTTTTTTTTTAGAATTTTTGAAGTTGGAGTTGAAATTAAAATTGTATTTGGTCGAAGGAATTCAATAGCTCAGTTAGTTAATTATCTGAACTTTTACCTTCTTAGTGAAGGTTTGAATCCCCACATTGCAATTCCTTTTGCTATTTCTCCTTCCTCTATCCCTTATGTAATAAAAAAAGAGTTGTGTTTTTCCCATAATTTTTGTAAATAATATTTGGTTGTTGAAATGTACTTTTTCTAAAAAACATGAAATATGATTTATACTCCAATTTCTAAAAACTAGTAAATCACACAAAACAATTAATAAACCTAACCAGTGCGTAAACATTGCCCCCGTCAACCTCACTTTACACTTGTACTCCATATAAAACCTAACAAGAACTAAACTAAGTAGCTGTAAAAAATAAAAACTTTTATAAAAATAGTTGTAAAAATACTCATTCTGGGGTCTTTTTATAAAAATAAAAACTTTTAGGGTAAAAATTGAAAACAGAAAACAAAAGTAACGTTCAAAACAGAAAATGAAAAAAGTGAAAAACAAGTTTTTGGTTGTTTTTCAAATTTCAAATACAACTTTAATTGTATTTAGAATTTTTATGACCAAACACTGATTTTTGAAAAAAAGTGAAAAAAAAAAATGAATATTTCTCATGGCCAAAACGGGTAGAAATGAACTTGCTTTTGTTCATGAAATGGGTTTAGGAGCACTGCCCGAAAACCAATAGTGTAATAGGTTTAAAAGAACGATCAAGTTTTTGGTTGTTTTTTAAATTTCAAATACAACTTGAAGTTATATTTAGAATTTTTATGGCCAAACACTAAGGTGCCGTTTGGCCATAAAAATTATTCACTTTTTCCGGATTTTTTTTTTCACTTTTTTTAGTTTTGAGCGTTTGGCCATAAATATTTCGAATACAACTTCACTGGAATACCAAAAACTCAAAAAACTTGTTTTTAAAAAAAAAAATCACTTTTTTCACTTTTTTACAACTACATTTCACCAAAAACTACAATTTCAAAAACTATGGTCAAACACAACTCCAACTCCAACTTCAAAAATTCCAAAAAAAGTGAATTTGTTTTTGGTATCTATGACCAAATGCCTACTAAATTTTTTGAAAAAAAGTGAATATTTCTCATGGCCAAAACGGGTAGAAATGAACTTGCTTCTGTTCATGAAATGGGTTTAGGAGCACTGCCCCAAAACCAATAGTGTAATAGGTTTAAAAGAACGATCTATCTATAAAAATAATATTGATGAGTTAGATTAGAAGACATATAGATAATCAGTGATTATTACGCGTTTAACGGTGTGCTAGTTAAAGGAGTAGATGAAAATTTTGGAAGATTAGTGTCACAACTAACATAGACAAAAAGTATTACATAGATAATTTATTCTTTATCTTCTTAAATCTTATAGTGCACAAAGTTATAGATAGGTAAGTAATATATTCTTTATCTTCTTAAATCTTATAGTGGACAAAGTTATATCTTACCTATATATACGGATTGGAGAATTGCGGGCATTTAGAGAGAACTATACCGTTATTTCAAAAGAATTAGTGACTTGTACTTTAAATTAATGTGGGAAGTGCACAATACATGCTTGAAAGACATTTGATTAAAATATTGTCGGAGCATACAAAATATTTAAAGTTTAGTCAATTAGAAATCAAATTTCAGCTAACGTCTGAAGTTCCAAATTTACTATACTTTGGGTTTGAAGTTTGGACTGGCCAAATCTAACTTCAGTCCTCAAGTCAGAAGTTTGAATGGCAGTTCAAATTCAGACCTTAGGTTGTAAATTACGCTCTAGACTCCAAGGTTTGAAGTTTCGATTTTGGCAGTTCAAACTTCAAGTCACATGTTTGGAGTTAGGTTTTGACATTAAAATTTATGATGGTGGTCTAAACTCTAGTTCCTCATCTTGCTCATAGAGGAGGATGCGGGATTTAATTTTATGAGTTCAAACTTTAAGGTTGTTAGCATCGGATTATTAGAATCGTGAATTTATATACATCTAGTACTTGTTGCAAATTTCATAAATTCCGCGTCAAAAGAATTGAATTCAAATGAACTCGATACCGTTTGCATCCGCCTCTGCTTGCTCTCATATTAGACCACGGGAAAGTGTGTGTTTGCATTTTTCAATGACGAAATTGATAGATAACGATTGTTGAGTTTCTTTCACCTCTTGCAGCACATCTTAGTGCTACTTTTGTTTGATAAAATTAAGACTTCAAAAGTTCATAATACAACCTTTTGCGCCAAAATTTTAATTGCACAAGCTATATGGAAACGATACCTCCAAATTATAAAGGTCATATACTCAACTTGATAATTAATACATGGTCTATTGTTAAGTAAGATATCTTATAGTAGAAGGTAAAATTTATTCTCACCAAATATTTACATCAAATCACAAGGTAAAATTTATTCGTACCAAATATTTACATCAAACCACAATTTTAAAGTTTGACTATTTGATGAATGTGTTTAGTGTTTACCTTCCAGAAACAACTCACATATATCATGAATGTGAAGATAAAGAGAAAGAAGAGCTCGCTATGCAGAGTCTAAAATTGACTAAATTTTAAGTAATTTAAAAATTGAATATATTTAAATGGTGCCCAAATAATCAGCTACCTGGTGCAAATTTTATATTATACTATAAAATTGATTTTTCACTCGGTACCCGATACTCGCATTGGGGTCCAATATTTGAACTCGTGCTGGAAAGTTTCATATTTCGGGGCAAAGCAGTTTCTTATAAAGACGAATCCATACTGAAGAGGTCTCGAATCAGAGACCTTTAATAAATGATGAAACAATAGTGGTCACTTCACCACAACTCTTATTGATATACCCGAAACATAGGTAACCTTTTGTGGTCTTTCCTAGAATATATAACATAGACAAAAGAGGTGGTTTGATTTTTGTCCCTAGTCCTGTGCTTTCGTTATCATTTCCTAGGCCAAGCAAATAACTATATCGTCGAAAACTTGACTTAGAGCCCATTTGGATTGGCTTATAAGTTGTTTAAAAGCTGTTTTTAGCTTTTTTGAGTGTTTGGCTGGTCAGCTTAAAGTCATTTTGTGCTTAAAATAAGCTCAAAAAAATAATGGGGCCCGTTTGACTTAGCTTATCTAAAGCAGGTTATAAGCTGAAAACAGCTTATAAGCCAAAAAAAAAAAAAAAATTAGACTACAACTTTTTTTTTTGACTTATAAGCTGCAATTTAAAATAAGCCCATCCAAACAGGCTCTTACAAGAACCTAAAAAAGAAGGGTCATTCGCATAAATGTCCCCATTTTGGGGTGGTTTGATTTTTGTCCCTCAAATGCATGGTATTTGATTTTTACCTTGAGCAATTTTCGCGCAGTTATTTTCGTATTATAATATCCCACAAGTGATGTTGGATACGACAAAACTTTCACAATTCAATATCAATGGCCAAAAACACATCAAACTCTGCAAAAACATGTACGAAAAAGGTTAAAGAACATATGCCCCTGGATGCTAAAATAAATTTTGAAAATACTACACAACTTATGTCGCATAACTTAATTCCTACAAAACTCATAGCGGGTGAATCCGATCTAAATATTTTCATTATTGAGCAGCTGGGTCAAAAATTAAAGACCACTGATACGAGGGGCAAAAATTAAGGACGGTGCGTTTGAAGGGAAATTAGTGCAAAAATATGGAAACGAAAAATGACATAGGGTACCTACTTAAGACTCTTTGTTAAAAAATATATAGATGGTTTTCCTTATTTACAAAACATAACAATATTTTACGAAACATGCCGGATTTTCATATATTTTTCGTTTTTTTTTTGTCAATTCTTTTTTAATATATTTAAAAAAAAAAGTGTTATAAAATGAAGCTAAAAGAGTCACAATATTAAAGGATGAAAACCATAGAAATAGAATGACAAAAGAGGAGAGATTTTTACTATTCTTCCAAAATGTGTTACAAGTGTATTTCATATGAAAACTTATGCCTCTATTTATAGTGCTACATATGCATTCAATATATGAGAAAATGGAGGAACCATTAAGATGGTGGAGGAAAATGGAGGAACCATTAAGATGGTGGAGGAGAAGCATTATATTTGTGTATTGGACATCCATAATATATTTCATAACACTCCCCCTTGGATGTCCATAGATGATGTGCATCGTTAAAAACCCTGTGGGAAAAAGCCTCAATGAAGGAAAAAGAGTACACATATCTAGTAATACGCTTTGAGAGTTGCCTCATTAAAAACCTTACCAAGAAAACCCAATGGGACAAAACTTGGTTAAGGAAAAAAAAGTACAACACGTATTTCACTCCCCCTGACGAAGACCAATATTCAGATGTCGGAGTCTTCGCATTCCAATCTTGAATATCATTTTCTCAAGAGTTGAAGTTGGCAAAGATTTGGTGAACAAATCTGCAGGATTGTCACTTGAACGAATTTGTTGCACATCAAGATCACCATTCTTCTGGAGATCATGAGTGAAAAATAACTTTGGTGAAATGTGCTTCATTCTATCTCCTTTTATAAATCCTCCTTTTAATTGAGCTATGCAAGCAGCATTATCTTCATACAATACTGTGGGTATTTTTGTATCACACTTCAAGTCACATCTTTCTCTGATGAAATGTATCACTTATCTCAACCACACACATTCTCTACTTGCTTCATGAATAGCTATTATCTCAGCATGATTCGAAGAAGTAGCAACAATGGACTGCTTTGTGGATCGCCATGATATAGCAGTACCTCCGCATGTAAACAGATAGCCTTTGTTAGTATAAAAGAGACCCATATCGCTAGTTCCCTTCAGATATCGCAATATATGATTAACTCCGTTCCAATGTCTTCGTGTAGGAGAAGAGCTATATCTTGCTAGCAAATTAACAGAGAACGCTATGTCAGGTCTTGTAGCGTTAGCAAGATACATAAGTGCACCAATTGCACTAAGATATGGTACTTCAGGACCAAGAAGCTCTTCATTTTCTTCTTGAGGTCGGAACGGATCTTTACTCACTTCAAGTGAGCGAACAACCATTGGAGTACTTAAAGGATGCGCATTATCCATGTAAAATTGTTTTAAAACTTTCTCAGTATAGGCAGATTGATGGATAAAGATCCCTTTTGCGAAATGTTCAATTTTCAGAACAAGACAGAGTTTTGTCTTTCTGAGATCTTTCATCTCAAATTCTTCCTTCAAATATTCAATCACCTCTTGGAGCTCTTCTGGAGTTCCAATGAGATTTATGTCATCAACATAAACAGCAAGTATAATGAATCCTGATTTTGTTTTCTTAATAAAAACACATGGACAAATGACATCATTTATATATCCTTCATTTATCAAGTACTCACTTAGGCGATTATACCACATGCGCCCTGATTGTTTTAAACCATATAATGATCTTTGTAATCTGATTGAATACATTTCCCGAGACTTTAAACCAAATGCTTCAGGCATTTTATATCCTTCAGGAATTTTCATATAAATTTCATCAAGTAAGCCACATAGGCTGTGACAACATTCATCAGTATAAATAATGTGACATTTTCTGATGTTTGGACTGCTGGTCCATTAAACATTACGTTTACCAAGATGCATCATTTTACTTGGTAATTATTTCTACATCAACATGCTTTAAGAGACGTAGTACTCAGATCCTCACAATCTTATACAATATTGCGCGCCATATTGTATTAAAGATATCGTCGACAAGATATCATTTTGTATCGGTTCGCAATTCGACATAACTTACTGAGATCTCATCACTTCATCATTTTCAGGTACCTGAACCTCGCATAAGGTCTCATGAAGTGTTATGTCGTCAGCTCTTCAAGAGCATTTTGCCTCCTTATTATGATCATTTGCTCCTCCATTTTTCAAGGATTATTATATTTAGAACCGATTGGTCTACCATGCTCCATGCATGTTGTAGACTCTGTCCTTCAGGGACATTAGGAGCATTTTGCAGATGAAATATGAAATAGTTGGGTCAGCAAATGCTTCCAGCATTTGACTTGAATTATCTGAGGATCATACTGATGATAATTCACAACATATTTCTTAGCTGCTTATTCTCTCCCCCTCATTTTAGTGACATAAGTCTCCATTTTCTTTGGAAAAATCCATCTGTGTGCATCATGGTATATCCATTAATTATGTACCGCACATCAAATGCTAAAAGATGGAAATATCTAATTCCTGACCCTGAACCAAATATGAGGGGAGAATTTATCAAAATTTATTGATCTGAAGCATACAGATGTTGTTGTATGCAATATATCATATCTCAGACCAACATCTGAAACTCTGTTCTCATAAGCAATGGTTTAGCTGTATTATGGAAGCATCTAATGCCAAACCAACTTAGATATAAACCAGCATTATCAAGATGATTGTCTTGATTACGTATTTTGAAAATTGTGCTTCCAACTCAATCATTTTGAGCAAGCAACTTCGTAAATGTCAAACTGCCAGTTGACAATAAACATACATGTGACCGTCTCATAGATGCATCTATTTAAGACATCACATTGCAGGTGAAGGGGCCCACATTCACCTTTTATATTTTTCAGAATTTTGGGGATTCAGTCCCAACATTAGCTGGTGTAATCAACTTATCATGAGAACAAGCAACACAAACAAATTTTTGAAGAATCTTCTAGTTCTTCAATATGTTTTTAATACTCAATTAGCACATCAGATTTAAATCAGGACAACCAAAATGGTATTTCCAACTAATAAAATTATCTATATCCGTAAAACTTAAGTTTACCATGACGAGTGCTATTTATTTTAGTAAACTTCTCGTTTAATATTGCATGAGATTTTATGTCATAAACTTCTGGTTTATTGTGACATGTGATCCATCATACTCGGGTAACGTTTCATATACATATTTCTTACCCGTATTAACTTAAAAATATTCAATTTTCCAATCATTTGTAGTCCCAATGTGATAACCAATTTTATTGCTAGTAAACTTCAGGTTTACTACGATTTATAACAATTACGATCTGGGATAAATGGTGCAATCATGTATAACCTCTTCAAGAGACTTTAATTTATTTTTCATAATCAGATATTATTTGAACACTGTTGGTGTCATGATACTCGTAAACAAACAATTATCTCTTCTGGAGTCCTTGATTTTTGTATCACCAAATATTGCGTAGATACTGCTAGTATCATGGGGAAAAAATTGGTTAGACACTACTGGTGTCATGAAAGAAACGGTAATTAAATGGACATTATTAATTGTAAATTACGAAAAGTAAACATTAAGTTCTAACTTCAGTATTTCAAATATCTCCTTCAAGGAGACTAGCCATTAACATCTGAATATTTTGTATCAAAGCAGCAACCACATAGTAATCACACCCTTCGGGAAAGGGATACACCAATGTTTATTTCTTTCAAGGAAATTAATAACAACTAACCATAATTTATCAATGTGGTTATAGTAGAAAGCACTTTACTCTGCTTCCTTTTTCTTTAAAATGATACTTTAATAAAATTATTCAAGATGTTTCTATATACGACAGGTACGTGTTGCAATGCCTTAATTTCATACCACACAAATAAAATGTATATTTCTTGTATTTTATCTCTCTAAGAGATAAGTTGTGGTATTTCTTCATTCACTTCGGGAAATGAATCCTGATTATTCAAATGTGCTTGCTATACGACATTTATCAATAACTCGTTATTTTCCTCAAGCACAAGAAGATATTGCTTCAGAATATTTCTCAAATATTTTACCGATTCTTTCTGCTTCATGAGTAAAGTTTAAAGTTTTACCACTTCGGGAGTAAAGTTTAAATGTTTACTACTTCGAGAGTAAATTTTAAGGTCTTACTACTTCAGGAGTAGATCTCGGAGTTATTTACTACTTCAAGAGTAAATTTCAGAATTCTACTACTTGGGGAGTAAAGCTCGGAGGTTACAACATTCGGAGTAGAGTTCAAAGTTTTGCTACTTCGGGAGCGGATTTATGAGTTTACTACTTCGGGAGTAAAGCATAGAATATTCGAAATATTTCTTCTCAATTATTCTACCTCTTCTGGAGTTGAGTCGTGATTTCTTCACAACCAAGAGCACGTCTGTATTGATAAGCTTTACTAAATATTATCACATTCACTTCAGGGAATGGATCTGTATTTTTAGCTTTTATCAAAAGTTCTCATTCTTCAGGAATAGAATACAATCATTTGAACGTGTCTTAAGTATATCAAACCGTAATAGGTTAGAGCTTCTTTCAAAATATTGCTACTTCAGGAGTAAATCGAGGCATATATATGATGTAGAAACTTTTCTCTAACACATCTTCAACTATAGCCATAGTAATGCATAGAAAATATTGTCCCTTCTGGTGATCATAAACTTAACAAGATAATACTAAATGGATAACAAAAATTACCTTTGAAAGTGACGAATTCTGTTGATACTCGAAGGCAACCAAAGAACCATAAAATTAATGTCCAACAACTATGGAGATTATGGCAACAAAATTTTCAATGAACATCAAACGAGGAGTAATATCCAAGAATTCTATGTCTGTAGCTTATTAATATTTCCAAGGTATCAATACCTTTTCTTTCAATACCACTGAGATCTACTTATTGTTAACACCACTAGAATCAACAAAATAAGTAACACAGAGATTATCACCATCAACTAATGGGTGATGATATGTATCCCACCTGTTTTGATATATCATTCAGCTTAAAGACACGGATTCAAATTCGATCATAATTACTTACCGGGAAATTGGTTTGAGAATGGTACTCTCACCGCTCTACGAATCTTTAAACCAATGCGCTTTGATCGTTTCAAAATATTTGCTCAAGGTAGAGTCTCGTGCTGATAACGTGTTATAAAATGAAGTTAAAAGAGTCACAATATTAAAGGATGAAAACCATAGAAATAGAATGACAAAAGAGGAGAGATTTTTACTATTCTTCCAAAATGTGTTACAAGTGTATTTCATATGAAAACTTATGCCTCTATTTATAGTGCTACATATGCATTCAATATATGAGAAAATGGAGGAACCATTAAGATGGTGGAGGAAAATGGAGGAACCATTAAGATGGTGGAGGAGAAGCATTATATTTGTGTATTGGACATCCATAATATATTTCATAACAAAAAGTTTATTTTAATTTTTTTTTCTTTTTTGCTCAAAGGCTTAAAAAATAACCTCAAATTTTTGCGTATGAAAGCTGTATAAAAAATGTATGACATGTGTATGTGTGAGCGAAATATTTAATATAGTTTTCATACACAAAATTGTGAGCAAAAATTTTAAGCCTTGAATATTGTATGAAAGTTGTTACAATATTGTTGTAGTTGTATTAATTTTTCAGAAACCTAATATGAACTTTATATACGAAAAATGTGAATGAATTCTAAGTATTGAGTGAGATATACACATTTCATACCATTCTCATACATAAAATTTTGAGCATAATGTTTAAGCCTTGATCGAGATATACACATTTCATACGTTTTTCATACACAAAATTTGAGCGAACTTTTTAAGCCTTGAGCAAGATATACACATTTCATCCACAAAAATTTGAGCGATTATTTTAAGTCTTGAATGTTGTATCAAAGTTGTATACAATGTTGTTGTAGTTGTATTAATTTTACAGAAATCTAACATGAACTTTATATACAAAAATGTGAGCGAAATTCTAAGCCTTAAGCGAGATACAAATTTTATACCGTTTTCATACACACAATTTTAAGCGGATTGTTTAAGCCTAGAACAAGATATACACATTTCATACATTTTTCATACCGTTTTCATACACTAAATTTTGAGCGAACTTTTTACACTTTGCGAGATATACACATTTCATATAACTTTCATACATAAATTTTTGAGTGAAAAAAATAATTTTTTTTTAGAAAATAAAAAAATAATTTTTTTAAAAAAAATAGATTTTTTTTAAAGTATGTTTTGTATAGGATTTGTAATGTTATATTTTGTAAATAGAAAACTATCGTCACGTCTCGTAAATATTTCTCCTTAATATGTATATACGTACTTTACCCAAATGGAAAAAGAAAAGACCAGATACGTGGGCTTTTGTATTTCTTCTGTCCCCAAGCACCACCAACCCCCCCCCCCCCCCCCCCTCTCTCTCTTTTTTTTGGAGAATTTGGATTTTCGTTCTCACACTAGAGGCAAATAATCTTAATAGATCGAGGGTATTGTGTATTTCCTGTGGCAGAAAATATTATAATAGATTAATTTTGAAATAAATGGATGCTGAAATCACCTTCAAGACATTTATTAATTTTTTAAAAATGAAGACAAGACTAAAATTTGATTTTCAAGAAAATGCTCATCGAGTTATGCTTGATCTGCAACAAATCGCGTTCAACAATTTCAGGTTGTAAATATAAGAAAAGAAAAAAAAAGGTTGTAAATAACAATTCTATATTGTTATTGTTATTACAAGAACTTAATGTTTTGGCACAACATGTTGTATTTCATATCATCCTAATTTAAGTTAATCAAATTGAATTTAAAGGCGCCAATGAGATTTAACATATTTGTTAATAAGTTTAGATTTATATTATGCACATAAAAATGTCGTGGTCCTTGCCCCTTGGCCACAGTAGCCTAATTAACCACATTAAAGTTAAATGTAGCCAAAACCTTGAAAGACGAAAAAAAAAATTAATATATTGGAATCATTATTAGAAAAACTACATAAATATCATTTTCTAAGATTTTATGAAAGTATTTTTAGTTAAGAAGTCTCAAAAGATAAGTATCCTTGTTGTTTCCACTTTCAGAGTAATCAGTCAAAAACACAATAATAAAAGGCACAGCAACACATAGTCGCTTATATAGAGTACAAAAAACAAAAAATGAAAAATGAAAAAAATGAAAAAAAAAATGAAAAGATGGGAAAAGATGCAAATATATCCCTAGTAAAAAAAGTGGTGTTTATATACCCCTGACATTACAAAATGGTGCAGATACACCCTTTTTGCTGAAGGAATTATTTTTACAAATCATTTAAATTTCTTTTTCATTAAAAAAAATGTCATGTGGCTTTAAAAAAAGTCCACTCTTTTTTTCTAAGTAGACATATTTTTCTAAAGTCGCATGGTAAATTTTTTTTTCTGGTGGGTCGGCTCTGGTTCGTTTAAAAAAAATGGGCAGACTTATTTTTTTAAAGTCACGAAGATATTTTTTAAAATGAACCAGACCCAACATGCCAGGAAGAAATTCCTCGTGGTTTTAGAAAAATATGCCTACTAAAAAAATAAGGGTAGACTTGTTTTTAAAGCCACGTGACATTTTTTTAATTAAAAAATAAGCTAAATGCTTCCTTTTTTTTTTAAATTCCATCAGCGAAAAGGGTATATTTGCACCATCTGTGTAACGGCAGGAGTATATTTGCACCATTTATAATGGCAGGGGTATTTATACACCACTTTTTTAACGAGGGGTATATTTGCATCTTTGCCCAAAAAAATTATCATTTGGATCTTTGGGGTTTGCACCAATCATAGTAATATACCAAAATTTAATTATTAATTTGACGTTAAAATACATATGATTTAATCGTGGTTAAGTGAAAAGAATTTATGTTGAGGACATATGTCATGCAATGATAGAGCAAAAATTTTCATAAAGGAAATGTGGAATATAAAAAAGTAAACACACTAAGAAGTTAAGGAGATTTAATTTCTATATACATATAAATAAATAAAAAACTGACCTCATATAGACAGCATAATTTTTCGACAAAAGAGTTTATAAACCCGTCGTGTTCCCCTGACTCCCCTTGATATTATGAATTAATTTGATGCAAACATCACATGCACCAAATAAGCTTCTCCTTTTTTTGAGCCTTGACCATGAAAACCAATTATAGAGAGTTGCTAAATTGTCACACCAATTTGATCCAAATTTGGCCACACTTATGTAAAAATCATCATAACCTCTATTGTATAATATTAAATTAAGATAAACTTTGAGAAGAGAAGATAGAAATGACATTAAGTAAGCATAAATTATTAAATTTGACCTAAATAGTCATATGAATTTACCCCATTTAGACCATTGTGGCCAAAACAATGTGGCAAAAAAACCTTGTTGAATTAGAAATTAATGGACTTTCTAACTAAGCAGTTTCACAAAATAAACTCTAAGACTGATTCTATAAATTAAAGAAACTTTTAGGATATGGAACAATTAGGATATGACGCAAATAAAAAAAATGAAGCAAATAGATCATCAAAAGTTGTAGCTAGGTGTTAGCACCACTTCATTTATTATCAAAAGTCTTAGAATTCAAACTTTAGAAAAACAGTCACCTTTGGTAGAGTATTATTTTTTCCAATTGAAATTATGCTTTCTTGCGCGTATTCAAATTAATCAGATTTCAAAGCAGATATCAAACACCAAACGAGAAAGTGGACAATTGCTCATATTGCAAGACTTGTGGGCTATTTCAATTGGAGGAGTATATTCTTGCGACAATAAATCCTCCTTAATCATGATAAAACCAACTCTTTTTGACAAAAGCTTCCATTTCAAGTGCGGAAGATTAATACCAATGAGTGCATCTTGATCATTTGTCCTTATTTTAAGAATAATAACTCTTTCTCTACAATTAAAAAACGATGGTGTTTGGATTACAAACGCCAACACGTGTAATTATCGGTTACACGGACATTTACTATTTTTGCCTCATATCTATGTCACTTTCCTCGTATTCGATTTGACTTTAGTTGATTTGTTTTGCGAGCAGAGTTGTATATCGAAAAGAATGAGTTGGTTCAACATCATTCATTCAGGAAAACACTTGTCTATCTGGTAAGTCTTTACATTTCAAATAAATTATCAGTGGTGGTCATAGTAGGAGAAGCACCCCCAAAACTGAGATCACCTGACCCCGACACAATCAATCTCTTGTTCATGTCAATATGTCATCTCATGCGCAAAGGGTTCCTCATACATCCCAAATGTAACACATTTTCAGGTCATTCGTTAACAGCTTCATGGACAACGAAATTAATAAGTTGACTTCACACTGTTTCCACGCATGTTTATCGATAGAAAATCTTTTTTCCATTCAGTGGGTGCATGTCACAGTACCTTGAGCTTGTGAATGTGGGAATTACATATCTCTTTGCTCAACACATGATTGTGCACCTCAAAAATGGAAGTTGCATGTCTTCGCCCTCTCCCCATTCATGATGGAATTCATTGAATGTATTGGTAAAAAAAAATACATAGACATGATTCAATGAAAGTGATGGATGTGGGTTTGCACCTAGTATGTGAAACCTAACTATGCCCATTATGAATTGGATCATCGATTAATTTTTTATTAAAAAGTTATATATATTTAGAAACTACATTTGTATAAGAAGTTATACTTCTGCAATAAAGCGCAACTCTTTATTGTTAAAAATTATAGTAAAATAATAAGTACGTGACTTTTATTTAAATGAAGACGTTATTACAACAAATTGATAGAGAGATCTAGAGATGCGCGAAATTAATGACTTTATATCTTAGATGGACCATTATCAACAAATTACAGTAGCTACAAGTCCAAATAAGAGGCTCTTGCATGATGTATCTCTTGAGTGCATTATTAATCAGTCATAAAGTTAAGCGATTCATTAATATCCTATAAATTAAAGCAAACTCTTCTAGTTTATAGTTATATGTTATATTAAAGAATAAAGGTCCCAAGACCCCACTAGATTTAATGCCATCGTGCATTGTCATGACCAGAATATAAATATATTCTTCAGTTGAGAAAAATGGAATGGCATTCAGATTAATTTGATTAGTCAAAATTAATCAAATGATTTGATTAATTTGGATGGTGGAGGGCTTAGCTTCTATTCCATCCCACCAAGCACCAGCCAATATGATTAGTCAAAAGGACATAGTCATGCACTACTAATTAGGCTAATTAATCTATTATTGTTAGCTATGCAAGAAATAGTACTGCTATTAACAAAAATTAATTATGATGAGGCGTGGCCAGCCATATAACAAGAAGTTTTTTTAAAAAAAAATTGTATATATGGATGCTAAATTGCGAATGATCTTCCAATTATACCGGTCAGCACTGACAACATGAAAATGGGGTTAACGAAAAATCTAACTATAAACTGAGTAAACAACCATCCAGGATTACGGTGGTTAACTAGAAAATTTGACCGCGCTTCGCGCGGAATTTGTAAAAAATAATTTTCAAACATATTTTAAAAAGTCTTAATTCTTTTCCTCTAGTCTTTGAATACAAATAAATAAGATTTCAAGTTTTAACCGATATTATTAGTATGATATTAATTAGTCTGTTATTTATCTAAATTTTCTTTGGATTTTTAATCTTCTCGAAATGCTTGATTTTTGAATAAGTTGATAATGTGAAGATTATATTTCTATAAGGCATGTAAATAAAGAAAAAGATATCAAGAAATGTTAACTTTTTTATGTGCATGTATATGCTTAACTTAAAATATGAATTTATCTTTGAACATTTGTAAGTATCTAATTTATTTATTTTTGAGAAAATCGTCAAATGCCCCATCAACATTTGACCGGTTTAATTATGATGCACTCAACCTTTACGGGCGACCTATTATCCCCTGGACAATTCTAAAGTGAATTAATTTCACCCTAGATGGTGACGTGGCACAGAGAGTGAGAAACAAATAAAAATATTTCTTATTATTTTTCCTTTTTTTCTTTATCTTTTATCCCTTTCTTCTTCTTTGTTACACACACTTCCCCTCACCAGAAGTATGCAATTTCCGGCGATTTTTTCTTTTTGGGTCTTTCGTTCCCCTTCGAGTTTCACAACTTCCAAACAAATTTTCATTAATCACAAATCATTGTTTAGAAAAAAAAAAAAAAAAGATGAGAAAATGAAATATCAAGAGACCCAATTAGTAATTTCATTCCATTACAAACTAATTCAAAACTCAAATCAAGAAAAACTGAAAGAAGAGGTGATTTTTGAGCATTAGCCATGCTCTATAGTCCAAAAAATCAACTTCGGTCTTTGATCTTTGAAAACCCGATTTTGAAAACGCAAATTTCAAAACTGAATGAAACCCAATTTTCATTCCACTACAAATTAATTCAAAACCCAATTTTGCTATGCTCAACTTCGATCTTTCATTTTTCCCTTCGAATTTATTTTTTGGACTATAGTGCTCAAGATAAATAGAAAAGTTAATTTCTTTGGCCAAGTCTTTTAATGGTGATTTTTGGTGTGGTGGATGGTGGAAGAAGATAAATTAGGAAAAGAAACAAAAAGAAGATGAAATTTAAAAAAAAAAAATTTAACTGGTAAAATACATGTATAAGGCACGTGTATTTCACCACTCAAATACAGATCTGGTGGTAGCGTTTCAGGGGGATAATGGGTCACCCGTAAAGATTGGGTTGGTCATAATTAATCCGACCATACGTTGAGGGGGCATTTGACGATTTTCTCATTTTTTTATTAAAGAGTCATTCAGTGTTTCATAATTTTCACCTTCTTAAAATCAACAAAGAAAACCAACAACAATAAAACAAATTAAATTTTATAAAATCTCGTTTACCACTTCTTCCAACAGTTAAAAAATAATTAATATAGAGTCATAAACGTCAAAATATTTTTCAAATTGAAAAAATTTGTAGACAACAATTTTCACCTTTTTTCCGTTTGTCGCATATTGTTCACTTTAGACATAACTTAAGAACTCCCTAAAATAAAATAAAAATATAAAATTCATCCTGAGTGGTGTAAATCACATTACATATAGCTTCTATTTTATTCAAAAGCACTAAAAACACATACCTTTGTACAAAACTCAAAAAAGTATGTTGTAGCAACAAAAAGAAACCATAAATTTAATTGATATTCTAGCTAACTTTCGTGTTCTTCATCTACATCCGCAAACTGGCAAGAGGTTAACTAAACATACTAATTAAATAAACACAAAAAATTAGATTTTTGTAAATTTAATAAATAAACAGTTATGGTGGGTTGGGGGGAGGGGGTTGGGTGGAGGACAGGAACCTTAGAATTAAAACATTCAAAATAACTAATGCAATCTCTTTCACCACTTCTCCCAAGAGCTAACAAATAACTAATTGGGAGCCACAAACATCAAGATATTTTTCGAATTGAAAATTTTGGTTCTCGAAATTTTGCAAACAACAATGTTCATCTTTTTTCTATTCGCTGCATATTGGTCGCTTTAGGCATAACTTAAGAATTTCCTGAAATAAAATAATAATATAAAATTCATCTTGAGTGATGTAAATCACATTACATATACCTTTTATTTTATTCAAAAGCGTCAGAAACACATACATTTCTACAAAACTCACAAAGTACATAGAAGTGATAACGTCCAAATTCACTCCTCAAAGAGAAAGTGTACACGGTCTTATGCAATATATTTTACCCAACTATGAGTCGGGGTCGATCCCACAGGGAACAATATACTAGGCGATTAAGAAAGTAAGGAACTTTCACCAACAAAGCTAAAGCCAAACGATAGATAATATTTTGGGTTTTTTTGGAGAAAATTATAACTAATGCGGAAATGTAAACTAACCTAGAAAGCGAGTAAAATGATCAATGACCACAAGTTTGGATACAAAGGAAATTACACTCGAGTAACGATCCAATGTATTTCACGATTTTACAACTAAGAACGGGTTTATGTTAATAGATAATGGTTTCTAAAATCTCATTGAAAGTCTTCCAACCAAATCAATGAATTTCACTCTAAGCTTTTCCAAGCCTTAGAGTGTGATATCAAGCACAACCAATTGAATCTCAAGTAACTTTCCTATTCCTAGCTCAAGTTATTAGATGGGTTTAATGACCCAAATTCTTGTTAATTAATCTTTCCCAACCTAGATTTCCTCTTCCAAGCTCAATCTAAGTAAATGGGTGAGTCCTAGGGTTAGCTAATTCCTTTGGAAACATTCAAGAACGAGATTAATTAAAGAAACAATAACCCACTTCATTAGGAGTAAAGATCATTCAATACATAAGCAAAACAAGAGTTTCATTCAACACTTTAATCCTAGAATATTTCCATAAACAAGATTCAAGTGAAGAAAATAAATACTACACACTTAGATATACAATACAAAGCAAGGAATTGAAGAAATGAATTAAAGGTTTAAGAAATACTCAATCAAATCTTCAACCCCAAAGTGTGGTATAGAAACCTAGTCTCCAAAACTTGTAAAAAAACTGCCAAAGATATCGATTACAAACCCTAAAAGAGTATTTATATCATTCCAAAAACGGGAACAAAATCTGGACAATAATACCCCTGCGCATCTGGTGCGAATCGCACATAGTGTCGCATGTGCAACCTGCGAGTTGCAGGTTGCACCACATCATCGCAGGTGTCGCATCTTGAATTATCTGTTGAGCAGCATCTGCGACATCAGATGCGATTCGCATGTTCCACCTGCGACTCGCATGTGGTGTCGCATGTGGTGTCTTCTTTGGCCATCTCTGTCAACAGATGTTGCACCACCTGCGACTCGCAAGCAGTACCTGCGACTCGCAGGTGATGCCCTGGTTCAGTTCAGCTGGATTTTTGCTTCATTTTGCTTCATTTTGCTCCGTTATGCTCTCCGGGCATCTTATCCTACAAAACAACATAAATACACAAAAAGTAACAACAAAAGTGCTTAAAGAGTCACAAAAAGCTTAAGGAATTAGCATCGAATATCCCGTAATTTCACGACTCGTCAAGAAACAACAAAAAGAAATCATAAAATAATTGTTGTTTTGTCTAACTTTCGTTTTCTTCATCTACTTCTGCAATCTGACAAGAGGTTACCTAAACATATTAACTAAAAAAACACAAAGAATGAGATGTTAATACATTTAATAAATAAGCAATTATAGGGAGCCTTAAAACACACAAATAAATATTAAGAATTATAAAAAGCCAATAAACTACCCATATATTTTAAAGCGGCGGTTTCTTGCACTGCACTTACAACATAATGCCTCGGCATTTGATCAAGTTGCTGGTCATGGTAGCACAATTATAGCACATGAAATGCGAATTGCTGAATTTAAAAATGCTATCACGAGTATAAGAATGCACCTATAAGAAAATAGAAAATTACCCTTATTTCTAATGGAAGAAACAAAAATATTTATACGTTAAATAATTAATTGAGAACAAAAAGGCATAAATAAAATCTGCTTACACATATCAAAGCAAGCTGAAAGATAAGATTGTATGTGTGTATAATATAGGAGCCTCAGGTTTATTGGTGAAGAACTCTTTTAAATTTCATAATAATAAAATGAAAAGAAGGTGGAGCCTTTCAATTTTCCAAATTAATGGGCAAAAACTGATTTTTGTATTATGAATTCATTATACGTGGACTTTAATTTCTAGGGAAATCAAAGGAAAATTTACAGCCCATAACTACCTCTAAGACTTATTTATTAGTAATAGCTACCTTTTTTAAATTATATTTAGTAGCTTAATTATTTATCAAATTACCATCTATAACTTGTTTTTGTAACTGCAGTGTATTTTTCTAAAAATAAGGTACCTCTCTCCCACTTACCCACAATCTCTTTTTTTTTCCAAATATTTTTATCTCACATCTTCAATTCACAACTGTATTTTACTCCCATTATTCTTCACCATAATTAGCATGGTTTCTTCTTCTTCCTTATCAGTTACCCAATCTATACAGGTAACTAATTTTTGTTATGTTATTTGTTGTATTTCTCTTCAATTGTTCATAAATTTCATCGTCTTTACCTTCACTTTTCATTCAATTTTTTTATATATATTTTCAGCCATTGTTAGAGTATCTTTAACAACCTCTAACTCTCCATTTTAATGGTGGATATCGATACTCCAAACAAAAATACACCAGTGGCAACAAGAAAAGCAGTGGAGGATCTCCAGCCAATGGCCGAAGCTCAGCCATAACAATTCGTTTGCTAAATCTCCATGGATAGGCCAAAATAAAATAAAAATCCTTCTTATGTTTGCTAATCATGTGGTGTTGTTTATCTTATGAGTGATGAAGAATAGTATTGATTATAGCAATATGATATTGTAGCATCATCTAGAAGCAAGAGAATAGGTTGTTGTTGTAGAAATACCTTTAATGAGAGTTGTAGAGCTTCATGCCCACCAAGTGTCTGATAAAATGTTTCAGTATATTTCAGTGTATTTCTGTATATCAACAAACAATATATCAAATTTTTCAGTATATTTCAGTGTATTATTTCGTTGTATTTAAATGTATTTATCTTTTTATTTTATTTTCTGTAAAGCCTATTTTTACTTCACTTTGTTTTCACGATTTTTGTAATTCGCTGTATTTCTGCATTTTGTATTTCTAATTTATAAAATAGTTTCTGATATATTTCATTGTATATACGCATACTACAACTTTATATTTCTTAAACAATCAACCATATTTCATTGTATTCCAGCGTATATTTTACTATATTTGGAAGTTTTCAGATCTTTAGTGGTTTTTGAATTCAAAAAGTTCTGATTGTGATAAAAGTTGAGAGAGATTCGTGAGCTTTTATGGAATGTGTGAACTATGATTGATTTAATTTAACTTACCATTTAAAAAGAAAAAGAAGAATCTGTTCCAAAAATATAGCCTGTTTTTACTCAACCTGATTTTGTATTTCCGTGTATTTCACTGTATTTCAAAAAATCTATTCCATAAATAGCTACAGATTTCACTAGAGCGTGTTTACTGTATTTCTCTATATTTAAAAAAAAAAACAGAAATACACGCGTTTTTAAAGAAAAGTAGCTACGCTTGGTAATTTTGCATTTTATAGTTATATATAGTTGGAAGCCAATAAAAAGTAGTTATTTATGTAAGTTTCACGAAATCAAACGGCTCTTTGAGCCTTAAAGATGTTGTGCTTATATTTTTCTTTATTACTCCATTCAATTTATTTAATTATCATAGATTTTCTTGGTTGTTATTTGTTAAATAGGTAGATTGAATGATAAGAGTGAAACACTAAATGATAGTTAATATGGAGCAAATGCAAAAATTAGTAGCGTAAATATTGATTGAAGAATTCTTTTAAGTGATTTTAACTCTTTTTTTAATAGCACATAGGTGAAGAATAATAGAAGAAATGGCAAAAAAAGCTAAATGTTAATGGAGGTCATAGAGAGGTGTCATATCACCTTGTCTATGCATAGTTTTATATTATATATCGATATAGATGGATCAATATGATACCTCCACCTCACGGACGAATTTATCTTAAATAAAGCGGTGCCATCCCATAAAATTTCATTGAAATAGTTTACGACTACTTTACATGTAGATAATATTGAAGTATATGGTAAGTTAAAATGGCACGTGTGAGAGTTAGCCCATCTCAGCCGGTTGAGCGTTTCGTCTTCCTCGTACAGGTCAGGAGTTGAGTCTCCATCCCGACCTATTTTTTTACTCCCTCCGTCCCAATTTTTATGGTATTATTCTTATTTCGCGAGTCAAACAAGTTTTTCCTTTGATTGTGATTTTTTTAATATGCTTTTTAAATATTTTAAATTGTCAATTATTGTGACTTATATTATTTTTACATAGTCTTCAAATATGTATTTTATTTTAATTAAAAACTTTAAAGATTCCATGTCCTAATGCACTATCAAAATTAAAAGGTTCGACTCTCAAAATCTGAACGATGTCACATAAACTGAGACAATAGAAAGTACTTTTTCAGACCTAAGTTGTTGACTTGTTGTTTAGCAAAATGAAGCAAAACTAGGAGAAGGGATTCGAACTACTAACCTCTTGTTGATGAGTATGAACTAAACAACTCTAGCTATATATAGACATATTTTTAGTTTTTACCTATGATAAACATATACACTTGAAAAAACTGAAAATTCGTGGAGGAGAGTGTAATAATATACTTGAATTAAATATTAGTACTATAAGTCTATAATCGGTATTTTATTTCTCGTTCCAATAATTTGTTCATAATTTTAAATGTCGACATCACTTATGAAAATTTTTGTTGTATGCTCATGCTTCAACCTCAATCAGAGGTCGTCATTCTAAAAACTAGGACTTAATTACTTGCTGTCACGACCCAACCCCGTAGGCCGTGACTGGTGTCCGAACTGGGCACCCGTATACCAATCTGTTGCATATAACATTAAACTGAAACTACGACAATACGGAAACTTATAAAGGAACTCCAAAGTTCGTAACATCATCATATATATATACTTCCAGATCAACGGTCTCCTGAGGAGTCACAACTAATCATATCATGAAATAATACGCAAGCCGACAAGGCTGCCATCACATATCAATATCGTATGCAAGCCGATAAGGCTGCTACTAGAGATGAACGTCATACCATAACACATCGTATAGACACAGCTGAACAGAACCCATACACAATCCACACATATGTCTACAGACCTCTAAGAGTGCGAATAGCAAAATATGACGGGACAGGGCATATATATATATATCATAAGGTTCAAACCAAAAGTCTAGACTCCGAAAAACGGAGCTCTCCAAGACAGCAGAAGGTGAGTCCTAAGCTGGCGGATCACCAAAGCGAGTATCTGCACCTGCTGGCATGAAACGCAGCCCCCCGAAGAAGGGGGTCAGTACGGAATATGTACTGAGCATGTAAAGCATGAAATACAGTAAACAAGATCATGTCTGAAATAAGGAGTACAGAACACGAGTACAATAACCAGAATACCAAAATGCTTGTCTTTGAAACATAAATCTTGCATGTCAATATCATATATCATACTCAACCCGTTATGGGACGTAGTGACATAATTAGATAATCATCCTGTACATATGTATATATAACATGTCCCGGCCCTATAGCGAGGGACTCGGTAAATAAAATCATATCATCATCATGCATATATATAACGTGTCCTGACCCTCTAGTGAGGGACTCGGTGAATAAAGTCATCATATGCCATGCTGGCCGCCATCACTGTATCATCATATCATCATGTTATCATATCATCATATACATATACATATAACGTGTCCCGGCCCTCTAGTGAGGGACTTGGTGAACAATGCAGTGAAGTTGTGCATGAAAACGTGTCCAGGTCCGGGACTCAGTGAAAGACATATTGAGACTTGCACGAGTGGAGTAGTGAGAAACCATATGAAAATTAAACATTTTCAAAGACTCAATGGAATAATCAACAGGAGCTATCATTTAAAAATCAGGACAATAGTCATATTAAATACCTTTCGAATGTCACTCGGAACATATCAAATAACTGTTGAATGTCATCATAAAGTATATCAAAAGGGCTTAGAAATCATAGTCATATGTCAATAAAGTATGAACATCTTATAGAAGTCCGAGCATTAGTTATCATAGAATTCCTAAGAATAGGAGCGGGTATATATCGACTATTATTCAACGTACAGAAAATTGAAGAGGGAGGCTCAATCACTTGAAAATGGTAATATCAAGAAGTGAATAAGAATCATAAATGTCACTCAAAACTTATGAATGGAATTACCTCAAAGTTCATATCATTCATCACTTACATCTAAGACATGCCAAAAGAAGGAAGGGACAACTTTACATACCTGTTGGCGACTATTTGTAAACCCGTTCGCCTCGTCACTCTTTTAGCCTATTTAATATAAGAGTAACGTTATCGTTAGTAACTATACTTTCTAGTTCGTAAATCCGTGGCCCATCGCTTTATATAACTTGTTCTTTAACTTATACATTCTCGTTTAAGGTTATTCCTTATTTCCCCTATATATTCGCCTAACCTAAATTTTCAGTTATTCTCCTGTTAACACGGAAATACCAACAACAGAGATATACATAATAAATTGGAAAATTTACTGGACATAACTACCTCTAAGACTTATTTATTAATAATAGCTACCTTTTATTTTATTTATTTTTAATAGCTTAAATTAATTTCAAAATTACCAGTTGTAACTGCTCTACAAGCGTCTCTGTATTTCCCTAAACTTACGGCCCATGTTCCCCAATAACTCCCAATCTCTTCTCTTTTCAAATTAATTTCTCTCTCATCTTCAATATCTTCAACCGTATTATACGCCCATTATCTATCATCATTATTATCACAATTCCATCTTCCTTAATCGTTACCCACACAGTGTAGGTAACGAATTTTGATAATTTATTAGAATGTTTTTACTTTCTTTGTTGTATTTCTCTATATTTATTCTTATATTTCATCGTTTTCTTTGTTTCTTTTTCATTCCTTTTTTTTTTTTTTTCTGTTTTCAACCATTGTTAGAGTGTTTAAAACAAGATCTAATTCTCCATTTTAATGGCGGAAAGAGATACTCCAAGTAGGAATACTCGAGGTAGTCCTCATGCTTATGATGGTCCTAGTTTCTCTTTGGGATTTTCACAACAACAACTTCCAATTGCAGGAGAATCTGCTAAAATTGTTGCTGAGAGAAGAAGCAAGAAGATTCATGACCCATCAAAGGATGCGTCAACTTCCTCCAACTGAAGTTCCAAAACGGAGCAAGCAAAAAGATGATGTACCAGTAAAAAAAGGTTCTAAAGTTGCTCAACAAAATAAGAGAAAAGTAACCAAGCCTTCTTCAGACGTTAAGGGTAAAAATGTTGTTAAAGATGTAGATCTGGAAGAGGATGAACAGGTATTGATGAAATTTTTTGATTTGTTGTTTTGTATTTCACTATATTTCTGTATATTTCGACATAATTGGATATGCAATTCAGTATATTTCTGTGTATTTAATAAAATCTATATGTGCATCAACTGTAGTTTATATCATATACAACATAACTGTGGAAGTTGTTTTTCATGGTTAACTGTATTTCATTATATTTCTATGTTTTTTCACAAGTACATATGTTTACTATTCTGTACTTATTGATTTTAAAAGCTGCGTTAGTTGTGTTATGCAATTTCTTTTTGTGTGTATATTTTTCTTGAATATGCAATTCAGTATATTTCTTGTGTGCGTATGTTTTATACAATTTTTTCAGCCTTAACTTAGTGTTGCATTTTTATTTTAGGAAACTAAATTCTATGTTAGGAGTCATCCTGAAGAGGCTCCATCGATGCAACGGTACACTAATATCGAGGTGTTCAAAGATATCAAGAGTAAGCTAATTGTTCCACAGTTAGAGATCTTTTCCAAGACAATATTTGGGAAATTCTTCGGAATGCAGCACCTAGAGGTTCAAGCATAGATTTTTAGGTGCTTCATGGTAAGAGAGCTCAAGGAGAGCACTTCTGATTGATTTACAATTGATATAAATGGTACTGTATTGAGATTTACCATGAGAGAATTTGCCCTTATGAGCGGGCTAAATTGTGTAGCCGATGAAGGTGAATTTACATACGATGAGGAAGAATCGAATAGGATTATGGATGAATATTTTGGTGGAACTAGGAGTAAAGTAAAAAGATTGGAGTTCATTGATTGCTTTAAGAATAAGTGTTGGGGAGATAATGATGAGGACGCTGTAAAGTTTGCAATTTTGTTTTTTATAAATACATACATCTTTTGCGGTGAGCCTAGGAAAACGAGTATACCAAGGGTTCATTTTGAAGTGGTTGAGGATGGAAGGTATGTAGATTATCCATGGGGTAAAGAAGCTTTTAACGAGTTGATTAGAAGCATCAGCAAGAAGTATTCTGCCACAACACAGTATTATAGGATCCATGGGATGCCACTGGCTATGCAAGTTTGGCTTTATGAGTGTTGTTCAAGAGTTCCATCGTATCTCGCTATTAAATCCGGAAATTCCATTCCAAGAATGTTGAATTGGAGGTCCATCGACAGTCAGCCAAAATATAATATTTTGATGGAAGGCATTTTTAGAGACGGCAAACAGTCGGTAATATTCGACACTCTAACTTATTTTTATGTTTTTTCATAGCATTTTATTTTGCAATTATGCCTTACTAATTTTAGTTTGTACTCCACTGTTCTACTGTCATATTATTGCTTTTCAGCTAGTTTTTTCCTGATTTTTTGTATTTCACTATATTTCGGTGTATTTCATAGCATTTTATTTCTTTCTTCTTCAGAGTTGTACATTTGCAAATACAATACCCACTAGCAGTGAGTTGGAGAGCCTCCAATTGCCCGATGTTGTTGTCTGTCGCGTTACAGTAGACAAAAATGTCTTAGTTGATGCCAATGAAGGTACCCAAGTCACAGATATGTCAGTGGATAACTTTGATGATTTCAGTACTACTCCCCCCCACCTTTCTAAGGGCAAACAGCAACAACGGACGAATCAGACAGATTCTCCACCTTCAAAGAGACGCAGACAACTTCCTACAACAGCTTCCACATCTAAGAAACAACAAATCCACACCGAACCACAGACAACTGTGAAGAAGAGTCACAAGGATCAAAAGGTTGCTCAAAAGCCTATTTTACAGAAGTCTGCTTCACCAAAGTTGAATGAACAAATGAATAGACCCCAAAACACCACAGTCCTACGTGATGTCCCTACTATATCCATGAAAGAGGAAATAAAATTGCTAAGGAAAGATTTTCAAGTTTTCAAGGAATCAATAAGTGATTTTAGTAACGAAACACAAAAAAAATTGGTGTATTTACTTTACTATTTCTAAACAAACTGAAATACTATTTTTGTTTAAATATTAGGTCGTTGGTGAGTTCACAAGTGAGTTGTCAAAGCTTCGAACTTTCATGGATGACAACTTCAAGAAGTTATTTGAAGCAATCAAGGTGAACAATTCTGCGGACAAGGTAAATGTGTGAAATAGCAATTGAACTAACATTTTTAGACTCTTATTGCGAAATGCAATTTATATTAATTCATTTTTTTATGTGAAGGCTGCCGATAGTGAGGCGCCGGAGCATCAAACTGATGCTGGGCTACAGTTAACGCCTGAAGAAAACTTACGTCATGATTCTACCATTCAAACATCTCCTCCCAAACATGATGATGAGTCAATTAAGGTAAAATGAGTTTGTGACGTGAAATCCATCTTTTAAAGTTATGTTGTTGTGCATTGTATGCACAAAAAAGTATATGGTTGTCATGTTCCAGTCTTAAATTTTAAAGTTATGTTTTCCTCGGTATTTTTTATTTTACAAACTTTCGTATTTTATGGCGTTACGTTTGTATTTCACTGATACAATTGTCTATTTTACAATCTTTTTTTTTTTTTTTTTGTATTTCTATGTATTTCCATCCCCACAGAATCAATCTAATCTTGGCCCTATTTCTGTGTATTTAGAAATTCTCCAACCTTATATTTTTATGTTATGATTTTGTTTTAAATTTTGATTTTTTCTTATTCAAAAGGGTGTTGGACCAAAGTTACATGAGGAAGTTCCGGAAATTGTAGTGACCGCCGGAAATTTAAGAGCAGATACACGTAAAGCTTCATCTGAAGAGATTAATCGGACGGACGAAGGATCTTTCAACTCAACAGAAGTAAATTTTACATTCAATCTTATAGATCTTTTCAAGATACTGCTATACTTAACATTTATTAAATCTTTTTTTTTTTAGGGAATGGTCGCAGAGATGCTCATTGAGTTACCTCTAGAAACTCGTGTACCAGAAGCAGGTGCGGGAATACAACCCGGGGACATCACTGATCATTCAATTTTAGAGACTCCACACAGGTTCGATGAGAACATTACTAAGTCACAATGGTTGATCCCTGACGAAATGTTACCAAGCCAAATAGGTTCGTCAGGATTATCTGTGTTTCATCAAACGGGTCACAAAGGATTTGTTATGCCAGTAATGTCTACTGATAAAGGAATACAACAGCCAGTGATTAATGCAGAAGTTGTAATTGCTCAACCAGATGTTATTCCAACAAGGATAGTCAAACCTAGTAAATACTTCAGTTCACCTTACATGACCAATTACGGCTCTGCAGAAGCTTCTGTTCAAAACCCCACACCTTCCATATTTGAAAAGAAGCATCCATTTGTTGAAGATCCAATTAATGGCCCGCGAAATACTTCTCTTATTCAACAATACCGGAATTGGCTTGAATAGGATCTACTTCTAAGGCATGATAAAAAGTAAGTTTGAACGTATTTACCTTTTTAATTTATATATTCATTCTTTCAGTAAAGTAAACTGTTCAAAATGAAAATAACTGATTGTTGTTATTTAGAAAGGGTAAGGAAAGCCGTTACAAAAAAGAATAAGCAAGCTTTGGATCCAGATGACGTCAATTTTGGCTTCAATTTTGGTGTGTTACATGTCGATGACAAAAACTGGTTCTATCTCTTATCGATGAATGGCCAGTCTTGGAATGATGAGGTGCTATATTTCCCATTTCCTCTTTTACCATATTTCTCTATATTTCCTATATTTCTCGATATTCTTTCTGTGTATTTCTCTATATTTCCTGCATCTTGACTGCATATTTTTCTGCAGAAGTTTATTTCATTTTTTTTACCAGTATCCATTAGACTAATTTCAATTTTTTTACAGCATATTGATGTCATTTTTTACTACTTGCGGAAGAAAGGCAAGTACGACAAGGGTAACAGATTCAAATTCACAACTGTTGACTGTATGTTCTTCTCCAAAATTGATGAAATTCATCGTGCATATGCTAATCCGGAGGGGACCAGTAGTGTTGCCAGTTCGGAGAACGAAATATGTGAGTACATTAACGGGCATAGGATGCTGGCTAATGTGCCATGGCATACAGTTGATTGTGTTCTCATCCCTGTCAACATCAAAGAGGAAAATCACTGGATCTTGATTATAGTGACATTCACTGACAGGTATTCCTACTTTTAAAAAAAAAAAAAATCATTAAATCTGCATATCTCCCTGTATGTTCCTCGTATTTCTATCCTACAAGGTCCGTATGAAATTTAATTTACCAACCTGTTAACCAAGCTGATGTAATTTTCTTTTACGTGCAGGCGTCTGTACATCTACAACTCATACCGAGCTGCTGGTCATAATGCTGTTGTTAGAAGAGAAATACACAAGATAGCTACCCTATTGCCACATCATCTACATTTGTCTAGATTTTATGAGAAAAAAAAAAGGCATTGATTGGATTAACCACCCATCATACCAGGGCAAACAACAGACTGATGACTTTCATGTCATGTATGTGAATGACTTGCCACAACAAGCCTCTGGCAGCATGTATATCTTTCAACATCAGAGTTCCATTTTTTTTTTTCAAAATTCTCAACCAATAATAATTTTTATTTTTTATTTTTTCAGGGATTGTGGTGTGTATGTTGCTGCATTCTGCTGAATACGTTTGTTCTGGATGAGGCGTTCCATCTGAAATTGATGCAGAAACACTACGTAATAGATACGGGGCATTACTATGGGAATACGGATGGCAAAAGGCTGATTTGAATGCCTTCAGTGACAATGAACTGCCGCCAAGACCAGTTAGGCCTGCCATAGATTACAACGCGGTCGACACAGTAGTTGTTAATTAGTCCACTAGGTTGTAATGTTGAATCGTTTTTCACAGTACTGTTTTGCTGACCATTTTTCTACATTTTGTTGTGTTGTTTTGTAAAGAATTGACAAATGGCAATGTTTTTTCATCAATGACTTAACTATTTTTTGTTTAAGTCTCCCATATTTTTATTTATCGTTTAATGAAAACAGCCTCTGGTGCATTTTCAATATATTCCAATGTTATATACCCACTCTTCAATTCGACAAATTATTCCAGGTGAACTGGAATACTCTTACATTTTGAACACTGAAATACAGAGATATACACAGAAATATAGTGAAATGTAAAAAAAAATATAGTGAAAATGCAAAAGGAAATACACCGAAATATAGTGAAATACAAAATATCAGGGTTGTATTCCAACACCTGCTTCTGGTTATTCCAGTCCTAATGCAACTTAATATTTCTTAAACATTTCACTTATTTTTCATTTTAATGTTCGTTAACACTGAATTGTATGCATTATTATTATGAAAATGAAGGACAAAAATTACATAATACAACAATGAACAAGCCTCTGGCAGCATGTATGTCTTTCAACATCAGAGTTCCATTTTTTTTTTTCAAAATTCTCAACCAATAATAATTTTTATTTTTTATTTTTTCAGGGATTGTGGTGTGTATGTTGCTGCATTCTGCTGAATACGTTTGTTCTGGATGAGGCGTTCCATCTGAAATTGATGCAGAAACACTACGTAATAGATACGGGGCATTACTATGGGAATACGGATGGCAAAAGGCTGATTTGAATGCCTTCAGTGACAATGAACTGCCGCCAAGACCAGTTAGGCCTGCCATAGATTACAACGCGGTCGACACAGTAGTTGTTAATTAGTCCACTAGGTTGTAATGTTGAATCGTTTTTCACAGTACTGTTTTGCTGACCATTTTTCTACATTTTGTTGTGTTGTTTTGTAAAGAATTGACAAATGGCAATGTTTTTTCATCAATGACTTAACTATTTTTTGTTTAAGTCTCCCATATTTTTATTTATCGTTTAATGAAAACAGCCTCTGGTGCATTTTCAATATATTCCAATGTTATATACCCACTCTTCAATTCGACAAATTATTCCAGGTGAACTGGAATACTCTTACATTTTGAACACTGAAATACAGAGATATACACAGAAATATAGTGAAATGTAAAAAAAAATATAGTGAAAATGCAAAAGGAAATACACCGAAATATAGTGAAATACAAAATATCAGGGTTGTATTCCAACACCTGCTTCTGGTTATTCCAGTCCTAATGCAACTTAATATTTCTTAAACATTTCACTTATTTTTCATTTTAATGTCCGTTAACACCGAATTGTATGCAATATTATTTATGAAAATGAAGGACAAAAATTACAGAATACAACGATGAACCAAAAAAAAAATTATTTAATATTTTTGGGGATAAGGTATTTTAAAAAAAAAAAAAACAATTACAATCTAAACATCTACTTCTTACGTGGCTCTTTGGAACAAGAACTTCTATTGTGACCAAGACGTCCACAAGTACTACAAGCATTCCTACGTTTACCAATCATCGTCTCCATTAATGGTTTATCTCGCTTTTTCTTTGGCCTTCCCGGGGGTCTCTTGTATCTTGGTGGCAAAACAACTTCATCGCTTATGTGTTTGGGAATATTCCACTCACTCTCGTCAGGCAGAGGATCCACAGGCACATCATACGTCTTAATCACTGTCTTTGGTTTGAATAGGTCTGAACAATATTCATCAGGCATAAGACTTTTACTCTTCAATACAGCCCATGCATGTGGACATGGTATCTCGTCCATTTGGAACATCCGACAACTGCATGTTTTCTTTTTAAGATCAATTATGAATCGCCTTGCCTCATCATTTACGGTATACACATATTCAGTTGATGGTTCAACCTAATCAAGACGAAATGTGTCAAACCAGAATACATTGAATATTAACAGGGATAAGTAATATGAAATACATGGAAATATACAATCCAAACAGAATTACTTAATATGAAATACATGGAAATATACAATCCAAACAGAATTACTTAAGTACCTTCTAAAATATGCTGAAATATATTGAAATATATGTAGGCAGACTTCAACAAAATAAACAGTAACATACCGTCATACGTAGAGATTTACATTCGTTTATTGATAATAATTGCTGGAATGCTTTCCCAAGTGTTGTGAATGTGTATGCACCGTTCCTCCTATTAGTGCAATTCCATCTCCCAAACATCTTCCTCACTTCTTCAAGAAAATCGAAAACAGGCAACTCTCTTGCTGCTACCAATTTTTCATTAATACATTCGGCTATATTTGACGTCATTGCCCATCCTCTGTTAACGGGTGAATACAGTCGAGCCCACTTTTCCCTTCCAGCATCCTCCAAGTACTCTTTTACCCGAAAATCAACCTTCTCAATCTTCTCCATCAGCTTATCAAACTCAGCCTGTGTGTATGCTTTTGCAAGTGCATAGAATACAGGACTCAATACTTCACCATTCGACTTGTATTTCGTGGTCACATTTTTCCATAAATACCATATGCACGCCAAATGTGGCATAGTTGGATACACTCTACTCACCGCCTTAATGATGCTCTCATGTCTATCTGATACAACACACATGTTATCCCTATTCCCATAAGCTTGTTTGAACTTCTCAAAGAACTAGGTCCAAGACTTATCGTTCTCTGAATATATCACACCATATGCCAATGGTAGAATATTACCTGCACATACATGTTTTTGATTATTACAGTGAAATATAGCATAAAGCATATTTGAAATACATTATAAATATAATGAAATACAACGAAATATACCAAAAAACATAAACAAATGTATTTAAACATTTTGGCATCTACCTGCACCATCCAACGTGCTGGCTGATACAAAAGTACCGTTATATGTAGTTTTAAGGTGGGAACCATCTACTACAACTATTGGTCTACAACACTCGAAGCCTTTTATGAACACTTTAGGTGCTATAAACAAATACAAGAACTCGTTTTGTTGTGATTTGTGCATTCTCACATGTGATCCAGGGTATGTTTTATCCAATATGTAGACATATCCCGGTAACTTCTTGTATGATTCTGTTGGTTCCCCTCTTAATTCATTCATTGCCTTTTCTCTATCCCTCCAGGCCGTCATATAAGAAACATCAACGCCATACTCATTTTTTACGTCGTCTACTATATCACCAGGTGTATATTTCCTCTTGTGATTTGCTATTTTTGGCTTAACAACTGACGCACCAATCAACCAACTTGTTGCTTGCCTTTGGGAATACACTTTGTCCTTCAATTGACACGTATGTTCGTCATGAAAAGATCTCACTTTGAACATTTCAGAGTTCGCAATACTTGAAGCTCTGAATTTCCAACGACAATCAGTTGAACAACATACCAGAGTGTAACTACATAAACCAATACAAGAAAAGAACAGTCAGATTGAAGTTTCAAACACATACAACATCATAAATACATTGTCCATATATACTGAAATGGTTAGATAATGGAATTAAATAATTCAAACAGTTCGTATTTCACTATATTTAATTAAATCCAACTGAAATGTAATGGCAATACAACAATTTACGTCACTGTATTTCAATGTATTTCTTAGTATATTTCATATATATTTCATAGTATATTTCAATGTATTTCATATTTTTAGGTGACTAACACACCTTACGGCATTCGACCTCTCCGTCCTGAAATTGAATCTTTTTCGAATTGTAAAATTCACCATAACATTCTTCAGAGTGTCCTTATCTTTGTAGATTTGATCAACAAAAACATCCTTATGTTCCTTGTTTGAAATTATCAAGTCATCGTTGTTTTGAAATAAAACAACAGCCTTAGCACAATCCGACGCATCCAAATCATTTGAATCAACTACGTCCATAGCATACATATAATCATTAAATTCAAGTTGAAACATATCGTCTCCAACTGTAGATTCGCCGGACAGAAAATTCTCAAGATCATTATCAGTTATGCTAACGCACAACGGATATGCTTCAAATCCCCTGTTTTCTCTTTTAAGCTCAACATACACCCTTACTCCCATATTGTTGCGTATTTCAATTGGCATGTTGTCTCCTTCAACAGCATATTTTATTGATATCGTTTTCCTGCTAATATCAACACCTAACTGAATTGCTATAGTTTCAACCAATTCACCGTATGAACAATAATCTTTGAAGACAACTGCGTCTAGTTTGTAATCAACAAAGCAATTCTGTTCATTCCAAAAATCGGAGTGTCTGATCAATGTTGTTATGCTTGACATGTTTCGTTTTGATAATTCAACAAAACTAGAAGAACATTGACTGCATTGGAAAAAAAAATCATCGTTCCAATCACAGAAAATTGAATAAAAAAAAAATCACGCAAATCATTGAAAATTTGAAACATACCTTTTGTAGAATCTGAAATACAAATCTGATCTTCACTAAAATTCCATATATACACTCGTTCGTATCTTATTGAGTGTATTTCGACTTGATTTTGAAGAATTCGAATGTAGAAAACAGAGCTCAAAGAGATACTTTTGTAGTTGGATCTTTTTAGATCTTCAGTATTTTTTTGAATTCAAAAAGTTTTGATTGTGATAAAAGTGGAGAGAGATACGTAATCTGTTATCGAAGAACATTCATTACGCGTGATTAATGAGTAGATTTAAACTGAATCCCTGAATTTAAAAAAAAAAATCTTTTCCATAAATACGGCCTAATTTTACTCAGCAGTGTCGGACGTTCCGTGTATTTCAGTATATTTCAAAAAAATGAAATACACGCGTTTCAACTAAAAAATAAGCTACGCTTAGTAAATAACAATTTTATAGCTATTTCTTGTTACAAGCTACTAAAAGGTAGCTATTTATGTAAGTTTTACTAATAAATTCTCACAATTCAGCCCATTGCAATTCTAACAACCCAACAATTTCTCTTAATCCATTTCAACCCACCATTTCCTATAACATCGATTTCATGCATTTTCTTAATTCTAATTTCGTCCAATCCAATTCTAATAATTCCATTAAAATACTATTAACACAATTACATCATAAAACAAGAAAATCTTATCTTAATTTTCTCGGAGGAATTTCTACTCTTAATTGCTCCAATTTCGCAATTTCTTCTTCTCCGGCTTAAAATCAAATGTTGCTATCACCTCCTAGAATTTGTATATCACTTGAACTTGATCCAAAATAACAACAAAGTATTTCTTCCTCCATCCATGGCTGGCCGAGCAGCCATGGAAATGTTGCAGCTTTTTTTTTTTTTTTCAACTTGCAAATGTAAATGGCAACAATTTGATCATTTGTCATGACCCCCTCGAGTAAAAGCTTCCACGGCTGGTTTACCAAAATGAGGATCCCAAATTGCATGAGCAATAGGTCTTACATGTAAAGGTTCTGTACCCACGACTCAAATTTCCTTGCCAAGCTACATGAAACAAATTTCCGGAAGTCCACAGAAAAATTATTGCTAATTGACCGAAGTGAGAAGCAAAAATATTCTGATAAAGACGTTCCTCAGTAATATCATCATGACTCTCGAAGTCATGTGCGGTAGCAATGCCAAACCATTTTATATGGTGTCCACTTATTGGACACGTGCTACCCCCCCCCCCCCCCCATGACTCACCAAAATTAATCTTGCTGATTTTTTTTATTTAAAACGGGTGAGGCCCACAATTTAAAAAAATTAAATTAATTAATCAATTAGTCTCTAATCCCTACTTAATAATTTAATCATAATTAAATAATCCTCAATCTCCAATAATATTTTCACACCAAATAAAATTTATAAATAATTATGTTCTAATTTAAAATTGAAATTTAGAGGTTTCTATCTCGTGTCCGAAAATGACTCCGTCTTTAATTTGAGTCGACTTGCTTGCGAATAATTTGTCGTATAAATATACGGGTATAACACTTGCGTCTGAAGTTGTTATTCTAAAATTCAGAATGAAGTGACTGAGAATTGAATGGAGCTACGTCCATGAATAATAGGGACAGGTTACGAATATATCGTGTTTTGTTCATTAAAGTTTTAAGTTGATGTTCATAGATCAAGGACATGCATAAAAAGACTTGGTTCATAATATAAGTGCAATATTCAAATCCCACCATATCTTTTTCCTTTTAATTCTTCCCTGTTCACAGACCACTCTTCTTTTTCGTTAATAGGTTCACCTCACCTTCTACCAAATAAATAAATTAAAAGAGATAGGGTGCACGTAAAGTCTTAATTAAAATTTTAAAACTCAATTTATCTAGGTGAGGAATCATCACTTAGCATTCAGTACACAGTATATCTTAGAAACCCCACTAGCTAGCTAAGTAATAAACTTTTCGAGACCCACTTAATGCTACAAGATTAGAATCATATTCTCTAATTATTTAATTTTTTTCATTTATTTAACTAGTCAAAGGTATTTCTTATCTTTAATTACTTCTTCTATTTTCGAGACCACTAGGTGGCTTGGTGCGTATTTCTTTCATCTGGATAAAAAGCATTATGATTCTAGAAGCATGATTTGGCTTTGTTGAAATTTTACTAATTGCTAAATTTCTTTCATAATGGTTTCATTACTTGCGTGAATATTTTGTTTGAATAATTTTGATGGGACTGAGGAATTCTTACAGCATATGCATTTTATGAATATTTTATTCGAATGTTTATTATTTTAAGAAGAAAAAGCAGCGGCAGCTCAACCTATAGGTTCAAAGCCGAAAATTCTAATAAATAACCAAATCGATTACATTTGAGATCAAACTGAAAAGTTGATCCAATATGAATCCGAAAAGTCAAAGATCAAAATTGAAGTTTTCATATTCAATGCAAACTGCTCGAACGCTGACTAGCTTGGTGGAATGTGGAAGGTGAGGCCTCAAAACTTTTAGGGCTCATTTGGTACGAGGGATAAGAATAAATAATTCCAGAATTATATTTGAGATGAATTTATTTCACGTTTGATTGAGATAAAATAGTGATATATAACTAATTTCAGAATTAATTATTTCAAAATTGTAGTGTTATTTTATCCCTGTGAGAGAATGGAATAGTTAATCTCAAAATAAGTTATCCTGGAATAATTTGTTTCCAACCAAACTACCCAATAGGAGTTGGGTCCAATTATTTTTTGGAAGTAGATTACTTGTAGAGTGTGTCATATTCAAATTAAATATTCATTAATAATGATAGCTATGATTAAAATTTGCGAGTATGATAAGATTCTAGTACGAAGTGGTCATATACTACATCATGTACTTGATATAACCAGACAATCGCACATACTCCACAACTTTATTTTTTAAAATTATTTTTAGGTTTGTTAACAGTAATATTGCCGAACATTTAAGCATATAATTTACAACCAGATAAAATCAGTAAGAATAGATTTAAAATCTGCTATTTCTAAATTGGTTCAGAAAGTCAAAGTCAAATTCTTCTTATGTGTAATATTGATTCATCAAAGTTTATATAATTTCAAAAGACCTTTTAATTTCATTTCCACAATAGTCAAGCTAGTATTATTTTTGTTTAAGAAGCCAGAGTTAACTAGGGGGTTTTTGTATTCTTTTTATAGTAACTTGATCAAAATCAAAGAATTCAAGTACGAAGATTCCTTCTTATTAGGAGTAGGTATTTATTCTTATAGGATAATAGGCTCTATAATCTCTTTTTGCTAAAGGATAATAGGCTCTACAATCTCTTTAACAAGAGTACTAGTATAGCAGCAATTTGCCCCCTAATTGCTCCTATACTACATTTTTTTTTTAATTTATTTTTGCATTTACTCATTGAACTCTACAAACTTTGTCCTACAACTTAACCTCTTCTGTTAAGTTAGCCGGTATATTGTGTTCTTTTTTCATATCTTGTTTTATGTGGCGTAATTAGTATCTCCCCGGCTATCCTTATTATTACGTAAAATATTCATCGACAACGTAATCAAAGAATTATTTTGTAATACTGAAGAAGAATTTTAAATAACGATACACAAAGAACTCAATAAAAATCATACAATGTGTGTGTATATATATTGACCAAAATTTTAATGTATTTACACACTAGTATAATTTTTTGATTAAAGAGTGTCAATTAATTTTTCTTGAACCAGCGTAACTCTAAATATAGGAGCTCTTTAATTATCATTTTTGGTGCTAAGAAGTGAAATTATATTATTTCGTATAGAATTAGGATGAGTCATTTATTTATTTTTTAGTAGTAACCACAAAAAATAATGTACAGTCTAACAAGTAAGTGAAATGTGGAAGGAAGAGTACAGTGAGGAAAAAACATATCCCGCAAGAAATAAGAAAATATGAGAAATACATAGATATCGGTTTAAATGAAAATATAACTATTTGAGAAAAGAGTTTAAATTATACAATTTACATTACCAGTGCTTAACATGTTATATATGTCAAGTAATTAATTACGACTAAAGGATGTGGTTCATTGAAATGAGGCTACTCCTCTTTTAATCAGAGATATCGAGTTCGAGACGTAGGTATGAAAATCTTTGGTAGGCAACGCTTCCCCTACGAATGAGACCCTACAAGGCACGAATTCAGATTTCGTTGAGCTTTATTATTGTGGGTACTGAAAATCGGGTGAGAAAAAAAAATCAAGTTATTTACCATTATCATATGTTATCAATAAAAAATTATAAAATAATTAAAGTTATCTGTAAAGCAAAAAGAACTTGCAATTACCTTTTAATCGATATGATTTTAGAAATTAGTCTATTAATGGATAAGTATTTTTAAAAGATAAGGAGATCGTATGAATATTATATTTGATTAATTTGATGTTAGATGCTCTTTCTATCCCATAATAAGTGTCATCTTAACTAAAAAAAATTATCCCCTAATAAGTGTCACTTTAGAAAATCAAAACATAAATTGGCTATTTTTTTCGACTCGACCCTTAGACCAAAATTGACAAGTTAAAATAACATCTAAATGATGATGGGAAAAACCACATAATAACTTGGTATTGTTGGATTTTCAATGTCAAAAGATTTACTACTTGTGCATGCTCTACTCAAGAAGAAAAAGTAATTTATTTTTATTATATAGAAATAATTTAGTAAATATTAGTATATTATATTATTAATTTTTTAATATGCGTCATTTTTATTAAGGTGATACTTATTATGGGATAGGGGACTAAGGAGTCATAGGCAAGGCTAGAAAAATTGTCATTTTCCTCATTATGATGATTCGTCGCTATCAAAAGTATGCCACATCAAAAACCGGTTTAATAACTTGGTTTAGTCAAGTTTCAACGTACAACAAAACCCGGTTGAATAACTTTGTTTAATCAAGGGAAAAAGGTCAAATATACTATTTTATTTTAATTTATTAGTTAATTTTGCCTTCTATTAGCTAAAATACTCAAATATACAACTCTTACAAGTTCGGGCCAAATATATTTCTACCATTAGCAAAGTATCAAAAATACCTCTCATTTCTAATATATTTCTACATAGGCAAGTCTAGTCATTCGAATTGGGTGACATGGACGCCACATAGAATTTAACTTATTCTATCAGCCTACGTGATAATTTTTTTTAAAACAATATGAAAAATTGATTTTTTTTAAACAAATCTGAAAAAATGGCTTTTATTAAAAATCTGAATTTTTTTGTTTTTATGAAACTCGTTTTTAAAAAAATATATTCTTGAAAATTGGATATTTTAGTTAAAAAATTTGGAAAATGATTTTTTTTTTTAAATCTGGAAAACTGTAAAGTATTTTTAAAAAAATTCAGATTATTTAAAAAAAAAAATCCACGTACGCACCACATAGAATAATTCATGTCACTCAATTCCAATAACTAGACTTGCTTATGTGAGAATATGTTAGAAATGATGGACACTTTTAAAATTTTGCTAACGGTAGGGATATATTTGGTCCCAACTTGTAACGGGAGGGGTATATTTGATTACTTTGGCTAACGAAAATAAAATTAGCCAATAAACTTAAGTAAAAGAGTATATTTGACCCTTTTCCCTTTAATAATCAATTTTGAATGTACCAAAAAAAACCGGTTTAAGCTAGTAACTAAACAGTGATTCAGTGAATCCGGCAAAGTTGGAAAAGAAACAGCAGTAAATTAACCAATCTCAGCGTGACAACGTTGACAGATGCATCTAGTTATATTCGCATCTTTTCGTCTTTCTCACTCTCCTCCACCATCAATTTTTTTATATTATATTATTTTTCTAATAACAGTTAGTTTGGATCCACGCAAGCATGTTTAATTATTTTTTGTTTTTGGTGTATTCATTATTGGTCATTTGAATTGACGATAAGTGGATTTCTTTGTGGTAATAATGATTACTGATTTTACTAAAGGATCGTTTGATTTGGAAAATAAGCTATGTTGAAATTATAATGTACGGATTGTAAAATATGACGAAAATATATTTGGATAACTGGTGGTGACAAAATTGAAAAAGAAGGTAAGGCGTTCATTATTTTTTTTGGTCCTTGGAAAAACAATAAACTACTTGAAATCAAGCATAAGCTACGTTGCTTGAATTGGTCAGGATAAAAGACTTCATTCCATTAACGGGATCTTCTCGGACTATCAAATGTTCTTTATATCTGTGACCTTCATTTGTTAAAAAATCTGCATATTTGTTTGCCTCCCTCCATATGTGAATAATATTCGTTTTGTTGACTTCCAACAAGTATCTGCAATCTTCAATAATAGCCCTAAGAGGGTGAAATTATATATCCTTTTCAATGAGTTTGACAGCAATTACGCAGTCTGTTTCCACTTCTAATTCTGTATATATACCCCTCCCCTTTCTTTTGCTATTTTGAGCTCTTGTTTGATGCTCTATAGTTTTATAGTAAGGTTTGAGGTGGGTCTTTTTCCCCTGAATATCTCAATATTCATTTTTCTCGTTCATCTCTTAAAAAAAAATCCGAAAGCAGCATCTCCAATTTGGATCTTTACACTGCCATCAATATTCAGTTTAATCTTTTCTACACAAGGAAGAGATCAATCAATTAATTTGGCTTAGCATTCTTAACATCAATACCAGCGATTATTTACAATATCATCTAGTCAATCAAGTATTGATTTAGCATTCATAAATAAGATCAATCTCATTTTGTAAGAGAAATTGCTCCATATCTGTTGAGATTTAGATCATGTCCTAACAATGTGTGAAGAATCCTCCACAACACTATCACATCATTAGCATTTTGATGAGTCGATCATTAATTTTTCTGTTGAATCTAAGCCCATTCGACATAGCTTACTATGTTTTACAAGCATATAACGTAGTTTAATTTTTTTAAGGAATGCAATGTTTCCATATATTAATCATATCATTGAGTGTAATTACATCAATACAAGCTATGTTATATGGTGATTTGATACTAAACTTTCCATTACCTGTTCCAATCTAAATAATATTATCTGCAAAGACAATCTTATCAGGAATAAAACGTTCATGAGATAATTAAACAATACGTAAATGAAAATAGAAAAGAAAAATAAAGTAACGATTCCATCGTACCATATGGAATTAGTATGTGATAGTGTCTCTGTTTATTATTACGTAATAATGAATTAAATAATATGATAATTAAATAACAATTAAAATAATTATTAGATTAAAGTAAACTTATAATGCAATACACAATCTGTAAGCTAATTATTAAAAGTTGTAGTGGAGTGGTAATTATCTTTTTAGTTTAATGGAGGTTTTGTTTGAGCATTGAGAAGGTAATCACTTTTGACAAGAAATTCTCTACTCTCAAAATAATACTTCCTCCATCAAAATTGTATGTGGCACTGTTTGACTTGACATAAAATTTAAGAAGGAAAGGAACACTTTTAAAAATTTGTAGTCTAAAATAAATCTTAGACATTTGTATAACTATAAATCATTTCGGACTGGTTTCGCCATGAGAGTTATTCATTTTTTTTCACATTATTTGGAATTCGCAAAACACCTAACATCTTATTTTCACTTTCAGTACATTCAAACAATCATTTTTTTTTTTTGGCAAAAGCTCTAACAAACACAACTTCTTGTTCAACTCCATCTTGAAAATCCAAATAAAATAAAAAATATTTAGTTCTATGGCCAAAACACCTACTTCATTAAGGATAAAAAAAAAAAAAAAAAATTAATTATAAAAAAGTGATTGCGACTAAAACGAAAATATTACATAAATTGAGACGAAAATAGTACTTTTTAACGTGAATTTAGATATGAAGATCCATTGAGAAACAAAAAAAGCAATATGTAAGCGATAGCCTATATCCTAGGTGTTCAATTATTTTAGTTTTTTATTGTCCAATAGCTGGATGACGAAAAAAGCAGATTTTTTCTTTTCCATTTTTTTCTGCATTTCTTACGTTTGAGCCGCATAAAGAAAATTTATGAGTTGAACCACTCTCTCTCGGGGTCGTTTGGTTGGAAACAAGTTATTCCAGGATAATTTATTCTGAGTTTAGTTATTGCACTTTGCACCCTTTCATCAGGATAAAATAACATTATAATTCGGGAATAATTAATCTCGAAATTAGTTATATCGTGATTTTATTCCAATCAAATGTAAAATAAACTTATCTCAAATATAATCCTGGAACTATTTATTCTTATCCTTCGTACCAAATGAGCCCTCAGGTCTTTCTAATCTTCTTCATACAATTTACTGTTCCACTCTCGTCATTGGATCCACTGTCTCTCTACATCTCTCCCTTGAAATCCCTTCTTCTCCTTCTTCTTCACTTCTCCTTATCTCACCTCTCCCTAGGCCTGTGCACAAATCGGTTCGGTTCGATTTTGGCCATCATCGAGTTGAAATTTCGAATTTCGACTTTCTAAAATTCTCAACCAAACTAGATTCATTCTAGGTTAAATTTGATTCGTTTTTTATTATTTCGGTTCGGTTACACAAATCGATTTGTTCGGTTTATTCGAAATTTAAACAAACAACTATTTCATTTCAGTTTTAGAGTAAACATAACAAAAAATAATGAGATCCTAAACTTGCAGCCTTATAACCAAGACATTAACCAAGAAAAAATCATAAACTTGCAAGCATAATAGCATATAAATAGCAAAACAAGAGCTTGACAACTTATGCAAGCATACAAATCTGCCAACACCACATTACATATACCAAATTAGTCATATTAGTCACTAGTGGCATATAAATTCGGCTTGTTCGGATCGGTTCGGTTGATAATTGAAGCAAACCGTAACCGAACCGTTAAACCGTAATATTTTACAATTGCATTTGTAAATCGAAATCGAATTGTATTATCCAAATTAAATTATCTGAATTGTTTCGAATCGGTTCAGAAATTCAGATTGAACCGATTTGTGCACAGGCCTACCTCTCCCCCATTTCCTACTTCTTGTCATCGATAACTATTTCGTAATGCCCTTATATATATGACTTACATTATTAGTTAAAAAGTACATGAATTTTTCTATTTAATAAATGATATTAAGAAGAAAAAAATCACTTTGGTTTTATTAGTTAAAGGGATTTTAAGAGAAAAGAAACAAGAAAATGGTTCTTTAAGAATAATATTTTATTAGAAAAAAATGTGTTTTCTTAAAAAAAAAAACCAATATGTTTATTAGGAAAAAAACCATGTGTGACCCAATTAAGTAACAACATGATCATTGTTGGACCAAACTATGAAGGACAAAGACATTTTTGGACAAAGCTGTTAACAGAATGCTTTTTTGTTCAATTTCACATAATTTAAGGGCATTTTACTCTTTTTTCGTTGATAAAAGAAAAGACTATACTCTCAAAATAATGCTTCTCTGTCCTAATTTATATGATACAGTTTGAATTTTTCGAGTTAAACAAGAAAATCTATTTATTTGTATGCCCTTGAAGTATTTTAAATTATTAAATATTGTTACTTATAATATTTTTTATATATTTTCTAATTATTTAAATTATTTTTAAAAAAACTTTAAGATTTCATGTCCGAATTCACATTTAAAATAGAAAGTTTGAATCTCGAAATTTGAACTGTAGCACATAATTGGAATAGAAAGAATAGTACTACTTTTTTACGTGAATTTAGATTAATCCAGGATCCAAAAATAGATATGAACATCAATTGAAAAAAAAAAAAAAAAAGCAATATGTAAACTATAACCTATATTCTTGGCCTTCAATTTTTAAATACTTTTTCTCCCCAATAGCTCTTTTTTTTTTGTTCTTCCCCAATAGCTTCTTCATTTCTTACGTTTGAGCCGCATAATAGACAAATTCATAAGTTGGACCACTCTCTTAGGGTCTCTCTCCTAAATACTGTTCCACTGTCGCCGTCCGATCTACTTTCTCTCTCTACATCTCACCGTTAAAATCCCCTCCTCCTTCTTCTTCTTCTTCTTCTTCTTCTTCTTATCTCAATGACATATTGTTAGCCCTTTCCAGTTTCGCGATGGCGGAGCGTAACTCCACGCGCTCGACGGTTCACTACGCTAACGACACGGTATGGGAGTGCGTGATACCGTACATAACAGAATCGCGTGAGAGAGACGCGGTATCGTTAGTGTGTAAGAGATGGTATCAGATCGATTCAATAACTCGTAAGCATATAACTATGGCTTTATGTTACACAGCTAAACCAGAACAACTTTCTAGAAGGTTCCCACATCTTGAATCCCTTAAATTAAAAGGGAAACCACGTGCTGCTATGTTTAATTTAATACCTGAAGATTGGGGTGGTTATGTTACACCATGGGTTATGGAAATTGCTAACTCGTTTAGTAAATTGAAAGCACTTCATTTTAGGAGAATGATTGTTAGAGATATGGATCTTGAATTGCTCGCCAAGTATCGGGGTAAAGTTCTTCAGGTTTTGAAGTTGGATAAGTGTTCTGGATTTTCTACTGATGGTTTACTCCATATTTGTCGTTCCTGCAGGTAAAAAAAATAAAATTAATTGTTTAAATTTGTGTTTATTGATTGATTCGCTCAACTAATAGTTATTATCTCAGAAAGTCACCTTTCTTTAAGGTCTTTTGCATATTTGTTGTTCCTGCAGGTAAAAAAGTTTGTTTAAATTCGTTTATTGTAGTTTGACTTGTTTTGAGGAGTTATTTGCTTAAATTAACTATTTGATGGTGACTCAGCTAATACTTATTATTTCAGAAAGTCGCCTGGTTCCAATAGATGAATTTAACGCAGTTGACTTGTTTTGAGTTCGATTTTTAGTTGAATTATTGGCTTTAATTCTCGAGTTTATTTATCATATGGTCACTCAACTAATAGTTATTATCTTAGAAATTCATTTATTGCAGTTGAGTTGTTTTGAGTTTGATGTTGAGCTGAGTTATTCGGTTTAATTAACTACTGTTCCATGAAAGTTGTCCTGGGTTGATTTATTAGATGGTCACTCAATTAATAGTTATAAATTTGTTAAATTCATCTATTGCAGTTGAGTTGTTTTGAGTTCAATTTTGAGCTGAATTATTTGCTTTAATTAACTGTCGGTTTCCATGAGAGTTTTCGTGAATTTCTCGGGTTGATTTCTCAGATGCTCACTCAACTAATAGTTATTATTTCAGAAATTCATCTATTGCTGTTGAGTTGTTTTGAGTTCGATTTTGAGCCGAGTTATTTCTTTTAATTAACTATACTGTTCCATGAGAGTTGTCCTGAATTTCTCGGGTTGATTTCTCAGATGGTTATTCAACTAATAGTTGAGTTATTATCTGAGAAATCAACTCTGAAATTCTCATTAAAGATCCCTAAAGGATGATTCATTAATTGAGGCACATGAGAAAAACTTGGAGATTCAGGGTCTGAGCCCTTCTTATAACACTCAGTATCAAAGGTTGATCCAGTATTTAAACTGTCGGGTTCAATTTTTAAGTTTTAACTACCGAACCCATTGCACTTTTAAAATTATGGGTTTGAAATATGAAATTTATTGAAATTTTGGTGATTTTTTACATATATATCTAATCTCCATGTCAAAATTGTTGGGTTTGGTTGACCCATAGCTTGTTAAGTACATTTGTTCCTGCTCAATATAAGCTTGCCTGCTATGTTTACCTGGCAGCTGTGCTAGTGGACTGCAGTAGGTTGTGCACAAGCTAGTTCAAAACACTCATTATTCAAAAAAAAAAAAAAAAGAGAAAGTTTCTCGTATTTTCATTTGTTTGAGTTGTGTGATGAGTTTCTTTTGCCCTCTAGTATCTTTTCCTTGTTATTTATTGCTTCTAATTTTAAGAAAAAGTGTTATTGTTGAGACTTCATTGGTATAGAATGCTCTACTACTATGCTCTAAATTATTGCCATGTTACTCTAAATTTAGAATTTTGTTACTAAGATTAGTAAGGTAAGGCCTAGCCCCCCTTGCTTGTACTCTTCTCTGCGAGGTTAGCTTTTATTTATTAATAAAAACTAGCCCTAGGCATTGAGATAAGAATCTTTTTGGGAAGTTATACTACAATTGAGTAATCATTTGAATTTTGTTACCTATTTTGTCTATATGGGTTCTCATGTAGTCTGTGTCCTGCAGGAACTTAAGAACTTTGATTATGGAAGAGAGTTCTATAATCGAGAAAGATGGAGAATGGGTGCATGAACTAGCAGAGAACAACACAGTTCTTGAGAATTTGAACTTTTACATGACGGATCTTCTGCAAGTTAGAGCCGAAGATCTTGAATTGATAGCAAGAAATTGTAAATCTCTTGCCTCAATGAAAATTAGCGAGTGCGAAATTACGAATCTTCTTGGTTTCTTTAAAGCTGCAGCTGTATTGGAGGAGTTTGGTGGTGGCACATTTAATGACCAACCAGAACCTGTTGCTGAAAATGGCGGCTATAATGAGCAATTGGGAAAATATGTCGGAGTAGTTTTCCCTCCAAGATTATCCCAATTGGGCTTGACATACTTAGGGAAACATGAGATGCCCATCCTCTTTCCTATCACGGCTCGTCTGAGGAAATTGGATCTTCTTTATGCACTTCTTGACACAGCAGCCCACTGTTTGTTACTGGAAAAGTGTCCCAACTTGGAAATTCTTGAGGTTAACTCTCAGAACTTTTCTCACCCACTTTTCTTTATGCAAATATCTATTTATATTTAACGGGCTCACTTATTTCAGCGCATAACGCCAACACCCACGCTGCTTTTCTTGTGCTTGTGGATCACTTTGATATAAGAAATTGAGCATTTAATGGAAGTAACAAAAACTATTTGTTAACATGTTTTTCTGTGGAACACGTGTCAGTTTTTATGCTTGGCAAGCTGTAGTTTTAAACCTTGTACAATTTGTTGTCTACCAATGAGCCTAAGTTGATACTTCAACGTGTGGAAATGACTGATTCTGTAGAGAGCATTCATGTATAGTACTATAGTTGCAATTTTTTGCTTCTGCATCTGTAAGATACCACTCCAGAATTTGGAGTGAAAAGAAGATTAGCAGATGAGAGGAGAAGTTTTATCTGAAGTTTATAACCTAATGCAGTTTTCTTTATGTTATCGTTTTTGAAATAGACAAGGAATGTTGTTGGCGATAGAGGGTTGGAAGTGCTTGGCCAGTACTGTAAGAGGTTAAAGCGGCTCAGGATTGAGCGAGGAGCTGATGATCCGGGGATGGAGGACGAAGAAGGTGCAGTTACACACAGAGGATTGATTGATTTGGCGAAGGGATGCATTGAACTAGAATACATGGCTGTTTATGTGTCAGATATTACTAATGAAGCTTTGGAAAATGTTGGCACATATCTGAAAAATCTGTGTGATTTTCGGCTGGTTTTGCTCGACAAAGAAGAAAGAATAACAGATCTGCCACTTGATAATGGTGTCCGTGCTTTACTAAGAGGTTGCCATAATCTTAGAAGGTTTGCCCTCTATGTCCGAGCTGGGGGCCTTACTGATGTAGGTCTCAGTTATATCGGGCAATACAGCCCAAACGTGAGATGGATGCTTCTGGGATATGTTGGGGAATCCGATCGCGGCCTTCTGGAGTTCTCTAAAGGATGTCCAAGCCTGCAAAAGCTAGAAGTGAGAGGCTGCTTTTTTAGTGAACGTGCATTAGCTTTGGCTGCCTTGCAGCTAAAATCATTAAGGTACCTGTGGGTACAAGGATACAGGGCATCTGCAACTGGTCGTGATCTCTTGGCGATGGCTCGCCCATTCTGGAATATTGAGTTGATTCCTTCAAGACTAGTTGGTGGCGAAGATCATCCGCATCCAGCCCATATACTTGCCTACTATTCTCTTGCAGGGCAAAGAACCGATTTTCCAGACACTGTCAGACCTTTGGAGCCAACTTACCTTCTCGCTGAATAGGTTTGTAAATATAACTTTTCCTTGAGTGGAGTTGTTGGTGCTTCCCTTTTAGGTGTCTTGTCCATATGTATGCTTATTTTCATTTTCTTTTTCTCCCCTTTTTTTCCTTGATGAGAGTTTTTCCACGTTGATTTTTGATCTTTTCTTGTAGACATGCATCCTGTAATAAGTTTGCCTTCTTTGGGTTATCTGTAATCTAACACTTGGTGATCTTCCTTCCTAATACCCCTTGATCTCATCTTGTTCTGTGCTTTGGGTTAAGGTAACATTTGTGAGGATGCAATAAACTCCAATTATTTCATCAAGTAGGAGATGTGATCTGAACTTATTCGATCTTAAGGCTAGAGGTCAAAGCCTTAGTCGATGAAAGCATTCGATAGTTCTTTTAGTTCTCTGCCTCTGCTAGGCTTTTCATAAGTTGAGACAGAATAAATTGTTGTTATTAGAAGTGTTTACTGTTTGTTTCTTGATTTAACACTGCCATGAGAAGAAATTGTTTTCTTCTATTATGATTTTTGACTAGAGTAGACTCGGTAGTAGAAGAATCGTCTAAAAGGAGGCAGATCTTGGTTATGAGCAATGCCCCGTTACCTAAGAAGACGTTAGAATTTAGAAAAAGGTACCTGAAAAAACAAGGTGCATCTTGAATTGACTTTGTTCAATATTTGAAAACAGAAATCAAGTTGGTGGTAAGCAAATAAAATTTAAACGATATTGAAGAAGCACTAGTCTCTGTTTGGACTTCTTTGAGAAACGCAAATATGAAATCATTGTTCTCTTCTTAGCACTTCGACAATAGAGTTTTCAAAAGAAAGAAAAAGAACAGATTAATTTCTACTCTTATGGAAAATTAAATGTAACGGTATATGTTTTCATTTTCAATAGTAAATTATTATTATGTAGATCATTTATACATCTCTTGAGGATAATCACGAATTCACAATACAGTGTCATTTTCGTTCTCCATCATTGACATTATCCACACAATTATTGCCCCTTATAGTATTTCAACAGGTATTCATCTCAATTAGTAAAGATAAACTAGATGGCAGCACGGGTCCAACACTTCGGATTATAGTCTATCTATATATATATGTAGTTGTGTTTAGATGTGATAATATATATATATATATATATATATATATATATATATATATATATATATATATATATATATATACTATGTTTAAAATACGATTAATATAACATTGTAGTTTGTGTTCCGTATCTAAAACTTTATTATATTCGTGTTTGCTATGAAAATTTATTAATACTTTTTAAAAGAGAAGACTTGTTTCAAAGAAAACTATTTTCCTCTCTTTGAGATAAAATAATAACAATATTTAAGCATCAGTTGATACTTTCAATTTTAATTCGATTAATTTAAAGGTGTAAAATACTTATTATTTTTTTATCAAATTTTGAATAAGATAATTCTAATTCAAATTATTAAATTAATTTTACATGTTTAAAACGAAACAAAGTAGAAATTGATTTTCTATTTAAACGAAAAAATGCTATTTCTTAAATTTTGGTAAATATTCTCGGTTTAACTCATTTTACTTGTAGAAAAATAGAAGTATAATAAAGTATTTCTATCTACTTTTTAGAAGAGTTGGTAATATAAAGTATAAAACGTAGTTGTTGTTTAATATATATGGGCCCACAATTTTTAACATTGTTTTTTTTTAATATGGGATTCACCTTTTGTTTTTTTTATTATTGCTTGATTTTGTTAATATGGGATCCTGTTTTTTTTTTCCCGTGAGTTTGGATGTGGTGAGTTTCACTTTTTTTTTTTTTTAATACTGATTGGTGTTTAATATGGTGCCCAATATTTGTTTTTTAATATTAGTTGTTGTTGGGGCTCACAATTTTTTTCCACTTTTTTTTTGACATTGTTTGTTTTTTTAATATGCGATTCACTTTTTTTTTTTATATATTGCTTGATTTTGTCAATACGGGATACTCTGTTCAAAACACGATTAATATAACATTGTAGTTTGTGCTCCGTATTTAAAATTCTATTATATTAGTGTTTGCTACGAATATGTACGTGACAATGAATCCATCATTATTGACTTAATGAGATACTTTGAAAATTATATGAATAATGTTTGATTTTTTAATATGGGGTGCACTTTTTTTTTTGACATTATTAATTTGCACTATTTTTTTAATATTAGTTATTGTTTAATATATATGGGGCCCATAATTTTTTTGTGTAGGAAAATTAAAATTATGGAGCCCATAATTTTTTTTTTAATATTAGTTTTACACTATATAGAAGAGATCGGGCCCATAATTTTTTTTTTAATTAAAGTGAAACGGACGACGAAAAAAATAGCCCAACCGGCTCAACATGCTCGACAACAAATCATTTAAAATTATTGTAACGACCTCGATGGACAATAGTGTGGGCCCAAGTCCCTCAGATATACAGAAAGAATAGCTAAAAAGGTCTCTTTCCCCAATTATGTTTCTTTATAGGAGATGGGAAAGCAAAAGTAAACCGAAAAGAAACAAAGTAGCACCAAAAGGGATTGGCCTAATGATAAGTGAGTTAAAAATTATGAGGTTACAAGTTTAATTTTCAGCGGAGATAAAAAACACTAAATGATTTCTTCTCATCTATTTAAATTTTGATGAATAAAATTACCTGATACATGTGTTGGTAGGAGATAGCAGATACCTCATGAAGTTAGTCGTGTTTTTTTATTTTGTTTTATCAACAGAATAAAAGGAGTAAAGATGAATTAAAGTTTTGATTTGTTGAAGGGGAAGCTCCTATGCCGCACGTTAATAGGGAGTAACTCCAATACTCCCATAAAGTCGTTTAATACCTTCACTTATCATAGAAAACACTTATGAATTAGAGCTCCTGAAGGTTGAAGATAGGCATGATTAGGGGTGGCCAAACTAGTCCAAACCCATTTGACCCGCCCAACCAGGGGCGGATCTACTTGGAGGCCAGGGTGTTCACCCGAACACCCTCGGCAAAAAATTACAGTGTATATATATGATAAATTTTCTGTGTTTATGTGCATATATTAACTTTTGAACACCCTCGGTAAAAAATGACAGCGTATATTTAGTTTTTTTTTTTTTTTCGAACACCCTGAATGAAAATTCTGGATCCGCCACTGCGCCCAACCCGCCCAAGCTTTAATGGATTTGGGCTAAAGTGACCCGCCCGCTCAACTTTAGCCCAAATGGTCCATTTGCCACCCCTAGGCATGAAAATCCTTCACAATCGACCTTCTTTCGTTTTATCCTCATTTATGTGTATTATCTGCACCTTCTGAATCTCGTCATTTTTAATCTTGTCATTATGCTCAGTCTGAGCATCTTCATCTTTTTAACTATCATCTTAACAGCCCAATGTTTTGTGGGGTCCAGTCCCCTATCCCATATTTTTAAGGAAGGAAGTTTTTTCTTCCTTTGACAAAATCACATTGGTAGCAATTGTGGAATTGGCCAACAAGTCAATTCTTTTGTTCACATAATCGTGATGTAAGCGCTTACCTCATCTTAGTCGGGATGTAAGCGCTTACCTCATCATAGTCGTGATGTAAGCGCCTATCTCATCATAGGAAATTCATTCCTATAAATAGGCAGCTTATGGTTCATTTGTATCATCACCAAGATCATTTGCTATACACACCAAAATCTCAGACAATACATCTGAGTGAGAGCAAAGTGAGGTGTTCCATAGACTGTGAGAAAATAGTCTGTGAAGAAAAATAGAGTGTGAGTGATATTGTAGTGAGGTGGGAAAAATCAAAGGAGTGTTTTTCTTTTTTGAGTGTGTAGTGGTCTTTGGAGTATTTATACTCGTGACTACACAGTGTAAAATTCCTTACTATAGTGATATCAGCTGCTCCTCTTGGCCGTGGTTTTTTCCCTTATTCAGAAGGGTTTCCACGTAAAATCTTGGTGTCATTATTGCTGCATTTTATTCTTGTTGATTTAACCATAACTTAGTGTTCCGCGTTTATCACTAATACCGTGAATATTATTTTTGCGGGTCTATTTTATTCCCAATAAGTGGTATCAGAGCCAAGGTTCTGTCTGAGTATGCTCTGTGGTTGCAGCACAGTCTGAACTTCCACATCAAAAAAGAATTACTTTGGTCTTCGAATAAAATAGTATTTGTATTTGTGATAAACGATGGAAGCCAACACTAGTAGAATGGTTACTTTGAGTGGCGTAAATTATGCCATCTGGAAGGGCAAAATGGAAGATTTGCTCTATGTCAAGAATTTTCATCAACCTGTCTTTGGAAATAAAAAGCCTGATAATAAATCAGATGAAGAGTGGAATTTGTTGCATCGGCAGGTTTGCGGCTTTATTAGACAGTGGGTTGACGATAATGTGTTGAACCATATTTCTGGAGAGACACATGCTCAGACCCTATGGGAGCATCTTGAAAGTTTGTATGCTCGAAAAACTGGTAATAACAAGATGTTTCTGATAAAGCAAATGCTGGGTTTAAAATACCACGATGGTTCCGCAATGACAGATCATCTGAATATTTTTCAGGGAATCATGAACCAGTTATCTGCTATGGGCATTAATTTTGATGAAGAAATTCAAGGCTTGTTTCTACTTGGTTCCCTACCAGATTCTTGGGAAATTATTAGAACTTCATTATCAAATTCTGCTCCGGATGGTGTGATCTCTATGGATCTTGCCAAGAGCAGTCTTTTAAATGAAGAGATGAGAAGAAAATCTCAAGGTTCCTCCTCATCAGATGTCTTGGTGACTGACACTAGGGGGAGAGGCAAGAATCGTGGTTCTCAAAATAGAGAACATCATAGAAGCAAATCCAGAAGCATACTTAAAGATATTGACTGCTATCATTGCGGGAAGAAAGGGCACACAAAAAGGTTCTGCCGGATTTTGAAAAAGGAGAATAGAGAAAAGGAGGAAAAGAAAGAAGATGGCAATCGTGTTGCCGCTATCACTACAGAAGATCTTGTTACTGTCCTTGATGCAGATCTGATAAATATTGCTTGTGATGAGTCAAGCTGGGTTGTGGACAGTGGTGCCGCATCTCATGTGACATCAAGGAAGGAATTTTTCTCATCCTATACTCCGGGTGACTTTGGAACTTTGAGTATGGGTAATGAGACTGTATCCAGGGTGGCTGGTGTTGGAACGATCTGTTTGAAAACTAGTATTGGAACTAAACTAGTTTTAAACAATGTAAAGCATGCACCTGATGTTCGTTTGCACTTGATCTCTGTTGGTGTTTTGGATGATGAGGGATATGTCAGTACCAATGGTGCTGGAAAGTGGAAGCTTACTAAAGGTTCCATGATTGTGGCTCATGGAGAAAAGCGTCGTGGTCTATACTGGACTACGGCCTCTACCTGTGTTGATATGGTGAATGCAGTTGAGAGCAATAGCTCTTCAACGTTATGGCATAAGAGGCTTAGCCACATTAGCGAGAAATGACTAAATATTCTGGCCAAAAAGAAATTATTGTCAAATTTCGAAAGTGCTAAATTAGAAAAGTGTGAGCACTGCTTGGCTGGAAAACAAAATAGAGTTTCTTTCAAGTCTCATCCTCCTTCAAGAAAGACAGAGTTGCTAGAGTTGGTGCATTCAGATTTATGTGGTCCAATGAAGACAAGGACCTTGGGTGATGCACTTTATTTTGCTACCTTTATTGATGATTGCTCAAGGAAACTTTGGGTCTACGTCTTAAAGACTAAAGACCAAGTGTTGGGTGTCTTTAAGCAGTTTCAGGCCTCAGTTGAAAGAGAAACTGGAAAGAAGCTGAAGTGTATTCGTACTGATAACGGTGGTGAATATTGTGGACCGTTTGACGAATACTGCAAGCAACAGGGTATCAGACACCAGAAGACTCCTCCTAAGACTCCTCAGCTTAATGGTTTAGCAGAGAGGATGAACAGGACCTTGATGGAAAGAGTCAGATGTTTGCTTTCTGAAGCAAAGTTGCCGAATTCCTTTTGGGGTGAGGCTTTATTGACCGCCGCACATGTTATTAATCTATCCCCTGCGGTTGCTTTGCAAAGTGATGTTCCAAACAGAGTTTGGTATGGCAAGGATGTTTCCTATGACCACTTGAAAGTGTTTGGTTGCAAAGCTTTTGTACATGTGCCTAAAGATGAGAGGTCAAAATTAACTGCCAAGACAAGGCAGTGCATCTTTATCGGTTATAGCCTTGAGGAGTTTGGTTACAGGCTATATGATCCAATTGAAAAGAAGGGCGTGAGAAGCCGTGATGTTATCTTCGTAGAGGATCAAACCATTGAAGATATTAACAAAACGGAGAAGATAAAATCTTCAAGTTCTGAAGGTTTAGTAAATCTTGATCAAGTTCCTCATACAAATGTTGATGAAGTTGGTGGGCTCGATGACGATGGTGATGCCCAGAATCATGTTCCAGATCAGCATGTTGATGATGATAACGATGTTGTTATTGATGAGGTAGATGCTTCTACTCATGAAGTCGTGGATGAGCCAGATATTCCACTTAGAAGATCTACTAGACAGCATGTTCCTTCTTCCCGTTATTCACCTAATGAGTATGTATTACTCACTGATGGGGGAGAACCTGAATGTTATGAGGAGGCCATGGAAGATGAGCACAAGGATTAATGGATTGAAGCCAGTGTACCCTCCTTCAGGTGAATGGGACTGGAGGGGGAGATTTGTGGGGTCCAGTCCCCTATCCCATATTTTTAAGGAAGGAAGTTTTTTCTTCCTTTGACAAAATCACATTGGTAGCAATTGTGGAATTGGCCAACAAGTCAATTCTTTTGTTCACATAGTCGTGATGTAAGCGCTTACCTCATCTTAGTCGGGATGTAAGCGCTTACCTCATCATAGTCGTGATGTAAGCGCCTACCTCATCATAGGAAATTCATTCCTATAAATAGGCAGCTTATGGTTCATTTGTATCATCACCAAGATCATTTGCTATACACACCAAAATCCCAGACAATACATCTGAGTGAGAGCAAAGTGAGGTGTTCCATAGACTGTGAGAAAATAGTCTGTGAAGAAAAATAGAGTGTGAGTGATATTGTAGTAAGGTGGGAAATCAAAAGAGTGTTTTTCTTTTGTGGGTGTAGTGGTCTTAGGAGTATTTATACTCGTTACTACACAGTGTAAAATTCCTTACTATAGTGATATCAGCTGCTCCTCTTGGCCGTGGTTTTTTCCCTTATTCAGAAGGGTTTCCACGTAAAATCTTGGTGTCATTATTGCTGCATTTTATTCTTGCTGATTTAACCATAACTTAGTGTTCCGCGTTTATCACTAATACCGTGAATATTATTTTGCGGGTCTATTTTATTCCCAACATGTTTACTCCTATATAACAAATCAAAAAAAAAAGAGAAAGGGGGGAAATGAAGAAAAAAACGTCCTTTGTGGCAACATTTAATTTGATCTAGTTAATTAAGTGTTGAGACAATTTACCGATTGAATTTATAATATTTTCTTAGTTATTATATAACAGAAACTTCTAACAGGCTGCTGTTATGAGGCTAAGATGTATTTGTACCCATGTTTTGGATCCCATTAAAGAAAGAATAGGAGAATGAGAGATAGTGACTATGGTTTGGTTTTTTCTTTTGTTCTTTCTCGACGTTACTTTGACTCTCTAATAATATCATGTCTCAACTAGAGAGTATAGACAACAATTTACCCTTCAAATTTGTCTTTCACAAGCCATAGTGATGATTCATTCGTAAATTTTGGTCCTTTTGGTTACTCATACTTGAGTTGAAGTTATATATTAGCGGTGTAAAAAATATTTACTACCTCCGTTTCAATTTAAGTGTTTTATTTTTTTTTTTTGGTCTGTCCCAAACTTTCTATAGTTAGTGAGTTGAAATTCAAACATCCTACCAAGTTTATAACCATGAGATTCAAAATACGTTTTAGTACATTACACACATTTATTATTTAAGACCCGAAGATTCAAAAGTTTCTCTTTGTTTCTTAAACTCTGTGCCTAATCAAATTAAAACATTTAAATTGGGACGGAGGCAGTATAATTAGATCACTATTAGATAATTATAGGCAAATCTGTTCATGAATATTAATTAATAATCTGGTAAAGATAATAACTAGTACTTGCTATCATATTAATATTTAATGATGTAATTTGTTTTTACACAATCGATATATAACTGCAATCTATTCATATTTTAACTCTCTTGAGTCTTGACTTGACCCCACTTGATATTAAACCGTCGCGTTCGTGTACAATATAAACATCTTGTAAACAAAAACTATACAAAAATAACACCAACATTAGAAGATAATGCTCCTTATTCTTTTACTGCAAAGAAGAGATGTTTTTTTGTTGATGCAAACACAGAGAAGCTCAATCGATCAGTGTAAGAATAAAGCCGGGAGGTTCACATAAACGTGATTTCTTTTTCTTATTGATTAGAAATTCTCAATTTCTCAAATTGTCATCTAATTTATGATTTTTTTTCTTCTATAAATGTTCCTAAACTCATTTTTGTCATTCTAAAACTATCCAAATGAATTTTTCTACAAAAGTAACCTGAACTATTAATTTTCCAATTTAAAAAGAATTTGTCTATGTGTGATCTATAAGTTACGGATTCGAGCGGTGAAAGCAATCACTAATGCTTGCATCAGGGTAGACTATCTACATCACCCTTTAGGCGCGACCCTTCCCCGGATAACTAACAGGGAATGCTTTGTGCGCTCCTTTTTGTGCCCTTTCTTTAAAAATTACTCAGCCATTAATACTAAGTTTTTGTGATGTCACCAAATCAAATCTCCCCCATAAAGTTCTTTTATTCCAATGGCAGCCGATAGATATTATAAACTGGTGGTGGTGGCGAACTTCATTGGCAGTACTCTCTTAAAATGATATAACATAAATGAGAAGAACTTCATCATGCAGTAATATGAAATAATATTTGGAGATTATTTTAAATAAGTATTTGCTTATTAGATTAACTAATTATTTAGACTTCAAATTTGAAATATGAAATTTGAAAAACAGGTTTTAGGACTTTTTCAAAATTTTCAAATTCTTACTCACAAAACTTTAATTGTATTTTCAGGCTAGACCTTAACTCCCACATACATTTTTTCAATTTAATTTAAATAATATTTTTTTTCAAATATCAATCAATTCATTTCGAAATGCCTATTAAAAGTGTGGAAATAACAAAAAATATCCCTAATGTATGAAAAATGGCTCATAAGTATCCTCCATCTACCTATTGATCTAAAAAATACCTCAAACCAATTTTTAGCTCAAGATACCCTCAAACTAACACCCTAAGCTTTTTCCAATTTTAAAAAGCCACGTGGCTTATTATGATTGGCCACATTTATTATTTTGTCCAATTTCCTTTTCACGTGGATATATTTTATTTGAGTTAGGGGGGATTCTGAAATAAGTGGAATGCAAACTCATCAGTAGTAGCACCAGCCTGGAAAAAGCACGCATGAAGATAAAAAATCAGCCAACTTGGCCAAATTGCATATATTTTTCTTTTTGTCCAATTCGCCTAATTTCAACCCAAAAAGAGTAAGAAAAAAAAGAAGACGACGAAGAAGAATAAAAGGAACAACCTCCCAATCAGGTGCATTTCAAATAGTGCTGAGTGACACAACCTGAATCAGCTAAATCTGTCACACGTTCTAGAGACATGGATTTTGTCTAATATCTCGTAGTACTACTTGCTTTGAAAAAGATTTAAAGTATACACGTTAACATAATAAAGTATTTTTACACCATCAAAATCTATTAACCGGTAATATAAAGTTATTCAAATTTAAAAGAATTAACTTATATAGTTGCCCACACACAACCGCTTAAATTAAAAACAATCGGCGAATGTAAAATGCATGTATAATTTACTGCCTTCTTACCGCCTTAAGTTACCAAATTAGAACTACTATGGATAAATACCTGTAATTGTAGGTCAGCTTAATCCGATGGTGTGCGAGTGCTTTATCAAAGCTAAATGCTTCAAAAAAGAAAAAGAAAAAAAAGAACACTTAATGCATTCATGCACAAACAAGGCAGGGGTGTTAGTAGTCCAACGTTGTTTGTTGGAGGAGCAATTGGATTGTTTATATAATTTTGGACAATCTTCACCATGAGCTAGTTTTTTGTGACTCAGTTAACCGCATGAGCTAGTTTTTGTAACTCAATTATGCGTAAAGTTAATTAATCTTCTTAACAAAGGTTCACTTTTCCTTTTTGTAAAAGAAAAATATGCACTATTGTAAAAAAGTGGCTCTACTATTGGCCATACACATGGAAACCTTTGCCCCAAGTAATGGTAAGTGAGTTGACAGGGTCGGCCCGAGGGGGAAGCAACTAAAGCAACTGCTTTAGCCCCCCCCCCCCCCCCCCCCCCCAAAAAAAATGAAGTACCCAATTTTTTTTATATACATTACCTATATATTATAAAACGATGAATAAAAGAGACTAGATTTTATACGTCTTTTCTTGAAATGTGATAGAGGTTATAGAAATAAATAATTTCAATTTTACACTCTTTTTGTTCCATTTATGTGACATTCTTTCTTTTTTAGTTAGTCCAAAAGAGAATGACATCTCATTTTACCCTTTATGAGATGATTTATAGCCACAAAATTTCTCTGGCGTATTTTAAACCAAAAGTTTCAAAAATCTTTCTTTTCTCTTATACTTTGTGTCCAATCAAACACCTTCACATGAATTAGAGAGTAATAAACATTATGCAATATATAAAAATGAACAAATTTATGAATATTTTGATAATTTTAAAAAGATGAAGTCTCTTGTAGAGTTGATTGTTTCTTATAAATACTGGATTAAACCATTTTTTTTACTTCAAATAGACTTGAATTGTTCTAATTGTATGAAATTATTTTGACATCTACATATTGTTACGAAATTGCGATTATTAAATTATGAGAAGTTAGAAAAATATTACCGTAACCGTCTGTATATGTTTCTTACACAAATGTTTATTTAAATTTTAGTGAATATAGTTACTAAATATCTCTAATAGTGAAGCTAGCATGTAACTAAGTGATTAATCAAGATATACAAGATGAACTATATACCATCTTCACAAAAAAAAAAGGATTAGAATAAAAATATGTAATATTTTATTAGATATTTTAAGGCCTCTTATAGAAATTTGACTTTAGGCCACTAATTTCGTTGAACCGCCCTGGTTAGTTCACTATGGAACTTCTGAAGAAAAAAAAAAACATGATTGCATGCAAAGGAGACATCATGTATTCTAGAAGATTTACATGTGCAAAGTACTCTGGAAGTACAACAAAGAAACAAGTTATGTACCAAACTAATTAAACCTTGATTTACATTAATACACTAAGATTACAAACAAATTAAAATCCAAGATTGACAATTTCTTAACCTAACTTGACCAACGATGGAGCTGTGAAAAACAAGTAGCAGTGTTAGTTCAACATCCTCCAACGGACAATACAAGGCTCTGATCAAACCACAGTCAATAAGTCTATTGTTTTGATTCTTATAGAGTCGAGTTGTCATACAATGCACCAAATGAGTTGTTCCAGCAGCCGATTAGTACGTCTGCTGTGCTTGTTGATCTCTGGAACGGGGACACACACGACTTCTCGTCAAACATCGAGTTATTACTGTTGTTATTGTTGTTGTTATTGTTGAGAAGTATGTTGTCTGTGAGATGGACGGTGGTGATGTCGTGGATGCTAGGTCTCTTCCTGACTTTCTCTCCTGAAAGCTGCCTTAAATAATACTTTTGAGCATGACTAGCCACTTGTGTTGGAGTTTTAGAGATCACGAAATTCCTTGATATGTTTCTCCAATCTCCTTTACCATACTTCTCTAGGCCCATCAGAAATCGCCTATAATGCAACAACAACATCTATGTTAGCATCAAGAACAAAAAATTCAAGATCAAGCCAGGGAAGAAAGTTGAATGTTGTATGTTGATCCCTTATGTTATTCAAACTCTTCAAAAATGTCTACAGGTGCCTGTCAGAACTTCCAAAAGAAATTCATTTTTAGAAGATCCGACATTGGCGCTACAACATTTTTGAAGAATCCAAGCAACATAGCTTATCACTAGTAATTAGGTTCATTGACCAAATATAAGGACCTGTGCTCTTCCTCTGTCCATGGTACACCTTTCTTTCTTTCTTGATCATTAGACTTGCCTCCCTTACTAAACGTATGAAAATCGTGATGATCGACAAATTCTAACGTAAAAGAAGACGCGAAATGCCTCGGGATTGGGTCCAATCCAGCTTCTATGTCACTAACATCTGCAACTAATTCTTTGTACTGCATCATCACATCAAGAGCTGATTTCCCTGGGATCATTTCTGCTACTTTAAACCATCTATTCGGAGTGGTCTCGTCGTATATTGCAAGGGCACTTTCAAATCTCTTGTTCTCTTCTTTTGTCCACTCTGTAGTACTCTTGCTCTGTTGCGTCATCCCATTTGAATTTGGCATAAAAGTAGGACATAAAGTTTCCATATCCATAATCAAGAATCTTCAATTTTCTTGAACTTAAAAGAGTATAATATTCCTATCAATTTTATAATGATCAGTGTCCAGGAAAAATATGAGAAATTTATGATACACAAAAGGATCATAAACCTTAGAAAAAAGGAACTTAACATTTCAGAATCAAAGAAAAATAGCAAAAAGGAAATTAACATTACAACTCAAGCATAAACTCCCTACAAAGTAAAATATTACTCTTTTTTGATAGTTACTCCCTTTTAAAATATTACTCTTTCTTGATAGTTACTCCCTTTGTCCCAATTTATGTGCAATTTTTCGTTTCTTGAGAGTCAATTTGACTAGTTTTTGAAGCTAAATTGCATTAGATCAACTTAAAAATCTATACGAAAAATACAATAAGTTTTTTTTTTTAATTTTTTTAATTTTTTTTTAACAATAAGTTGCAATGTGTCTCATGTCAATATGTTTAAAAAATATATTTTAAAATGTTGGTCAAAGTTTACACAATATTAATCTCGAAAGAGAAAGGTGCCACATAAATTAAGACAGATGAAGTATTTACTTACTCTAGGGATAGAAACACAGATTCATGAGGAGTACTTCTTGATCATTTCTATTTTCACAAACGTAAAGCTCCCATAAGAATTCCTTTTATGTACAGAATTTTTTTTGTAAATTAAGCATAAATAGCACAAATCAGGAGAGGGTTCCAAATATTGGCCACACTAGCAGGATAATATCAAAGAAATGAAGTAAAAACAATCAGATTTTCTTTAAACAGACAGGGGAAACAAACCTTAATTGAACAATAGCAAATGGTAGAATGAATTAAGACCAAACCAAACTTCAAAGCAATAAAAATAGTCCAAAAACAAGAATAAATTAATAGAAGAAGAGTTTTTTAATACAAGTAAATCAATAATACCAGAGTGGCAATGGCACTGTCAGTGGAATTCTTTTGGTCTTTGGATGTAGTTTGGTAGTTGCCTATAGTCTAAGAAAAGTAGAGCAACTATATAAAAGGAGACATCGATAGGGGATGCTTTGGTGTCGATTATTGATTGGCTAAACATTTTTTAATACATGTTAGATGTTTGTGTCTAATTATTCTATTTGTTGGTTTTACGGTTAAGTGTGAGTACTGCTACCAAAGTGTTGGTTTAAAATTAATAATCAATTTTCTGTCAGTGAAAAGCACTACAGCAATATAATCATCTCTTTTTCTTATTTCTTTTACGACTTGTAGAAAAAGCTCTAATCACCAGTTATATCCCGGTATCGCCAATCTTAGAAAAGGAACGATTGAGAGATTCGTTTTCAATATATCTTACTAGTAAAAGTTATTGAGTTAAGTTATGTGTACTCAACGTTTGAACCTAAGATCTCTAATTAAGTGTTGTCGGTCATTTAAAGTATTTTAAACCTAAGATCTCTAATTAAGTGCTGTCGGTCATTTAAAGTATTTTAATATTATAAGAAAAAAGATATTAAAGTGTCTGCTTGTGTTGCATTCAGCTGCATTTTCGTGAGTAGCATCATTTTAGTTAGTGGGAGTGGTGGCTATTATTTCACTTTGTAACCTCTAACTCATTATTCATCCACATTTTTCCCGTAATTTAGATAACTTCTAAACCATAATTTTCCCGTTATCTACTCACAAAGGTGGACCTACATGGAAGGGTTGGAGTGCACGTGCACTCTCACCCTTTGAAAAAAATTATGTATATATATGTGTGTATATATATCTTGAGAAATTAGTATATATTTAACTGTGCACTCTAACAAATGAAAATGTCTTTGGGGCACGTTGGTTGCAACTGCTGCTTCCCTTACATGTCATCCTGTATCGAACCTGAATGTCACTTTTAATTATTTTTTTGAGCTTATTTTTAGAAAAACAATAAGCGTTAAATGAGCTCGCCCAAATTCGAACCTGCACTGTCACCACATGTTGCACAACCTTAGCCACTGAGCTATCTCTTTCATTTGCTTCATTGTGTTAAATTTTATTTATTCCACATATTTGACTTATATATTTGTATTTTCGCCATTGCTACGCTATTAGTGACCGGTTCGACATAGTATTTTCCATCAGTCGTCATTAAATTTTTTGTTGGGGTTTATGTTAAGATAATAGTGCCCCCGCCGTCTTAAAATTTTGGGTCCGCCTTTGTCTACTCATATTACTACTCCTCTCATCCCATTTATTTCAAGGATGAATTGCTTCACCTATAAATAGAAGTCATCCTAACCTTGGGGTATATAGAAAAATATTGGAGAGTTCTTGAAAGTGAGAAAATAAGAGAGTTTTATTTAGTTGAAGAAAGGTGTTCTTTCGGTATAGCTTTCGACTCAACGTCTTGTTCAAAGTTTATTGAGTTGTATGACGTTGTCGGGCTGTTGTATCCTAGAGGGGACAATTCAGGAAGATTATTGCTAGACCGGTAACGATATGTTGCAGTGGGCTTGAACCTCCTTAAAGAGAGCGATATATCCGCGCCTCAGCCTGGAGATACTTTTATTTCTTCATTATATTTTCAATTGTAATTGTATTTTCACCGACAAGTACTCACCACAATTCTTGTTAATGATATGTAGTTATCCATAACAGACAATTTGAAAACCTGAAAAACAAAGAAACTAGATATCATATTAAATTACACCAATAATATAAAAACTTTTTGCACAAAGTACATATAACTTGAGTCCATATTTATTTACGAGCAAAAGTCTTAATCGAGACAAGATTAAAGTTGTACAAGATTCCATATCAAGGGACGACACCATATATATGTAGACAAGACTTTTAATCTAGACCGAAAACGTTAACCACATCAAACAAAAAGTTTACGAAAAAGGAAGTACACTACTTTTTCCTACATGGAAACGGGGTTTCTTTGATTGTTATAACTTTATAATGCAACTATTTCAAGGGTAATTAAAGCTCAACATTTTATGCATTCCTCTTATATTACTTTCGCTAAATATCTAAATAGCCCCTTAAACTTGACATCTTTTGTAAGATAGACATTTGAACAGAGGCGGACTCAGGATTTTGAGTTCGGAGGTGCTGCATCTAGGAATTTTGAGTTCAGGGGTGCTGGATCCAGGAATTTTGAGTTCGGGGGTGCTCTATTAACTATTTATATCTGTTTCCTTTATATTTTCTATACAGTTATACACTCCGTAACTGAATTTAATGAGTGCCAGAGCACCCAAAAATTCTACATAGGTCCGCCCCTGCACTTGAACTTGGCAAAAGTGTATCTTCTAAACATATCACAGTGACATGGCAAAAGACATATTTTACACGCACAGGTAAGTGAGTAAATGGCTTGAATTATGATTTTTTTCTTTTTTCTTTTTTTTACTCAAATTTCTTTACGTATGAAGTTAATTTTTCACATTCCAAAATATTATTCCATGTGGATGTTCATTATTTCTGCTTACTCCTTCACTAATATCTTCAGACTCACTATTAGCTTGACAGAGACCTTTTTCTTTTTTAAATTATATTATTACTATATCACCTAAAACATAATTTTACAGAATAAAACCCAATTAAATATGATTATACAAATAAATATTTTTATCTTTTTAATATGCATACTGTAAATTAAGCATTATACCCAACAAATGGATATTTCTAAATATGATATCTTGTACTAAAAAAAATGGGGAAGGTCTGAGGTTTGGTCTGATTCATTGACTTAACAGGAGGGCCGGGTTCCCTTTTGGGGAAGAAGATGGAAAAGTGGGGTGGGGGCGGGGGAGGGTGGTGGGGTGAGGGGAAGGCAACTGCGCTAGTGGTTGGGAGTTTTTCTTTTTCCTTTTTAACTGTTTTTTCTTTTTTCTTTATTATACTAGTGTCATTTGGCCCGTGTTAAGCCCGGGCCCAAAACTAAGAGTAAACTTAAATGTAATTACATTTTTTCCCACTCGTGTGACATTAACTTATTGAAAAATTAGTTCGGCCTTCTGCAAATTCCTAAAAACTATAGGCTCTTCGGAAAATTAAGTTGCACAAAAATATTTAAAAATTGAATAAAGATTTTTTTTATCTGTACTTTAGACTTACTTTTTACCTTCAAGCAAATACATGACATACAGTCTCTTATTTTTTATTTATTTAAAGGATTTATTTAGATTTAGACTTTGATAATTCTTGAACTCAAACTTAGTTGTAACATAAGTGTGATTAACAACATCCGTTATGAACTATAACATTTTCTTCCAAAAAGAAGAAAAAGAATTGGGTTCAAGAGACATCAATTATATATGCTACATTTATTCTTTTGCTAAAATGTTAGTAAATGTTACTTTCATTTAAATTATAAATACATTGAAATACAACAGCAACAACACATACCCAATGAAATTTCACAAATTGAAGTCTGGGCAGGGTAGAGTGTACGCAGATCTTACCCCCTACCTTGGAGGTAGAGAGGTTGTTTCTGGTAGACCCTTAGCACAAGGACAAGGACTTTTCTTAATATAATTAAATTTTTCTTTGCTTTCCAAAAATTTATGTGACGACAAAGTGATATTATTCCTTTTGTTCATTTATAAGTGGAACATTATTTTATAAAATGTATATTCTAATCATTTTTTAAAACACAAAAGTAGCTTCAATGCTTCCCTATGCTAAAGAAATACTGCCCCATTTTTAAACCCCCTCCCCCCGACCCCAAACAAAAAAACGATACTAAAAAAAAACAAAAAACAAAAAAAATTGCTCCCTTTTGTTACAATTTGTTTGACATTATTATTGCTTGGGAAACTAAAAATTATTTAAGTACACATGCATAAAATAGGTCGTTTCCTTTAATTATACACATAAGTCATAATTGAAGCAATTATGAAGTTTTATAGCTTATTCACACTAATGCGCAAAATTAAAGGAGCTGACATATTTTAAGTAGTTAACTTATATGTAATGGGTACTTGAGAATACACACAAAAAGTATTCTTAAAATTTAAACTAAAAATGTCTAAGGAACACTTTATCATGTGTTTAAGTGCTCAATTGGAATAAATCATAATTCATATGTCTAAGTAGGCGTTTGGCCATTGATTCTAAATATTTTTCTGGGCCATTGATTCTAAATATTTTTCACTTTATTTGGAATTTATAGAGTTGAAGTTGGAGTTGTGTTTGATTGTACTTTTTGCAAAGAATATTTGGAACAATGTTCATGCTTGAATGTACTTAAATATAACTTCAAAAGTGAAAAGTGAATTGAAAAAAAAAATGAAAAGAAGTTATAAGTTATTTTCTAAAATTTGAAATACAACTTCAAATTGGATTTGGAATTTTTTTGATCAATACTATTTTTCAAATAAAGTGGGAAAAAAATTGGATTTTTTTTTATGACCAAATGGGTATTTTAAAAAATATTGATGTATTGAGCAATAAAACAATATACAGTAGGATGAAAATGAGTGAGGCGTATGAAAGTTATAGTACATTTGATGTCACCTGTTAAAAAAGTACATTTATTGTCACCTGTAAAAGTTAGCTTAAGGGGCATATATTACTAAAAGAGGCTTAAAAGTGCCTGAATTTTTGCAAAACACTTTTTGGTAAAGATGCAATAAATGACAAATATAAGGGTGAATTTGAAACAGAAAGCCTATTAGTTGGTAGGCATTAGTTGCAATCCAACTGGGGACGACAAAATCGTCCCATTCTCCCTTATTACATATAGTAATTTCTTTTACAAACTTTTATTTAGTTTTATAAAAATATTTTTTTTAGTTATATTTGTTAATTATTTTGAATTTACACATCTCATACAATGATAGGCGCACTTAACACATTATAAAGTAAATGTATTTCACACACTTGACTTTATATATACGGGTGTTCAAGAGATACATTTTTGCCAAGTTCAAGTGTCTATCTGGTCATTGACTAAGTTTGAGTGTCTATTTTACAAAAGGTGTCAAGTTTAAGGGGCTATCCAGGTATTTAGCCTATTACTTTCATAATTTAATTGTTAATGGTAATATTTAACCAAATACTTAATTAACGAGAAATGTTCACACGTTAGACGATATAATGATTTTAGGAAGGAGATAATGTTTTTTAATTGCAATACATGTATGTAAAATAATACAAAAAATTCAAAACGTAGGGTTTTATAACACTGAAGTAGAGTTTTGCCCTCTCTCAAAACCTTATGCATGCCTATGATGAGTATTCTCCCGAGTCTTAGATATTGAGCTTTCGAAAGGGTATTTACTATTTTGCAATCCTTGAAAGTTCTCTTAGTTTAGCCTTTTTTCTTCAATTAACTTGATGGAGAAAAGGTACTGATAAAATGAATCAGAAATATGTATTTGTATTAATAAATTAAAGGAACAAACCAAGGCAATAAAGCGCCTGTAGCTCAGTGGATAGAGCGTCTGTTTCCTAAGCAGAAAGTCGTAGGTTCGACCCCTACCTGGCGCGTAAACACCATTTTCTAACTTGAATGTTATGTCACTCTGGATATATATAGTACTTAAATAACTGAACCAGGTAATGCAGGTAATTTTAAATATCAGATGGCTTTATTACTGGTGTAGGAAACTACTGCTAAAATTGTGATTTATTTGTGTTTCCCCAAATAGTAGTTCTTGAAAAATGGTGGCGCGTATCCATGTGCAAATTTTGAGTGCTTCCAGCACCGCTAGTAATCACAGATCTACATGCTGGATCTTTTCGCCTCAAGGATTTTCTAAATTTGAAATTCATTAAGCAGCTTAGCAATATATGCCAAAAAAAATGAAATGAAATTGAGTCTGAGTAGAATAGAGATGAAGCACAATCAGACAACTTATCATACTTGAATTTATCTTACATGATATTACAAAAATCCACCATATCAGGAGTTTGGATATGGAAAAAGTTGCTACCAGGTAATAGAAACATCAAAAGGAAAAGTGTTCCATTCCCAATTTTTTTAACAAAGTTAATTTGACGTTATGGTCTTAACCTATCTCCCTTTTGCACCTTGATGGAATAACATTTCCCCAAAGCAATTTCGCGATGCTCTAGAACGAAATTGAAAACATTATGACCGGGCTGCGCACATATTTCCTTAAGCAGCAGCACCAACTGGGGCAGCAGACTTAAGCCTGGACGACCCATAGAGCGTTTCTTCAAAACGGATGATCTCGTTCTTGGAACCGTAAGCAACTTGAGTCCTCTCATCAAGAGTTCCGATCACCTTGTCAAGCACCGACTGTTTCCCATCGCTGCTGAAACCTCCGGCTTTCTCAATCAAGAATCCTAACGGTGCCACTTCAAAGAGCAACCTCAGTTTGGCCTTGGCAGTTGGAGAAGTCACATTTGTGAAAATACCTTTCTCCTTGACAATGATCTGTGAAAATTCAAGAATGATGTATGAACTTGGGATGGCGTTTGTGTTGACAATATAATTAAGTAAATAAAAGTGTGCTCTCTATAATAGCTTAAGCTTCTAGATGACAAGGTCACACTACCACTATTATTAAAAAAGATTTTCACGTGCCTGGTTCATGGATGATCACATTTCCGCAAAATAGGTACACGAGTAAAACAAGAAAAGAGATGGAAAATACCTGGTTTACATCAGGCACCATTCCTCCGGTGTATCTCAGGGTGTATTTTTCTTTGACATAATAATCTATCAGCTGTCATCACGAATCATGAGTCAGAACGCGGAATTTCATTTAGGTAGCAACTTAGAAGGCATCAATAAAGCAAAAACTGAAAAGGGAACAACAAGAGAAAAAAGTATCGGAAAGGCAGATTATACAAACATATGCCCGAGACAGATATCAGCAACTGAAGACTAAAATGGGAAATGATAGTAAACCTTGGCATAATCAGGATTGTCAAATGTAGCTCTCAAATTTCCAGGGGAAAACATTTTTCCTTCTCCGATTTCTGTCGTATCTTTAACATGTTGCCATTTTCCTGAGAACAAAAGGAACATTGCTATTGAAAAACTCATAGCAAGAAAAAAACTACAAAATGAATTCTAAATCTTGTTGGGTTGCATAAAAAGTCTAATATCGGGCGTACAAGAGCATCCAAAGAGGTTATAAAAGCTATGATCACTTCACCCGTTGCCTTAAGGTTTTATATGTTGCAATGTTCAGATTCATATTGCTTATCTAGTTGGCTGTATTCGTGTTCAAACCTTCATCAAGGAGGAGGAATTCATGGGTCCCGGGACAATCTTTAAGAGCGAGAACATATGTAGTTCGAGGTCCAAATATCCCCATGGCTGCTGCAACTTGATCTCTTCCTGTGACTCCAGTTAGCTTATCCCCAGGCCATACACCAAAGATGGTTCCAACAGTGAAATTTGTGTCGACAATGCTGGATCCATCAAGTGGATCAAAAGCAACACTAAATCCTCCTGTTTGATACAAATAGAATTCATCAGTGTCTTTTATACCCATATGTTTATTTTCTGTAAAATTAAGTAGGCGCTTGGACATGAATTGAGTGATATTTGAAGTTAAAGTTGAAAAATGGTATTTGGAAGTTGAAACTATGTTTGAACATGCATTTTACTTGGAAAACAGTTGAAGTTTTATGAGGAGGGAAATTTTTCACTTGAAAAACTCATCTTCAGAAACTAACCAAAAACATTCTAATTTATAGCGAAACAAGCCCTAGGTTGTTCAAAATTATATAATCTGCAAACCTTCAGTAGGGCCTCCCATATCTTGGAGCTCAGGAACTTCCTCAGAACAAGCATATTTGCAAAAGTGTGAATACGTTAAGGCCTAAACATCAACAATCAAAAGGACAGTTTTTTGTCAAACTTCAAAAATAATTATCATGGTAGAGAATTAGCTTACAATCAAAAAGAAACTTTTAAAACTTTGATTTGCTTATCAATCAGGGTGGAGTTACATGTACTGAAGGCATCTTCAATTGAAATCCCTTTGTTGGTAAATTATATTTTGTAAATAGAGTAAAAACAAATCTTTTTATACATATATAAATTTTTGAATCCCCTCTACAAAAGGAAGTTTCAATTGTAGTGGCAAAGGTGGTACAAAAATTATTTTTGTTCACAAGTTTAAACATGGAATTCTTGCATTTATTTTAACCCCGCTTATTAAAATTTCTGGCTCTACCACTGTATGCAGAATAGTTCTTTACCTCGAAAAGAAGCTTATCGGCAAGCATATCGACTGCAAGCTGCTCATCACCAAAAGAATTAACACAAGCAGTTCCTCCACAAGAAGCTGTTCTGACTTTGAAGGCAATTGTTCTTAGTGCTTCTCCCATGCACATCATCAGCCTGATCAACCCCTTATCCGAGGTTGATTTTGCAAGAAATTCTTCCTACATATAGACCAATTCACTAACCATGTCACCAATTTCATGCATACCAATTAAATAAATTAATCAACAACATGATCAAAACTTACCAGGCTATCACCAATCTCACATTTAGTCACCAAGGAAGAGTTCTTGGTCTTAGCAACCTTAAGTGATGATTTAGGCGCGACGCGCAATGATTCCCCAAATAATGAGCTTGTTTTCAGACTCTGCAAGAATTTATGTCACACTTATAGCTTGTCTATTTATGTTTAATTTTTCTTCAACAAAAGTTATGCCAATAGACTTGCCTTGTTTGGAGTTACTAGTTTATGATATTCAAGAAACAAAGTTGTGTTTTTAACTTATATCAAGTTGCTATAAATAGTTTATGATGTTCAAGAAAACTAAATGGGAATTAAGACATACCCTGGAGGTGAATGAAGGGGAAATGGATCTTGGAGATGCAAGTGAAGTAACTGAATGTTGAGAAGAAACATTTGGTAGAAGAGCTGTTGCTCTTGCACAACAGGTGACACTAGTCTCCATTAGTGTTAAAATAAGAATTTTGAAAGTGGAGAGGGAAAAATATCATACAAAGAAGAAAAAAGAAGAAGATATAATATGTTGAACTTGTTTTTGTTTTACAAAGTTCTTGCTATAGTTGAGAGTAGTTTCAGCCTCTAATTTCTTTGGGAGGAAGGGGGGTGGGGAGTTGCAGATAAGCAGTTAATGGGATGTTGCCACGTGGCTGGTATTTGTATGGATATGCTGATATAAGGGGGTATGGGTGAGATTAATAACCATCACTCATATTTTTGTGACTCAAATATATGTGAAGCTAAAGAGATATGGTTTCTAGTGAGTAATGAGCCTCTTCATTTTGTTTCTATTTGGCAACTTGATATTGCCTTATTTTGCACCCGTAACGCCAATTTTTTTTAAGATAATTACAGGAAAGTGCACATCATTAAGTAAAATTTTAGTCCAAACAAGCTTAAAGAGGTGAATTTTAAAGCACTGTTTACTCGAGAACAAAAAGAAAAAAATTATGGTTAAAGCACTGCTTATGCAAAATTTGTGTGGTGAAAAATATAGTAGAAAGATAACAAACCATAGTTGAAAGAGCTTAAAGAAGAGAATCTAATTTCAAATTTGATTTTTTGTGAGAAATTTGGAGTCAGCCTTGTTTAAAATAGTCTGTCTACAAATATAAAGTCATTTGGTGGAGATTTAGACTAGTTTTGAACAGTAATTGAAACTGAAAATCGTAGAAGAAATTCGTCACTGTAGCTATTGACATTTATATACTTTTATACATTGATATACACTTTTATACAAGGTAATATATGCTTAAATCCTCTCCTATTATACAAAGTATATACAATACAATAATGTTTAAGAGTGTATAAACATTGTTGCAAAAAAGTGTTGGCTTTGTGGTGGGCTTATGTTTGTGCAATTTTCCCTTGTTTTTTTTATTTTTTATTTTATGATTGGAAATTCTTTAAGAGCCAATCATTAGACTAATTGCAGCTTTCAAAACTCGAGGATGATGTGCCTGACCTTTTATCCTTCTCCACTTTAAAATCGGACTTACTTTATCCGACACATCTGCTCATGGCTTGAACTTGTAACCTAAGATACAAATCTCTCAACCTTTTCCAAATAAGCTAACCCCTAAGGACCATGATTGACGCAATTAGAGTTGGGTTTTGGGTAATATCTAGTATAACTTTCTTTTGGAGTAGGAAATATTCAGCATCTCTCTCTACTTTGGCTCCTCCTTCAATTTTGTCATATCGCATTACTAGTTCAAACAATTATGTCTTTCTACTAGTAACAGATTTCTTAGTATGTTTTGCTTCTGCATACACATGACACTTTGAAAAGCCACCATCAACATATATCGCTTGGATTCATTATATTTTTCTAAGTCTATTAATAGAAGCTATATTAACATGACCTATCCTACCATGCCACTAATCAATAGACTCAATAATATGAGCTGAATTGAAAGTACTTGCATCATTAACAATCTCTTGAACAATGTTCAATAGAAACAAACCTTCATTGAGGTGCCCTTTTCCCAACAAAGTCTCCTCCACGAGAAATAACAATTTTATAAGCTTCAGAAACAAGTTTAAGCTCTACTTTGTTAAGAAGTGCTCCAGAAACTAAGTTTTTGCATTATTTTTTTAGAAATTAATTTAATAAAAGTAGATTGATTGCTTGCTTCTTAAATATTGTGCATTCTTATTTAATATTTAAGGGTATAGTTGAAAATAAGTGCCAACTTTAATTTTGAATTTCTAAAGTGTCAATTATTCCAGGACAATTCTTTTATGCTAAAGTGATTGTTAATTTAAGATGGAGAAGAGTTATTCATGCATTAAACTAGCATAATTTAACACATTGTTTGGTTAAAAAAAAAAAAGGAAAAGTAATCCCCACATAGAATATTCTAGCATTAGTTTTACAATGTTTGACTGCTTTTTTCTCTTTTTCACATAAAACATAGCATTGCTAATACAATGTTTTGGTTCATGTTTTTCTTTTCGTATAACTAATATATGTATAAGTTAAGAGAGAATCTATGTATTAATTATTATTGATGGGAATAAAATAGACCCGCAAAAATAATATTCACGGTATTAGTGATAAACGCGGAACACTAACTTATGGTTAAATCAGCAAGAATAAAATGCAGCAATAATGACACCAAGATTTTATGTGGAAACCCTTCTGAATAAGGGAAAAACCACGGCCAAGAGGAGCAGCTGATATCACTATAGAGGAATTTTACACTGTGTAGTAACGAGTACAAATACTCCTAAGACCACTACACCCTCAAAAGAAATAACACTCTTTTGATTTTCCCACCTCACTACAATATCACTCACACTCTATTTTTCTTCACAGACTATTTTCTTACAGTCTATGGAATACCTCACTTTTGCTCTCACTCAGATGTATTGTCTGAGATTTTTGGTGTGTTACAAATGAACCATAAGCTGCCTATTTATAGGAATGAATTTCCTATGGTGAGGTAAGCGCTTACATCATGAAAATGTGAACAAAGAAATTGGCTTGTTAGCCAAGTCCACAATTGTTGCCAATGTATAATTTGTCAAAGGAAGAAAAATCTTCCTTTCTTAAAATATGGGATAGGGGACTGGACCCCACAAATCTCCCCCTCCAGTCCCATTCACCTGAAGGAGGGTACACTGGCTTCTAATTTGAGTGCATGCCGACAAGTTCTTTGCACGATTCGAACTTGTCTCTCGGTACCGCCTTGGTCAGCATATCTGCAGGATTTTCATTCGTGTGAATCTTCTTGACTTGGAACAATTCGCTTTCCAATTGCTCACGAATCCAATGATATCTGACATCGATGTGTTTTGTTCTCGCATGGTACATGGAGTTCTTGCTCAAGTCTATTGCACTCTGACTGTCACAATAGACAACATACTCCATTTGCTGCAATCCAAGTTCTTGAAGGAATCTCTTGAGCCATATCATCTCTTTGCCAGCTTCAGTAGCCGCAATATACTCCGCTTCCGTTGTAGATAGTGCAACACACTTCTGCAACTTTGACTGCCATGATATAGCTCCCCCTGAAAAAGTAAACAAATATCCAGTAGTGGATTTTCTGTTATCAAGGTCACCTGCCATATCAGAATCTGTATAGCCCTTCAAAATTGGATTTGATCCTCCAAAACACAAGCATTCATCTGATCTTCCTCTTAGATACCTGAGTATCCACTTCACAGCTTCCCAATGCTCTTTCCCTGGATTTTCGAGAAATCTGCTAACAACACCGACTGCATGAGCAATATCTGGTCGAGTGCATACCATTGCATACATTAAACTTCCGACGGCAGAGGAATAAGGAATCTTGGCCATTCTCTGTTTTTCCTCTGTTGTTGTAGGACACATCTTTTTGCTCAATTTCAGATGACCAGGAAGAGGTGTGCTAACCCACTTAGCACTCTTCATATTGAAGCGCTCTAGTACACGTTCTATGTACTTTTTCTGCGACAAATAAAGCTTCTTTTCATCTCTCGAACGAGTAATTCTCATGCCCAAAATCTGCTTAGCATGACCCAAGTCTTTCATTGCAAAAGACTTACTCAACTGTTTCTTCAACTCGCCAATCCTGGAAGCATTTTTGCCTACAATCAACATATCATCCACATATAGCAGAAGGATGATAAAGTCACCATCAGAAAATCTTTGTACAAACACACAGTGATCTGAAGAAGTCTTCTTGTAGCCTTGCTCCCCCATAACAGACTCAAACTTCTTGTACCACTGTCTGGGAGCTTGCTTCAATCCATAGAGACTCTTCTTGAGTTTGCATACAAAATTTTCTTTACCTTTTGCCTTGAAGCCTTCAGGTTGTTCCATATAAATCTCCTCTTCTAAGTCACCATGAAGAAAAGCAGTCTTCACATCCATCTGCTCAATCTCCAAATCAAGACTAGCAGTCAAACCAAGAACTGTCCGAATGGAGGACATTTTCACGACAGGAGAAAATATTTCGTCAAAGTCAATACCTTTCCTTTGACCAAATCCCTTAACAACCAATCTAGCTTTGTATCTGGGCTTCAAGCTGTGTTCTTCGGCTTTAACTTTGAACACCCACTTGTTCTTCAAAGCTCTCATGCCCTTAGGCAAGTTCACCAACTCATAAGTATGGTTCTCACGCAGAGATTTCATCTCATCTTGCATGGCTTCAATCCATTGATCCTTGTGCTCATCTTCCATGGCCTCCTCATAACATTCAGGTTCTCCCCCATCAGTGAGTAATACATACTTATTAGGTGAATAACGGGAAGAAGGAACATGCTGTCTAGTAGACCTTCTAAGTGGAATATCTGACTCATCCACGACTTCATGAGTAGGAGCATCTACTTCATCAATAGCAGCATCGTTATTATCATCAACATGCTGATCTGGAACATGATTCTGGGCATCACCATCGTCATCGAGCCCACCAACTTCATCAGCATTTGTATGAGGAACTTGATCAAGATTAACTAAACCTTCAGAACTTGAAGATTTTATCTTCCCCGCTTTGTTAATATCTTCAATGGTTTGATCCTCCATGAAGATAACATCACGGCTTCTCACAACCTTCTTCTCAATTGGATCATATAGCCTGTAACCAAACTCATCAAGGCCATAACCAATGAAGATGCACTGCCTTGTCTTGGCAGTTAATTTCGACCTTTCATCTTTAGGCACATGTACAAAAGCTTTACAACCAAACACTTTCAAGTGGTCATAGGAAACATCCTTTCCATACCAAACTCTGTTTGGAACATCACTTTGCAAAGCAACCGCAGGGGATAGATTAATAACATGTGCAGCGGTCAATAAAGCCTCACCCCAAAAGGAATTCGGCAACTTTGCTTCAGAAAGCAAACATCTGACTCTTTCCATCAAGGTCCTGTTCATCCTCTCTGCTAAACCATTAAGCTGAGGAGTCTTAGGAGGAGTCTTCTGGTGTCTGATACCCTGTTGCTTGCAGTATTCGTCAAACGGTCCACAATATTCACCACCGTTATCAGTACGAATACACTTCAGCTTCTTTCCAGTTTCTCTTTCAACTGAGGCCTGAAACTGCTTAAAGACACCCAACACTTGGTCTTTAGTCTTTAAGACGTAGACCCAAAGTTTCCTTGAGCAATCATCAATAAAGGTAGCAAAATAAAGTGCACCACCCAAAGTCCTTGTCTTCATTGGACCACATAAATCTGAATGCACCAACTCAAGCAACTCTGTCTTTCTTGAAGGAGGATGAGACTTGAAAGAAACTCTATTTTGTTTTCCAGCCAAGCAGTGCTCACACTTTTCTAATTTAGCACTTTCGAAATTTGACAATAATTTCTTTTTGGCCAGAACATTTAGTCCTTTCTCGCTAATGTGGCTAAGCCTCTTATGCCATAACGTTGAAGAGCTATTGCTCTCAACTGCATTCACCATATCAACACAGGTAGAGGCCGTAGTCCAGTATAGACCACGACGCTTTTCGCCACGAGCCACAATCATGGAACCTTTAGTAAGCTTCCACTTTCCAGCACCATTGGTACTGACATATCCCTCATCATCCAAAACACCAACAGAGATCAAGTGCAAACGAACATCAGGTGCATGCTTTACATTGTTTAAAACTAGTTTAGTTCCAATACTAGTTTTCAAACAAATCGTTCCAACACCAGCCACCCTGGATACAGTCTCATTACCCATACTCAAAGTTCCAAAGTCACCCGGAGTATAGGATGAGAAAAATTCCTTCCTTGATGTCACATGAGATGCGGCACCACTGTCCACAACCCAGCTTGACTCATCACAAGCAATATTTATCAGATCTGCATCAAGGACAGTAACAAGATCTTCTGTAGTGACAGCGGCAACACGATTGCCATCTTCTTTCTTTTCCTCCTTTTCTCTATTCTCTTTTTTCAAAATCCGGCAGAACTTCTTTGTGTGCCCTTTTTTCCCGCAATGATAGCAGTCAATATCTTTAAGTCTGCTTCTGGATTTGCTTCTATGATGTTCTCTATTTTGAGAACCACGATTCTTGCCTCTCCCCCTAGTGTCAGTCACCAAGACATCTGATGAGGAGGAACCTTGAGATTTTCTTCTCATCTCTTCATTTAAAAGACTGCTCTTGGCAAGATCCATAGAGATCACACCATCCGGAGCAGAATTTGATAATGAAGTTCTAATAATTTCCCAAGAATCTGGTAGGGAACCAAGTAGAAATAAGCCTTGAATTTCTTCATCAAAATTAATACCCATAGCAGATAACTGGTTCATGATCCCCTGAAAAATATTCAGATGATCTGTCATTGCGGAACCATCGTGGTATTTTAAACCCAGCATTTGCTTTATCAGAAACATCTTGTTATTACCAGTTTTTCGAGCATACAAACTTTCAAGATGCTCCCATAGGGTCCGAGCATGTGTCTCTCCAGAAATATGGTTCAACACATTATCGTCAACCCACTGTCTAATAAAGCCGCAAACCTGCCGATGCAACAAATTCCACTCTTCATCTGATTTATTATCAGGCTTTTTATTTCCAAAGACAGGTTGATGAAAATTCTTGACATAGAGCAAATCTTCCATTTTGCCCTTCCAAATGGCATAATTTACGCCACTCAAAGTAACCATTCTACTAGTGTTGGCTTCCATCGTTTATCACAAATACAAATATTATTTTATTCGAAGACCAAAGTAATTCTTTTCTGATGTGGAAGTTCAGACTGTGCTGCAACCACAGAGCATACTCAGGCAGAACCTTGGCTTTGATACCACTTGATGGGAATAAAATAGACCCGCAAAAATAATATTCACGGTATTAGTGATAAACGCGGAACACTAACTTATGGTTAAATCAGCAAGAATAAAATGCAGCAATAATGACACCAAGATTTTATGTGGAAACCCTTCTGAATAAGGGAAAAACCACGGCCAAGAGGAGCAGCTGATATCACTATAGAGGAATTTTACACTGTGTAGTAACGAGTACAAATACTCCTAAGACCACTACACCCTCAAAAGAAATAACACTCTTTTGATTTTCCCACCTCACTACAATATCACTCACACTCTATTTTTCTTCACAGACTATTTTCTTACAGTCTATGGAATACCTCACTTTTGCTCTCACTCAGATGTATTGTCTGAGATTTTTGGTGTGTTACAAATGAACCATAAGCTGCCTATTTATAGGAATGAATTTCCTATGGTGAGGTAAGCGCTTACATCATGAAAATGTGAACAAAGAAATTGGCTTGTTAGCCAAGTCCACAATTGTTGCCAATGTATAATTTGTCAAAGGAAGAAAAATCTTCCTTTCTTAAAATATGGGATAGGGGACTGGACCCCACAATTATCTGCAGGATAGAGATGAAATAACTAATACATGAATAATTAAGTCCTACGTTACTAGTACCTGCATAACTAATCTCATCATTATTAATACCTACATAACTTTAACCAACAACCAAACGACCCCTAAAGTCATGAGTTTTGTCTGCTAAAAACTAGAGATTTTCGTTGACCGGGTGAAGCAAAAGAAAAATAAGATAATAGAAACTGAAAAATAAGGAAATGGAAGAGAGGAGACATAATATAAACAAGTATGAGCTACAAAAACACATAAGGATACCATGTCATAAAAAGAACAATTGAACTACTTTAGAAGCAACAATTAAGACAAGATATATACAGTTCCGCAAAAGGATATAAAAATGAGAAATTCAGTCACATAATTTTCCTTCGGTTCACTTTCAAAGTTTAAGAACGCAATCCGAATTATTTTATAAGTTTTGCATACTATCAGATATATATACTGATTTTCTTTCCAAAGCGAATCAAGAAACTGAATATGAAAATCAGTACTTATATGATGTTGTTACTTTCTTTATCATATATTTCCCAGTTACTTTCGTCTTCTCTTCCCTCGTAAAGGTAGGACAAGTTCTGCATACACCTCACCATCCCTAGTTCCTACTTGTGAGACCACAATAGGTATGTTGTTGTTATTGTTTTCTTCTTCTTTTCACCCCAAGCTACAACAATGCAAGTAAACGTTCACTGCAAGAAATAAAAAGGTAATATTAGCTGGAAAAAATTTCGAGAGTATAAGCACCTGAACCATAGTGATCAAGATCAAGGATACATATAGATTATGTATGTGATATATATAGGGAAAATTTCACTTATAAACAATATATGGGTCAAAATTACATATTAATAGCCCATATTTTAAATTACAAATCTACAACTCAACATTTCATGGCCCAACTTGAATATTCATCATTATACAACTTTATATACCTACTGTAGACAATGTATACACTTTGTAGAAAAGTGTATAATAATGTATAAGACTAGTATATAATATTATACAACAATATATAACTTTATACATGTACTGTAGACAATGTATAAGCCTTATATAAAATTTTATAATAATGTATAAGACTAGTAAAAAACTGAAGAGGAAAAAAATGGCTATGGCGGATAACTAAAAAAAAGATGGGCTAAAACGGGTAAATATTTTTCCATAATTGGCATACAGTATAAATTTCCCATATATATATATATATATATATATATATACACATACACACACTAAACAAATCCAAATCAAAAGAGAGACTGGTTTATTGAGTCATTTTATTAGATTTTCGATTTGGTATGATTTTACGATTGTCTTGTATAATCTTAGGGCTAACTTTGCCAACCCAGTCGAAAAGTTAGAGGTTAACTCGAGTAATCAGTGGTTAAATTAGGAAATTAATTTCTCAGATGGTCACTCAATTTATCAAAACTATCTAGTAAAGTTATTTATATTTTCTCGTCCCAATAAAGTTACTCAAGTTCGCATATTTATCTTATAAAATAACAATTGTTAGAGAGTCTATTTAAAAGTGAGAGAAAAGATCCAAAATAGTTTCTTAAATTTAGGCTTTAACTAAAATAGTTCTTCCTTAACACGAAAACCTAATAGTCCTTCAACTATTTTTCACTATTTTAGTTCATAAAATAAGATTTTTTTTTTTTGTTCTATAAGTAAGTCCATATTATATATCAAAAATTCAAAAAGTTCATACTATTAAAAGAATTAAAAGAAAGATGAAGGTTGTTGATTTAGATGGCAAAATTGGTATTTAAAATTTTTCACTGAGAGAAAGGAGGAGGACATCTATTGTTCAAAGCAGGAAGGTGTTTAATTTTTTAAAGAAAAGTTGGAGAGGTAATTAGATGGTTTTTAACCAAATAATATTAGAATAAGATTTAAAAAATAAATATTTTGGAACTTTATTTTTTTACTACATACAGAATAATATGGAATCTCCTCATTTTATGAGATGTCAAGTGATTCCTATTATACATGATGTCCTTAAATATTTTTGAAATTATATATATATTTATATATATATATATATATATATATATATATATATATATATATATATATATATATATATTTGGTATTTTTATATGAGGATCCTAGTATTTCTTTTTAAAGGAATTCGTTGTCTTCTTTATTTTGTGTTGGTCTTTAATTTTTGGCCTCAAGACAATAACTTCTTCACTTGATATAAATTTATATTTTCACATAATAATAACTCACAAGTTATGTTTGCGCTCTTACAGAACTTATGCCGCGCTAGACATAAACTTAATTGCTAAAAAGCAAAAACTAAATACCAACCCATTTGAAGGGCAAAAAGTACAAAAAATTGCTTGGATTTCCCTTCGTATGGATTGGTCTTTAATTTTTGTCCCTATTTTTCATTTAATGAAAATTTGTGTGCCAAAGTATCCTTTTCACTGGTCTATGAAACCAGAGATTCCGGTTCGAACACCAGCAGAGGCGGTAAAAAAAAAAATATATTGCAAGGCAAATTTTCATAGCAAACTATGTCTCTTCGGGCAAAAGTTATGCCTTAAGGCATAGTTCCTTTGTAGTTCCTTTTCCGGCATAGTTACATAAAAACTGTACTGAAAAAGGAACTACATAGAAACTATGCCTTGTGGCGTAGTTTTGTAGGATAACTTATTTTCTACAAAACTATGCCGGACAAGGCATACTTTATATAGAAACTATGCCTTTAGGCATAATTTTTATGCGAATAGACATAATTTGCTATGAAATCTTGCCTTGTATTTTTTTTTATATATACTCTACTGGGGTTGAACCCAGAATCACAGGAGTATTTTCTGCCAATTAAAGGGCCGAAGGGAAAAAATTAAAGACCAACGATTTGAGGGACAAAAATTAAAGACCACCCTCGAAATATGACACTTATGCGAATGTCCCAAAAAGTAAAGACCAACCCATTTGAAGGTCAAACCGTGCAATTTCTTCTTGAAGAGGAGAGGGAGATTGTTGGGCTAAATGTTTTGGGGTCTGTTGGGCTGGATACTTTTACCTGTTTTGTTTGTTTGTCAAAATGAGTAATTAAAAGTGAAAGAACAGGGAAATGTACTCGGATTGTTTCATTTGATTTGGACAACCTCAACCCCTAGCGAACGTTGTTATTTGTATCAAGAATGTTCAAGCTTTGGTAAATGTAAATATATTGTATTATCCAATCTATATATACCATATAATCTTTGAAATTATTTTTATATTAGTGTATATATATACATTGTCCTTTCTTTAATTACTATCAGGATCTTTTTTTAATAAAGAAATTCGTCGTCTTCCTTATTAATTACTCCCTCTATCTAATTTATGTCATACACTTTTCTTTTTAGTTTATCCCAAAAAAAGAATGTTAACTTTCTATAGGAATTGTTGTTCTTATAGAAACCAGGTCTGTTATCCTTCCATTGCACAGAGCGGGAGCTAATCGTTTTTCTACGAAAACAGACTCTCACAGTCTGCCCACTTTAGGAATCGAGTAGTCCTTTTTTCGATTGGGCCACAAGACCCAACTATGTGCTTGGACAGGGCAGGCCAGAAATTAACCCATCAAGCCCTTCCATCTGGGCTAGGCCAACATTCCACCAACTATTATGCCCCCACTTGGGTTGCGAGCTCAAGTTACTGAGCTCCACAATAACAATAGAATTTAGAGAAAAGAGCACATACACTCAAAATAATTGCCCTGTCATGCCTTTTTTACTTTCATACCCCTAAATTATTTATATTTTATATCATTGTAGCTTTTATAGGTGATGGTTTTTTTTTCTTTCTTATTTTTCTACATCTTTTCTTTCTTTTCTCCTTTTTTTTTTTTAAAAAAAAATCATCTTTTTTTCACCATAATTTAAACCTATATTTAATTCTAGCTCCTTTCTTTTCATTTTCTTTTTCTATTTTTTTTATTTCTTAATTTCTTTTTCCTTTTTTTGATTTCATTTAATTTTTTTCTTTGTTTTCTCCATAATCTATTTTCATTCATTTTTTTCTCTTTTTATTTATTTATTATTTTTAATTTCTGGTGATTTTCATTCAGTTTTTTTCTTTATTTCATGTATTTTTTCATAATTTTGTTCTACACAACATTTGGCCCCTTTATGTTTTTTTCTATATCAAGAAAAAGATAACTGATATAGTACTTTTTTATAAAAAAATTTCTATATCTCAAAAATAATTTATTTTAGCATATAGTATACAAAGTCGGTAGCAGTTAAAGTATACTGTTGCAGTATATTATGATACCTGCATGGTATGTATCATATACTGACAGAGTATCATAGAAGGCTGGTTCATTTCTTCAAAAGAAAATATTTTGTCCTCTATGATACTCATATGGTATATCATATACTAACAGGATATCATAGGGGACCGACAGTTCATTCCTTCGAGAAAAGCACTCAATCATCTATGATACCAACCTGGTATATATCATATACTGACAGGGTATCCTTGGTGACTGACCCACATGGTATATCATATACTGATACGGTATTATTGAGGACTTGGCAGTTCATTCCTTCAAGAAAAATACTCAGTCCTCTATGATACCAATCTGATACACATTATATACTGACACCGTATCATAGATGTCAAATTTATTCCAACACTACTCAGTCCTCTCTAATGTTCACACGGTATATATCATATACTAACTTGGTATCACAGAGGACTAGTTCATATCTTCGAGAAAAACACTTCTCGGTCCTCTATGATACCCACATAGTATATATTATATACTATATACTGACAGGGTATCACAAACATCCTCAGTCCTCTATAATACCCACATGATATATATCATATGCTGACAAAGTATCATAAAAGACTGATTCATTCATTAAAAAAAGATACTCATTTTATGATAACCATATAATATATATCATTTACTGAAGGCATCATAAGCGACATGTCCATTCTTTCAAAAGAAAAAAAAATCATAAAAACAATACAAAATAAACGATTTAAGCGTGATACACTAATTTTTATATCATTTTTAGCAAGTCAAAATTTGTTTAAAAAAATGAAATAATATTTTTAAATATAATTCTTGTTTCTTTTGCAAAAGCGAAAAAATTTATATAAATATATTTTCTGTTAATTTAAATTTTAATAAATAAATTAATGTCTTTAATATATTTGTTATATTATTTCTTGTTGCATTCTAATTGCTAATTTTTTCTGTACTTTTATTAATCTAAAATTAGTTAGTATTTTTAATTTTTATATTTTAGAAGAAAAAAAGAGACAAAAAAAAAAAAACAAAGGAAAGGAAAATTAACAGAAAACAAAAAAGAAAAAGGAGCCAATTAAGAGCAGAAAAGATATAAAAAGGGGAACAGGAAAAAACAAAAGACACTAGGGTAAATATTTTTCTCAGTAAGGGATTTGGGGAATTGATGCGCAACCGTTCGGGTAAATTTTGTTTTCTCAGAAGGGATAGCTACTGTAATTTAATTCAAAGGGGCACATTAGGGTAAATATTTTGTTTTTATGGGTAGTTTGTATACTTTTCCATAAATAACAACCCAATTACTAGAGTCGAACTAGGAAAAAAAAAACGAGATAAACCTGTAATAAACATAAAACTTAGGAGGACAGTTGCAGGTCTCCTAGGATTCCAAATGTACTTTGGATTAGGAATCTTTCAGGATTTTTTTTTTCTTTCTCTGACTCATTATATAAAGAGTTCACGGTTGGCAAGCATAGATTTCCTCCCGTCTACCTTCATGGCTCAAGAGATGCCTGATTGGTCGGAACTTCAACACGATCTGCTTGTTCTCATCCGTAGGCGTATCAATTTGATTGAAGATTTCCTAAATTTCAGCACTGTCTACATATCCTGGCACTCAGTACCTACCAAGAACAATTTTAACAGTGACCTGCCTAGAATTCCATGGCTGATGTTAGCTGAAGAGGAAGAAGATAAAAACCGTCGAAAATTCTTCAGCCTCTATAATGGTATGATTTTGAATAAGCGGATTCCTAAAGGCACAGGAAAACGATGTATGGAGTCCATGGGTTGGCTTATCACTGTCGGAAAAGACGAGGGTGAAATCAGTTTACTACATCCTTTCTCCGGTGTTCAGATTCAATTGCCGCATCAAAATACCACAGAAGATTACGACGAACACGAGACTGGATTTCCATTTACGTTTATTCATAAGGTGGTTTTGTCAGCTAGTCCTTCTCATACAGCTGCTTCGTTCTCATGGTCGTTGGGTGCTAATTCTTCTCTTTCTGTCCAAGCATCTCAATTTCCAGGAATCAAGCCCAATCATATTTATTTTAAAGACGATTTTTTTGAATCATATCTCAATTTTGCAGAAGGAGGAGGCTTGGACATGGGGTTTTGCAACTTAGCGGATGGCAGCATCCAGCTGCATTATGAGGGTGTTTCCCTCAGTCCTGTTTGTCCTCCGACTTGGGTCACACCAACTTTGTATTAGAGTCCGACACATTACTTTATTTACTCTTTGTTGAGCTATTTTTGACAATAAAAGTACTTGAGTTCTTTTTTATTTAAAATAATTACAACCGTCATTTATCTTCAGAATCAATTGATGTATCTTTCTTGCTTTTATATAATTGATGTACTTCCTTGCTTCCAAAGTATGTTGTATTGGGACGCGATCTGTACTAACCTTATTCACAATTTTCTTAATGGAGAAACTTTTGGTATGTACTTTATACTAGTCCGCTGGTGTAATATGAAAGTTATGATCACTGAATTCTAGCTTCAAACCAGCAATTAACGAATATTCTTATAGTATAATTTGTTTTCTCATTAAATTTGAATCCTGGATCTGCCACTATGAGGAAGAGTGTGATCAGGACAAGGAGGAGGAAGAGGCATATGAAGGGTCAGAAGAGGAAGGCTGAGGTTGGAACTAATCTTCATTGTTCATTAGTATCAATCTTAACCTTTTTTATCATGTATTGCATATAATAAATAGGTAATAAACTTTTATCAGAAAGTTTTTGAACATACACCATGTATCTTGTCTTCATACTCGTGAACAAAATGGTTCTGCTTAAAGAAAACATCGTCACATTGTTGAAACCGGCTTAACTATGGTAGCTCACGCTTCACTTCCTCTCTCCTTTTGGGATGATGCTTTATCTACTGCTGTTGTATCTCATCAATCAGATGCCTACCCCTGTCCTTAATAATCTTTCACCTTCCAAGAAATTACATAAGAAAATTCCTGATTACAATTTTCTTGAAAGTTTTTGGTTGTGCTAGCTATCCCTATTTGAGGCCCTGTGCATCTCATAAGCTTGCTTTTAGATCTTCTCAATGTGTTTTTCTCGGCTATAGCCAATATCATAAAGGATACAAGTGTTTTCATGTTTCTGTTGATCGTTTATACATCGCTTGGCATGTTATTTTTGATGGACCGTGTTTCCATTTGCTCTTGGTCAAAGTACTGCACTTCCAGTAACCCATTCTCCTCCTACTTCACTTTCTACATTGCATGTCATTTATCCATGCACTTCCACAACTAATTACACACCTAGATTGTCACAAGTTCAACCCACTTCGCCTTCTGTATCACCGATGTCTCTGCCACCCTTAAACAATACAGTGGACTTACCTACAGTGCCTCCTCAACATCCTCAATCTATACAACCACCAAAACCCAAACATACCACTGATGTAGTTTCCAATACACATCACATGGTCACAAGATACAAGGCCAAGGTCTCTCAACCTCAAGCTAATCTCAGTACCAAGTGCCCTCTTCCACAGTCGCCTCTTCCCCCCTGAACTTACATGTTTTACTCAAGCCAACAAAGATGCCAACTGGAGGAAAGCTATGCAAGAGGAGTACAATGCTCTCATCCAAATGGCATCTGGACTCTTGTACCCGCATTCTAGGCTAAGGATATTGTTGGTAGCAAATGGATTTTCAAACTAAAGTTGAATCTTGATGATTCTATTGAGACATACAAGGCTCGTTTGGTTGCGAAAGGGTTAATCAAGAAGCAGGCATTGACTACCATGACACATTTAGCCCCGTTGTGAAACCTACTACTGTTAGAGTGGTTCTAACTTTGGCTTTATCAAAAGGATGGTCTCTTCGTCAGGTTGACATCAAAAATGCATTTTTACATGGTGACTTACTAGAAGAGCTTTACATGACTCAACCTTCCGGCTTCGTGAATCCAAAATTTCCTACTGTTGCTTGTTGTCTTCACAAAGCTTTTGTATGGTCTTAAACAAACTCCTAGAGCTTGGTTTGAGATGTTAAGTGCAACTTTATTACAAGTTGGATTTGTTGCGTCCAAAGCAGATTCATCTCTATTTATTCGAAAATCTGGTACTAACCTCGTTGTTATACTGGTTTATGTCGTCGGCTTAATTATCACAGGAAGCTCGGATGATTTTATTTCTGATTTACTTCACTCTCCTCAGAGTTTGCTTTGAAGGGCTTGGGTCGGCTGCATTACTTCCTAGGTGCTGAAGTTGCATCTAACACTCATGGCTTGATTCTTTCTCAAACAGTATATTAGAGACTTACTGCATCGGGCTAACTTGGAAGGCGCAAAACCCATCTCAACTCCAATTGTTGCTGGTCAACAGTTGTCCAAACATGGTAGCACACCCTTCAGTGATCCGACTCTTTATCGTAGTCTCACAGGTGCTCTTCAATATGTCTCCATCATCAGACCAGCTATTTCCTTCTCTGTTAATAAATTGTGCCAATTCACGCACTCTCCAACTCAAGCTCATTTTCAAGCTCTAAAAAAGGTGTTGCACTACTTAAAAGGTACTATGCATCTTGGGCTACAATTTCAGCATTCTCCTACACTTCATATAAATGGGTTCTCTGATGCGGATTGGGCTGGATGTCCGGATGATCGTAGATTGTATTTATTTAGGTCCCACTTGGTCTCTTGGTCCGCCAAGAAACTGAGGGTTGTTGCTCGTTCAAGTACTGAATCCGAATGGGTTTAGCTGCTGCTACATCTGGGATAACGTTGTTGCAACACCTTCTTCAAGAGTTAAATGTACCTCTAACTGCTGCTCCGAAACTTTGGTGCGATAATTTATCAGCAACATATCTTACAGATAATCCTATCTTTCATGCTCGCACTAAGCATATTGAACCCGGTTTTCACTTTGTAAGAGAAAAGGTAGCTTCAAAGGATCTTCAGGTTGGATACATTAGCTCTGTGGACCAAGTGGCAGACACATTCACAAAAAGTTTGCTTGCTGGCGATTTTCACTTCTCAGAGACAAGTTTGCTGTAGTAAACTTACTGCTTCGCTTGAGGGCGGATGTTAGGATATTGGGTGCTCCCGGAAAATAATCCATATAATAACCGTATGGTTCCATGTAAAGTTTTGAATTTCAAGTTACAACTATAGATAGGCTTCTAAGATACTCCTAATCCATTTAGGTCTTCTACACTACTCTCATCTATGTACTTGCTGTAAACGTGACATCAATATACAAAAATTTACAATCCATCCCAAACGCTTTCACCATGTCCCTGTCCTTTATCTTTTGTGTAGTAAATTGGCTGCGCTTAGAGCTACTGTTATATCTGGTTACTTTGGGTGTTGATTGTGCAATAAAGTGGAGACAAGATTGTAACAAGTGCGAAACTTGTTAGTCGTGTCGAATTAAATATGTAGGTTAGTTTTATATATACATATTGTATCTCATTCAACAGTGATGACTGGTTTTATCATGAAAAGAACTCTCTCCTGGTGTTTGATAACTTTCTAAAGAAGCGATTTTCATTGGTAGAGGATGTGGAAAAAAAATTCTTTTTCATAAGAAACTCGATTTCGAGCTTTTGAAGTCCTAAAACTTAGGCATAACTTATATGCAGCTTGACTTACTAATTCAATATGTTGATTCTGTTGAATTTCTATTTGAAGTTTGTTTTGGTTTTTGCACACCTGTACATATTTCAGCTGTTTCTTAGTGTTGTTGTTATAATACAATTTCCTTCCTCAAAAAAAAGTCTAGCCTTTCTGATAAACTTTAGACTAGTTGAAACTACACAACTGAATATTATTATATCAATAATAGGTAGAAGTTAATCTCTCTATGGAAGTAAACTCACAAAGAATCTTCGTGTTTGGCTGACGAGAAAGGACATAGCCATCATAGGAGGAAACACTACTTGCAAACACAACATTGAGACAAATATTTGCTAGGTATTTCTATTAAAGTTGTATGTCTTTGCTGTGCATTCATCACTGGATTTCTATACGGCAGAGACAAATATCTTTTGCACTTCTCTTCTTTTTAATAATGCAAAGCTCTTCTTAGCCTTGACTTTTTGGGTTTTGCACTTCTATATTTCAAGATGACAGTGCTAATCACTATGTGGCTGCAGTTCCATGGCAGGCACTTAAATGTGGATAGACTGCTCAAATGGGGAATACAAGCTGATCCAAAATGTGCTTTGTGTCACTATCACGAGGAAAACCTGGGACATTTGTTTGTGCAGTGTCCCTTTGCCAGGAACTTGTGGAAAGGTGATTCCATTGTCAAAGATGTTTGTGACACAAGGATGAGTTTTCCATTGAACGTACGTCCCATGGGAAGGTGCGTCTGAGCTTCAGGATGGGGAGAAACTTATATATGGGACAACAACTTTTCGAGTTTTCCAGGTGGATTTAGCTGCTGATGGCAAAGTAAAAGTAACGCAAACCAAGGAATTAGGGGACAGAGCTTTTTTACTGGGTGCTAATTCTTCTCTTTCTGTCCAAACATCTCAATTTCCAGGAATCAAGCCCAATCATATTTATTTTACAGATGATTATTACGAATCATATCTCGGCTTTGCAGAAGGAGGCGGCTTGGACATGGGGGTTTGCAACTTAGCATATGGCAGCATCCAGATGCATTACGAGGATATTTCCCTCAGTCGTGTTTGTCCTCCGATTTGGGTCACACCAACTCTGTATTAGAGTCCGACACATTGCTTTATTTACTCTGTTTGTTATGCTATTTTTACTATAAAACTACTCGAGTTCTTTTTTGTTATTTAAAATAATTACGACCTGTCATTTACCATTGATGTATCTTTCTTGTTTTAGAATAATTGTCGTACTTCCTTGCTTCCAAGTATGTTGTATTGGGACGCGATCAGTACTAACCTTATTCACAATTTTCTTAATGGAGAAACTTCTGGTAGGTAGTTTATACTAGTCCGCTGGTAGTATGAAAGTTATGATATCGCTTCAAACCAGCAATTAATGAATATTCTTATAGCATAATTTGTTTTCTCATTATATCTGAATCCTGGATCTGCCACCATGAGGAAGAGCGTGATCAGGACACGGAGGAGGAAGAGGCATATGAAGAGTCAGAAGAGGAAGGCTGAGGTACGAACTGATCTTCATTGTTCATTAGTATCCATCTTAACCTGTTTAATCATGTATTGCATTTAATAAATCGGTAAATTTTAGAAGTTTGAACTTTTATCAGAAAGTTTTCCGTGCTTCTAATTATTTTTAAACTTTTGTGCTAGAACTGCTTTAATCTTTCCCGGTACATATGCAATTTTTTAATTGTCTTTATAATATTCATATTACTTTTTATCGTTAGAGCGCTTAGATGACCTTTCCCTAGTATGGACGCAAAAATATTGCAGTCAATTTGATAATGATCGAGTGATATTGCTTCTTCGGCCCTAACCGAGGAATCCGTAAGATATGATGCAAAACGGATGTTGTTCTATGCCTTCTCAAATAAGTAAGTGAGATGGTTCGGCCAAACGAACATAGTGTTTGGCTTTGCGTGCCATTTTCTTGGGAAGCCAAGTCAGATGTTCTCTGCTGAAGTATATTTCTTGAAGATAGTTTTATAAACATGTTGATCAGGGTAAGAATTCCTCAGAGATGCTGGAGTCCCTTATTAAGAAGAAGATATTGGCCAATGATTGCTAGATAGATATTCTAATGACATTTTCAAGACCTTGTAGGTCATGTTCCATGTCCCTGTCCTTTATCTTTTGTGTAGTAAATTGGCTGCGCTTCGAGCTACTGGTATCTGGTTGCTTTGCATGTTGGTTGTACAATAAAGTGGAGACAAGATTGTAACGAGTTTGAAACTTGTTAGGCGTATCGAATTAAATATGTAGGACAGTTTTAATATATACATATCTCATTCAACAGTGATGACTAGTTTTAGCATGAAAAGAAATCAATAATAGGTAGAACTTAGAAGTTAATCGCTCTATGGCAGTAAACTCACAAAGAATCTTCCTGTTTGTCTGACAAGAAAGGGCATAGTCATGATAGGAGGAAACACTGCTTGCATACACAACATTGAGACAAATATTTGCTAGGTCTTTGCTTTACATTCATCACTGGATTTCTATATGTCGGAGACAAATATCTTTTGCACTTTTGGTCTTTTTAATAATGCAAAGCTCTTTTTAGCACTGACTTTTTGAGGTTTGCTCTTCTATATTTCAAGATGACAGTGCTATCCATCAAAATATTGTTATATTGCTGATTTTTGGCAAGTTGCCAATGTTATAATGATGTTCTAAATTGCCTATAGTACTTGTATAAGGCTGTAAAAGTTAAACTCACACTCTCTCCTCTTTTTCCAGTCCGATATATTCCCATTTGGCATTCTCAGATGTTGCGGCTCTGATCTCTCTTCTTCCTCTCCTTCGAATCCATCTCCATGGCGCACAACTTTCTTTTGGAACTTGCGAATGTTGGTTCGCTCTATAGTTGTTACTTTGTTCCGATATTGATTTTTGTCTAACTGTGAGTTGATCTTGCTAGGTTGATGGATTTATAATGAACTTTTCCCCTTCTTCTACATGTTTCTTTACTGAATTTATATATGCATGTTGTCCTTTCATAATGAGTTAGGGTTTCACGAATTAAAACACGATCCCTTTGCAGGATTACTTCAAAGAATGTCAATTCGTAACGCATATCTTCATACATTCTTTATGGGTTGTCTAACAATTCTTTCACACTCGCAGATAACTAAAATTGTTTTCCGTTTAAATTTAGGGATTTTGACTTAATATCTGTTAAAACCATTAAAGATTGAGTTTAGTTTGGTTTCGTCGGTCTTTGTTTGTTGCTGCTTTATTTTTCCGCTCTTACAATGGCCTCTGTTTTTGCATGTCCTTCGTTGTTGTAATGTAACAACGTAATTTGTAAATTTCTAGTGGTTCTGTTTATACAGGTAGACCGATTGAAAAGATGTTGGTAATCTTGGAAGAAAACAGCAACCTCAGGGGCCTTCTGAGTATTTCCGGTGCTTCTTGTAATGTTCTGAGCATTGTTTTTTATTTTCTTCACCCTCAGGCAACTCTTATAGTGGACTATTAACATATTTTCATAGATTCTTACATGCTTTCGTCTGTGAGAACTGAGAACTAGCTTAAGGAAAAGTACGAGTTATCTGATTTTTGATAGTTTATTGATGCACGGCTTTACAGGACTTCTGTGCTAACATAAGTCGATTGTATATTAGGCTATCGGAATTCAATGTTTTACAAAGCTACTTCAGTATTGAAATTATAAATCTAAAGTTTCAAATTTGTCCTTTTTATTTTTAAATGTAGAGAAAAGAAAAATACTTCTGTTTTCCTTCCCTTCTTCTTATAGAGATTTAGAATGTTAAAAACTTAATTTGGGGAAAATGACCAATGAAGTATTTGGAAAATTAAAGCGTTCTTTGGTAAATCTTGTGATGTCGATTTGCGGAACAATCATAATCCCACTTTAGGAAAGTACAGTTTCATGTTGAGCATATATGAATCAGTGTTTTTACTAAGTTGAGTTCTTTTAGTTTTAGGATAAGTGTGTTAACCTATAGTTTTGTTTGATTTGCAGGCTTTTATTAAAGGAAGTGTGCTAACCAGGTCTGATTTTCTATACTTCGACCTCATTTTCTCCTTATATTTCTTTTGATCAGAAAGATGTTTGCTTGATTTGCAGGCTTCTATTAGAAAAATTGTGCTAACTATATCTGATTATTATTTTTATTTATAAACAACAGAAGGATTGTGCTGGTATGCAGTGGCAGAGCCAGGATTTCCGCCGAGAGGGTTCAAAATATAAAAAAGTAAACATGCGAAGAAGCCTAAGGGGGTTCAACATCTACTATATATACATAAAAAATAATTTTAACCTTGTAAAAATAGTGTTTTTTTTTTCTGCCGAGGGGGTTCGGATAAACACCCTCAGCTCTATGTGGCTCCGCCACTGCTGGTATGGACGACAAACTAGCTGGAGTACAACTGCTTCTGCTATTACATATAACGCAGAGATTGTGCTGGTATGGACTGTCATCTTACCAGTTGCATGAACATTTTCCAAATTACACCATAGATCTTACAATAAATTACATCGGGAATACCAAGGGAATCAGCTAAATCGATACAAAGATTGAAGTCACTAGTATGGCTATCGAAGTCGTGAGCATCATCATGTAGGTCACAGATCCAAGTGGTAGTATCAGGCCCTTTAGCTATTGTACTTAAGAAATGACCCGGTCTAGCCCATTCCTCGAAAGAAGTTTTTATGTATGCATCTTTTTTAACTTACAAATTTTCTGCATTCATTTGGCATCTTTAGAATGATGTAGCTGAAGATAACCCAACGGTCCTCTCTCTCTCTCTCTTAGGGTTTGTGACAGCCCTATATCCCCCCCCCCCCCCCCCACCTTCAATCTTCTTTATCTTCTCTCCTTTTTTCTTTCTTGTGTTCCCTGCCATTTTTTCCGCCTATTGGGGCCCGCGAATCCAGTTCCGGCAGATTCGAGTTTACACCGTGAACAATGTTTCCGACGTGAACAGTGAACCGGCGTGAGCAGGTTCTGTCTAACTGGAGTTGGTACCTCCGGTTACATCTCTTAATTCTCTGTTTTTTTATCCTTGTAGCTAATTTACATTCTTGCATTACTTATATTGTTCTTGTCGTAGTATTTAGACTTTCATCTAGATTATTGCTAAATTGTGTTTTAGTATTGATTTTTACCTATTTGAGTAGTTTATATTTGCTTTACCGGCTTTGGTAGACGATGGTAGACTAGGTTCATGTTCTCGGAAGGGGGTGAGGGTTGGAGGGGGTAGGTGGCTTAAGGGTGTTTCTAGTCTGCGAGTAGGGTCTTGGAATATTGGGACTTTATCGGGGAAGTCCATTGAACTAGTTAAGATTCTTATGAAGAGGAGGATTAATATAGCTTGTATCCAGGAGACTAAATGGGTAGGATCCAGGGCTAAAGATGTGGACGAGTATAAGCTATGGTTCTCAAGTAGGTCGAGGGATAGGAGTGGGGTAGGCATTTTAGTAGGTAGTGAATTAAGAGACCAGGTGGTAGGGGTTAAGAGGGTCAATGATAGGATGATGACGATTAAGCTGGTCGTTGGAAGGTTTATTTTGCACATTATTAGTGCTTACACGTCTCAAGCGGGCTTGGGAGAGGAGGAGAAGAGACATTTTTGGGAAGATTTAGACAAGATGGTGGGAGGTATACCGCCCACTGAGAAACTATTCATAGGAGGAGATTTCAATGGAAACATCGGGTCAATTTCGGAGGGATATAACGATGTGCATAGAGGTTGTGGTTTCAGGGACAGGAATGGAGGAGTTGCACTGTTGGATTTCGCAAAAGCCTTTGGGCTGGTGGTAGCCAATTCGAGTTTCCCGAAGAAGAAGGAGCACTTGGTAACCTTTCGTAGTTCGATGGCTAAGACGCAAATAGACTTTTTACTCCTTAGGAAGGGCGATAAAGGTCGCTGTAAAGATTGCAAGGTGATTCCGAGTGAGAGCCTAACGACCCGGCATAAGTTCTTGGTGATGGACTTGGAGATCAAGATGAGGAAGAGAAAGAAGGTCGTGGATGACAAACCTAGGATCAAATGAGGGAGTTTGACCATGATGGGTGCCCTAGAGATGGGGGAGAAGTTGAGGGATATGGGAGCTTGGGAGAGTAGTGGGGAGGAGACCGACATGTGGGATAAGACGGCCAGTTGCATTAGGGAAGCAGCTAGAGAGGTGCTGGGGGTCTCGAAGGGTAGTCGTTGCTGGCACCGAGGGGACTGGTGGTGGAATGGAGAAGTTCAAGAGAAGTTAGAAGCAAAGAAGGTAGTGTATGCGAAGTTGGTAGACAACAAGGATGATGAGGAGAAGCGGAAGAATAGGAATTTTATAAAATGGCGAGGAAGGAGGCAAAGTTAGCGGTTACAGCGGCAAAAACAGCAGCTTTTGAACGCCTGTATGCAGAACTAGAGGACAAAGGCGGGGATAAAAAGTTGTACCGACTTGCCAAGGCGAGGGAGAGGAGGGCACGTGACTTGGATCAAGTGAAGTGCATCAAGGACGAAGATAGCAGGGTACTGGTGGAGGACGCTCTCATTAGACAGAAATGACAGTCATACTTTCACAAACTCTTGAACGACGAAAGGGACAGATGTTTGGAGATTTGGAGTACTCCGAGAGGTGTCGTGATTTTGGATATTGTAGGAGTATAAAGATTGAGGAAGTTAAGGGTGTTGTTCGTAGGATGAGTAGGGGAAGAGCGACAGGGCCCAACAAGATTCCTGGGGAATTTTGGAAGACTGCAGGCAGGTCTGAAGTGGTTGACTCGGTTATTTATTGCCATCTTTAAGATGGCTAAGATGCCCGAAGAATGGCGATGCAGTACAATGATTCCATTGTACAAGAACAAGGGCGACATTCAAAGTTGCAATAACTACAGAGGGATCAAGTTGCTAAGCCACACTATGAAAGTGTGGTAAAGGGTGGTGGAGATGAGGGTGCGGAGAGACGTGTCTATTTCAGAGAACCAGTTCGGATTCATGCCGGGGCGCTCTACTACAGAAGCTATTCATCTTGTACGGAGACTGGTGGAGCAGTATAGGGAGAGGAAGAGGGACTTACACATGGTGTTCATCGACCTAGAAAAGGCATACGACAAAGTGCCGAGAGAGGTTTTATGGAGATGCTTGGAGGCTAGAGGTGTACCTGTAGCGTACATTAGGGCGATCAAGGACAGTATGATGGGTCTAAGATGTTATACCTCAAAAAATTTGATGTCGTCATATGGTAGACAGACTAACGCAGGGTAAGAAGTATATGATATTTCTACATGAAGTAGTACTTAACGGTTCTAATTAAGATTTCAAAGACATTTGAGACAAGAGAAGAATGTTCGTTGAAGAATGTAAAGTATAACTTCGTGTGTTGAAAAGGGTTTGAAAGGTACCGAGCAAATTTTGATTTAATAATTCCTTGAGGAAGAGTTATAACGCCTCTTAGATGCTTAATGAAGTATTAAACAAGTGCTAAGAAGGTTCCATAAGGATTGCAGATCAAACGAAACGACGGAAATAATTTCAGAAAAGTGGAGTTGTACGACCACTTATACGGTCCGTATAAGGGTCCGTATAACCCCTAACAGAAAGGGAAGATCCCTGATGGGGAAATACGGCCACTTATACGGACCGTATAAGGGTCCGTCTAACACCCGACGGGCTGAATACTTTTTCAAGTATAAAAATGTATTCCCACTTCTAATTTCTTATTTCTCCAACTTCTCCACTTCTCTCCAACTCTCTAGAATATTCCACCCACTCTACTTACATAAATTCAAGACAAATCAAAGATCAACTTTATTAATCCAAGGAAATCAAGTGCAAGGGAGCGCTCTTTAGAGTTGCTAGAAGTCAAGAAATCTCTTGGAATTGAAGCTAGGGTTTTTCTCCAAGTGAAGCATTTCCATCCAAGACCCGTTCCTACATAATCAAAGGTGAGTTTTATGAGCATTTCATGTTATTAAGAGTATTGAATGGTTGAATAACTTAGATTGAGGAAGAAAGTACAACATGGAGTTCAAATATGGAAATTGTGATATTCTTGAATGGTAACTTGACTTGAATCATAGTTCTTGACATGTTATGGGTATAATCTTGTTGGAGAAGAATTATATGCGGGTGGATACGACGTCGGGTGATAACCATGGTTATGGATGACTTTGAGAGGGAATTGTAAGAATTGAATAATGGCCAACTTAGCAAAGTTATTGATTATGATATTGTGGGTGTGTTGTTGATGTTTTGGAGTTGTTATATTATAAGGGAAAAGTTGTAGAAACAAAGGAGGTGCTGCCTAATTTTTATTAGCTTTTAGTCACTTTAGCCTAAGCTCAAGTATGTTATCGATTATCTAATCTTAACACAATTTTCCTTGAATGTAGAATTACGAACTTGGAAGGAAGCGTTTAGTCGGAAAGTTAGAAAGGAAGCGTTTAGTCGGCAAGTTATATCATTCATCATTATATAGATAACAACCTATGGGTCTGATCCTTCTACTTCGCTGGCTGATGCCTTCAGAAGAAGATTTACAAAACACAAATAGTCGATTGATGCTAGAAATGTAGGTCATGCATATTGCGAATAATATTTATTGTTCCAGTAGCCGGCTGTCATTCCTGCACCAGATTCTTCAAATTGGTACAAGTAACTGTTGCTTTTCATAGGCCATTGATTAATAGGTTTCAGTTTTTTAGTGATTATAGGTATTTATATATGTTTTGTCTTTAAAGCTAAGGGTGAGAGCAGGGGAAAGATTAAGGAGTTGCAAGAGGGGATACATAAGAATAGAAAGAAAATAAAGAAAGATAAAAGCAAGAAAATTAGTCATATACGGAGAAGATACACCAAGTGTTAAAGTGTTAATATGTAACCTCAACTTTTAGTTTTTAATGTTTCAATTCTGTGTATATATAAGATATCATGTGTCTCCATATTTAAAATTGTTTACTTACTCCTTTCCTTGTCATTAAGATCCTTCACGGTGTTCTCACATGATTCTGTTTGCTACAGTTATTTTTTAGGATAACGGGACCAAAATATGACATTTATTTTTCTTCTGGAGATATGACAAGTTCTCTTTGTCTTTTTCGAGTTATGGTTCATTTTTGAAATGTAATTTTCATGCTTCTAGAAGCATTCTTTAACTCTTTCACAACTATACTATTTTGCCATCTGATCATATATATTCAAGTTCGCGCAAGCAAGGTAGGGACTATCAGTCTTATACATATCGTTGTTCATTTGGACATGATGGAGGAAAATGCAGATAGTGGAGAAGTCCAAAAAAGAAATAGTGCAAGTATTTCAATATGTCAGACATACAAGTCCTTGATTACTCATATTCTAGAAAGTTTTTATACAAAAACATAATGAAATACCATTTGTAGTGACGACAATGAAAGATGATCAGGTGCTTTTATGAATTTTAACATGAAAATAAATATGCTGAGTGAATCCTATAGGCAACAGTACTTTCTTTGGCTTATAGGCTATAGCCATTTACTTTAAAGTATGAGCAAAGAATTTATCTAGTAAATATGTTTTAGAATTGTAACGCTCATACATCTCCTTTTGGTCTTTCAGAATCTCTCTTAATTACGTTGGTAATTTTGATGTAATGGGGTGAAGGAGGGTATGTATCATTGAACATTTTCAGATGTAGTAATCTGGTATAGCTTTTGGAGTTGGCCCTCTTCCATGGACATATGACCATTTATCAAATTTTGTAGCTCTATACTCAGATCCTCTCCGCTCTACTTTGATTATTTAGAAGATACTGGTATACAAAATATGTCTGTTTGTATTTGCTACAGTATCTCACTCCTTCGTCTTTTATGGGTGTGTTCGGTATGGAGGAAAACATTTTCCAGAAAATATTTTCCAATTTTCTCATGTTCGTTTGGTCAAAATTTTGAAAAATATTTTCTTTTGAAAAACATTTTTCTCAAAATTGGGAAAATGACTTCCCAGATTTTACACGTGTGATACATGTTCCTTCTATTTCTCCAAGTAAAGCTCTTCGCATTGCAATGCCTATTGTGTCGGCTTGGCCTTTCATAAGTGAAGACAAAATAAAGTGTCCATAATAAAGGCGTTTACTGTCTGCCATCCCCCCCCCCCCGATCATGCCACCACCCCCACCCATCATGCCACCCCCCCCCCCCGCCCAAAAATATATTATTTTTTTTGGAAAAAAAATTTGACATTATTTTTGATATTTTGCACCCCGCACCCCCCCCCCCCCCACAATTTTTTTTTTTTTTTGAAAAAGGGTTTTTTGACTTTTTTTTTTTGCACCCCCACTCCACCCCCGCACCCTACCCGCAAAAAAAAAAAAAAAATTGAAAAAAAAGTTTTGACATTTTTTTTGGTTTTTTGCATCCCGCAACCCCCACCCCACAAAAAAAATTAATATTTTTGAAAAAAAAGTTTTGAATTTTTTTTTGGTTTTTTTCACCCCCCAACCCCCACCCCTCCCCGCACCCTACCCCTCCCGGAAAAAATCCGGGGGGGGGGGGGTTAATGGGGGATGTGGTCATGTAGAAAATTCAGAAAAAAAAAATTAAAAACTTCAAAAAAAATGTTGGGGGTGGGTGGGGGCGTAGGGTGCGGGGGGAGGGGGTGGTGTATGGGTTACGGGACTGGTTAGGTGTGGGGGTGCGAAAAACAAAAAAAAATAGAGGGGGGTGGGGACGTAGGGGTGGGTGGGGCGTATGGGGTTGGGTTGGAGTTGGTGAGAGTTGAGGGTGGGGGTGCAAAAAAACAAAAAAAAATGTTTGGGGAAGGGGGAGGGGGGGATGGAGGCGTAGGTGAGTGGGGGTGGGGGGTATGGGCTTGGGTTGGAGTTGGTGAGGTTTGGATGAATATTTTTCGGAAAACGTTTTCTATCAACCAAACGAATATGAGAAAATAAGTAAGAAATTATCTTATTTCTCACTACCCAAACGAACATGAGAAAATAAGTGGAAATTTATTTATTTTCTAGGAAAACATTTTTCAGGAAAACATTTTCCTCCATACCGAACACACCCTATATGTTATCATTTTTTGTTTTTTTCCCTTTATTTGAGTGGATAGGCCAATGTTCTTATGGTGACGTTTAAACAGTAAAATCTATCCGGTATTTATATCTATCTAATCATTTTAACCTTAATTAACTAAAAGTAAGGTAAATATATACCATTACTTAATCATCATTAAATGCTAAGCTTTTGTATGAAAGACACATATCTTACATTCATATAAATACGCGGTGCTAAGTTTTTACCAATTTCAACCTTACACAAGTACACAACGAAGAATGTCATTATATTCTTGATGATAAGTTACGTGTTAATGAAATTATTGTTCACCGTCCAACATATTTGTACAATCAGTCTATTGAATGAGTCAAATAAACATTGGGTGCGCATGAATAAGTAGTTTTGTAAGCAAGTTTCAACATTTTGAGTATAGTTTTTCAAACAGAGAGTTTTAAGGCAGCTTTAATAATATACTTTTCCAGAATGGTTCCAAATAACAAACAGTTTATTTGACGAGGACATACGATTAAAAATACCTAATATCAAATGCTAATATAAAGAAAAAGACTTCACGAATATTGACGTTAAAGATATTTACACATTGAATAGATTCTAGCTCAATTGGTTTTGTTGCTCCTCCTTTGATAGGAGTCGGCAGTTGAAACGTTGTCGCGATTTATATTTAATTTTAAGAGAATTTTATAACACAAAATAAATTAGAAGGGCTCGAGCAATATAATCGACCTCTCAAAGTGGAGTTGGTTCACCTTCCAGTATACCATCAGTCCAGTGCCTTCAGTACACTTTTAATTTGCTGCCATCTGTCCATTTTTAAATCTAAGGGTCATTATTTATTTAACTAAAACAACCCTCCTAACCACGGTTAAAACCCCTAATTGTTTCCTAGATCAGTCCTAATTTGGCAAATAAAATAAGCATATGAAAACATTGCTAGCATATTCTTTCTGGTTGGCTACTGTCATTGAAGATCTATCTCTATATAATATTGGAGGGATTAAAGTTACGTTAATAAATTTCATAACCACTTTGACAGATTTAAGAGTTACTAGAAGTATTTCAATGTCACGAAAGGTAATTAGCATGAAAAAAAATCAAATTTTAAAATCATGAAAATGAATTTAATGTTTGCTTTTTGCTTGCAAGTCTCCGGGAGCACCAATATTTCGCCCCTAAATTGATGCTGTAAATAAGGAAAGGAGTTTCACATAATTATGGGGGGTAACCGTGGTTAGGTGGGTTGTTTTAGTTAAATAAATAATGACCATTAGATTTAAATATGGACAGATGGCAGCAAATTAAAAAGTGCACTGGATGCACTGCACTGATGGCTTATTGGAGGTGAGCTAACTCCTCTCAAAGTGAGACGGGACACTTCATGACCTTTTTTAAAGATGGTGTTATTATTATATTTATACTCAATATTTTCATTTTGCTTATTATTTACATATTATTATAAAAAAAGATTGATGAAACAATCTTGGGGCAAGATAAGCCCATCCCTACGAGTAAGTATTTATCATAAATTTTAAATACCCAAATTCATTATATTACGCGAGAAGTGCGTCCGAGATTGACAAAGCTTCTAAAATCTATTTATTGACAAAAAAAAAATCTCAATGTTTCTCAAAAAAGTATTTTTTTTCCCGGTAAATCAACTTTTCCATTTCACTTAACTTGGTGCCTCTTCCGGGGCAATGCTCCGGTCAGCACCATCCAAAACATGAGTATCATTAGTAGCATTTACAAAACCATCCAGTAAATTGTTCCGGGAATGCTCGTTACTGGCAATTATATTGTTGCAAAAATATCTAGCATATGTAGTTCATTCCATGTTTGCCCAAAAACTTGCAACTGCATACATGGGTGGAACTACCAAGATTTTTCTTTCTCCAAAAAGCTTATTTTTCACTCCTTTAGCTAGTGCATCAGCTACTGAGTTCTGCTCCTTGTAGCCATGTCCTATCGCTGGCCTCCCCATCAACTCTATCAAGCACCCGCATTCAAGAATTATGAGAGTATAAGTGTCATGTCCTTGCTTTAGTATATTTACTATCTCAGTTGAGTCACGTTCCACTTCAAGAGGGATGAGCTTCTGCTCAAATGCTAACTTCAATCCCTGCATTAGAGTTGTTAGTTCATCATGAATAACAGATGAATTGGGCAGCCCTTTGGTAAGTCCTATTATCCAGTTACCACTACTGTTTCAAATGATTCCCCCAATCCCTCTTATTCCAGTTTTAATGTCAAAAGCTCCATCAATATTAAGCTTATAGAAGTCCATTTCAGGGGGTTCCATTTCACAGAAATCATGCTTCTGCTGCTAGGTACTGTGTGGTTTTTGATGAGCAGGCTATATTCCAAAGCCTCATTGATGGTGGTGCTGTAACTAACAGGGTTATGGAGGTTATTGGAGTGGTTCTTGTTCCTGTTGGTTCAAATGCTGAAACTAATTTTATAAATAACCAATATCGCGTTTTTATAGAAGTGTCGAAACTGTTAATATACAGTTGATGTGTTTGGTAAAACAATGCACATAAGTTGTTCTTTTGTTGGAATGACTAAAATAACCTTAATTTTTTTTTATTTTTTTTTTTGCAAAAAGAAATAAAGTTTAAAGTATCAATGTAAAGAAAATGAGGAACGATGAATATGGAGTGAGGAGGAATTTGTTGTACAATATTTAAAATATAAACAAAATATCGCATAAAGCAATACATTTTTTTATACCTTATTGTTTGTCTGAATACATCAAACCAATGAGCAATTTAGTGACAAGTATTGCTATCTTGTATTCTACATGTATAAATGTTTAGTGGGGGGGGGGGGGGGGTGGAAGAAGGGCGAGTTGGGTTGAATTTGGACGGGTCAACAATTGGTCAAGTCAACAAATGGGTTGGGTTTAACCCGCCAAAGTTTAATTAAATTAAAACGAGTTGGGTCAAACAACGATCATAACCCAACCCACCCGACATGACTCAACAACTAGCTCTACCCCAAACTTAGTTGCTTACTGATTCAAGTTTATGAAATTAATTTTTGCAACAAAAAGATTTAAAATTTATAGAGAAATACTTGCAGCTTGTAGAAAACTTATTGTGTTTGATCCACGATATCCCTCTGGCTTTTTGTTTGAATCTCTCGTCCCTTTTCTGAATTATGAGACTCCCTATTTATAGTTATAGGATGGAGGAGTTGTGATAAGGATGAACTCTTTTCAACCAATCAGATCGAAGTTGACATGGCAACATTCAATTGGTTGAAACATGTCACTTTTACACGTGGTGCATCTTCATTGGCATTTGATTTGACTAGGCATGTTGCATCATTCTGACACATGGCGTGATCCTATTGGCTCATTTATTTGACCTGGCTTGTCACGTCGTTTGACACGTGGTGCCAATTTGGGCCTCTCTGGATAAGATGATATTTTGGGCTTAACAAAGTGGCCTAATCATTTGTAGCCCAATTAAATGGGCTAGCCCAATGCATTTAGACCTTTATAAAGTTAAATCCATATTTAGTTGACTTATTAATTCAATTATATTAGCCACTCATTTATTTGGACCAATATATCTTGAATTTAATATAATTCAAATTATTTTACGGATTTTAATTTACTAAAATTTACACGCCTGCAGCGTGATTACTTGCTCATATTTGATTTGACACAATCCTTGAGGAATAATGATTGTAATTTTATCAAAGCACCCTTAACTATTAATAAGTCGTCTAAATGTTTGGAATGAATTGAAAATGATTAGCACCTAATAATAAGGATAAAATAGATATAAAATGATAAATTATCTCTTAATTATTTAAATTGAATTAATAAAAATGAACATTTATTTTTAATAATGGACCAATAAAAGTTGATTGAAAAAAGCAATACATGCACCCTCGGACAACTAGTTTTCACCTTAAATAGCATATTGTATTATCGAACTGTATCTCATATACCAAAAATAAGTGCCTCTTGGATGAATCAGTTTTATGAGACAAATTAAATCTGGAGCTGAAAATAACAATTTGTTCACCATTGGTGAAAACTGGAAAAAAGAGCGGTAAAGATTTAAAAAAGCTACTAATAACTTGTTCCTCTGTCACATTTCACGTGATCGTACATTGAATAGGTGACTTGTGTAGTGGTGTGAAGTGACATAAAAGTGCATTATTTTAATGGAAGAGATAAAATCAGAGACATGTAAAAGTCTCACAATCTCATTCGATTATAATATTGGTTGTAAAGGAAAAGAAACTTTTACCATCAATTTCTGTTATGTGATATCGAGAGATAGTGGATTTAGGTCTGCAGGTACTAGGTAGGTGGTACGGGTGAGATGGGGGCATTCTAATTGCTAACGTGCACCGTGCAGTACATGCCTTTTGCATGATTATATCCAAAAAGAAAGAAAGTTCGTTCTCTCTCTCTTCTCTCAACTGCATGGATATAGGTGACGAGGTTCATATTTCATAATTTATACCGCCTTTATTTCAATTTATATGAATCTATTACTATTATTTAGAGAGTCTATAAAGTGATATTTTAACCAATTTTTTCTTATATTATTTCTCAATTATTTAAATTATAAAGTATCATAACCAATAATACTTTTTATGTGATTTCTAAATATATAAATTTTATTTTTAATAACTTGAAAAGTCTATGTCAAAATTTATGGTCTAAGTTATAAAGTTTGATTCTCGTACTCTGAAAAAGTTCATAGAGTATGTTAAATATGTCAAGAGGTTATTATTTCTAGATTCAAATAAAATAATAATTTGGTATAATTAATTTGCTTTAATATTAACTACGGATCACGCATGTATTAAAAGTACTAGATAAGTATTTGAATTATTCATTAATTTTATCTTCAACGTTAAACTGCTTTTATATATTGATTTGGTAACCTTAGTCCAGAAAATCAAGATAATAATGTGCTACTTAGTGATCTTAGGCTGGAATCAATTAGTATAATAATGTGCTACTTAGTAACCTTAGCCTGGAATCAATTAGTAGCTTATGAACTCAATTCATTAAAAGTATATGAAATAGCCTTTGAGTTTTATTGCACATAATACGGGAACTTAGGTCAATTTATATGAAGGAAATAATTTTTCCTTTCCTATTAGCCTTCTTATCAAAGGTCGTGAATTAAATAGTTTAATTTTTCTGACAGCATACCTTATACCTATAGGCTGATATACTCTCAGCTCAAACAATAAATAACGAATGATTCTGCTAACATTAATTCATAAACAATTTGTTTACCTTATAAAATTAACCTTTTTAAATGATTCTCGTAAATTTACTTGATTTAGAACCTATTGTAATCTCTTATGGAAAGTAGGTAGACCTTTGATTATGCAGGTAATCTCCCGTGGTGCCATTACTGCACCAGATGTCAGTAACAACATAATTCAAGACTAAGAAGGTTTTGTTACCTTCTAAAACTGCTATACGTCGAGCTCCAAAGAAAAAGTAACTGTTCAATAAGGTCATATTTGCTCAAGAAGTCAACAGTTACTGCAGCTTCTCACACTTTGGAGTAGGCGTGTAAAAAGTGAATTGATAAACCACATCAAACTGACAAATTGAGTCAAATAAAAAAAAAATCGATTAGTGGTTTGGTTTGACTTGATATGGTGTTAAAAAAAATCGATCATAATTGGTTTGGTTTGGTTTTAACTAAAAAAAAATCAAATCGTACCAAAGCAACCCGACATTACATGTTTTCAATTGTTAAAATATTTTATACATAAAAATATTTACTTGTAATGTAATTTATAAATATTTCTTAAAAAATTTCGTAGTTTTTTATCTATTAATCATATTATTCAAGCTTGAACTTAGAATTTTGAATGTCAATAAGTTTTATATCCTATGGATGTTAGTAACTCATATAAAGTCCAAACTAAAATCAACACTAATACTAACAAAAAAATTCAATTTACCACTAGGAATGACAATAATGTTGGATATTTATTCTTTAGTTTTGCATAATTGGTTTAGAGAGTGAAAATACATAACTTAAGTTTTTTTCTTGTCATGTAATTAATACTTATTAGTCGTACTTATTTTAACATGACTTAGTATTTGTAAATTATGGTCATTTTATTTATGGCTTATTAATTAGCAATATTTATTTTAACTGATTTTATTATTTTTTGTTGAATATTTTAATACAATGTTATCACTCATCACATCTTGTGTTATTTTCTTATGAAACACATTAATTATATAGTTGTATTTTACTAGAACTAAAGAAATATTTGAAGTAAAAGTTATATGTTTTGTATCAAGACTATTCCGGAAAAAAAAAACCCCGAAAAATCTGAGAAATCCGAATAACCCGAGGTTGAAAAACCCAAATTTTATTAGTTTGATTTGGTGTATAAATTTAAAAACCCGATGTAATTGATTTGGTTTCGTGTTTAAAAAATCTGAACCAACTCGATCTATGTACACCCATACTTTGGAGAATCAAATCGGGCAAAATAGGTAGATATAAGGGCATAATTGCACATCTTATAAAAAAAAATGAGCATAAGTGCACACTAAAAGATACTCCCTTCAGTTAAAAAAAGAGTGTCCACTTAGCTTGTATATTTTAGTTTAAAAAGAGTGTTCACTTATCAATCAAAAAAGAATTAATCTTATTTTTTCAAATTTGCCCTTATTAAGTGTTAAGTAACCAAATCTCAATATTTATTTAATTAGGGAAAATTTAGTCTCAATATCTATTTAATTAGGGGCAGTTTAGTCAAATTATCTATTTTTGCCTGGGATTTAGTATTTTCTTAAGAGATGCACAAATGACTAATAACCTATGTGGTCAAGCTTCTAAAATCAGCTTATTTTAAAAAAGTGTTTTTTCAAAAGTACTTTTCAAAAAAATTCTTTTGCTAATTAATTTAAAAAGTACTTTTGAACAACAATTGGTGATTGATCAAGCTTTTAAAAAGTGTTTCTAAGTGTATTTTAGTGCTTTTGGGCAAAAACTATTACTTTTAGCTTTTGAAAAACCGTTTCTGCTATTCCCAAAAACACTTAGGGCCTGCTTGGAAAGCCACCCGGGTAAGTGGAATTGGGTGTAATTACACAATTTGATCTGTTTGTTTGATCAGGTAATTACACAGTTAGGTGGGAATTGAATGTAATTGAGAGGGTGTAATTACACTCTCCAATTCTTTTGGGGGAGGGGGGGTTGTCACACCCCAACCTTAGGGGTGTGGCCGGCACCCAGCACCCGAAGGGCCGAGTGAACCAACTGTAATATCTAAACTCTGTAACGTGAATCATAGGCAGACGAGACCGCTGAATAACAATAGTAAGAAGTATATCATAACTACCTGCAAGCAGAAAAGGCCCAACAACACATATATGCATTACAAAGGCCAACAAGACCACAACCAAGAGAGACAACTAGTCAGAAGGCCGACAAGGCTAAACACAATACCTATACACTAACTGATAGTCTGTAAGCCTCTAAGAGCACTAATATGCATCAACTGGTCGGGACAGTGGCCCCGACGTACCCATACTCTGTATATATATATATATATATATGCATCCTATTTAAGGACTCTGACCAGCAACTCCGGAGAATGGATTGTGAACATCCCTGCTAAGCTTTGGTATCCTACTGAGAAAGGTACAACAATCCTTCTACCGTACCTGTGGTCATGATCATAGCGCACAAAATGCATTAGTACGAAAGATGTACCGAGTATGTAATGCAGTAAGCATAAACATAACATAAGCATAAGAGATACATATAACCTGGGAAAAGTCATAGAGGCAACCTGAAACTCTGAACGAGGCCACTTAGGGCGACCATAATCATGACATAAATGTAAATGCATGCCCGTAAAATCATTCCTCACTGTGGAGGCATATATCATACCGTATAACAATAATAAATCCCTCTGTGGGGTGAGCTCATCATCATAACATCATCTCTGCCCAATTGATCAATGACAATGCACAGCTATGTGCCTACTTGGCCGCTTACAACACGACTTGGTGAAGAAAGAAATACATCTAGGTGCACAACTATGTGCCTACCCGACCGCCTACAACACGGCTCGGTAAAGAAAAAAATATGTCTCGGTGCACATATAAGTGCCTACCCGGCCGACTATAGCGCGGATCGGTAATGAAAATAAATACATATATATATAAGTGCAATGCAAGACCAACCTCATAAGGGATATCATATGAAGAGTCGGAGTGACCTGTCGTCGTTACCCTCCGACTATCGTCGTTGTCGCTACGTTTATCATTATTTGATCATTAGGCCAAAGAAGTAAAAGTACAAGGAACCATCTTGTTATGAATTATTCACGTAGCCAAAGTTAGCCAAACTCTTATGAATTATGATCGACACAACTTTTATCAGAAAGAGTGTGCCAACGAGAGGTTCGTCACCTTGGAGCAATAGACAAGAAGATAAGGATTAACTCAATTAAAGGAAGTACAATCAACTCAATTTTGATGTGAAGAATACCATAACTAATATCATTCTTCATTCGATAAACAAGAGGGATACGAAATGTGAAAGGTACTTCAATACAAGCTATTCATGAGAAAAGGGTAAGCTTAACCATTTTAGGACATAATCGACACAAGTTGAAAGGAAAGTCTTTTAATCGATAGCCAAAAAGAGATGTGGACCGTAATTTGGTACAAGTCATAGATGAGTATATGTCAGCTCAATTATCATGGAACACGATCGATCCAAGTTAGCGGAACAACTTTTTGATGAAAGGTCATTTGAAATCAAGTCACGCCACAAAGAGAATAGAAAGCCCTACATACCTCGCCGATGGAGTTATATATGTTTCTCGAGTTCTCGAATGCCTTACAAACGATCACTTACATCATAGTACCAATTGGGATCAATTCCAAGTTCATAGCTTATAGGAATCTTCACTTAGACATTTAATCGAGCAACTTATGGGCGTGAATTGATAGACTCTTTCGTAGCTCAATTTCCCGCAAAAACGCTACCATATTCTAATTTTTTACTTCTCCTCTTCAGCACGATCCCATCCATATCACCACAAGTCCAAACAACATGAGAGTTTAATAAGAATATAGAAAAGCTTGTTCTATGAGGTTTTCACCAATTTCTATGATCAATTACTTGTAGAAGTTTAAAGAGATCAAAGGAAGTTAAAATATACCTTATATCATGAAACTTACTTCAAACCCCAAGTTACTTCAAAGCAAGGTTTTCCTCCGAAAAGTGAAATAGTGAAGAAATCACAATTTTGAAGTTGCCATGTTGTTCTTCATGTTAAAGTTGATAGATTTGCTCTTGGTTTGGATTGAGATTGATGAAGGATTAATTGGAGAGGGTTTGAGGCTTTTCCAAGTCGTGGATGGTGAGAAAATGAAGAAAAAATTCGTGCAAGGGGTCTTTTATATGACTTCAATTGAGCTGCCACCGACCTTGCTCATTGTTCCCGCAAACGAAAATGCGAATATCTCTCTACTCTGATGTCGTATCGATGAACGGTAAAAAGTGCTGGAAACTAGACTCATAGACCTTCAATTGGATAGGTGGATCAGCCCTTAACTCGTAGTATATTGAGAGAAAAGCTCCCAGACATCTGACCCAAATTTCAGTGACATTTACAAACTGAACTTGCGACGCCCTTTGTCAACCTTCGTATTACAACTCGTTTGACTTCCAAACTTAATAAGAGACCATTATACAATTCAAATACTTCATATCATTACTTAATTAGCATGTGGATCACTCCTAATCTCACCCAAAAGTACAAGTTATCGTATTCCCAACTTGCCGACTTTTGACGAAACTCATGCGTTTTTGATCCATTCACCCTCCAAACCTTCCGCCACTTACTAATATTATTTATAGACTCTTGTAACCATTTTTATTAATAAAATCAATCCCTTTTATCCTCAACATAATTTCTTTTTTGAACTTACGTCGACTAACTCATGATGCGACTTTAACGTGCGAAAATCCGAGGTGTAACCGGGGGGTGGGGGGCGCTGAGAATTAGGTGTAATTACAGGGTTACCTTTTAGTTTATTTCTTTTTAATTTTATTTTAATTTCTTTTCTTTTTTAATTTATTTTTTATTTCTATTTTTTAATTTATTTTAATTTATTTTCTTTTCTAATTTATTTTTTATTTATATTATTTAATTTCTTTTTTTATTTTTACTTTTTAATTATTTTTATTTTTAAAAATATATTTTTCTTTTAATAGTATTTATACTTCATTTCCTTTTTTCTCATTCCCAACCTTTACTTCCTGTGGTTCCATGTAATTGCTCGTATTTTTTTTTATTTTTTTTATTTTATTCATATAGCATAACCGTGTTAATATTCTAATTTTTGAAACTACATCTCTTAATATTAGAAAGAATGAGTCATTAACAAACTTGGCATATAATGAGTGGCGTTATTAAAGTAGAATTTCGTTGTGAATGAGGTTATAGCATTATATTTTCTCTTTCTTTTGAATTATAGGAGTATTTACTTATGTTATGTTGAAACTTACTTATGTAACATTGGAATTTGGCATAAGAGTATTGTGTTAAATTTTTTTATTTTTGATTTGAATTTGGATTATATTTTCGATTTTAAAAATATTTGTTATAGTACTATTGACTTGTTATTTCACATTAGATGTTGTTTATTTTTCACTTACAGTTGATAGAATTATTGTCAAACATTTGAATAATATTATGGCATTATATTTATAAATATTCTTTTTTTGTCAAACATCCAATCCGAGGATGTTCTCACAAAAAAGGTGCGCTTTTAAGTTTTATAATCATTAAAATTAAAATATTATTAATTTGAAATTATATAGTATCAATTATTTTTTTACAATATTAGTTAAAAATATATGATTATTAATTAACATATTTTAAATAAATAATGTATTATTAAATAAATAATTTAATATCATTTATAAAGGCACATATTTTCTAAATATTAATTTTAAATTTTTTATAATCAAATGTTATTTTTAAATTAAACTAACCGTGTAATTACACTTGTGCAACCAAACAACACACTTGTAATTACATTATGACAAACAAACAGGTCATTGTAATTATAATACTGTGTAATTATTAGGCTATGTAATTACTGGGGTAGTAATTACACCAATTCCAATTACTAGGTAGCTTTCGAAACAGACTCTTATTTTCTCCCAAAAGCTTCTCCAAACAACTTACTTTTTTAAAATAATATTTATTGGAAAAATAAGTACTTTTGGGGAACAATAAACTTGACCAAACAGGCTATAAGTAAACACTCTTTTTTAACCGGAGGGAGTACATCATAAAAAAATTATATTATATGAAATTTTTTGCATTCAAATAAAAGAATTATTTAGACCACCATTAATGTGTTTGGCATTCAATTAAAAGAATGATTTAGACCACCATTAATTTGACATATAATATTCTTCAATATTGTTCGTGTGTCGCGTATGCTATAAATTTTGTTGGAAAAGGAATATCAATATTGATTTCATTTGCGTAGTAAAGTGAATCGTACAATATTAGCAAGATGCAATGAAACTTGATAGTAGGTTTGCTGCAATATAGTTTAGTTTACGAATAAAAAAGGTATGTAATAGTTTAGAGGTTTTTCGCACCGACATTCAGTGGAAAAGTTGTTCTATAAAACATGATTTTCCCACCTCATTTTTGCCGAACCAATTCACTGGAAAAACATATGGTAGGAACAGGTTCACACTGAAATGCTGGGAAAATTCTTAGTTTTCCGTGTGAAAACACTACTATTTAGGCTTTTCCCACCGACATTTAGTGATAAATAGCCACTGAACATTTTTCAGTGGGAAATTGAGTGAGAAAATAGAGATATTTTAGTAGCGATTACTCCCTCCGTTTACTTTTGCTTGTCCACTATGGACTTTGTACACCCTTTAAGAAATACTTCCTCGTGATCAAACAGAGTGTCCACTTAGCCTTTTTTTATTGGTAAAAAAGAGATCTACTTATCAAATCAAGAAAGAATTAACCTTCTCTTTCCAGATTTGTCCCTATTAAGTGTTATGTGATCAAATCTCAATACTTACTTAATTAGGGGCAGTTTAGTCAAATTACCTATTTTTGTCTAGGAGTTAGTATTTTCTTAAGGGGTGTGCAAATGACTAAGTGGACACTCTTTTTAATCCGGAGGGAGTAATAAATTATGTGTTTAATTTATCATGATACCCATATTAATTGGTGCATATTTTGAATGAACTTGAAAAATGATTTGAAATGAGTAATCAATACTATGGGTAAAATAAGGGGGGAAAATTGTATTCTCTTGATATGCTAAAAGTGACAAGTAAAATGGAAAAATCTATTTGTAGGATATGAACAAGTAAAAGTGAACGGAGGGAGTTGTATAATATAACACTAGAATACTATTAGGTCTAATTCTAGATGTTTGCATGTCATTAATATAACAAATGTTAATTTATTCTCTAGGGGAAAACACAAATATTGAATGAAAGAAAATTGATAAACAGAGATATATATGTCTATGTCATGATAGATAAAGAAGTAAATAAATGGTAAAATAGTCAGCTGTATTCGACATTATTTTAGCTATAGCAAAATAAGTGAATGCGCAACTATAAAACGCACGATTGATAAGTTCATTACTTTCCAACCTTAAAAGAGAAGAAGAGAAGCATATAAATGATACTTAAGTACAAAAGAAGAGAAAGAAGGAAAATAAGTGAAAGAGAGTGTGCTGACAGTGGACCCACCAGATCCCACTTGTCGTGTTTGTACTTCACACAAGTAATTATAGTGCAAAGATGAATCTTTAGCCAATTCTTGCTGAAGTGGGATCCAAAATTCACTTGGCAAAATATGAAAGGAGACTCACACAAGTTTTGTTTACCACAAAATACTTGTACCTCGCATATAATAAATTTTTTCCTTTAGCAGCATTAGTTAGTTTTCATCTCCCAGCAAGTAAATATTAACAGCTTTCAAAAAAAAAAAAAAAAAGTTTCTAGAGTTAAATATTAACCTCTTCCTAATTTTTTAGACAGAATTAATAATTTATCTTTCATAAATCATAACCGAAACAATCATTGAAATTATTAGATATGCTAGCATTAGAACCCGCACGTCATTGACATATACTTAGGCTCTGCTTGGAAAGCCACTAGTAATTGGAATTGGTGTAATTACTAGGGTAGTAATTATCCAGCCTAATAATTACACATTATTATAATTACAACAACTTGTTTGTTTGTGATAGTGTAATTACAAGCATGCTAGTTGATTGCATAAGTGTAATTACACAGTTTGTTTAATTTAAAACTAAAATTTAATTATCAAAAATTTAAAATTAAGATTAAAAAATACGTGCCTTTATAAATGATATTAAATTAGTCATTTAATAACACATTGTTTCTTGAAATTTATTAATTAATAATCATACATTTGTAATTAATATTGTAAAATTAATTGATATATATTTTCAAATTAATAATATTTTAATTTTAATTAATTATAAATTTAAAAGCAGAGTATTTTTGTGAGAACATTATGGATTGGATGTTTGACAAAAAAAATATATTTATAAATATAATTCCATAACATTATTCAAATGTTTGACAAAAAATCTATCAACTATAAGTGAAAAAATAAACAACATGCAATATGAAATAACAAGACAATAGTAATAAAGCAAATAAATTACAATCGAAAATATAACCTAAATTCAAAATCCAAAGAAAAAGTTTAACATAATACTCTTATGTCAAATTCTAACATTACATAAGTAAGTTATAACGTGACTTAAGTAAATATAATTCAAAAGAAAGGAAAAATAAAGTCTATAACCTTATTCCTAAAGAAATTCTACTTTTATAGCGTCACTCATTATATGCCAAGTTTGTTAATGACTCATTCTTTCTAATTTTAAGTGGTGTAGTTTCAAAAATTAGAATAATATCACGGTTAAGCTAAATTAATAATATAATTTAAAAAAATACGAACAATTACATGGAAACACAAGAAGTAAAGGTTGGGATTGAAAAGAAAGGAAATGAAAGATAAATAATATAAAAAAAAAAAATTTAAAAAATAAAAATAATTAAAATGTAAAAATAAAAAATAAAAAATAAATTAAAATAATAGAAATAAAAAATAAATTAAAAATGAAAAGGAATTTAAATCAAAAACAAAAAAAGAAAGAAACTAAAAAGTAACCCTGGAATTATAAGGTGTAATTACACCCAATTCTCAGCTCCCCCACGCCACCCCCTCGAGAATTGGAGAGTGTAATTACATCCTCTCAATTACACCAAATTTTCACCTAACTGTGTAATTACTTGGTCAAACAAATAAATTAAACTGTATAATTACACTCAATTTCAATTACTTGAGTGGCTTTCCAAACAGGCCCGTATTTATACTATATATAAGCATGGGTTGGGGGATGGATCGTCGTCCGCCCCCAACTCATGTGTAAAAAAAAAAAAAAAAGTGGACCCCATGTTAAAAAAATAAAAAAATCCTCCAAACTCATGTAAAAAACAATGGTCGACCTTATATTAAAAAAAAAATAAGCAATATCCAAAAATAAAAAGTGGACCCCATATTAAAAAACAAGCAATATAAAAAGAAACGTGCACCCTATATTAAAAAAATCAAACAATATTCATGTAATTCCTAAAGTATTCCCATTAAGTCAATAATGGTGGATTCATTGCCACATGCGTATCAGCCCATTAGTGAGAGAAAATGAAATTATTATACAGCAAAAAATGTGGACCCATATTATTGCTTTTCTTCAAAAGGTAAAGTAGTCAAACCATCTAATTTCATTTCTTTTATTATATTAGCCTGAGATTTAATCTACATATTTAACTGTTATATTTGTTATTCCGCCATGTCATTTATTTGTTATGTCTATTAAAATAAATATACATAAAATATTTATATTTTAATTCTTACTCTAATAAATGTGAAAAAAAGATTAATTTCGTAAAAGAAAAAAATATATTAAATGGAGATCAAATAATAAATAAGGTAAATTAGTCAAATTCTAATTCTAATTGACGTTTCCTTAAAAATTTGTGCAAAAGACAACATGACAAGTAACATGAGCTAAACCAAGAATATTCACCAAAAATTTAAAAATAATAAATCTTCGTTTAAATAGAAAATCAAATTTCTGCTTTGTTTCATTTTAAACATGTAAAATTAATTTAATAATTTGAATAAGAATTATTCAAATCAAAATTTGATAAAAAATAATAAGTATTGTTTATGTCCAATCTATATACATTAACAATAGAATATTTTACATCTTTAAATTGATCGAATTAAAATTTAAAGTATTAACTGATGCTTAAATATTGCTATTATTTTGTCTGAAAGAGAGGAAAATAGTTTCGTTTTTAATAAGCCTTCTCTTTTAAAAAGTATTAATAAATTTTTGCAAACTTTATATTCGTAGCAAATACTAATATAATAAAGTTTTGGATACGGAGAACAAACTACAATGTTATATTAATCGTGTTTTGAACATAGTATATATAACTTATCACTACCCAAACAAAGCTACATACACATAGATACACTATAATCCAAAGTGTTGGGCCCGTGAGCAGCACGAGCATTGGAGGTGGTATCTTCGTCCACCTCCAACTCATGTTACAAAAAAAAAGTGAACTCATATTAAAAAAAGTAATATAAAAAAAAAAAAAAATTCATATTAAAAAAATCAAGAAATATAAAGAAATAATTACATACATATAGATATAATATAATTTAAAATGCTCACCGGCATACACGCCATCTATTAGTAAATATAAAAAAAAAGGAAAGAACAGTAAAGGTAACACAAGAGAGAGAAAAAGTGTTTACTTATTAAATACCTGGTCGGTTGAAAGGCAGCACGTGGAGAGAGAACAGGTAGGTGGCCTTTCAATTCACGCCACGTAGCACGGCAAAAGTTAGAAAACAATTCCACTATTGTAGCAGGAAAAAACTAATTATGGATGCGGCATAGCTCGTGTCAGTTGTCTGACCCCTTCTGCGCTTGACAAGTGTCCGTTGTGGACGGAGGGAACTGTCTTATTTTTTATTTATGTAATTGTTTTTTCTCTTAAATTGTTTATATTTTTAAAATATAGTTTTCTTTTTACATTATTTATCTTTCATTTTATTTCTTCTCATTTTTCAATCTTTACTTTTTGTGATTCCATGTGATTGCTCATTTTATTTTATTTCATATCTTAATTTTCTTTATTTCTTCGTTTAACGTAACTACATTTCTAGTTTTTTAAACTACACCTCCTACTATTAGAAAAAATGAGTCGCTAACAACTTGACATAAAATGAGTAATGACATTAAAGTAGAATTTCGTTATTGAGATGAGGTTATAGACTTATGTTTTCCTTTTCTTTTGAATTATATTTATTTAATTATGTTATAACTTATGTTATGTTATGTTATGTTGGAATTTTGGCATAAGAGTATTATATTAAAAAAAATAGATTTTGAATTTATGTTATATTTTCGGTTATAATTTATTTACTTTATTATACTCTTTCACATTTCACAACATAGTGACATTAATGAGACATCAACCACAGGCAACAAATGTTACAACATAACCCTGATTGTGTGTTGATACAAAGATTAGAAAGGGAACCCTAGATGCAATTAATGAATACTTGATGGACCCACCCATTATGATCTGATCGGGTGAGCCAGCAACATATAAAGTGCACGACATATTAAAAGAGATAATGTTTGATGGCCGATGATTGATATGTATAAGCAAAGGGCAATTCAGTCAAGTCGCATAAAATTCTATACATCAGCTACAGCACGCTGCTTTTTCGACCAATCATATTATTTTGTTCTAGGTCGAATGACTAAATTGCCCTCTGAAAGCCTAAGCAGGCATGCTGAGATAGTAGTAATGCGATATAGTACAATTCGATAATGTACTATTTTAAGGTAAAAACTAGTTGTCCGAGGTTGCATTTATTGCTTTTTTATCAGATATATAGATGAAAAATAGCAAAAAGAAGATGTTTTATCAAATACTATATCTTTTTCATTGGTATGTCAGAAATGAAGTAAAACAAGAAATAGTTCGACTTGACCCACATCGATAGTTTTCATTATTAATTGGCATATAGGTAAGGGTGGGGGCAAAAGTTAGAAAAATTTAATTATGGAATAGGCATAGCTCGTGTCAGTTGTCTGACCCCTTCTGCGCCTGACAAGTGTCCGTTGCGGCCTGTGGGAACTTTCTTTCTCCTTCTTTTCTTTTGGTTCAAATCATTTCACTTTTTAGAACGGAGGGAACAGTATTATTTTTTATCTATGTAATTTTCTTTTTCTATTTTTACTCTTAAATTGTTTATATTTTTAAAATATAGTTTCCTTTTTACATTATTTATCTTTCATTTTATTTCTTCTCATTTTTCAATCTTTACATTTTGTGATTCCATGTGATTGCTCATTTTATTTTATTTCGTATCTTAATTTTCTTTATTTCTTCGTTTAACGTAACTACATTTCTAGTTTTTTAAACTACACCCCCTAATATTAGAAAAAATGAGTCGCTAACAACTTGACATAAAATGAGCAATGACATTAAAGTAGAATTTCGTTATTGAGATGAGATTATAGACTTATGTTTTCCTTTTCTTTTGAATTATATTTATTTAATTATGTTGTAACTTATGTTATGTTATGTTGGAATTTTGGCATAAGAGTATTATATTAAAAAAAATAGATTTTGAATTTATGTTATATTTTCGGTTATAATTTATTTGCTTTAGTGGTATTGCCTTGTTATTTCATATTGCATGTCGTTCTTTTTTCAATAAGAATTGACAGATTATTTTTCTGTCAAATAATTGAATAAAATTATGACATTATATTTATAAATATTAATATTTTTATCATATATGCCGTCAATGATTCTTACAAAATATATGTTTTTAGTTTTTATAATTAATGAAATTAAAATATTGTTGAGAAATATTTATCAATTATTTTCTGATGATTAATTGATGTAATTTTATAGTAGCAATATGTATCTCAAATTCCTAATTTAATATTATTTATAAATGTACATATTTGTCAAATATTAACTTTTAATTTTTGATAATTAATTTTATTTTGAAAACTTAATCAAGTTGTGTAATTGTACATTTATGCAACCAAACGTTATGCTTGTACTACACTATAATTATATTATGATAAACAAGCAAATTATCGTAATTATTAAGTTGTGTAATTACTAACCAGTAATTACACCAATTCAAATGACCAGGTGGCTTTCCAAGCAGACCCTACAAGTTTACTTACATTTTAGTCCTTGCTATCAGTACCTGGTGCAGACTGCAGGTAACGCCATCAACGATTGTTAGTCGTACCACAGCTAAGGCTCTCCACTTCTCCTTCGGAACTTTCTTTTTATTTTGCGTTTGAAAAACAACCAGCCATTTAAGTACCATACATAGTACAAATCTTTTTTCATACTCCTATTAAATAACAGCACAAATACAAAGTTAAGATTAACAAAAAACTAGCACAAACAAATCAACAAAACATCATCCACACATACGTGCATTAAGTAGCCGTTTGACTTTCTTTATAAAACAGTATTTGAAATTAAGTTTAAAAAAGTGTTAGAAAATTGAAGTTATGTTCAGACATTAAATTTTAAAAATGAAATTTTGTGAGCGGAAAAGATTTTTCACCTGTAAACTAATCAATTTATCCCATTCTTACATTATGTACCCAATAAAAGAGAATCAAATAAATTAATACCGGAAATATACGGTAAAATAATTTTTATCGTTTATGAGGCAAAGTTCTAATGCGCCCATACACTGAGAAAAAATTATGTAACACATTCTTTGCTTCCTTTCCGAGTTAATGTTGTTGATAAACAAAATTTATTATACTAATGTTTACTAGTAATAGTAATTAGAAGTAAATATTGGTCATAAAATTTTTAGAAGGAAATATTGATCATAAAATTGCTAACGTGCACCGTGAGTGGAGTCTACATCGTTTTACAAATATAGCTTGCTTATTACGAAAACCCTTTCTCCCTCATTAGCATATTCTCTCAAAAGTCTTAGAACTGCTACTGCATATTCTCTGTCTTAACACTGCATGGATGGAGTTACCGAGGAGCCACAATCCCCACCTCCCCAAGCCGCCGCCGTGGCACCACCACCCCCACCCCCACCGCAGCCAAATCAGTGTTTCCACTGCGGTGGAAGGATACTTGGGAATGCTGCTGGCATGGAATTCCATAACAAGGCCATTCATAAGAAGAATAACTTCGTTTGCGGTGCGTGTGGCACCGCCTTCCGCTATCCGGCACAGCTGGCCGACCATTGCGATCGCACTGGACACTAGTCCAGTGATCCCTGCCATGTTGGAGTTTCAGGTATTTGAATATACTAGTTTACTTGTTTCGGTGGTTGAATATTGTACTTAATAATTTGTTTTGTTGCAATGTTTAGGTGTTTAATGTTTCGAAAAGCTTAGAATTGTAATGTTTGACTATTAGGTAGTTATTTTGAGAAGATATGCGTTTCCTCTTGTTGGATGTAGTTAGTTTTATTTGGTTCAGCGAAATTGATGCATTAGGTTTTAGATCTCGATCCGGCTTATGATTTTGGAGAGAAGAGATGTATGTTTATGAAATATGAGGTTAGTTTACAGCTTGTTTGGATGGTTGTTACGTATTGTATTGTGTTGCGTTGTCGGTTTAGAACTACAATGTTAATCCTTATCTAGTTTGACAAGATATTGTCCTTTTGATTGTTGTTGTTTAGGCCTTGACATATTCACACTTCTGCAAATATGCTTGTTCTGAGGAAGTTCCTGAGCTCCAAGACATGGGAGGCCCTGCTGAAGGTTAGCAGATAATATAATTTGGAATAACTTTAGGGCTTGTTTGGTAAAATGTTTATTGGATAGTTTTGGGACATGTTTTTTTTTTTTTTTTCCAACTCACTCTTCAACATTTTTTTTCATGTAAATTGCATGTCCACACAGTTTCAACTTCTGAATTACCATTTTTTTCAACTTTAACTTCAGAAATCACTTAATTCATGTCCAAACACCTACAAAATTTTCTATAAAGAAACATAAGGTTATAAAAGACACTGATGAATCTATTTTGTATCAAACAGGAGGATTTAGTATTGTCTACACAAATTTCACTGTTGGAACCATCTTTGGTGTATGGCCTGGGGATAAGCTAACTGGGGTCACAGGAAGAGATCAAGTTGCAGCAGCCATGGGGATATTTGGACCGCGAATTACATATGTTCTTGCTCTTAAAGATTGTCCCGGGACCCATGAATTCCTCCTCCTTGATGAAGGTTTGAACACGAATACAGTCAACTAAATAAGCAATATGAATCTGAACATTGCAACATGTAAAACCTTAAGGCAACGGGTGAAGTGATCAAAACTTTTATAACTCCTTTGGATGCTCTTGTACGCCTGATATCAGACTTTTTATGCAACTCAACAGGATTTATAATTCATTTAGTTCTTTTCTTGCTATGAGTTGTTTCAAATTAGTATAACAGAATATCTCTAATGCCTATTGCCTCTATATAGATATGTGTGCACTTAATGGATATATATATGGATGCCTTGGACCGTGCTTCCTCTTGCTCTATGTCCTGGGAGTAGGTTGCATAGTACACCCTTTTTTGGCACATCTTTTTATGAATGTATATGTAGAATTCAGATACACTACATTCAATTAATTGGGACCGGAAATGCTACGATCTTTGCCTAGAACCAAAATTGGTCTTTTGCTTACCAATCACGTGTGAGAAGTCTATATTGACATTTCAAAAGGTTTAGCGAGTCCAGTTACAAGCATTTAGTTTGACACCCAAATATCGACGGTTGCTTACCGTGATTAGGAATTCCGGTAATTAGAATTTGCACGCTAGATATGAATTTGAATATTGGATAGGTTCTTAGAAATAGTTCTATTAACATCGGTCTTCTACAAGCAGAACTTGCTATAAAGGAACTGGACATATAAAATATTTTATTTCTTCTGTTCACTTTTACTTGTACATTAATAACTTTACAAACTCCTTAATAAATAACAAATGAAGTGCATAATTTACCGATGTACCCATATTAGTTGGTGTATATTTTTATTAGATTTCAAAAATAATTTGAAGTGAATAATTAATACTATGGGTAAAAAAAGAAAAATTAAATTGTCTTATCTTGATATGCTAAAAGTGATATAAAAGTAAAAATCTATTTTTTAAATACTGAACAAGTAAACGTGAACGGAGAAAATATAATTTTAATGAACTTCAAAAATAATTTAAAATGAATAATTAATATTATGAGTAAAATATATATATATAATCTTCTCTTCGTATGCTAAAACTACTGAATAAAAGTGAACCAGGGAGTAGTATTATTTTCAACATTTGCTCATCCAATAGCTACTAGATTTTCCGAGTAGCTTCAATGTAATCACACTAAATACACGGGAAGAAAGGAAACGTGTTTGACTTTTGCCACGTGTTGGCAAGATATAGGCCTAATTGTATCATCCATGGACCCCACAATTTACACGCACAAGTAGCTGCGGGTGTGTACCGTCCATCTAAAATAGGGATGGCAACGCGACGGCGCGGGTGCGGTGCGGGTTCTATCTTATCCTGCAAATTTTCAATCTGCCCGCAAAGCATCTATACCAGCGTCCACTCGCCCCGCGCACAAAACCGCATCCACCCGCGGGTATAACTTGTCTCAATAATAATGATCCATTCTCCATTCATTTTTTAATCTTTCTGCTGCTTTCATCCAAACTTACTTATTTGCTCTAAGTGTAATTTTCTTCCACGTAATAAATTTAGGCTCACTTTCAGTAACTAATATGATAGTTAGTTTTAGTTTACGTTAGTCAAAAAATTAACTTTACTAATTATAATTTATATATAAAAGTTTAGTTTGGGGAATCTGAAAATTTAGGAATAAAAAGAATTATTACTATGTACATATGTAATGCTCTTTTTATCAAAGAGTTTACTTTTGCTCGGTGAAAATTGATGCCCCTTACTTAAAAATAAGATGGGACTTTATTTTAACTTTGACGGAATCTTCTTAAAATGATAATCAGATACATACTTATGCGAATATTATCTACGTGGACATGAAATGATAATGAAATCTTGTCTTAGTTAAGTAAATTATATCAATTATTTTTCTTACGGGAAAAGTAAATGAAAATGATCATGTAAATTCATGTGTTATTTATAAAGTGAGTATATATGCCAAGAAAAATGGCATTCAGTTGCCTTTCAAATTTATTTTCATACCCTTATCTAGAGAGTTGAGATATATACGGAAGAAGTGCCAGTTGACACGATGAAAGCAAACACATTCAAAATTTTCAACACTAACCCGCACTCGCCCTGCACCGCAAAGAATGTTAAATTAATTTATTTCGACCCGCCACGCACCGCCCCACACCCGCATATGCCTATACCCGCACCGCACCGCATATGTCTAAACCTGCCCAGCCCCGCCCCGCACCCGCACTTCCCCGTTGCCATCCCTATTAATAAAAAAGAAACCAATTCAAAAAATGCACTTCACTGATAAAAGATCCATTATAAATAAACGATGTGTAGTCTTTAAATCGTGTGGTCTAAAACTTGTCAAAACTTACTAAATATATAAAAGAGACACTCTTTTTAGGGCAGACAAAAAAAGAAAGTAAGACACTTAAATTGGACGGAGGGTGTAATAATTAGTATTTTCATAAAAAGGAATCTTAGCTTGCCTCTTTATCACAAAAACCTCAAACCTTCATATTCATTAACCGGGGGATATGTTTGATGTCTGAAAATGAAGCAAAAGTTTAAAAGGATGAACATAGTTTAACGACATTAAAATCACAATAACGTAGCGAGAAAGACGAACGAAAATAGGAAATATTAGAGTGGTAAATGGCGAGACTTGATTTTTTTTTAACGGAAGCAACATGAACGAATGAAGTAATAATAATTGAGACGTTTATTCGTATATTTTTACAACAGGATACATGAAAAAATAGGGGAAATGGCCAAAAAAAAAATTAAGAAAAAGATAAAGAAAATATATAATGAGCATTATGAGATGAACATGAACCGGAACACGATCAATATATCAACTGTGATTATTACCCTTTCACCCATTTATGTGAAGATACAAATGGGAGAGGCGGGTTTTATGAAGTTAGATCTATTTTAAGACCAATCAAATTATAAGCAAACAACTGTGTTATTTTCAAGATCGTTTAAACTATTCACACGAATGAATAATTTAATCACTATTAGACATCAAAAAGAAAAGCTAAAAACATCTTCCAAGAAAATGTACGAAGCAATCAAATTGTGCAAGTAAAATTTAATTAACACAATGAAATTTGCCGGCCATATGCCGGAAGAAAAGAGAGGGGCATTCTTAGTGGGTTCTTCCGTTGAAGATGGCTATATTCTGAGTCATATTTGTACGTTTTATGTAGTTTCGTTTGATGGCATAAATGATCACTAACTGCTAAATTCATGACTTTTGGTCATTCTGAACCAAAAAATGATGGGTAATTAAGAGAGAATGTAATTAAGAAATGACTTTTAGGTTTTTAATCTATCATATAAATAGGAAAAAATTAAGAAAAATGTCAAAAAAAAAAATGAGAACAAAGATAAATAGAATCCTTGGCCATAAAGAGGTGCCACATCACCTTGTTTATGTCTAGCTTTATATTATATATAGATTATTATGGAGTAGTTCAGGCCATATGTGGAAAAACAGATCACGCTTGCCACCAAATCAATCCTGGCTAAAACTGAGAAGTCTCATGCCGTTCTCCGCACTAGGCTTTATTGGTTTGAGACGAGACTGGTTACGGCAGACAGGGCAGCGGCCAAAGGTGATTTGGGATTAGAAACGAAATGTTCATTGATAACTGCTTCAGTTGATCATAGAATCTCTGACACTTAGCATCTTCCGCCTTTTTCACCAACCTTTAAGGAAAGGGAGGCGTAGATTTAAAAATCTGGGCCAAAGAGCGAAGAGCCCCTTTAACAGTTTATTTGCTTGTGTCACTAGTCTCAGTCTTCTTCGAACTTTTCGAAATATCAGCAACCTTCTCGACAGAGTCCTCCCTTCTGTGGAGGGTGTTGCTCTCTCGAAATATCCCTCATCTGTAACTCGAGCTTCTGAATGGAAGCAGTGTGAGATCCTACAATTTCAGTCAGCCCCTTCAATGTTCTATCTGCTTTGTCTTGGTTGGCTAGCATCTTTTCAAGCATTCTCTCCAACTTAGAACTCCCTTGTTCAATCGACTGACCCTTCGGTGGGATATAGGGATTGGAGCTCCTATTTCCAAAGTTATTGTTATTGTTGTAGTTCCCCTGATTCGAGCCACCAAAGTTGTTGTTGTAATTACCTTGTCCCTATTGAAGTCTCTATTGATTCTGAGTTTGATTTTGATAGCCTCCTTGATAATTCTGCCTTTAATAACCCCCTTGCGAGTTATTAACATAGTTAGCATCCTCATACTGCATAGGAGGCCCCTCTTGATATGGATCCTGTTGAACTAAGTACATTCCCTTGGACATTCCCGGAACTTCTTCAACAACATTAACCTTCTTCGTTTCCTTTTCATCAAGTCTCTTGGTCAGTAGGGAAATATTGGTTGCTATCTGAGTTAGAGTCTGCCGAGTCTTTTGATTCTCCTTTACAATATTATGGATCATGGGAGTTTCATAGGCTACATGGTCAGTACCACCCGAATGCCATGCTTGATTATGAGTAGTAAGCTTATCAAGCAACTGAGTGATTCGGGTATAAGTCCTGTCCATAAAACACCCATCAGTTGCATTGTTCACCACTGTTTGTGTCAATGGATCTAGCACTCTATAGAACTTCTCCATCAAAATATTATCCGGAAAACCATGATTTAGAGACTTTTGCAAATATTCCTTGAATCTCTCCGAAGCTTCAAATAGTTGTTGCCCTATAAGTTGTTTGAAATCATATATCTTGTCACGAATTTCAGCTTTCTTGCTTGGCGGAAACCATTTCTTGAGAAAAATAGCAACAAGCTCACCCCACCTATGAATAGTGTTGTGGGGAAGCTTCTCAAACCAAACTCTTGCTTCACCGGCAAAAGAGTATTTGAAAACTCTTAGGAATAACATGATCTGGAACAAAATTCTGCATATGTTGGGCACACACACCCACGAAGTTCTTCAAATGTTGGGGAGGGTCATCATCGGTAGAGTTTCAAAATTATACCTCAAGTTTGAGCAGTTGGTAGATGGTGGAGTCAATCTGCAGTTTACAACATTTATCCTCGGTGGAATAATAGTAGATGTATATTCCACCTCGTCTAACATATCCGCAAAGACATTCTCAACTTCACTTCCACTGGTGGCTCATGCACTTGTACACCCTTACCACCAGTAGCTCCACGTCCTCCTCGTCCAGCCATGATCACCTAGTTCACAAAAAATAGCAGATAAAGTGTGATGGAATAGAAAAGGACCTTAAGTAAAGCACAAACTCTTTAGTTATTTCAAAACTGCATTCCCCGACAACAGCGTAAAAATTTGATAAGCTCAAATTACACCTGTTAAATGATGTAAACGTACGATATCAAATATAGTAACCCAATTAGGTTGGGGTCGAATCTCACAGGAAATATGGTATGAAAAGGTTACTAAAGTCGTATAGTACTTTCTTGCGGTCTAGTTTCGTATTCCGTTGAGTTTGTAGAAAATTGATTGTTTATTAACTAATTGTTAACTAATTGCTTTTGATTGTAATGAATATGATTAAAGAAACCAAGGTTGTGGCCCCTTTTAGATAAAGTTAATGCTATGGTGATTGATCTTGATATACTTCTAATGGATCGTTGTATGAATGCACTTAACCTCTTATTGAATCCCAAATATTTTCCTATAATTAAGGACTATTTCTCTTTTTGATTCTCCTAAATATAAAAGAGTGTATATGAAGAACGGTTAATCTTATGTCAAGTAGATTCCTCTTATCCCTAAGTGAATCTATTAAATGAGAGTTAAAGCCCCAAGTTCTTGTTATTTATCCCTACCAAACTCTACTCACTTTCCCAAGTTAAGCAAAGTTTATGGCTTTAATCAATGTTTGCAACCATCAATTATAGATGAAGAACAAAGAATAAATAAACTCTAACAATCCATTATGCATATATCAATCTCAATTCCCAATCACATAACACCCATCATAGGGTTCCCAACCTTAGTAGAGAAATTAGCTACTCATAACAAAGAATGAAGAACAAAGTAATAAAGAATTCATATCGCTTACTATTGATTAAAATAGATGAAAGTAATTGTCTTGTTCTCCAAAAGCTCCAAAAACAAAGAAGTATTTAATGCTCTAAGTCAAAAGACAACGTCTGACAACCGATAATAAATAAAACCCTACAAGGAACTCTTTATAAGGTCTCAAAAACATAAAATTACTTAATTGCAAAACGGCCTCTGACGGCATTAATTACGGTCCGTATAATAAGATACGGACCATATACAATTATACGGTTGGCAAATCTTCAAGTTTTCAGTAAAAATCACGATCATATTATACAGTCCGTATAAAATTATAAGGTCCATAAAACTTGGTCGTATTTCTTCATCTTCAAACTTGACTTTCTACCTCAGTTGATAATTGCAAAATACGATCTAACATACGACCCGTATCACAAGATAAGGTCCATAATTCAGCATCCTCCACTTTAACATTCTGCTTCCACTTCTCCTTAATTACATTCAGGAATACGGTTCGTATATTTATATACGGGCCGTAATTCTTCCAACAGATGCCAAACATGCAATTTCAATGTTTTGTTTTAACTCCTCAATTACCTGAAAACAATTAAACAAAAATCAAAACGAACACATACTTGCTTAAAAACAAGTAAAACTTCTCGTAAAAAAATATTAAATGTGCCATAATATTACGGCACATCAAGCCTCAATTTCTTCTGTATCTTCTGTATTTTAAAATATTTGTGGAGTAAAAGTGTATTGTGCTTTCTTGAAAGGGAATTCAGACTCCTTGAATATAACATCCCTATTAATAAAGAAGTTATTCTTCTGTAAATCAGCGAGCACATGCCCCTTTCTGAACTTCAGAATATCCCACTAATACTGATGATTTAGTTCTAAACTGCATATGTTCCTGAATGTATGCTTATATATGTACCTTCTTCATAAGTTGTATCTATATGATGGTTCCTGTTATTATTCTAATTAGCACCTACATCAGAAACTTCAGGCATTACATCAGTAATATGGTCAAGATTGAATGTAGTTTCTTCACAAGTCATATCTTCTGTATTTGTAAATATTTGTGGAGTAGAAGTGTATTGTGCTTGCTTGAAAGGGAATTCAGACTCCTTGAATATAACATGCCTATTAACAAAGAAGTTATTCTTCTGTAAATCAGAGAGCACATGCCCCTTCTGAACTTCAGAATATCCCACTAATACTGATGATTTAGTTCTAAACTGCAGTTTATCAGTTGGAGTGTTGTCTTTAGCATAACACAAACAGCCTATAACTCTCATGTGTGCTAGGGAAGGTTTCCTGTTATGTAGTTTCTCATAAGGAGATGTATTAATAACAAATGAGGGTAGTCTGTTTATAATATATACAGCTGCAATAGTGACCCCAAAATCTTGCAGGAGTGTTTGCCTGGAATCTAAGTGCTTTTGTAACCTCTAGGATATGTGTGTGTTTCCTCTCAGCAAAACCGTACTACTGAGGGGAATCTGCACAAGATCTTTGATGTATTATGCCTATTCTTAAATAGACTATTGTCTGTGTCATTTACAAATTCAGTACTATTGTTAATTCTGCATATTTTTACAATCTTGTTAAACTGTGTTTTCACATAGGTTAGAAAATACTGAATTGCGACATATACATCAGACTTCAACCTTAGTAGATAAATCCAAGTCATTCTAGAGTAGTCATCAACTTTAGTAAGAAAGTACTTTTGTACATTAATAGTGGGAGTCTTATAAGGACCCCAAACATCCATATGCACAATATCAAAGCTACTAGTTATTACGGTTTACTTTTACACGAGGCATAAAAGTTACTTCATAATTGTGGACTCTATTGGATTTTTATATTTTTAGAGTCATCACCTAATTTATAATTAAGGAAATTTAGAAAAACCAAGTTAAAAAGGATTTATTCAAACAAAAGAAAAAATTCTTTAAAAATCAGAGTTCGAGGTAAGGGTTCAGATGGTCCCTTAGGGATGGTTTTAAGCACCCTAGTATTAAGGATCCGTATAATACGATTGATCTTCGAGATTCAATGTGTGATGCTTAAAATGGTTAATTTCTTCTATAAATTGTCATGGTATATCATAAAATATTTTGGCAAAAATTCCCTTATTGAAGACAAAGGGTTGATCTTTCTTTAAAAATGTATAAAGCCGTAAAGTCATTTCATTTTCGGACAAAAATACACTAAGATTTCTCTTAGGTAGAGTTCCACTAAATTTGGTCCAATGTCATGCTTTCAATTCTTTATATATAAAAATATTCCACGGATTTTGTACAAGTGTGAAAATATTTTCTTTCAAAGGGTAGTGTATTTGTCCATTTTAATTAGTTGAACGTCAATCATATCCTATTTTTCTTTTAAAACTTTTTCTCAAACTAAAGTGTAAGTGTATTTCCTCTTATTTGTTTGACTTAAGGTTGGGCTTGGGCCCAAAAGGTTTGTAAAAATCCTTAAGTCTTCATGGTTTTTGAAGCTCATTTCCTTCTACAAACTTTACTATTTTTTATGAAATCAATTTTATCATTGAATCCAAAATTATTTCCAGCCTTTATCTTTAGAAAGACAAAACGAAACAGTCCAAAAACAATTTCCACTTTTTCAAATCAGTATCCAAGTGTTGCCTTTTCTCAAATTCATATACACATGTGTATGGTACCATCTCAGTTTTTTTTTTTTTTTTTTTTTTTTTTTATAGAAAAAGATTATCAAAGTTGGAAAATCATTTACCATTTTTAAGCATCATTTATCCTTTGTTAAGTCTGAGTTTGAAAAATATTTGAAAGTTTCCTAATCCATTCTACACGATGTGTGTATATATATATATATATATATATATACACACACACTTAAGTTCTAATCATTTGGGTTTCAATATTTATACAAATATTCCTTACATATACATATGCAATCACGAAATGAGAAGAGGGAGTTAGGCTAGCGGGCTTACCTGAGACCACTAGTTGCCATTTCCCTCCATGGTTGGGCCTTCTAAGTATCAGACTCAATAAAAGAAAGTGTTGGGCCTCTATCCCAACAAAGGCTCGTGACATCTTGGCCCGAGTGGCCCAGTAGTGAGGATTCCATGCAAAGGTAGGGGGAATGGGGAAAAGAAAAAAATGTGGTTAGAGAGTACCTAAACTCAATAATTAACTTAACATGAAACTTAAACAATTAGAATACACTCGTATAGGCATAATATCAAGTGTATCCCATTATACTTCAAATGGATGATACAGTGAACATGTAGCAGGTTTTAACTAGAAAATGGGCCTTAACATATTCAGCCAATAGCAAAAACAAAAGCAAACAAGCCCACTATGCATTTAGAAGAAACAAGGAAACAAACCCAGTAGACATAAATAAATCCAGAAAGTGCAAACTGAATGCCGGAGATGATATATAAAAGGGGAAACGGGCCCAATTTAGTCAAGGGGCCTTCATTCATTTAGAAATTACCATGATATACAAGGGTATACATGATATACAACTCAATATATACTGAGGTATATAAGGAGCATGTATATTTTGTATACCTAGGGCATATTTGGTTTCAATAGTTAACACAAATAAGAGGGAAGAAGGAGAAGGGATAATTTTGAGCAAAATTACATGGACATTCATCTTGAACCATATTAGTATGAGCGCACACACATTTTTCTCTGGTTTGTCATTTCCAAAATGGCATGTAGCAAAGAGAATGCATGTTTTAGCAAATGCATGTTTTAGCAACTCATGATTCATAGAGATTAAGTGGGCACTCGTGTTAGCTAAAGACATGCACGAAGCAGGACAAACAGGAGCTTTTGCTCATGGAGCTATATTTTTCATTAGAGATTACAATCCGGAGCAAAATGAAGATAATGTATTGGCAAGAATGTTAGATCTTCCTTACCCTGGCAAGTCTCTGTGAAATAACTCCGATGAGAAGAAAAAAGAAGGCGTTAAGAGACCTTCCTGGCCCAACCCTAGACACTCTAAGATCCTTTTTCAAACCTGCTCCCATTTCGAGTCAAGAAAAAAACGGCTCGAATGGTACGATCCCTCCGTCACCCCAGAATGAAAAGGATGATCTCGTAGTTCTTGGTCTGTGACAAACAGAGGGACAGGGTATCACACCGATAGGTCAAGATGGAAGCAAAACTTCATATGTACAATCTTATACTGCATACAAATCCCATAATTTTCATCTTTAGCAAATTATCTCCACACAGTATCCCTTTTTCCATTTATTAAAGTCTTAGAGGGTCCCATAGGAAACATGATTCAACAAAGAGGAACCCTAACAACATAGAATTAGTTGTACTAGGCAGAGTGGGTGAACTCAAAGCCTTTCCACACCTAGCCCTAGCCCTGGGTAAGTCTCTCATTGCTTTACCATGCCTAAGTGACCACCTCTTAACTTCTTGTACATTTAAGTGATTAAAATAGACCCCTTTTCATCTTAAGTGCACCGTTAGTTTAAGCACTATCATTCATTCTAAGCAGGACGTAGTGACATACATGTTCACATACAGGATTCATACTTGGCACATAAAGTGAAAAATATAGTCATGAGAGATCAGACATCAAGATGGTTAGGGCAGAGGCTAAGGCTAAACAACACACATGTATAGGTGACTCAAACTGAATTTAAATAGGGACATATGCACCTACCAATAAGTGAATATACAACAGTGACAACTAAACACACCAGTAGACTCTTTCTTAAACTTAGCAGACAAAAATTTAAGCAAAATAGGTACATGAGGACACTGGTGACATATGATATGACTAAAGTTGGACACAAATAGTGTTTAAACAAACTATGGACTAGACAACTCCCTAAATAAGTGTATGATTCGATGAATATCCATGCTAAACAACTTGGATGCATGCTGATAAAATAAGTACTTAACCTAATTCATATTTTTAGTTACACCATTTCTCAAAACACACTAAAAAATGTTGACAGGGTAGTCATAATAAGATCTAAGCTATCCTGGCAGTGACTAAATCAACATGATAAAAAATGAAGTGTCAATATAATAACTTCTTAACAAGCAAGTTTTCTCAATGAAATATGCCATCAAACAATATGAGACATGAGATATGCTAGTGAAGCAAAGGGAAAATTAACACCAATCCACTTACAAAACCTGTAGGCATGTTTGACTACTAACTCACACACAACCTCTACTTAAACCATTAACACATAATACCAGGTAAACTGATCAGACTTGGGCTAAGCTAGGGTTAAACCAGCAGGGAATATCAGCACATAGATCCATTAATATAAAGCTCATCCATCAAGTAAACTAGCTAATAATCCCATATGATAGTTTTTTTCCAGGAGGATCAGTATAATTCTTGGACCTAATAAATTCAGACAAGTAAGAATACAACAAAGTGAGTGACCGCTACACCTACTTAATCCATACATGATTAACAACAGCCAACTGAACCAATTTGAGACATGCTTATAGATAAAATTACAGCAAGTAGATTTTGTTGACACCCAATTTTCACCTCATAAGACGCGTATTTTAATTTTTAAAATTCCCGAGTCAGAGGCGGAGCAAGGATGCACCCTCAGAAAATTAAAATTTCAAAATCCCGAGAAAATTGCAAAAATTGACGTTTAATTGTTATTTTGTAAAAATTGATAATTGCAAGAAATTATGAGTTATTTACTTTCACAAACATGATTTGAAAAGAAACACATATCCCGCTCCATCTAATTTGGAAAATTTGTTAATTAAAGACGACGTATAAGTTACTGCTCATTTTTACCGCGTTTGTTTTCATTTTTTAAATATAGCTCAAAAGTATATTAATATTGGTCTCATTTTGAAGCTCGTATTTTAAAATAGCGTATTGTAATTTTTATCTTGTCAAAATATTATTTTACGAGGGCATTTTCAGCTAATTAATTTAAACTATATACTACTTACCCCCCCCCCCCCCCCCCCCAACCAAATTATTTTTCTCGTTGGGTCCGTGTTTTACTTTACCCTAAAATGTTTCCCTTCTCTCTCTTGATAAAATCTGGTGGCGGCGCTAGGGTTCCACCACCGCTCCACCGCCATTCCTCCACCACTTTGGTTGATTGATGGGTATTTCCCCACCGTCTCTTGTGGTGTGGGATGCCCTGGGCAGAGCCATTGAGCTCTTATCCATCTGGAGCCACCACACCACGCAAGAGAGATGGTGCAGTGGTGATTTGCTCAATATTTGGCCATGGATTCGTACTGTGTACTGGTTTGCATGACGTGTAAGGTTTGGATTGATTTATAACTGGCATTTTTGGAATTATTCTCGGGTACAATTTGTTTGTTTGTGTGATTAGGTGCACAATTTGGAATTTTTGGAATTTTTGTGCACTGATTTGGGTTTGTTTTTGTCCCTCTAGTGTAATATTACGTGTCATTTTTCAATTTTGTACGAATTGGATAAAATTCCTTTTATCTTTACTTGATTTTGAAAATCAGATAGGGTTTGTTAAAATTGGGGGAAATATGAATTCTATTTTGGGTCATTTTTGTCCCTAGGGTTGAGATTTTGTTTTCTATAAATGGGAGATGTTTGTGACATATGAGGGGTCCAGATTTTTTTTTTTAAGAATAGCTAGGGTTTTTTGAGAATTACACTGATTCTTTCCAACTTGCATGTTATATTCAAAATATATTATATAAAATATAGATATTATCACTAATATACTATTACTACTTCAAAAATACCATACTATATCAAATAACAAGAAGGCTGCTTTGAGGATTTGAGTGTTGGTGTTGATTTGTTTGACCTAATCCCTCGTTTGATCTTTAGGTTGCCTTTCAAAAAAGTAACATCCCTATTCTATCCTATTTCATTTCTATCCTAGGTTGTTTACATGAATTGATGTGTTTATGGTTGTTTTAAAATCATTTAGTTACTGTTTTATAGTACTGTAAAGCTTATCTTGTTATGATGACAATATAATGAGGTTTCAAAGGGGTTTGTTGACTAGTAGGTATTAAAGGTTAAGACTGGCTTAAAATGAAGTAAATTTGTTTATTTAATCATTAGTTATTGTTACATTGATATGTTTGAGGGTTCTGAGGCACATTGTACATTTTTGTTGCTTCATTACTGTTTAAGAATTCTATTTTGGCCTTGAGTTGATTTGTTCTAAGTTAAAATTAGATAATGATTCTCAAACCAAAAAAAAAAAGGTTCAAGTCTATGTTTTCACTTGAATAGACTTGTTTAGTGTACCTCGGTGAGATTCTAGGGGGTTGGGTTATGTTATGATCTTATATGGCTGTCTTCGACTAAGTTTGAACTAAGTTTGGTCTCTTAAACCTAAGGTGTATCTGCTTGCCTCTCTACAGTCTACCTATATTGAGCTTAAAAGTCTCTGAATCTCTGTTTGCTTTATTTTACCTATGTTGGATTTGCCTCTCCTATCCTTTGAAGACTAAACCTTTTCAAAACTTGCAAAAAATAGCTTTCAAAGATCAGCTAGCTATAACATTATGTGAATCCTTGAAGCCTGAACCTCTGATTTTCATTTTTTTTTTACTAAATGACTGTTAAAGTTGTAATAAAGAAGGACTTATGTGTTTTTGTGACTATTTTGCTTCATTTGTATACATTTTGTCATCTTTGAATCTTGCCAAGCCTTAGAAAAGTAAAGAATGAATCTCTTAACTTGCTTTGTAGATTCGTAGATTGTGTGTCACGACCCGACTAGAGGGGCCGTGACGAGCACCCGGTGCTAGCCCACCCGGGCACCCCTTGGCTTATACTTACACTTACATCTAGGTGAGCCACATAATAAAACATATATTTCTATTTGTCCGTCATGCTAGTCTCATTGGACAACAACATCTTTTATATCATCATAGGCATCTATGCCGTATCAATATACATAAGCCGACAAGGTTAACAAAATGATATACAAAATATAGGCCGACAAGGCCAAACACATCTAACCACATACGCATGTCTACGAGCCTCTAAGGAGAGTATGTCATATCATATAGGCGGGACAGGACCCCGCTATCCCCATAATTATGTACACAAAAGAATAAGTACCCAAAAGCTATAGCTCCGAATGAAATGGAGCTCTGCTATGTAGTCCCTGAAAATGTAGCTATGGATTAAGTCTGTCTCCCTGTGCACCTGCGGGCATGACGCAACGTCCACAAACAAAAGGACGTCAGTACGAAGATTGTACTGAGTATGTAAAGCATGAACAATATCAACATAGAAGCATAATGTACAACATAAGAAAATAACATAGGATGGAGATCGTAATATCATCGTCATAAGCACTTACTTGCCTTTCTGTTACACCCCGGAAAAATTTCGCGTTACCAAAAACTGTAGGCGACTTAGTATGGGCCAAAGGGAGAGTAAAGTTATGTCAGGATTAAAGAGGTTAAGCTTGCGAGGCTTCGAAAGAAAGTTAGGCAAGGTTTGATACAAAATTTTGGTTTAAATGGAAGAAATGAAATGTTCTAGTATATTAAGAGTTTTGAGGTAAAACAAAGTTTGAAGTGAAGTTCAGGAAGTCTAGTTTCCAACGCAACAAACGGATCCTCAATCGGACATCGGGGTAAGGAGATATGGGCGTTACAAGTTGGGCTGACAGACCAGGAAAATGATCTACGCGAACGCGCCAGGGAATGGCGCGAACGCGCAGAAGGCCAAAAGGCCAATACAGCGCGAACGCGCCCCAACGTGGCGCGAACGCGCTGAACAAAAATCTGAAAATCAATTTCAGAATGAAGGTTGTGTTATAAGAAGGTAATAATAGTATATATATGACATTTGGAGACCATATGGTGTAAATTAGTTCATATGTTAATTGACGAAAAGCCCTCGATGCTGCAAGCTAAGTGGGGCCCACATGTCAGAGTTTTATAAATGACATATGAAGATACATACGAGTAGTATATGGAAAGTTGAGTAAGTCCTAAGAAGGACCCATAAGCCAAAAATGGGCATAAGCCCTCCAAAAGGACGATTTAAGAAAACGTTTTCGGATGATCTGACTTGGAAGGGCAAAAACGGCATTATAAGTTTGAAATTTGGAAAAAACCCCCAGAAATAAAAGTTGTAGATAATTGAAATAACTTTCTAACCATAGGTCGTGGGCCCTCATACGATATCTGGATCAAGAGTTATTACCGTTTTACTGAACAAACATCCAGTCAGAAAATTTAACCCTGCGCGAACGCTCCCAAAGGGGGAGCGAACGCGCAGAAGGTATTTATTTAACCCTACGCGATCGCGCCAGAAGGCAGCGCGAACGCGCTGAGCATTTTTCCAGTCGTTTCTGGCAGCTTCTAAACATCATAAAAAGGGGTAAACCCCCTCATTTTCAGCCGAGAAAACACGAAAAACACCCCCAAAAACTCTCCAAAAATCTGGAGAGTTCTCCCCAACTCTCCACCAAATTTTTGTCCAAACCAGGTATAAATTCCAAATTCCAGTCCGGGTAGCGTATAATTATTGGTGCAGAATCATATAACAGTGTGTGGTGGCCTAAATTTAGCGTGGAAAAGTGGATATTAAGAAATATTAAAGGGAGAAAGGTATGAATCTCTTTCTATTTGTGCTAATACCGGTTTATTGACGAAGAATATGCGATTAAATAATTGTATACTGAGTTAATTAGTTATGAAAATTGGAAAACAGCGTGTGGGCTGTTTTATGAGATATTTTGGAGTTGGAAACATTATAATTGATGTTGGTATTGTTGTTGTTGTTGTTGTTGGTTGCTGAATTAAAATTTGGGCTAGGCATATAAACAGCGGAGATGCTGCCCGATTTTCGGCAGAATATAAAATAGTATAATTTGAAGTATGGTACAAGTGTACGATGAAAAGGCTAACATTAGTGTAAATTATCTTAAATGTAGACTTACAAGCTCGGACACATAAGCGTAGCTAATAGGACGTGGAACAGGTATGTAAGGCTTACCCTTTCTTTCTTTGGCATGTCCTAGAGCCCAATAAGGTATAATATGCATTTTGGGGATTATCCTACCCTGTGATTCTGAGTTTGTTTATGATTCGCGTTCACATTTTGTTATGTATCTATGATTCCCGAAGTTCTATTTGATACGTTTCCGAAGTTGTCTACGATTCTGATTCACTTCTGATATAAGTAAGTCTGATATGATCGAGTTTATTATATGATTGAATAATGAGATAAGCAAAAAGAATTGTGTTTCTAAAAGAGAGCTGTAAGTTTTGGTGTCCCTAACTTTCGTAAAAGATCTTGGGTTAGCTTTGAAATGGTCGTAAAAGTTCTGTGGTAAAAATGTCCGTAACATTCCCGTATATATGGTTCCAAAAGTTATAAGTGGTTTGATCCATAACGATATTTGAGAGGTACTTGACATAAGTATGGCTTTGATTTCCCTAAAATGGCTTTTGAAACGCTTATGGAACGTTCTGTACTTCAAACGTTCGTAACTTTCTCTTACTAAGTCGGATTGATCCGAAACTTGTTTCTGAGCCTTCAGGTGTCGGTAAGTATATGTGTTATCGAGTTCTAATATTGATTTGCGTGCATATGGTTATTTACGGTTCCGCTCGTGCATTCCGTTATTACCTTTTTCGCCAAGTCACGGGCCGGTTATATTATTGTGCGCACTATGTGATATGCCGCGGTATGTGCGACATTGGCCGCTGGACCCCTGACCGCGGTATGCCGTACTTGTGACACTGACCGCTGGACTCCTGACCGCGGTATCTGCGACATTGACCGCTGGACCCCTGACCGCGGTATGTCGGGTTTGGGATGTTAACCGCTGGGTACTTAGCCGCGGTATATGAGATAGTGACCGCTGGACTTTTGGCCGCGGCAATTGTGTGTTTGATTTTCTATGTGTATGAGACGGAAATGCCTTTCAAAAGAAAGCAAAGCATTTTGGCATTCTGAGTGCCGTGTTTGTCTTTCGGAACCTCTTATGTACGATTTGCACGTCAGATGCAACACTTTGGTATTCTGGTTATTGTGCTCACTTTTGGTACATTGTACTTCGGTTATGACTTCGTTTTCTGTACTTCATGCTTTGCATACTCGGTACATTTTCCGTACTGACCCCCTCTTCTTCGGGGGCTGCGTTTCATGCCGCGCAGGTACTCCCAGATGAGTTGAAGACAGTATAGAAGATGTTCCAGTGCAGATGGCAAGCTCCATTTGTTCCCGGAGTGCTGCCGAGTCAGAGTTTGTATGTTATGCTTTCGGGATTACGTTAGAGACTTTGCAGACAGCGTCGTGGGTAATAGTTGTCAGTCTGTAAGCGGCTCCGTCAGCCGATATGTCGGTCTATGTTATGTACTGAATCTTTTATGATCATAGATTTGTTCGGCTTGGAAGTTACGAGAAAGAATAGTTCTGGAAAAAAAATTACGGTGTATTTTATCTTATTTGATCTAAAAGGTTTGACGTGATTTTATGTGCAACAAAAGTCAAAGGGTTCGCTCGGCCCTAAGTAAGGGTCGGGTGCCCATCACACCCTAGGGATATTGGGGTGTGACACTTTCATAGGAACTTTCCATTTCTAATGCGTATTTGTGTACATACATCCTTATCCGTACCTATTTACGTTGCGTTTATCGCCGTATTCATATACATAATCTTATTCATATTCGTATCATATTCATATTCATACTCATATTTATATCATACACATAGTCATATCATATGCATAGCATACCATACCATGAAGGATCGGTGTTTCATACATACTTGGCCAACCAAGGCTCAAGGTTACACATACCTAGCCCTACCAAGGCTTCAGGGTTACATCTACCTGGCCCTACCAAGGCTTCAGGGTTATCCGTACTACCTGCAGAGGTGTGCGCGCATTACGTAAATACATACATATTCATGTTCTACCCGGCCTTATAAGCTCGAGGCTTCGTAATAGTCATACACAGTTACATATACATAATAGTTCATAAGCATTTATACTATTAACATCACTATCATCATCGTCATCACTATCGTCATTCATTACATCTATCTTTATAGGCTTACTCGTCACATGAGGAACTTAGTACAATCGTAGCATATTAAGAATCGTGAGCTCATTAGATCGGAAGATCGAATCATTTGAAAGACATCATAAACTTATGGAAGATTTAGATGTTTGGCCAAGGAACCATGCCTTATGAAAGAAGGATTCGCCTTACATACCTTTCCGTTCAACTATTTACCACTTGCACATTCTCCTTCAACGTTCGCGTTTCTACCTTCATTAAAGTCATACTATAATTAGAAATCGATAGTTAGCATACATGACTAAAACTAGAGAAAATCGGACAACATCTCCTTTATTTATACGACATTCCTCCATAACATATATCAACTCCCAAACGTCAATAATACATTAACAATATCATTACAATAGCCTTCATTCACCTACATTATCCTTACTTCTCATTCCACCCCAATTCATCCATATTCATGGTCATATCACACAATTTCGTTCATTCATATACAAAGTCTATTCCACGTTTTCCATGTCATTTACAACATGACTATAATCATAATGTATCAAGAATCATAACTCAATCCAAACATTTACTCAAAAGTGGTACTATTCCCACATTCATGACCCATTTCCTACATCCTTGTACAATCCAAGTGTTTCAACTTTCAAATATCTTAAATAACATGGAAAGATCATAAAACTTACCTTAGATGTTGTAGGAAAAAGCCTTGGTTGAAAATTCTTCACTGGAGAAAAACCCTAGTTTCACCCTCACTTGGATTTCTTACTTTGGATGAACTTTAATGAGTTTCTCACACTTGGTTCACTTAGTTTGATGTAGATGATCACTAACATCTCTTGAATTTGTGAGAAATAAATGTAGAGAGATGTTTTAGAGAAAAGGGGTGAAATGTGGAAATGAAATAATGAACTTGGTCCCCTTTTTAATAACCCAAAATCTGATCTGTCGGGGACATTATACGGTCCATTATACGGGCCATATGAATTTATACGGTCCGTATAAGGAACTGTGAAATGGACCTTTCATCGACCCACTTCTGTGACCATTATACGGTCTATTTACGGGTCGTATAAATTTATACGGTCCGCATAACTGACCGTATAATCCCTCCAGTGAGTGGTCTTCACTGTGATGGTTTTGCGGTCCATTATACGGTCCGTATAACATTATATGGTCCGTATAACATTATACGGTCCGTATAATGAGCCGTATAACCCATCAGTCTACTGAACTTGTTCTCACTACTTCGTTTGATCTTCAATCCTTATGGGATCTTCTTAACACTTGTTTAACACTCCATTAACAATCTAAGGAACGTTATAACTCTTCCCCAGAACATCATTAAGCCGTCGTCAACGTTTTACTCATAATTCTCGTCCGATACCTATCGCATGCCTTGCCTTCTCTTGGAAACTTTCTCGTCTAACATCGGATGTCTTTGAAATCTTACTTAGGGTCATCAATTGTCATTATTTACCGATTGAAACACCATACACTTCGTGCTCTTCGTTATCCCATTCACTGTGCATCAACGGAAAATTTTTCGAGGTGTAACATTCTTCCCCCCTTAAGAACATTCGTCCTCGAATGTTAAGTTCTCGGGGATTCTATAAAAATTTCGCCAGAGTTTCCCCTATAATATGATGCTACCATCCTGTCACAACAACCCATAATAACAATGCCTCACAGGGCCAAAACATAATAGCAATAAAATTTGGCCACACACGACCCAAAACATAAAAAAAAAACATACATACCTTTTGATCTTGACGTCTCATCTTGGATCTCTTCTAAGGGCTGAAATAAATGCGGGTATCTGGATCGCATACTTTCTTCCGCTTCCCATGTCATTTCTTCTCGCTTACTGCTTCTCCATAAAACTTTAACTGATGTCACTTCTTTGTTTCTAAGCCTCCGTACTTGCCTACTAGTATGACAATGGGTACCTCTTCATAAGTCAACTTCTCCGTCACTTGTACATCATTTATTGGCACGATCCTAGTAGGATCTCCAACACATTTACGAAGCATTGAGACATGGAAAACCGGATGAACTGACTCCAATCAGGAGGTAGATCTAATTCATAGGCCACTTTGCCTACTTTGCACATAATCTCATAAGGCCTAATATATCGGGGACTAAGCTTCCTCTTTTTGCCAAATCTCATTACGCCCTTCATTGGTGAAACTCTCAAGAATACCCAATCTTTCACTTGGAACTCTAAGTCCCTTCGACAGTTATTCGCATAGGACTTTTGACGACTTTGAGCTTCTAATAACCGATCTTGTATGAGCTTGACTTTCTCTATGGCTTGCTGGACCAAGTCTGGCCCTATCAATTTAGTCTCTCCTATCTCGAACCACCAAATTGGGGATCTACACTTCCGTTCATATAAAGCCTCATACGGTGCCATTTGGATGCTAGAATGATAACTATTATTGTAAGCAAACTCAATGAGTGGTAAGTGATCATCCCAGTTGTTGACACCCAATTTCGTCCCTCCTTTATTCCTATTTATTCCTTTGGGTTTCCAAATATTATTAACGAGCTAAATACTTTATTTTCATCACTATTTTAACGCTACTACTATTAATACTATTATTCTTTTTATTGTCATCTTGACTATTTTATTATCAATGACAATAGTATTATTTTATCACCACTTTAATAGATTGTGATTATTTCATATCAAGATTCGACTTGTTAAATTAATTATAAATCCAAGTTTTTATTAGTATCTACATACATGGTGGGGTTATAATATTAGTACTTTATTTTCTACGTATTGATCGCCGATTGCTACATAATAATATGTTGCACTTGCCATTAAATTAGAAACCCAATGAATTTATTTGGAATAGGATTTTCAGCCAAATAAATGGCCCAAACGGAGCAGCCCACGTTTTTTAATTTTACAGACCAACCCACTATCCCTCTACCCGATCCAGCCCACATCCTAATAACCTACCCGACCCGGCCCAACCTTTATATTTTTCATTACCTAGAACCTAAAGAACGGATACGCCGCCTTATCTCCTCTCTCTTCTTCATCTGTCTCCCTCTCCATTTCTAGAAAAACCCTAATCTCCTTTAACCGAGCATAGTCCTGTCTTTCCATTTCCACGCAAAATTTATCCTCACGTCTTTTTTCTGTCGTTGAAATGGCAGAGGATTCCTTTTCTCGTTTCAAACACAACAGATCCTCAAAGACCAGAGGAATTCGGTCCACTTCGGGCAAAAATCTGAAGCAAAGCACGTGAAAGGACTCCAACGTTCGGATTTGCAGAAACTTTGACTCAATTTCGAATTTTGGTTTCAAAATCCCGCTCGTTAGAACCCTAACCCTAGGATGCATTTCATATAAATACACCTCTTACGGGTTTATTTTAGGGGGAACCATGACTTACATTTTGAAAATTGTTTGAGATAAACGGAGTTTTTTTTTTTTTTAACAAGATTATACTGTTTCTCCTGATATCAAAATTTTCGATTCGAAAGACTTTTTCGAGTTCGGGATCGTTGTGTTCGAGCATAGATCCGAGACTTCCACACCCAGTTCACTGTACCCAAAACAGGTCGGCAATTTCCCTTTTCCTTGTAGTTCATTTTCATTTTTATTTGATGCGTATATGAGTTGATTTCTGTAGTTAGTTAAGCTCAGTTAAATTCTTTTCAATGTAGCTCTAGGCTTGCTTAGCTTTTCAATCATGTTGTTTGTTGGTAATTTAACTTAGATTAGGCACCAAGCCTGCTTGTATGCTCGATTAAATATCCATGTTCAGTGTTAATCTGCATCCATATGCTTAGTTCAATGATTAGCATACTTAGTGTCCAAAACTATGAGTCAATATGCTTGATATGTTTGATTATATGCACCATGTATTAATTAGTAAAGACAATCTTAAAATCACGTTACTAGTTTGCTTGTGATTAATATATGTCCTACTTTGAAGAGTATGATAAAATCATATTCAGTTCATAATGTTTCCTGAGTTTAAATCTGGCTAGATGAGCTGTGTTATTTTAAGATTCAACAGTTCTGAATTTCTCATCAAAAAATATATTTAAATGTCTTGCACTCTTAATTGCGCAAATTTGTAGTTCAAACTAATAAAACAGAAATCTCTGTTAGATTTGGTTCATCTGAGGTGCTGACTGCCTTTATTGTGCACTTGAATGATTTCTGCTCTCAATATGTGCATTTCTCCTTCCTCATCTTTGGACTAAAACTTATTTTAATACCCATTACCTTATCCTATGTTGAAAATGATCTCATGCATTGCTAAAAGTCCATATGAACTTTAAGATTCAACTGTAAGATGTTTGTTTGTCCAAATCTATGTGATGAGCCCTATGCTTTGTTTTCATATATTTCGCGACTTATATGATGTTTTCCTGGTTATTTCCTTATTTTACATTTGTCTTATTTAGTGGCTGTTTCTTTCAGATGCTTTTGTTTTTAGAACTTCAGATTTGACTTTTTTTTTCTGTTTCTGGAAATTCTGCCATATAATGGTGGTGGAATGAGTCTCTGTCTTAGAAACATTGTTTTTTAGAAATATAGGCAGTGATTTTTAGGTTGCTTATTCTCAGACTTTGGCTTGTGTTGACTTATAACGTCTAGAGATGCTTGGCACTAGAAGTATGTGCACTGTTATGTAATCCAATGCAGTGTTTATTATCTTGGTCATCTCATTGTTTTCTTGTGCCCCCTTTATGCTATTCATGGGATTATGTGCTGGACTGTTGGCATTATTCTCTCCTATTCTGTTAGGAAATTCTTAATGTTCGGGTCCAAATGTTGGCTTTTATTTGTTGGTACATCACAAGTTTTTTCTCTTATTTAGGAGTCATGAGATTTTGGGGCAGAATTCTTAGGTTACAATTAGTTTTGGACTACTTCTAAACATTTGCAGTTTCATGTTAACATGTTCCTATAAAGAGTGAACAGAAGTAAACCAGTGGATAAAGTGTGTGTATTTGGCCATGTGCAGTGATAGAACTAAGTTTATACGGTAAAGAAACCTGAAAGAATTGGATGGCAAAGTTAATACTCCTCCCTTCTTCTACGCCCAAAAATGAATAGATGCTTATGCGATGAAATGGAGTAGACGTGTGCTTAGTTTGGTCTTATGGGTTTCTATTTAATATCAATTATATGATTGTATAAAATATATGAAATCCATTTTTCCTTGGTCACATGAAATTTTACTTGGAACTGAAGAGATGTTTAAATATCTTACTTGTTGAGAATTAAATTTCCCCTTGCTAATTCCTCTTATTTTCTTTTCTTTGTTTGCATGAACACCGGAGCCGAAGAGTTTCCCTTTGAAACTAAACGCCACCGCTACCATGCGGAGCCTGCACGTGCTCTTTCTTTCTCGCCTTCATGCTACTGTTCAGATTGCCAAGGGGGTTTTGCCTTCCCGTTAAAGCCGAACATGGCTGTTGATTATTCCGCTTATTTCGGTTTTTTTATTTACTTGTATTGGTGTGACTAACATTCTATCTAGTTGTGTGGTTATTATGAAATGCTTAATTTCTTTATTTTAACCGAGTCCCATTTAGGATTTCTTAATCAGCAATTTAGGTCTTAAATCAAATAGAGTTCAATTGTTCCTCTTGTGAGTTTAGCACTTTTTTTTATCACACACTAACGTTAGCTTGTTTTGAGAAATAAAAAAACAAAGCAAACTGGTTTTTATGGATAACTGTTCCACTTTAGCTTCTTCCCAACATTTAAAACACGTATTTGTTAAAACAACCTTTACACAATTTGTATTGAACTAATATTCTTTCTATAAAACCTTTTAAACGTTTATTAAAATTAATCTTACAAACGACTGTTTTAATTTGTTAGTCAGTGTAACTTATTTTCTCTAAATATTTATAAAACATTGCACCATCTTGCGCTTTCTTCAGTTTATTTACAACTAAACTCTTTTATGCAAATTATCATTTTTCTACAAATCCTATTTTAAACAGCATTATTATATCTCTATTTATAACTTTAGCAACACTTACAAACTATTTTACCAAACATTTAAAATGTTATATTTGTATATTTTTAGTCCTAATTAATTAACGTAAGTCCGGTCGGTTAACCATTGTTAATGGGTCTTAAAGGCTGCCTAATACCTTCCCTTTAGATTAATTGAACCCTTACCTAGAATCTTAAGTAATAGACCTTAAAACGGAGTTAACTTTAGAAAATAACTTTAATGAACTTTAGGTGTCCTAATTCTCCATAAATAATTAGGTGGCGACTCCTTAACTTTAATTAACCCCGGAATTATCGGGATGTTGTAAACTATTTTAACTCTGGTTAAAATAGCGTATAACAACTTGACGACTCTACTAGGGACCACGTAGGTTCTAACCATAACAGACTTAGTTTAAATAGGCTTTGTGTGCTTGTCTTAATTACTTTATTTGTTGTTGACGGTTTTACATGTTATTAATTGTTTGTTTGCTATAAACTATTTAAGTGTTACTGTTTTGATATAAATTGTCATCCCGTATCACTTTTCTCTACATCTGGAAATTCACACTATCACACGTACACGCGAGGTGTGTTTTGCGCACCCACAAATTTCTTTCAAAATCCCAACTTTTAGGAGAGTTGGCATATGCGCAGGGTGTCCGGATTCTCCGTGTGACTGCGTAGCCTTCTCACTCGAGTTGTCCGCTCGGGAACCTTGCGTCTAGTAAACCCGCTCTTAGTCAACTTAGGATAAAGCTAAACTAACACCCTTTATTAAGAGCATACATTTCATGACCTAGGAGGTTTAATACTCTTGGTGTATTAAACCCATTAGATGACTTTACCCAAACGTCCAAGTGGGTTCACGACCCCAAGTGACACTAATCATACTTTATGTGCATGTTTGAAGGATAATTGTGCCTAAATATTAACTATTTGCTCAAACTAATTAAACTTTAGGAAGGAAGGAATGCCTAACGTTTCTATGGCAGGTATGGATTCTACATTGGAGTATGTCCGTGATCAACAACTGACGAGAACCGAGGACATCGCAAAATGGAGCTAGAAGGCTTATTTACTTTACTTAGATTAGGAAACAGTTTATGTTGTATTCATTTCATATGTAATAAATATTACATTACTTTTGTACTTTATTTCGGGAATAGAATTTGTTTAATTAGCCAAAAGCAATGGGATGACGTATTATGACACATTTTTACCCTTCAAACAAACGTTAGGCCTACCTCTGGCACAAAGAGGTCACATGCATATTAGGATGCATTATTGTTTGATATACTCGTTTATATTTGTTTGACAACTTGTTTGACTTTATTTGATGAATTATTTGCTACATGACTTACTTGACTCTACGTGATCATGACTTTACCTAGATATGTTAATGAGACTGATATCATTTGCATTTTTCCTTTTTCTTATTATGTTTTTATTCCCAAGAGAGTTGATTCGTGTTGACACTCGAGCTGGCCGACCACCCTTACCTCACAAGGTCAAAGACGTCATCACTACCTTGACGTAGTTCGGTTGTTCAAGGAAAGGAAATTATTATGTCTGATCCAGCCGCATCTATTTCAACTGGTTTGGAAAATATCGTGATCTCTAGTGATCCCCCCGAGACTTCCGAACATAGACCTACTATTCAACATGATGAACATATCGCCCGCCTGACTCAAGAGATTGAGGATCTACGTGGAGAACAGAATCGGGTTAGGGACCTGACCAATTTGTCCGTTACACTTCAAAGTCCACCTCCTGAACCTAGAAATGTCGCACCAAACCCACCTCGTTTTCCATCACTTGAATCTCTAGTTCCTGAACATTTTCCTCCACGAAATAATACACCCACCAACAACAACTTCCCTCCAATCACCCTCGCAAATCCACCAAATCCATCATCCGTCTATACTCCTCCACAGAGTCAGCCACCCACCTACACTACCTCTGCTACTCCAAATCCACTACTCGTCAACCCACCAAGTCAATCACTAGTTCATACTCCTTATATTCCTTTATCCACCAACACTAATCCACCACCTACAACTACTCCTCTAAACCCACCAAACCAACTACCTATAAATACCACTTATAACACACCACCTCCAGTTCAAAACACTCCCACCGTCCAAACTTATCCAACCCAGCATATACAAGGGGCACATTTTGTCACTCCTAATGCGCAATATGTTCCTCCGGTATATGCAGCGGAAACACAAGCCTTTACCAACCCAGTAACGGTCAGGTTCCAGCCCGAGGTGGATCAATACGAGGAAATGGAAAAGGAGGAAAAAGTGAGGGCGGATGATATGTTGTTAAAAGAGATCCACAGTCTTAAAGAAGCAATAAGAAACCTTCAAGTTGCTCGAGGAAGCAAGAGTGTAGAATATGAGGATTTGTGTGTTCAGCCAGACGTCGATTTGCCCGTGGGCTACAAGTCGCCAAAATTTGATACGTTTAATAAAACGGGCGACCCCCATACACACTTAAGGGCTTATTGTGACAATCTGGTTGGAGTAGGTAGAGATCAGAATATAAGGATGAAACTATTCATAAGAAGCTTATCTGGTGAGGCTCTTACTTGGTATACACAGCAAGATGTTTGTAAATGGTGTGGTTGGAGCGATATGGCACAAGACTTTATCGAACGATTCAGTTTCAACACCGATATCACACCAGATAGAGTCTACATGACTAAGGTAACCAAGAAGTCAACTGAGTCATTCCGTGAGTATGCACTGCGGTGGAGGTCAGAAGCAGTCAGGGTTCAACCCCCGATGAGTGATAGAGAAATGACTGCCACCTTCATTGAATGCCAAACTGGCATATTTTATGAGAAAATGATAGGCATGATGGGGCAAAAATTCACAGAAGTTGTCAGAATGGGAGAAGCCTTAGAAGAAGGAATCAAATCAGGAAAAATTCAGGATCTTACTGCTTTACAAGCTGTAAACAAAGTTATTTAATCTGGTTCGATCAGTGGGACCAAAAAGAAAAAAAAAGATGTAGCTGTAGTCATGAATATCCAAGGACATAAGCCAAGCCAAGCCGTTACATACTTTAGCCATCCACAACAACCTTTCTACCCTTACCAATACGCTGAACCTTACCAAGCTCCACTAACCCCTTATCTTGTCTACAACGCCCAAGCAAACTACTACCAACCTCGAGCACCTCCATATCAAAACCCACGTCCATATCAATCTGTTCAAGCTCCCACTTACCAAAATCGACCACATACCACACCTAAAGCCCGTCCAAACCCTGATATCAAAAATACCCGTAATTACACTCAGTTCGCTGAACCCTTGGCTCAATTATTTAAAAGAATGAAAGCAGCAAGCGTGATACAATCGATTGAAGGGAAAATTCCCGATCCTATTCCAAGGTGGTTTGATGGTTCCAAGCGTTGTGCATACCATTCTGGAGTTGCTGGGCGCGACACTGAGGATTGCTATGGGCTCAAAAACAAAATCGAAGCCTTGATTAAGGAAGGAGCGATCCAGCTCACTGGAGCTCGGCCTAATGTGGAAAACAATCCTTTACCTACTCACGAAAATGCCAACGTGAACATGATAACTGTTGAGGAAAATAAGGATTTGAAAGAAGCCATTGCGCCAATTGGAAAGATGGAAAGGGGCATGTCATCAACTTTTGTTGCTCCCGTGGGAACAGTCCAAAGACAAGCACCAATGAAGATTGCTGCTACAACTACTCACAACACCGAGACACCGACCATCTGAGGTGTCGAACCAGGAGAAACTTTGAAGAATTGGACTTGTACTCCGTCTCTGATTCGCCGAGAGTCTTGGTAGATTGAACATGTAGTGAACTTTTTTGAGATAGCACGATTTTAGAATTGAGGCTTAAATCGTGCCCCAAAAATTTTGTTGTTGCCTCATCTTTTGGAAGCTTAAATTGCAAAATCTATTAATGCATTTCTGATTTTCCTTAATTGTCTACTATCTGTTATTTTTTATTTTATTTAATATATAAATTATCAAATCTGCTAATTTTATGATTGTGACACGAATGAATAAAGTTTATGTCCCGAACACGATGGGAAGACAATGTATATCTCGAGAGAATAACAAAGAAATTAGAGGACAAGACAAGATTCCACTTGGAAGGAAATGCAATAGCCGATAGATAATGACACAAGCATGAAGGCTATCAAGTCAAGATCAAATGATGACATTAGATTAAAGTGCCTAGTTTGCAACCTTTCCTTTAATGTACCATACGAACTACGCTGACCTGATTTCCTCGGCGGGATACGTAGGCAGCCCACATAGGGTTCGGTTGCATTATAACAGAAAGTCCAAAAATTCTTATGTAAGGAGAACTACACATGGCCTGATTCCCTCGGTGGGATTCGTAGACTATCAACATACGGGTCAGTCATATTTAGGTAGAAATCCAACAAACCTTTTACCACTTATGTAATAGAACTACGCTGACCTGATTCCCTTTGTGGGATACGTAGGCAATCCATATCGGGTTCGGTCCTTTATTAGAAAATTTCAAACCATATTTATGTATCTTCTGAACTACGTTCCGACCTGATTCCCTTGGAGGGATACGTAGGCAACCTATATAAGGTTCGGTCACACCACAACATAAGTTTAGTATACTCTCACGAGGTCAAAACTGGGGCATATCTTGAAAGATATAGACGAGAGAATGGTCGGATATCGACAAGATTAAGGCTATCAGACAGGAAGTATTTTAGACAAATGACCTTTCAATTGTTTTGGAAGCGTCACAATCTAAAGTTGGCAGAAATATTTACAACTTACATACCTATATTTACATATATATCTTTCCTTATATATACATACTTACATACATACTTACATATATAATTTTTAAATGAAACACTTTCCTTCAATCGTTTTCACTACTATTCATCTACCGAGGCTTGAACGGAGATAACAAGATCCAAACAAACAAGACGAATGGAGCGCCAACAACATCAAGTTTCAAGTCAACACGAATCAACTTCCCCCTCCCAAACTAAGAATTTTTCTTTGAGTGCAGGAGCTTAAAAACCGCGAGACCAACAGTCAAGTCTATCGATCATGGTCGAAAAACATCATTTGGCTCATTGTGGCCTCGCCTTAAAAGCCAAACGACTTTATTTCCAAATTTATCTTTAATCTTATTTTTATCACAATAACTTTGTGACTTTATTAACAAATATACTTGTTTTTGTAGGTTATCGAGATTGAAGGCGAATTAAATCAGGATTACGTGTCATTAAGTTGGCCTGTCATGATACCATCAACATCATCAGCCGAACGGCTACGCTGTCATTTTCCTCCATACTTTATCAGTTACTTTATTATTCACTGTACCTACTTTAACCACTTTACCCTGAACTTTACAGGAATTATCATTAAGTCTCCGAAGACAACCGGAGGCAGCATTTGGCTATTCAACCTCTTCTGCATTAGCCAAACGGCTACACTATCACCTTACTCTACCAATTACTTTATCATTTACTTTACCAACTCTAACGACTTTATCCTGAACTTTACAGGAATTATCATTAAGTCTCCGAAAATAACCGGGGCATCATTTGGCTATACAACCTCATGTGCATAAGCAAATGGCTACATTCTTATCATTCACTTTACCAACTTTAACGACTTTACCCTGAACTTTACAGGAATTATCATTAAGTATCTGAAGACAACCGGAGACATCATCCACTATACGACTTTACCCTGAACTTTACAGGAATCTTCATCAAGTGTCCGAAGACAGCTGGAGACATCATTCACTTTACCTACTTTAACGACTTTACCCCGAACTTTACGGGAATCTTCATCAAGTCACTGAAGACAACCGGAGACATCATTCACTTTACCTACTTTAACGACTTTACCCCGGACTTTACGGTAATCTTCATCAAGTCTCCGAAGACAACCGGAGACATCATTCACTTTATCTACTTTAACGACTTTACCCCAGACTTTACGGGAATCTTCATCAAGTCTCCGAAGACAACTGGAGATATCATATGGCTATACAACCTCATTTTCATAAGCCAAACAGTTGCACACTTACTTTACTCCCTACTTTATCATTCACTTTGCTTGCTCTAATGACTTTACCTTAAATTCCACAGACGTCATTTATCATCGAGTCCAGGAAGACAACCGGAGGCCTTATTATTATCATTAAAGTCTCCAAATACAACTGGAGATATTATTACATCTTCGGATAAACATCACGCATTCATTCAAGTCCCTGAAGACAACCAGAAACAACATTTGGCCACACTGCCTCATTATAAGCCACACGGCTTCATTCTTATTTTCACACTCATATTTATTATCATTTTTACATTCTTTATAAGTTTTACATTTTCAACTTTACCCCAGACTTTATTACTGATTTTGACATGAATTTCAGTTTTGACAGAAAGTACAATCTACATACAGAGAGACAGCGCAATGTGGAACTTTATCTTATGTAGTGAACTGGGGCAAATTTGCTGAAGAGGAATATCAAACTCACAAGCAAGGTCACAAATTTACTCTCGAACTCAATTCCGTCTACGTCCTCAAACACGTGATACGTAGGTTAATTTTCTTTCATATCCACCGCCAAAACCCTACTTAATCAACTCTTTTCACAATATTGTACCGTTTTCTATATCCCTGTCTCACCATAATTCAACACTGGGGCAAAAGCGTAGCGTCGGTATCGATTCACTTCTCTCGAACTACATGCAACCTGATTCTCACAAAACCCATTGTTTAACCATTCCTTCTGCCCCATAATATTTTCCACCAATTCTCCTAACCCCTATTCTCTCAAGTTCTTCCAAGTTCACATACGTTGGTCGGAATAAAATTGGCTACTACGTCAACTTCTTCGCTCAAAAACTCTTACATCGTCTTCGGTCGAAGAGGGGTATCTGTTGACACCCAATTCCATCTCTCCTTTATTCCTATGTATTCCTTTGGGTTTCCAATTATTATTAACGATCTAATTACTTTATTTTCATCACTATTTTAATGCTACAACTATTAATACTATTATTCTTGTTATTGTCGTCTTGACTATTTTATTATCAACGACAATAGTATTATTTTATCACCACTTTAATAGATTGTGATTATTTCATATCAAGATTCGACTTGTTAAATTAATTATAAATCCAAGTTTTTATTAGTATCTACATACATGGTGGGGTTATAATATTAGTACTTTATTTTCTAAGTATTGATCGTCGATTGCCATCATATAATAATATGTTGCAATTGCCATTAAATTAGAAACCCAATGAATTTATTTGGAATAGGATTTTCAGCCAAATAAATGGCCCAAACGGATCAGCCCACGTTTTTTAATTTTACAGACCAGCCCACTATCCCTCTACCCGATCCAGCCCACATCCTAATAACCTACCCGACCCGGCCCAACCTTTATATTTTTCATTACCTAAAACCTAAAGAACGGATGCGCCGCCTTATCTCCCCTCTCTATTTCTAGAAAAACCCTAATCTCCTTTAACCGAACACAGTCCTTTCTTTCCATTTCCATGCAAAATTTGTCCTCACGTCTTTTTTCTGTCGTTGAAATGGCAGAGGATTCCTTTTCTCGTTTCAAACACAACAGATCCTCAAAGACCAGAGGAATTCGGTCCACTTCGGGCAAAAATCTGAAGCAAAGCATGTGAAAGGACTCCAACGTTCGGATTTGCAGAAACTTTGACTCAATTTCGAATTTTGGTTCCAAAATCCCGCTCGTTAGAACCCTAACCCTAGCATGCATTTCATATAAATACACCTCTTACGTTTTTATTTTAGGGGGAACCATGACATACATTTTGAAAATTGTTTGAGATAAACAAAGTTTTTTTTTTTTAACAAGAGTATACTGTTTCGGCTGATATCAAAATTTTCGATTCGAAAGACTTTTTAGAGTTCGGGCTCGTCGTGTTCGAGCATAGATCCGAGACTCCCACACCCAGTTCACGGTACCCAAAACAGGTCGGCAATTTCCCTTTTCCTTGTAGTTTATTTTCATTTCTATTTGATGCGTATATGAGTTGATTTCTGTAGTTAGTTAAGCTCAGTTAAATTCAGTTCAGTGTAGCTCTAAGCTTGCTTAGCGTGTCAATCATGTTGTTTGTTGGTAATTTAACTTAGATTAGGAACCAAGCCTGCTTGTATGCTTGATTAAATATCCATGTTCAGTGTTAATCTGCATCCATATGCTTAGTTCAATGATTAGCATACTTAGTGTCCAAAATTATGAGTCAATATGTTTGATTATATGCACCATGTATTAATTAGTAAAGACAATCTTAAAATCATGTTACTAGTTTGCTTGTGATTAATATATGTCCCACTTTGAAGAGTATGATAAAATCATATTCAGTTCATAATGTTTCCTGAGTTTAAATCTGGCTCGATGAGCTGTGTTGTTTTAAGATTCAACAGTTCTGAATTTCTTATAAAAATATATTTAAATGTCTTGCACTCTTAATTGCGCATATTTGTAGTTCAAACTAATAAAATAGACTGTTAGATTGGTTCAGCTGAGGTGCTGACTACCTTTATTGTGCACTTGAATTATTTCTGCTCTAAATATGTTCATTCCTCCTTCCTCATCTTTGGACTAAAACTTAGTTTTAATACCCATTACCTTATCCTATGTTGAAAATGATCTCATGCATTGCTAAAAGTCCATATGAACTTTAAGATTCAACTATAAGATGTTTGTTTGTCCAAATCTATGTGATGAGCCCTATGCTTTGTTTTCATATATTTCGCGACTTATACGATGTTTTCCTGGTTATTTCCTTATTTTACATTTGTGCTATTTAGTGGCCGTTTCTTTCAGATGCTTTTGTTTTTAGAACTTCAGATCTGACTTTATTTTTTCTATTTCTGGAAATTCTGCCATATAATGGTGGTGGAATGAGTGTCTGTCTTAGAAACATTGTTTTTTAGAAATATAGGCAAAGATTTTTAGGTTGCTTATTCTCAGACTTTGGCTTGTGTTGACTTATAACGTCTAGAGATGCTTGGCACTAGAAGTATGTGCACTGTTATGTAATCCAATGCTGTGTTTATTATCTTGGTCATCTCATTGTTTTCTTGTGCCCCCTTTATGCTATTCATGGGATTATGTGCTGGACTGTTAGCATTAGTCTCTCCTATTCTGTTAGGAAATTCTTAGTGTTCGGGTCCAAATGTTGGCTTTTATTGGTTGGTAAATCACAAGTTTTTCTCTTATTTAGGAGTCATGAGATTTTGGGGCAGAATTCTTAGGTTACAATTAGTTTTGGACCACTTCTAAACATTTGCAGTTTCATGTTAACATGTTTAGATGTTAACTTCTAAACATCTTGCACTTTCTTCTGTTTATTTACAACTAAACCCTTTTATGCAAATTATCATTTTTCTACAAATCCTATTTTAAACAGCATTATTATATCTCTATTTATAACTTTAGCAACACTTACAAACTATTTTCCCAAACATTTAAAATGTTATATTTGTATATTTTTAGTCCTAATTAATTAACGTAAGTCCGGTCGGTTAACCATTGTTAATGGGTCTTAAAGGGTGCCTAATACCTTCCCTTTAGATTAATTGAACCCTTACCTAGAATCTTAAGTTAGTAGACCTTAAAACGGAGTTAACTTTAGAAAATAACTTTAATGAACTTTAGGTGTCCTAATTCTCCATAAATAATTCGGTGGTGACTCCTTAACTTTAATTAACCCCGGAATTATCGAGATGTTGTAAACTATTTTAACTCCGGTTAAAATAGGGTATAACACTAGTTACCTCCATAATCTAACATACATGCCTGTAACATATCCTCAAGAGTTTGAATGGTACGCTCAGCTTGCCCATCGGTCTGCGGATGAAATGTCGTGCTAAGGCTCACTTGGGTCCCTAAACCTTCTTGGAAAGACTTCCAAAAATTAGTTGTGAACTGAGTCCCTCTATCAGAGATAATAGATGCTGGGACACCATAGAGTCTTACTATCTCTTTAACATAAAGCTTTGCATAATCTTCTGCCGCATACGTTGACTGGTAAGAAATGAGCTGACTTCGTAAGTCTATCCACAATCACCCATATAGAATCATACTTACGTCGAGAATGGGGTAAACCTGTAATGAAGTCCATGTTAATTACTTCCCACTTCCAAGTTGGAATTTCTATAGCTTGCAACAATCAGCCCGGCTTTTGGTGCTCGATTTTCACTTGTTGACAGTTGCGACATTGAGCTACGAATTCCGCTATATCTTTCTTCATCCCATTCCACCAATATATTGATTTATGATCATGATACATTTTCGTTGCTGCGGGGTGGACAGAATAACGGGAACAATGAGCTTCTCTCAATATCTGGTGGCGTAAACCTGCCACATCAGGAACACATAATCTGCCTCGACATCGGAGAACTCCGTCTTCTGAAATGTCAAATGCTGACTCCTATTTCTGAGGGAGTGTATCTCTGTAATGCCTTAACATGGAATCTTCGTATTGTCGCTCCTTCACTTCCGCTACTAGCGACGAGACTGCTGAATTCTGAATGGCAGTTCCCCTGCTACCTGAGTCCACTACTCGAACTCCTAGGCTGGCTAACTGCCGAAGCTTACGAGTCATTTCTCTCTTCTCTTGTCGTACATCACATAAACTTCCCATAGATCTGCGGCTAAGAGCATCATCCACAACGTTTTCCTTTCCGGGGTGATACAAGATATCAACATCATAATCTTTTAGCAATTCCAACCATCGTCGTTGCCGTAAATTCAACTCTTTCTGCTTGAAGATATACTGAAGACTCTTGTGATCGGTATAAATATCCACATGGACACCATATAAATAATATCTCCATATCTTTAATGCATGAACCACTGCAGCCAATTCTATATCATGGGTTGGGTAATTCTTCTCATGTCTCTGTAACTGCCTTGAAGCATACGCAATCACTTTACCATGTTGCATCAACACACAATCTAGCCCAACGCCTGAAGCGTCGCAATAAACAACATAACCTTCCAATCCCTCTGGAAGTGTCAAGACTGGGGCAGAAGTCAATCTACCTTTTAACTCTTAAAAGCTACGTTCACAAGCATCTGTCCATTGAAACTTCGTTGATTTCTAGGTCAACTTTGTGAGTAGTGCAGAAATAGAAGAAAAAACTTCCTCAAATCTCCTGTAATAACCTGCTAAGCCCAGAAAGCTACGAACCTCTGTAGGAGTTGTGGGCCTTGGCCAAGTCTTCACGGCCTCAATCTTTTGACTGTCCACTCGAATACCATCGGCTGAAACAATATGTCCCAGAAATATCACTGAGTTCAACCAAAACTCACACTTGTAAAATTTTGCAAATAACTCTCGAGTTCGAAGAACTCTAAGGACAGTACGCAGATGATCTGCATGTTCTGCCTCGGATCTAGAATACACCAAAATATCGTCAATGAATATGATCACAAATAAATCCAGGAAGGGCCTGAACACATTATTCATCAAATCCATAAATACTGCCGGTGCATTAGTTAGTCCAAATAACATTACCCGGAACTCAAAATGACCATATTTTGCTCTGAAGGCTGTCTTAAGAATATCTTTCTCCCTAACTCTCACTTGATGATACCCGGACCTCAAATCTATCTTTGAAAACCATTTGGAACCTTGTAATTGATAAAATAAGTCATCAATCATCGAAAGAGGATATTTGTTCTTAATCGTCACCTTATTCAATTGCCAATAGTCAATGCACATTCTCAAGGAGCCATCTTTCTTTCGGACGAACAATACGGGTGCTCCCCACGGGGATGAACTAGGCCTAATAAAGCCTTTCTCAAGCAAGTCTTTCAATTACTCCTTCAACTCTTTCAATTCTGCGGGTGTCATTCTATAAGGAGGAATAGATATAGGATTAGTGTCTGGCAACACATCAATAGCAAAATCAATCTCCCGCTCGGGAGGGAGGCCTGGAAGCTCTTCCGGGAACACATCTGGAAATTTATTCACCACGGGAACTGACTGAAGAGTTGGCGATTCAGCTTCTACATCTTGAACCCGAACTAGATGATAAATACAAACTTTCGTGATCATTTTCCTTGCCTTTAGATAGGAAATAAACCTACCTTTTGGTGACGCAGTATTCTCTTTCCATTCTAAAACTGGTTCTGCCGGAAATTGGAAACGAACCATCTTCATTCTACAATCAACATTGGCATAGCAAGAAGCCAACCAATCCATGCCCATAATAACATCAAAGTCTACCATTTTTAGCTCATACAAGTCAACCATAGTACGACGGTCACAAATCACAACTATACAGTTTCTATATACTCGGTTAGCTATTAACGATTCACCCACGGGTGTAGACATCTCAAAACGTTTGATCGACTCCGGTTCGACTCTAAATCGACCCGCAATATATATAGTAACATATGACAATATAGAGCCCGGATAAATCAAAGCATATACATAATGAGAAAATATCGATAATATACCTGTGACCATGTCAGGAGAAGACTCAAGATCTTGGCGTCCAGCCAAAGCATAAACATGGTGCTGAGGACCGCTAGAACTGGGAACTCTCCCTCTGCCTCTACCATGGCCGACTGGCGCATGTGAACCTGGCCCCATAGGGTGTACAGACGCTGAAGATCCGGCTACCGACCCTGAAGGTTGGGTCCTACGTCTACCATGAACTGAGGGCAACCACACATAATATGGCCTGGTCGACCACATGAATAGCAAACATCTGAACCCGATCGGCATGGACCCCAATGTAACTTCACACACTGAGAACATCGTGGAACGTGTGACCTCGCCTGACCCAAATCACCTCTAAACTGAGATCCCGAAAAGCTCTGACTCGGCTCGGAATGAGTGGATCTATCAAATCTCTGGCCTGAAAATCGTGGAGGTGCACTAGTCATAGGATAGCCTGAATGCCTGGAAAACTGTTGCCTGTGCCCACCTCTGAACTCACTCATCGGACTCGAAAATCTGGCCCTCTTGTTATGTCCTCTATCATGCTCGCGTTCACTTTTTTGTTGTTGTAGACTTTCATCCAAATTCTGAGCATGGGCCTGAGTGCGTGCAATATCCATATTGTCCTGAAGGGACGCGGTCAAGCACCTATCCATCAAATGTGGCCCTAGGCCTTTCACAAATCGGTGCACTCGGTCACCCATATCCGCCACCATGGCCGAAGCATACCTAGCCAAAGAATTGAAGCGGAGACTATACTCTAGAGCACTCATGCTACCTTGCTTCAAGTTCAAGAATTTATCGGCTCTAGCTCGCCGAACTTCTGGAGGCATATAATGTCGGAGGAAACCATCAACAAACTCTTGCCATACCGGGGGAGGTGCATTGGCTCCCCGTGAAGCCATCCAAACCGTGTACCAATGGATCGAGACATCTCTCAATCTATATGATGCTAACTCCATCGATTCGGTGTCCGAAGCATGTATCAACCGAAGCGTTCTCAACATACCATCAATAAAATTTTGAGGGTCCTCATCCAGCTTTGATCCAAAGAATTCTGGAGGATTTAAGGTAATAAAATCACGGGCCCTTGCACTAACAGCCCTATCACTTTGCCCTGTACTGTGCCGCTGAGTCTGGGCAGTAACCTATTGAGTAAGAAAATGTATGGCCTCTTTTACATCTTGGCCTGAAGCATCCGGTGGAAGAGCCGGATGTGCTGGAGCTGGGGCGGAGGCTCCCTCACGCTCTTCTAATATAGGTACTGAACGGGAGGACTGAGATTGAGCCGCACTCTGGGACTCACTTTCCTCTACTACCGGTGGCGGTGCTTTTTCGGCCCGCTTTTCTGCCACCGTCTTGCCCTTTTGGGCTGCTGTAGCCTTTCTCTTTACAGAAATTTCTGAAATACACAACACACGGTTAAGGAACAAGTTCTTATATCACAGCTCTATCGCACGATTCTTATAAAGAAGGAAGGTCATTTATTCCTAAAATGCCCGCAGCCTCTTGTTTATAAGTGTGGCGCGCAACACACCCATAACCAAGACTCTACTAGACACGGTTCGTAGACACACCCAAGGACTGAACTGCTCTGATACCACTTTTGTCACGACCCGACTAGAGGGGCCGCGACGAGCACCCGGTGCTAGCCCACCCGGGCACCCCTTGGCTTACACTTACACTTACATCTAGGTGAGACACATAATAAAACATATATTTCTAGTTGTCCGGCATGCTAGTCCCATTGGACAACAACATTTTTTATATCATCATAAGCATCTATGCCGTATCAATATACATAAGCCGACAAGGATAAAAAAATGATATACAAAATATAGGCCGACAAGGCCAAACACATCTAACCACATACACATGTCTACGAGCCTCTAAGGAGAGTATGTCATATCATATAGGCGGGATAGGACCCCGCTATGCCCATAATTATGTACACAAAAGAATAAGTACCCAAAAGCTATAGCTCCGAATGAAATGGAGCTCTGCTATGTAGTCCCTGAAAATGTAGCAATGGATCAAGTATGTCTCCCTGTGCACCTGCGGGCATGGCGCAGCGTCCACAAACAAAAGGACGTCAGTACGAAGATTGTACTGAGTAGGTAAAGCATGAACAATGTCAACATAGAGGCATAATGTACAACATAAGAAAATAGCATAGGGTGGAGATCGTAATATCATCGTCATAAGCACTTACTTGCCTTTCATAGGAGCTTCCCATTTCTAATGCGTATTTGTGTACATACATCTTTATCCGTATCCGTACCCATTTATGTTGCGTTCATCGCCGTATTCATATACATAATCTTATTCATATTCGTATTCATATACATAATCTTATTCATATTCGTATTCATACTCATATTTATATTGTTCTCCATGTCATGTACAACATGACTATAATCATAATGCATCAAGAATCATAACTCAATCCAAACATTTACTCAAAAGTGGTACTATTCCCACATTCATGACCCATTTCCTACATCATTGTACAATCCAAGTCTTTCAACTTTCAAATATCTTAAATAACATAGAAAGATCATAAAACTTTAACTCAATCCAAACATTTACTCAAAAGTGGTACTATTCCCACATTCATGACCTATTTCCTACATCCTTGTACAATCCAAGTCTTTCAACTTTCAAATATCTTAAATAACATAGAAAGATCATAAAACTTACCTTAGATGTTGTAGGAACAAGCCTTGGTTGAAAATACTTCACTTGAGCAAAACCCTAGTTTCACCCGCACTTGGATTTCTTACTTTGGATGAACTTTAATGAGTTTCTCACACTTGATTCACTTAGTTTGATGTAGATGATCACTAACATCTCTTGAATTTGTGTGAAATAAATGTAGAGAGATGTTTTAGAGAGAAGGGGTGAAATGTGGAAATGAAACAATGAACTTGGTCCCCTTTTTAATAACCCAAAATCTGATCTGTTGGGGACATTATATGGTCCATTATATGGGCCGTATAAATTTATACGGTCCGTATAAGGAACCGTGAAATGTACCTTTCATCGACCCGCTTCTGTGACCATTATACGGTCCATTATACGGGCCGTATAATTTTATACGGTCCGCATAACTGACCGTATAATCCCTCCAGTGAGTGGTCTTTACTCTGATGGTTCTGCGGTCCATTATACGGTCCGTATAACATTATATGGTCCGTATAATGAGCCGTATAACCCATCAGTCCACTGAACTTGTTCTCAGTACTTCGTTTGATCTCCAATCCTTATGGGGTCTTCTTAACACTTGTTCAACACTCCATTAACAATCTAAGGGACGTTATAACTCTTCCCCAGAACATCATTAAGCCGTCGTCAACGTGTTACTCATAATTCTCATCTGATACCTATCGTATGCCTTGCCTTCTCTTGGCAACTTTCTCGTCTAACATCGGATGTATTTGAAATATTACTTAGGGTCATCAATTGTCATTATTTACCTATTGAAACACCATACACTTCATGCTCTTCGTTATCCCATTCACTGTGTATCAACGAAAAAATTTCCGAAGTGTAACATTATGAAATTGCTAAGTGTGACTAGAAGCCTCTAAAACTAAGAATTTGTTTTAAAAATAGGAATTTGATGGATTTACAGCTTGTCATGTTGATTTTTTGAATAGTTTGGGTCCTGTTTAGTTTTGTGTGTGTGTTTAATCACTAGTTTTAGGAACTATTGTATGAGGCAAATAATAGGAAATGGGAGAACTTGTTTGTCTAAAATTGAGAACCAGGGGCCTAGGCTGGTGTTTTTAGGACTATGGTGTGTTGTTTGTGGTTTCACTATGACATGTCCTCTCTTTCAGGCTTGTTTGTTGTCTAGGTTGCTGTGTAGTATGATCTGTAAGCTTACTTGACTAAGTAGGCCTTAAATGTCCCTTGAATGCCATATCATTAGAAGTCAATCATACAAACAAAGTTCAAATTGACCCTCAAAAAGAGTTTGAAACTTACTCTATTGATAGCACAGGATTTTCTTTCCTTTCCTTTCTATGTGCCTGATTTTTTAAAGTTGTTTTCTTTGCCTCCTGCTTACTGTTTGAACTATCCTTTGCTTTGGCAAACTAAGACTAAATTAAATAGGTTAGCATGTACTTTCTTTGTTTATCACATGGGCACTTGGCCATTTATGTGCATTATCTTTAGTTGTATGCTTACTATAGACTGGCTATGTGCTACTTGCTTGTATAATTCCCACCCCTGCTTTCTTTATTTGAACCAAGACATGTCTGATGGGATGTGTTGAACTTAGGACAGTGTCATGGACCTATCTTAGTTATGGTTTCGGCCTTTTGGGGATCTGTAATTGCTTCCATATGAGTTTTCTATCATTTGTGACTTGTTGTGGCCATAGTTAATTCATGTTTATACCTAAGATAGTATCATGTCTCTCCTTTAATATCTTTGGAAATTCCTGAATTACTAAGTGCGTTGTTCGAACTTCTCCCTTTGACCATGTTTTGAGCTCAACTATATTTAATGAACCTGCATACTTGTCCATTAGGTATTTGAACTTGCTTAAAGCTAAATCTAGTTTGCAACGAATTAGAACCTTGTTGTTTGAATCTGTAACCTGCTTAAGTGAGGAATATGGCTAAAAATGACCTCTAGAAACATATTTAGCTCCCTCTTGGTTCAAAAAATGAACTTGTTAGCTAGGACCTGTATTGAACCTTGAATAGTAAAAACTGAGAATCTGAGACTATTTTGAACTTATAACTTGCATCATTTGACATCTTGAACATGTTTTGAGCTAAACTGGTTCCCTGAATTTGTAATCTTATTTCTGTGACCTCTTGTTTGGTAATCAAAGATTGTAAATGAACTTGACATTAATTTAACTTGTTGATTGGTTTGAAAATACCGTTCTGAACTAGCTTAATCCACTCACTTGGCTCATTGACTCCTGATTTCTTAAAACTGGAAACTAATATATGGCTCTTGCCTTGTCTTGACTGTGTCTTTGGCTAGGTTTGGCACTCCCTTACCCCCTTCTCATTTCCATTATATTGCTGCTACTTGCCTTGGTCACCTTGAATTCCCACCTTGGTTTTTACTTATGGTGTTGCTGTATCTATGTTACTTGACCCTATAAGCCTTGCTTTGTCTTACATGTTGACTAGTAAACTGAAACCTTCCACACATTACTTTGTTTGATGTACAAGTGATTATTTTCCCAGGCTCTGTTGTCGTTCTAGGAATTGGCTGATGAATTGATGGTCTGGTCTTGCTTATGAATTCTAAATCACTAGCTTGTGTCATGTTGGTTTGCCTTTTTTGCGGATTTGTGTATCTATATTGGTTTTGATCATAGTATGCTGGGTTTCTGATTTGTTGTGGTCATCTAAAGCTAAGCAAATATAGTCTAAAACAAGATTAAAACTGTGTAGAAAGATTAAGTGTGGTGTTTGTTCTGTGATTCCCCATCTTTTTTTTTTATCTATATGGGAAATTTGAGATTGTCCCTTATGTACATTGCCTCTGTCTGCTTGATTCAAAATGAACTATGCATATTGTATTGCACCTAGGAATAGTATCATGCTCCTTTTAGTTGCACTTTGGATTCTCTGAACTGCTAGTGCTTCTTTCTAAAATCTCCTTTTTAGCTACGACTGGTTCTGATCACTATATGTACCTACTTGATCTCTATTTTTCACCTTCGGCTCATCTGTGTGACTCGGGAATAAAAATGAGTTAGACTATCATTTGAAGATTTTACCAATGTCCCTATAAGACCTGAGGTTGTTAGAAATACTTTGCAACTTGGAGTTTGAACCTTTGTATGAAAATTTCTGAACTTGAACTTGTTTTGACCTTAGCCAGTGAATCTGGAAAATAACTTGTTGTTTATACCCTTTCCTTGCTTATTCCTTTGGCTTAATTGGAACTCCCTTATCTCATCTCTTCTCTATGCTATTGTTTTCCCTTTTATCATTTAGACTCTTGTTTTGTTTTATGAAACTGCTGCTTGTGGGATTTATTGACAGTAGCCTTGCCTTGTTTGTTTATCGACCTGACACCTTGTCTAGATCCTTGCCCATTTTAGCGTATTTGAGCTTATGTGCTAACTTTTCAAACTTGGTGATACTTTGGACATGACTCTTGACTTAGGATAAGAATTTGTAAGATATTTTGATCCTAATTAGACTTAAATTGAACTTGCTATATGATTGTTTGATATCACTTAGTTGGTAAGTTTTGAATACCTAGTATATATTAGTGTATATGGAAGGTATGCTCTTTAAAGGGTTTTTCTCTCCATATGAGGTATATTAGGGGTATATCGTGTATCTCACAACCCTAAAACTTAGAAAATTTTAAGAAATGGAATAGTATACCACGTGGTATACCATGTATACTACTCTTTGACACTTAGAAAATTTTCAAGAGGATAAGGATCTGTGCTTGTTATTTGGGCCTGTCATTTATGTTACTATACTTGGCTTATCATTACTATTGCTTTGGGCTTATTCCCCATTTGGGTCATTTTTGGTTATTTACCGTCATGAATTGTTAAGTGGGTCAGTCAAAATAAATTGTAATTAATTTTTGCTTTTGTAATAATTATTATAATCTCAATTTTTATACTTAGTTTAATTCATGAATGTATACTAATATCATGCATAGCCGTTTGTATCTTTGTCCATTCAAACCTGTTGGTGGGTCCCAACGGGGCCCACTAACATATCTAGATCGATTCAACCCAACTTGGAGTGAAATTGGAGCATACGTTGGATTTAAGACGAATCCAATTGCATAAACACTTTCCTTTTGGGCTTAGTCAGCCCAAACTCTCTATCTTCTCTAATTATGTACTTTAAATATTTATTTGCATAATCGTTGTGCCAATTGGAGCCCTTATGAGATTGTCATATTTTAAAGTCTCCAAAATGAATTTGCTACAAATCTAAGACTAATTCTAAGTCATTAATGCAAATGAGGACTGATTTGATTAGAAGGACTAAAACTGTCAATTTTCGTGCAATTAAGGACTAATTTGAACATTTGTGAAACCTGCGGACTTATGACATATGGACTGATTTGGACTAATATTCAAAACTTGTGGGACTAATTGTGACTATTTAGACTTAGGCTAAAAAATAAAACTTTGACTAAAACTTGACCAAAAGATTGAATAAAAATGGACTATATATGTAGAATACGATTGATATATGGACTATAATAGTATGCCTAAAATTATTTTCCTAAAAACTATTTTCTATACGTAAAAATATTTTTTCAAAATGATTTTTGGGTGGACTTACGCAGAGTCCTACTTAGGTTAAGAGCCTTCGGGTATTAGCCTAAGTGTTCTAGTCCGACACCCTAAACGCCCAATATTAGGCAAAATTTTACCACTTTTGTTTCTTGAAACGTGATATATTTCACATGAATGACTAAAATCTTTTATTGTGAAAATATAAACCGAAACAATTTTTCACCATAAACAATTCATATCTACAAAGGCATACTATTAGAACCTGTAGGTCAACCGTATTTTACGGATTCTTAATACCGGGGTGCCTAACACCTTTCTCAGGGGATCACCAGAACCCTTACCCAAACTTTGATTAGATTAGGATTCTTTTAAAATTTAAACATTTTAAATGAACCCTTTTTGAACTGATTTTTCCTAATTTCCTAAAAATTAGGTGGCGACTCTAATTTATTTTTTCTTGGTACGACTGACAGCCGTACTTCCCCGGGACACTTTCCTTTTAAATGAGGTAAGGGCAAATACGAATCAGAAAAAATAGAACTGTGGTAGGTTTAATGCAAATTTCAGAAGCTAATAGTAGTCTGGAACTATTCTAATCAGTGCATATAGCTTAAATAGGCATTGAACACAACTTAACATGCCTACAGTTACGACATTAAACATTATCTAAACTCACACAGATTGTATAATGTAGTAGTGACTAAGATAAGGCCACAATGAGCTGATATCATCACCATAAATCTAACACATACTTGACTATATAATAACTACACTAGATAAATCAAAATATAAGACAGACCAACAATCAAACCAGGCTAACAATGCACTAAACAATATTGAACATTCAACTAAGCAAACATATCAAAATCTAAGCCTACTGCATACTTAACTAAACAACAATTAAGCCTAAATAATAATATTAAACAGGCATATGAAAACCTACAAAGGATAAACTAAGCTACCAAACATGTTAACAACTAACTAAACATATTAGCAACTAATTAAACATATTAGAAACTAACTAAACACATTAGCAATTAACTAAACGTATTAGCAACTAACTAACACATAATTAAACTAAATAAGCACACAAATTACTGAAAAATAAATAAAAGGAAAGAGATTTATCATTTCTTTGCCCAGCCTTGTCGAGAATGAAAATGGAAGCTCCTTGTCCTTCTCAACCACGAAACTCAGCCACAAAAGAAAAATGATTAATTTTTTTAAAGATAATGAACTCGATTAAGTCAAGGTTTTAAGAAATTTTATTAATGCTAGTTAAATCGAGTTTTTTTGCATTGCTCTTTTGTGTTATGTGAGATATGGGGTTCTTTATATAGAACCCCAAATTTGAAAAGTTTTGCCCTAATTTTTTATGTGGAACTTGTGAAATTTGTAAGGGATTCATCTTGAATCCCACCTAAACCTCAACAACCAATCAAAATCGAGCATTCAAATTAGCAACGAGACAAGTCCCTTAATGGGATTTGTACTCGTTTGACCGTGAATTGCAGAAAAAGCAACATAAAAGAGAGGGTCTTACCTCGATTGGTTGAGACTCGGTGGGAAAAGGAAATGTTTGCCTCAAATGGCTAAGCTAGGTCTATGACAAGCAACGTAAGCCTGAAAAATAGCAATTTCTGACAGCGATGACGCAATGGAGAGAGAAATGCATGGGGCGGCACCTAGGATTTCAAGAGAAACCCTCATTTCTCAGCACACAAGACCCTTGGGTTCTATTTGTGTGTATATGTTTGTGTGTACATATGGCATTTGGGTCGGGTCTGGTCCTATTTGAACCGGGCCTGGTCCTAGAACTGAGGCTCAGTTCATATGTATATGCGTGTATACACATGTATATACACCTGCATATACAAAATTTGTTAAAACGACTAATAATTAATTTAACAACTAGTCAAAATTAAAAACATGTCAATTAATTAACCATTTTAATTATGGTCAAGTTAACAACATAAACTAATTAACCCTTTTCAAATATGACCAAAAGCATACGATGAATTAATTATTTCAATTGTAGCCTTAATTAACACATATCAAATAATTGGCCATTTTAATTATAACCGCAATTAAAACACAACAAGTAATTGAGCCTTTCAATTATGGCCACAATTAACTTATGCAATTAATGAAAAAACCAATTTTGAATCATTTTTTTGTTTTTGGAAATAAATGTAATTAAAGCCAAATAAATTGTAAAATTGAGACGTAATTGATTATCTATTTAATTAATCAATTTTCTTGATTTAACGGAGTAAAATATTTGTCAACTTTGGTACTAATAATTTAACATTTAATTAAATAATTATTTTATACTATTTTGAATTAAACTTGACAAATACACTTGGTATTTATGCAAAATATTTAAAAAGACCTAAAATATATATTTGAAACTATTTTACCAAATGACATGGCAAAATGTTATCGGAATAATTTTTGTAAAAATCATTTTGATTTATAAAAAGTGTATTTCTCTCTGTTTGTGATTCAAGAAATCCAAATAATTAAATAAAATTATCCGAGGTCAAAAATTAGGTGTCAACACTAATAATTTTAATACTATTTGTAGGAAAAGGTAGTCTGACTTGCTTAGCACATGGTCATACAACACATTCATTAACTACATCTGATATAGCAACTACTCTATTAAGCAGAAACTTGTTGAGAACACAAGGTGTGTTATAACGTCCAAATTCACTCCTCAAAGAGAAAGTGTACACGGTCGTATGCAATATAATTTACCCAATAATGAGTTGGAGTCGAATCCCACAGGGAATAATATACTAGACGATCAAGAAAGTAAGGAATTATCACCAACTAAGCTAAGCCAAACACTTTTTCAATATTGATTTTTAATTAAAAATCTAACAAAGATAATACTAACCTAGAAAGCGAGTAAAATGATCAATGGCCACAAGCATGGATACAAGAGAAATTACTCTCAAGTAACGATTCAATGTATTTTACGATTTTACAACAAAGTACGAGTTTGTGTTAATAGATAATAATTTCTAAAATCTCATTGAAAGTCTTCCAACTAAATCAATGAATTTCACTCTAAGCTTTTTCAAGCTTTAGAGTGTGATATTAGGCATAATCAATTTAACCTTAAGTTAACTATCTGATTCCTAGCTCAAGTTATTAGATGAGGTTTAAAGCCTCAAATCCTTATTAATTAATCTTTTCCAACATCAATTTTCCTCTTCCGAGCTCAAATTGAGGTAAATGGGCAAGTCCTAGAGTTAGCTAATCCCTTAAGAAACATTAAAGAACAAGATTAATTAAAGAAACAAAGATCCACTTCATTAGAAGTAAAAATCTTTCAATACATAAGCAAAACAAGAGTTTTAATTCAAACTTTACTCATGAATATTCCCATAAACAAGATTCAAGTGAAGAAATAAATACTACACACTCAGATGTTCATTACAAAGCAAGAAATTCAAGACATGAAGTAAAGGTTTAAGAAAGTGCTCAACCAAATCTTCAAATCTTTAACCCCAAAGTGTGGTGTAGGAACCATAGTCTCCAAAACTTGTGTTGAATGGCCAAAGATTTGGGAAATTTCCCCCAAGTCTTCCTCTTATAATTCCCCAAATTTCCAAAGTCAAAATATGACAAAATAAGCCCCTAACTTTCAGATTTTCGGATTTACAAATCTGGCCATTTTTTGCGCTTTTGCCACTTTTCTCATTTCTTCAATTTGTCGTCTTGCTTTCACTTGGTTTCTTCCGGATCACTTCTAAATCACATAAAACTTGTAAAATGAAAGTAAGCGACATTAAATGCACTATTTTCTCAACCAAACAAGTCAAAAGACTAAGATTAAAGAAAAGATAAGTTGGTAAAATACCAACTCATCAAACCCCCAAACTTAAACTATTGTTTGTCCTCAAGCAATTCAAGACATACAATCTCCTTCCAAGAAATCAACTCAATAGTGTACCAACATCATACCAAGTTAAAAAATTTACTTGAAGCACAAAAACATGACTTTGATTGGCACCAACAATTAATCTAAAACATATGAATCACCAACTTCTCAAAAAAAAAAAAAAACAATTGTTCAAATACCAAACTAATCAAAGTAGCAATCAAGTCATGACACTAAAGCTCCAAAATTTGTCTCTTTATCACAAACGACTTTCTATTGTTCATTACTCCCTGGCGACGGGGTCAAAGTTGATAACGTCCAAATTCACTCCTCAAAGAGATAGTGTACATGGTCGTATGCAATATAATTTATTAATTATGAGTCGGGGCCGAATCTCACAGGGAACTATATACTAGGCCATCAAGAAAGTAAGGAATTATCACCAACTAAGCTAAGCCAAACACTTTTTCAATATTGATTTTCAATTAAAAATCTAACAAAGATAAAACTAACCTAGAAAGCAAGTAAAATGATCAATGGCCACAAGCATGGATACAAGGGAAATTACTCTCAAGTAACGATCCAATGTATTTTACGATTTTACAACTAAGAGTGAGTTTCTGTTAATAGATAATGATTTCTAAAATCTCATCGAAAATCTTCCAACTAAATCAATGAATTTCACTCTAGCTTTTTCAAGCTTTAGAGTGTGATATTAGGCACAATCAATTTAACCTCAAGTTAGCTATCATATTTCTAGCTCAAGTTATTAGATGAGGTTTAAAGCCTCAAATCCTTATTAATTAATCTTTCCCAACATCAATTTTCCTCTTCCGAGCTCAAACCGAGGTAAATGGGCAAGTCCTAGAGTTAGCTAATCCCTTAAGAAACATTAAAGAACAAGATTAATTAAAGAAACAAAGATCCACTTCATTAGAAGTAAAAATCTTTCAATACATAAGCAAAACAAGAGTTTTAATTCAATATTCCCATAAACAAGATACAAATGAAGAAATAAATACTGCACACTTAGATGTTCATTACAAAGCAAGAAATTAAAGACATGAAGTAAAGGTTAAAGAAAGTGCTCAACCAAATGTTCAAATCTTCAACCCCAAAGTATGGTGTAGGAACCCTAGTCTCCAAAAGTTGTGTTGAATGGCCAAAGATATGGGAAATTTCCCCCAAGTCTTCCTCTTATAATTCCCAAAATTTCCACAGTCAAAATATGACAAAATAAGCCCCTAACTTTCAGGTTTTCAAATTTACAAATCTGGCCATTTTTTGCACTTTTAGCCAGTTTTCTCATTTCTTCAATTTGACATCTTTTTGACTTACTTTCACTTGGTTTCTTCCCGATCATTTCTAAATCACATAAAACCTATAAAATAAAAGTAAGCGACATTAAATACACTATTTTCTCAACCAAACAAGTCAAAAGTCTAACATTAAAGAAGAGATAAGTTGGTAAAATACCAACTTATCAATGAGAATGGACAAATCTTTGATGCCATAAACTGATATCAGTTGTACTAAGTGATTCTGTTGGTTGACCACTGACTTTAGCAACTAAGTTTACTTCATTTGGTTGTTGATTTACGAATATGTAGAGACCCTTCCTCTTCTTTACCAATCTCCTTCACCTTCCAACTTGAGAGATCCTAAAATACACAAAAATCAGGATGGAACAATGCAGTACATCTGAGCTCCTTAGTAATCTTTGAAACAAACATCAAATTGTATTTGAACTGAGGAAGTAAAAACATATTACTCAGTATACTATTAGGTGAGATCGAACTTTTTCCAATATTTGTTACTAAAGTAGTGTCTCCATTTGGTAAATGCACTTTTTAGGATTTAAGATTTTCTCAATAGTGAATTTATCCAGCAGTTTTGTATTAGATACCATATGGTTTGTAGCACCTATGTCTATAATTCATTTTGTTACTTCTGATACTAAACATGCATGGCTTATACCTTCACCTTTACCTGTTATGTCCCCATTACCAGCAGCAGAATTGACCATATGTGCACTGTCTTGACCATCCCTATTCCGCATTTGAAGTAGTTACTCATATTGGCTTCTGGTGAATACACAAGATCCAGGTGCCATTTGCTGATGCATTTGATTTATGGCACTCATTTCAGTTCCAACATTCATCTGATTCTGTTATTGTTCTGATATAGACCCATCACATTAGCTATAACCTGATCCTCTAGTGTATTATCATTGATGAACTGGTTGTGAGCATTGGTTTGAGAATTTGTATTAGTTTGAGAATTTTCAGCCTGCACAGCATAAGCTGCAGATCCTTGATATCGAGACCCTTGGAAATTCTGACCATGACCATAATAATTTTCACCTCCTAGTCCTCCTTTTCTCTTCTTGAAACTTGGAGGATATCCTACCAGTGGCGGATCCAGGATTTTCATCCAGGGTGTTCGGAAAAAAGAAGAAGCTAAATATACACTGTAATTTTTTGCCGAGGGTGTTCAAAAGTTAATATATGTACATAAATACAGAAAATTTACCCTATATATACACTATAATTTTTTGCCGAGGGTGTTCGGGTGAACACCCTCACTTCAACGTGGATCCGCCCCTGTATCCTACTACTTTGTAGCAGGTTTCTTTTGTGTGTCCCCTTAATTTGTAGACCTCACATTGCAGATTAGAGTCCTTTTTGTACTTCTGGTAACTAGTACCAACACCATTCCTTGAGTATAAGGCTGTTGGATCATAATTATTCATAGGTGTTGATCCTAACAGGCCACCTGAAGTGTCTGCATAGGCTTTTTTTTCCTTCATCATTTATAATCATAGTATAGACTTTATTTACAGATGGAAGGGGTGTCATAAGTAAAATCTGACTTCTAGCTTGAATATATGAACTGTTTAACCCCATTAGAAATTGGTATAGCTTATATTTTTTAATATATCCCACAAAATCACTAGATCGTTCACAGTTGCAACCAGGAGAAGGGACTGAAGACTCAAATTCATTCCACAAGTTCTTGAGTTTAGTAAAATACACAGAAACTGAACTTGTTCCTTGTGTCAAAGTAGCCTAAATGTAAATGAAAAGTTCTTGAACCACTAACTTCATCAAGCCTTTCTTTTAATTCTTCTCATATAGCCCATGCATTAGAAGCATATACAACTCCACTAAAAAGACTACTAGACATTGCATTCATGATCTACGATAACACAATGGCATTGGCCATTTCCCATTGATCCCGCAAATCAGCACTGGAACTTTCTTTCTTATAAGTGCCATCTACTAAACCAAATTTTTTCCTACCTAATAAGGCTAGACTCATTGATCTACTCTACACAGAATAGTTTTCAGTACCAGTTAACTAATTGAGATCAAGGAAATACCACTTACATCATTAAAATGCAGATATAGAGGGTGATTCCTATCCACTAGTTATTCAGTGCCAGTTGTGGCTTCTGGCTGTTGTTGAGATGAGGTATTTCCACCATTAGCAAGATTTTCAGTGGTTCTTGCAATATTGTTTGAGTTGTTTGTCATTGTGAACAATGTACTTCAAGAAATCAAAAGAGAGTTTTGAGTGTGTATTGACAGAACCTTGAATTGATTCAGAAAACTAGAAAATTGTATAATTAACTTTTAGCGGAATTAGGGAATCTTTATGAATGAAGATCGTAGCTAATGACTCTCGAATTTTGAGTCTAAGCTCTGATACCATGAAATTATTGAGAATTCATATCAGTTCCTAATGAACTTTGAAGAAATATACAGATCAAAGAAAAGGAAGAAGAGGCAGTTAAGAAATGAGAGATTGAAGAAGAGAGTAAATCATGTATTCATTATGATCAAGCTTATCCAATACAGTGACTAATCATTAGTATATATATACACACGAGTGATTAGGCTTAACTACTCGGCTAATGTAACCAACTTCCTAACTAACTAACTACCAGCTGTCACCGTAACTAACTTCTATGACAGTATACATGAATATACATAATATACAGGAATATACACGCGATATACGCTTTAGTTGTATTATTCAACACGCTTCACCAGCAAGGTTGGAGCCAAGATGTTTCTCATCAATTTTATAAGCATTCCTCGGAGTTGTCATATCTTCGGGCCTCTCCCCGCACTGATGATCAAAATTTCCATCTCCGATTTTTCCACATAAAACATGAGGCTCTTTATGTGCTTTTGTGAAATAATCAGTGCCCCATTTGATTGCACTCAGTGCATTTTTCAGTTCGCTTTTGGATATTAGTTGGTGTTGGAATTCGATTACGCTCTATGATAGTGTTGTTACTGTGAATGTCATTGGAAATCCGAACTTCACGTTGTCTCCAGCGTCATAGAATCCTCCTGTTAAGTCAATCTAATTGGAAAATGAAAAGAAAAAAAAAACGAAGGTAAAAGTTAAGATTACAACTAAAACAAGAAATAGTTTCCTTCTACACAACTTTTTTTTTGTCTTGAAGGTTTACCTGTAAAGCAAGTGGGGTCAAAAGTTCAAATACACTCATTTCCGATGTCATTGGGTGTAATTTCCTAGTCTGACATAGATTAATATACAATAGAGGATCACAAACATATCACATTTTTCCTTTTCCTCACTAAAGAATTAATGTAGACATGAAATGTTGATTGTTGTGTGATAGTTCAGTAGTAAGTACTGTTGTATCTTCTCTCAAAAAAGTTATAATTATATACTAACAAGTATAAATACCCCAAAAAAAAAAATGCATGAGCCAATGTCACGACTTGGAGGGCTAGTTGGGGTATATGAAAATAATTATTGTATCACGTGTGTCCCTTGTCAATATGATTGATAGATACCTTATTACTAGGTCGGAGAATTGGTCCGGGTTGAATTTAGATGAGTTAAAATATATCGAATCAATAAATGAATCATTGTCCAACTCTACCTAAAAGTTACTTGGGTCATTTCTCAATCCGTTCAACTCTTGCCAAGTTTTAATTTGTTTTATTATTTTCTTATAATTTGTTTTATCACCAAACAAAATAAATAACACCTTTTTTCTTTTTCCTTATTATAGCTCTGTACAACATGTCAAATAAGTTTGTAGCCAAGACGGTCTGGCAACAATTTCTATGTATATATGACTTAATATAGAACCCGATGATCGAAACCAATAAGCACAAAAGAAATTTAATAAAAAACATTTCACATAAAATGAAAACAGAACTCAAGTTTCTGGCTCAGCTACATATATACTTATAATTTGCGTCCGTCATTTATTTCCTTTGAAAAGAAAAGAGAAATCCATTATACAATTTGGTCATCCTAGGTCTTTTCTGCAATTTGTAGACTCTCCAATGTCTAGTGGGCTGAATGAAATGGCCCAAAAGAGCACAAGAACTTAATCCCCAACTCTAAACCAATTACTAACAAAGTATAAAACCACGACTATTTTCCGATTACAAAATGTCACTATACAAGTACATAGAAACTCATTCCAGTGGCATTTGGTGGAAGTTTCACTTACAATAAGTGTGGGTTCAATTCTCACTATTCTCCGCAATGTCAAGAACGGGACAGTATACGAGTATACAAAAACTCGTTCCACGTGTCTGGCAATCCCGGGAGGCACCAATGAAGACAATCGGCATACATAGCTGGATCAGTTTGCTGTTGTGATGTGAGCTTTTTTCCTTGTCGAATTGTGTAGATGGAAGTGTATGCATCTTTTCTATACTCCGATAGACTTGTGATATTCATGAAATATACTGGAATTTTCATTGATTGAGTCACATTTGATGCTATAGCAAATAGCTTCTTATTTGTCCCAACATTTAGTGGCATTGACATGTTCAGTACTGGTGTTGTCTCCTTTGCACATTTTATCCCATTTGGATTGTTCCAATCCGTACTCCTGTTTCAGGCATTTCCATATGTGCAACAATTATTAGTTTACTTGCAGAAGTTGCTGTTCATCAACCAAAGAGCTAAAAGAAATTACTTAAGTTTTGTGTATTAACGGTGTAAGAAATATTTATACAATCATATCATCTAATGAAAACGTACTAGTAAGTGACTCTATTTAATACTTCCATCATTTCAATTTGTGTCTTACTTTCTTTATTTAAAGTTTGTTTAAAAAAGAATGTCATATTTCTATATTTAGTAGCTCTTAAATTCTTGCATCCTATATTACATGTTTAAGACCACAAGATTCAAAATACATTTTGATACATTACATGCACCTTTAATTTAACAACACAAGATTCAAAAGTCTTCTTATTTTCTTAAATTTCGTGTTGTACTCAAACTAAGACATATAAAATGAAATGGAAGGAGTAGCATTGATGGATAACCTAGAATAAATAGTAACATGTTATAACAGATTAAATCGCATAGTGTAAGAAATTCATCACATTGTTTGTATGTAAACAGAGGCGGACCCAGGATTTAAACTCTATGGGTTCAAACTTAAGATTTTTAGCATTGAACTCATTATATTTTTAAAGTTAGGGGTTCATATCTACTATTTATTACAATTTCAGTAATTTTTTACACACAAATTTATGCTCCGCGTCGAAAGTTTGGTGTTGTACATGTTACACCTCTCATTTTCACATGTTGAGTTTCGCCGAATGCTAATTGTCCTAGCTTTGGGAAGTAGGATAAATTTTTCGAGGTCATGGGAATAGATATGTCCATTTTGGGTATATAATGAAGAAAAACCATGTTTAGTAAGCTTCGGGAAGGTCTAAGACTCGTCGGATCATCGGAGTTAAGTTTCGGAGAGAGTTTGGCAAAAATATCACATTCTGGCGCACTTTGCGGCGCAACCTGCGACCAGCAAACACGACATGCGGCCACGCAGTTGCGCAGCAAAGTGTGCCAGTGAAATTTTGTGGTTCTGCATGGTTTGCGACACAACATGCGTTTAGCAAAGCATGCTTTGCGTCTAGCAAAGCGTGCCACATGTTGTGTCGGTCCAGAATTTTCTGGACCACAAGAAAAATCAAAGGAAAGCCAAGATCAACCACTTCAAATCCATGAAAACAAGTGTGTAAAACTTAGTAAAAGTTCATCTATCTCAAGAAAACCCAAAGGAAGTGAAGTAAGGTTTTGGTGCTAGAAGAGTATTTCCATTCAAGGCTTGTTTCTACGCTATCTAAGGTAAGTTTCATGGTATTTTCATGATGTTTGAAGTATTGATAAGTTGAAACACTTGGATTGTAGAAGAATATAGAAAATGGGTCATAAAGGAGTGAATAGTGTCATTGTTGAACAATAGTTGGATTGAATTACGAATATTGGTATGTTGAGATTGTAAGCATGTTATGAATGACCTATAGAACATGGAATGGGTATTGTATATGATAAAACACGATAATGAGCTATAACCATAATTGTGGAGAAATTGAAAGGAAATGGCGAATTGTGGCAAATGTGGATAAATGATGATTGTTGGTTGCAATATTGTGAATGTTGATATGAACGTTTGGGAGCTGATATAGAACATGGGAAAAGTAGTAGAAACAAAGGAAATGCTTCCCAATTTTCTTTAGCTTTAGTAAGCACGTTTAAGTAATCGATTGGCTAATGTTCATGCGACTTCTCTTGAAGGTAGAAACGTGAGCATCAAAGGAGAACAAGTACGCGATAGATTAGCTAAACGAAAAAGGTATGTAAGGCTATTCCCTTTCCTTCAAAGGCATGACTCTTGTTTCATAATTTCTTCCCTATACTTCCATGACCTTCTTACATCCCTAAAGATGAAGTTTGAGGAACTTTGAAAACTTCTTACGAGTTACGTTCCATAACGATAAAGACGACAATGATGACTTCATGATGCAGATATTTCTATGCTTATGATTTCATTGATACTATTTGTCCTTGCTGCCTCACCTCAGAATATTAGTTCTTTCAAGGTGAGACTTATGGTGAGGACGACGCCATAATGTAATCAGAGGTTTACGACCTTACGTCACTCCGATAAAGTGCACTTTTGTTTGGGCTCTCATGCATGTTGCGTATATTATCTGTGTATATGATATGTATACGTATATAGGGGACATGGGGAAAGGTGAGGTGCTATAAACACATAGCCACCTGATCAGCTGGTATCTTATGATATCATCCCGGACGCGGGATGCCCGGACGCGAGATATATGGGTAATGGATCGGGTCGTACGTTCCGCGGCAATTTATTGATATATGATGATATATGGATCGGGATGCACATTCCGCAGCAATATATGATGTGGCGATATTTTTACGAGCATGCATGCATGACTTCGCCTTAAGAGGCAAGCAGTCACCGGTTATTTTCTTACCTTTATTTTATCTTTCTGTTTCTTTGTTATTTTATGATGCATGCCTTACATACTCAGTACATTGCTCGTACTGACGTCCCTTTTTCTCTGGACGCTGTGTTCATGACCACAGGTAGACAGGGAGACGACCCAGCTTCCTAGGAGCCATACCAGCTCGCACAAGAGCACTTCCATATTCCGGAGGTGCAGTTCTAATATATTCTTTTGTGTACATACTTGGATATGGCGGGGTCCTGTCCCGTCCTTATGTCTAGCACTCCAGTAGAGGCTCGTAGATACACAGTGTGGGTTAGATAGTCTCACAAGATGTCGTTATGTGGATATATATATATATATTATTTTGATGACCGAGAGGCATATGTATATAAAAGTATTATGTTCCAAATGAGGGATGGTTTTCTTATAAATTGAGCATGAATTTGATGAAAGAATGTTTAATAAGTATGATGAGTAGTAGAACGAGTGGTGCTCGGTGGTTAGCCCCAGGTACCCGTCGCGGCCCTAGTCGGGTCGTGACAGTATATGAGCTCTTTGTTGAGATGCTCGATCGAGCTTAATCGAGCAACAATGGCGGAGAAATAAAAAGAAACCCTAACGGGTCAGAGAAGAGAGAAAAAGTAAGTCGGTGTAAAATAATGAAATGAACTTGTTGACTTTTCCATTCCCAAAATATCTGTGTATATACAAAGTGAATCCAAAATGAATTAAAAGAAATACAATTGGGTCGGGTCCTTAGGACTAAGTGGGTTGCAGTGTGCTTAAGTGATTGGGCCTTCTGAGTTGGTCTTCACACACACCCCTCCCCCCTTAAGCTGGAGGGTGGGGACACACCCAGCTTGGATAAAATGCCATGATGGACTGCACCAGGAAGAGGTTTTGTCATAATATCAGCCAGCTAATCAACATTGGAGATGTAGTATAAGGTGATTAATCCAGATGACAAACATTCACGAACATAATGACAATAAACCTCGATGTGTTTGGTACGCTCATGGAAGACTGGATTCTTAGCCATGTGGATGGCAGCTTGACTATCACAAAAAATAGGAACAGGATCAGTAATATTCAACCCAAGATCACCTAGCAGCCTGACAAGCCATGAAAGTTCAGCAACCACTTTTCGAAGAGCTCTATATTCAACCTCTGCAAATGATAAGGAAATAGTGGGTTATTTCTTGCTTTTCCAAGACACAGTACTGCCACCCAATGTGATAAAGTAGCTAGAAACAGATTTGCGAGAGATGGAGCCAGCAGCCTAGTCAGAATCTGAGTATGCTTGAAGAGAAAAATCAGATATACTAGAAAGCAAAATACCCTGATCTGGACTTTGGGAGAGATATCGAAGAACATGCAAATCAGCCATCATATGTGGGACTTGGGCCTGTCTAAGACCATATAATGATTTTCTAAGCTTGCAAACCAAGGGGACAGTAGAAGTGTTTGAGGAAGAAACAGTAAGACCAGGTGGGATCTTCATATAAACCTCTTCATGGAGATCACCATGAAGGAAAGCATTATTCACATATAATTGAAAAACTGTCCAACCCCTTTTAACGGCAAGTTGAGTAAGCATTTGATAGTTGTAAGCTTGATGACAGGTGAAAAAGTCTCAGTGAAGTCAATGCCCTCTTTTTCTATGTCCCCTCTAATGACAAGTCGAGCTTTGTATCTTTCAATAGAACCATCAGCCCTCTGCTTAACCTTGTAAACCCATTTGCAAGGGATGGCTTTCTTGTGGGAGGGGAGAGGGACAATATCCCAAGTGTGATTTGCATCTAGGGCCTGAAATTCTTTTAACATAGCTTCTTGCCAAGCAGGCTGAGAGGCAGCCTGTTGATAAAACTGAGGTTCATGTACATGAATATCCCTACTGGGAACCTTAAATGGACCAGAAACTAAGAGCATATATAATCAGAGAGGTCAGATGGTTGGGCCTTGCTTCTGGTAGAAGCCTTAGGTGGACGGACAAGAGGAACGATGGGAGGTTGAGTTGGTAAAACTGGAAAACCAGGAGGTGAAGCAGGTGGAGTTTGGGTAGGAGGAGATGACCAAGCTGGAGTTTGTGATGTGGAGGTGAAAAAGGAGGTTGAGTGTGAACTGGAACATAAGATCTGGGTGAGAAATCCATAAATAGAGGAGCAGGTGTTGGAGGAAATAGAGATGTAGTAGGGGAAGATATGTTCATGGAAAATCACATCTCTAGAGTAGAAGATTGAGTGATTGTTGAGATTTAAGAGTTTGTAACCTTTCTTACCATAAGGATAGCCTAAGAAGAGAGATTTGATTGCCCTAGATTGAAATTTATCTCTACCAGCCTTAGGAGAGGTGGCAAAACAGAGACAACCAAATGACCTAAGATGATCATAAGTAGGTGGAAGATGATGAAATTTTTCAAAGGGAGAGGTCTGATTTAGCACAGAGGAAGGCATTCTATTTATTAAGTATGTGGCTGTAAGGACACAATCACCCCAGTATTTGAGAGGAAGGTTTGATTGAAAAAGTAAAGCTCTAGCCACTTCAAGAAGATGTTTGTGTTTCCTTTCCACTGTTGTGGGGTGTGTGGAATGGTAGTTTGATGAAGAATCCCTTGGCTGGAAAAAGAAAAAAAAACAACAGCTTCAGTGCTACTACCAAGCTCATAAGCATTGTCTGACCTAAAGATCCGTACTTTAGATTTGAAATGGACAGTAACCATAGAGGTAAGAGCTTTGAGAACAACAAATGCATTGCTTTTGCAAGAAAGGAGGTGAGTCCATGTTATTCTTGTGTAATCATCTACCAATGTCAAAAAGTACCTAAACCCATTATAAGTCCTAGTGTTATATGGTCCCCAAGTGTCTACATGGACAAGTTGAAAAGGAGCTGTGAAGTGAATTGTGCTATCATGAAAGGGTAATCTTTGTTGTCTAGCCATGGGGCAAACTGTACAGACAAAAGGTTGCTTGGAAGAAACTTTATCTGATAGGAAAGGGATAGATGTCATTTTGTGAAAAGGCATATGGCCAAGTCGTTGATGCCAAAATATGTCCATTTTATTCACAACATAAGCTTGATTACAAGTAGAACTCTGATCACAAGTAGCAGGGAAATTCTTAGGACTATTTACAAAGTTGAATTGCTTATTGGAATTATTAGTAAAGCAAGCAGAAATAGAAGATTTAGAAGGGACAATAGAATTGAGACTATTACAAACATTTGAGAGAAAACTAAAATCAGGGTAAACAGTAGGAAGTTGTGATGAACTGGTGGAGGAGGATGGAAAAAGATCAGCATCAAGATGCAAATAGTAGAGCCTCCCAACAGCCTTACCAATTACCAGTGGCTTCTTCTGAGAAGGGCCCTGTAACAAGCAATGATGTTTAGTAAGCAGTGCTACATAGTTCAACTGAGAAATGAGTTGATGTAAAGAAATTAAGTTGAAGTGGAAAGAAAGAACTAAGAGAACATTTAATAAAATTATGTCATTTCTGAGATGTAAGGATCCAGTTGATATAACCTTAACTTTGTATCCATTTGGAAGAGTGACAAGAAAAGGTTTAGGTAATGGTGAGATATTGTGGAGTAAATGTTTGTGAGGGGTCATATAATTAGTTGCCCCAGAGTCTAGGATCCAAGGATTAAGTCCTAGTTGTGAAGTTTCACATACATGAGATCCTACAGAATTTACAGCATATGCAGTAAACAAACCTGCAAAGTGAGCAACACCTGATTCTTCTGAAGAAATATGACCAGAACCATAACCAGTAGATGACAAGTGAGTACTGATGAAACATGGCTTGAAGTTGTTGAAGTTGCTCAGAAGAAAAACCATAAGTTGCAGCTGGAATACTTTGTGGAACAGATGAGGGAGTAAGATCAAGTGGAGGGACCTCAGTTTGGACACAAGATGCTGACTTTCTGGGTTTTGTGAACTTGAAATCAGAGGGATACCCATGCAACTTATAACATTTCTCAATGGTATGATTGGTCTTTTTGCAGTACTTACAATAAAGACCACCAGGTTGACCAATAGTTGCACCAGGCCCCAAACTGCTTCTTGTGTCAAAACCATTAGGCCTATTAGAAACTACACCCCTTCTTAGTTCAAAATTCACCTTCTGAGTGAACTTGTTGGGATTGTTGTAAGGTCCAAAACTTAGGAAGGCAGTAGAGTCACTTGAGAAACTTGAGTTAGAAAGAAGAATTTCTCTTTAACTCTCATCTTGTTGTAGAAGGGAGTATGATTTACTTATGGAAGGAAGTGGATTTATCATCAAGATGTTACTCTTGACTGTGGAGTAAGAATTATTCAGACCACTTAGGAATTGAAAAAGCGCTGGTCCTCAATGAATTTGGGCAAAGCTCCATATGTGCATGTTGGCCTAACATAAGCACAATTAAGTCCATCCCACAAGTTTCTAAGCTTGGTGAAATAAGTAGCTATATCAGAGGAGCCTTGACTTGTGAAGGCAATTTCTCTCTGAATCTGAATTTATTTGGAACCATTAGAGTTTCCAAATCTTTGGTTAATGTCCTCCCAGACTTCCTTAGCAGTTTTCATACACACTACACTAGTAGCTATCTCCCTAGACACAGAGTTGGTTATCCGAGCTTTCACCATGTCATTACATCTTTCCCAATAAGGAAAAAATGGAGAATCAACTGTTGGTTTATCATTTCTACCATCAATAAGCCCTAGCTTGTTCTTAGCTGATAAGGAGGTCAACATACTACTTCTCCAAGTAACAAAACCACATCCATTGAAAGGAACAACCACGAGTTGGCAACCAGGACTGTCAGACGGGTGGACATAGAAAACATGGAAGGAATCAAGTGTGGAAGGACTAAAACCTTCCGTACCAAGGTTAGAAGTACCAGACGTGGTAGTTGTACGGGTCACATTAACAGGATTTGTATTCGAAACCATGATTATACACGCAGCAACACACAACACAAATTCTCAAGTATACGATATGAAAAATAACATAACGCGACAAAGCAGCGGAAATCAAATTCTATTAGATTAGATATGAAGATAGAGTAGATAATACCCGGCTTTTTCTTCAACCTGAAAAAGTAAAGGCCTTGTTTAACTGTGAAACCCTAGAAACCGTAAAAAAATCCCAAAATCGCTGAGAATCACCACAAATCAAAACTACGATAACTTGATTAACACTCGAAATTGAAAACCTGATGAGAAATTCCTTGATTTCAGTAACAAGGAGAAGCGAAACCAAAAGATCGAAATTAAAAATCGAACTCTAGACTTGATAATGAAATCTTCAACCATAATCGTCAAAATTACTATTGGAACAAAGCTTGTAGCAAGGTGATTCTTATACTCCGCTCTGATACCATGTTGGATGCTCAATCGAGCTTAATCGAGCAACAATGGTGGAGAATAAAAAGAAACCCTAACGGGTCAGAGAAGAAAGAGAAAGTAAGTCGGTGTAAAATAATGAAATTAACTTGTTGACTTTTCCATTCCCAAAATATCTGTGTATATATAAAGTGAATCCAAAATGAATTAAAAGCAACACAGTAAAGAAATACAATTGGGCCGGATTCTTAAGACTAAGTGGGCCGCAGTGTGCTTAAGTGACTGGGCCTTCTGTGTTGGTCTTCACACTCTTGGTCTTGAAGATAAAAACGAACACCTAACAATATATTTGTGGGCTTGGCATATAAGTTGCTATACTTTTATAATTTATGAATCGGTTGAAGTACAACGAGATTTAAGGCTACTAGTATAATATATGCATAATACGACTACATTAGTTATATAATAACCCAAAATATGTATGAGTTCCCTACGTATACGGGTTCGCAGAACTTAATGGCTTTGACACAAATTATGTATTTGCCTTAACAATTCACTTATTAATATCCATAAATAATTTGCCCGTAATTTGCCTTTTCTAGAATTCAAATCTATAAAGTCAAAATTCTAGCTTTAACTGTGCATGTAATTAGCTAACTACTTTCTCCCCACTTGAGTTAATATATAAGATTTCAATTAGCAGTACATTAAGTACGTACTAGCCTACTAGGTACGCATTAAATGTAATTCGTTAAGCTAATTCAAATACTTTAAAAATGAAGAAATTGAATACAACAAAATCATGATGTAATAAGCAAAACTTGGATATGTTGTTTTCCTCATGAATTAATTAAATGTATTGCAGCAAACGCAGAGAGGGGAGAGCAGATGCATGCGCATTATTATGATATTCCTAATAAGTACCATAGTAATTTTTAAATATATGGACGATAATTAAAACGAGTTTTAATTTCTTGTCACCAACAATTCGACGTGGGGGGTGGTTGGGGAGTAGGAGTTGATGGCACGATTAAGGTTCTTAAACAATTATTAAGGTAAGGGTCAATGACGTATGGGAAGTGATAATTACCTTTAGGTTTGAGAAAGTTAAAAGAGTAACGAAGCTTTGTTTCTTCTTTTTCTTTGTACACCAACATAAGATATATATACCTACATGAGTCTGCTTCTCATTTCACTTGTGAAAAGTTTGTATATATGATGGATGACCCCTTTACATTCCTTCGTTTCAAAGTTAATATAGCTTTCCGGTATGCATATATTTTAACCCATTTATAAGAACAAGAGAACATTTGAAATAAGGATAAGAAGAAAAGAGAGCAGCCCAAGCACGGAACACACTGTGTTTGCACAGGGTGGGAGAAAGGCCACATCCTAAAGGAAATGATACATTTAGGAGGAGGAAATAGGCTGAGTGGAAAAGAAGAAAGTGAAGAAGTAAATACTTACAAATCTCTCATTATACTATTATATAAGTGCCAAAGTAATGATTTTGTCGTCCTTAGTCACATTCCAATCATCTGGTTGTGAAGTTTGCTAACCAAAGTGATTTGTTTTTCCACATATGCCCTTACATTTGCTATTTCTTACTTTGCAGACCAAAGTGTCTTTCCAGTAAATTGAAATGCTTCCAAACCCTTTTTACATAACCCTTTAGATCAACTTTTTACAAGGTTAAGTAGGACTATACTTTTTTATATGTTTTATTTTTATCCCTACTTTATTCCTTTATTACTTAAAGTTGTCACATTTAATTTGGTAAATATAGTAAACTTTGAGCCTCTTTAAAATGCTTCAAAAGTTATGAATAGTGATGATGCCATATAACATAAACACCAATGCACAAAGATAATAAAAATTACTATTATATATAAGAGCAAATGTGGGGACTTTATTTTCCAATTTTTTTAAAAAATTTTAATTAATTACTTTTAGGTCCTAATCTTATTTATTTAAGTCAATTTTTTTGTTTTTTATTTTTAAGATCTACTTTTCAAAAGCTATCGAACCTAGAGACTTTTATAGTCCTCACAATAATTTTTAAAAAAATTTAAAACTTTTTAATTAATTACTTTTAGGTCCTAATCTTATTTATTTAAGTCAATTTTTTTATTTTTTGTTTTTAAGGTCTATTTTTGAAAAGCTATCGAACCTCCGACCTCATTTTTCATGTTCTTTGATTTTCTGGTTGGTGCTCGATGTCCGCATTTGAGCCCAACTAATCCAGATAATTCGCACTGTATCGCGCCTATTCGGGGGGAGCGCTTCCTCCAAAGATTTTTTCCATATCCATGTTCGAACCCCTAATCCCTAATTAAGAGAGGAACAGTTTTATCCACTGCACAAGTTAAATTATGTATTTGTCTTAAAAGTTCATTAACTATGTATAGATTATTATATTTCATTAGTTAAAATATCTACTTTTATATCTTGAGTTTGGGTCCGGGCTTAGCACGGGCCTCACAAAACTAGTCTTTAGTATAAGTGCAAATATTATATTAGAAGTTAAGATTAAAAAAAAAAATTTAAAAAAAAAATAAGAGTGATCCTTTAGCTTATGGATGTTTTTTTTTTTTTGTTTTCACTCCTGTCATTTTAAAATCTTTGACCACAAAGATGAGCTTATGGATGGTTTTTTTTTTTCGCTCCTGTCATTTTAAAATCTTTGACCACAAAGATGATCTTTTTTCTATGGTCATGTAACCTTTTTTTGTTAGTTTAAGTTTACGAGGCTTACACAATCAGTTAAAATTCTCAAATAACTTCTTTTAAATTCTAAAATTGAAAAATAAATCAATATAATAGAATTTCAAATGTTATATGTGAAACTTTAGAAAATTATTATGGAATTCCGCTTATGTAATTTAAAATTTCATGATAATTATCGTCCAATAATAGAAGAAAAAATAACCTAATAATACCAGTTAAGACTCTATATTACAAAACATACGTATACTTTCCCTTATTTACAAAACATAACAACTTAATTACAAAACATATAATAGATCTAGAAAAATTAAAAGCGCACCCTTTTCTTCCCCTTTCCCCCCTTCTCTGTTCCGATCTACTTTCTCTCTCTCGATGGACTGAAAGGGATCGCCGATGATGGCGAAGTGTAATCCCTGTCCTTGAGTGTTTCTGTACGTATTGTCTGTGAATCAATAAGGGTAAACCAAAGAAAGAAAATGGAGACAGAATTGTTCGTCTGTGGTGTCGCAAAACTGAAAAATTGGTAGAGGGGATGGTGGTATGGTGCTACACATGGTTGTCGGAGTCACTACTCTGTTTTAATCTGTCTATACGAGAGTTTGTGCTCTCTAATTCATTATATGTCCAAGAATCCCTCCGGTTCTCAGTCTTTTTGCCAAAATCCCCAAATACTCTTTGTTATCTCTAACTCTTTATGCTTATGAGTGAAAAATCGAAAAGGAATGTTTTTTATTTGTATTGTGCCGATATGTTTATGGAATTGGAGCAGGTGAAGAGTGATTAATAACGGTAGAATCGTGACTTATGTCAAGCATAAAATTGTATGAATAATGGTAGAATTGTGACTTATGTTATAGAAAATTGTATTTTAAGTTTCGTATATTGTTGTAGTTACATTAAATTTGTATGAATAGTGTATGAAAGTTATATATAGTGTTGTTGCAGTTGTATTAAATTTTCAAAACCTAACATCAATTTTATACAAATTACATTTCGTTTTTATACAATTTTCGTACACAAAAAATGTGATAATTTTAAGCCTTGAGCAAGATATACATATTCCGTACACAAAATATTGAGCAAAATTTTTAAGCCTTGAGCGAAAATTTTCGTATATATTTTGTAAGAAATTTATTATTATGTTTTGTAAACTGAAAAGTATCGTCATATTTTGTAATATACCCTATTGTGATGTATATATGTCATTCTCCTTAAAAGGAATTGATCGATGGGCTCTGTTTCCTTTTTTTTGTTTTTTTGTGCGGATTGGCCTCCATTTGGGGTGGTCTTTAATTTTTGTCCTTCAAATTGATGGTCTTTAAGTTTTGCCCTTTCCCTAATACCCTGAGGTCGTGGGTTCGAACTCAAATTCAATAGAAAAAAAAAATCGCAAGGCAAAATTTCGATAAAATTCTTCCTGAAGAAAAAAGTTAAAGACTACCAATTTGAGGGACAAAAACTAAAACCACCCCCAGCGAAAGGGTAGTTCTGCAAATTGCCCCTCTGTTTCGACTACACTACCCACAAGTTGATCCAATCCAATAGCAAGCAAGTTGCAAAATCAGTCCAATTCATATGAGCCCATCCTTACTTTTGGACCAGTCTATAAGTTGGAACTAATTCTTTATTTTTTTTACGCGGATTGGCCTTCATTTGGGGTGGACTTTAATTTTATTTTTTATTTTTTATTTTATTTTGCGCGGATTGCGCTTCATTTGGGGTGGTCTTTAAGTTTTGCCCTTCAAATTAGTGGTCTTTAAGGTTTGCCCTTCAATAGGGACCCCTTGGTCACGGGTTCGATCCCCCGCTCAGTGAAAATTTATATTTTTTTCGCGAGGCAGAAGTTGTAAAAAAGGCAGAATTTTCTGCCCCATGCAAATTTTGTCTTAAGGCAAAAATGGGCAGAATTTGCAAATTCTACCTTTCTGTCTTAACTCTGCCTTTTTTCTGAACTTATGCCTTGCGAAATTTTTTGTAATTTTCGCCTGAGTTGGATTTTGAGCCCGTGACCAAGCGGTCCCTAGCGAAGGGCAAACTTTAAAGACCACCATTTTGAAGGGCAAAACTTAAAGACCACCCAGTAATACGGGAATTCCTACTAATTGCCCTATGAATTTTGCCCTTCAAATTGGTGGTCTTTAAGTTTTTCCTTTAGCCTAATACCCCGGGATTGTGGATTCGAACCCCAACTCAGTAAAAAAAATCGCAAAGACTCGCAAGGCAGAATTTTTCAAAAACCCTGCCTTACGAATCCAAACTCTACCTTGCGATTTTTTTTAACATTTTTGACTGAGCAGGGATTCGAACCCGAAACCAAGGGATTTTTAGTGAAGGGAAAAAGTTGAAGACCACCCCCAGCGAAGGACAATCCTGCAAATTGCCCCTATAAGTTGGAACTAATTCTTGGGGAAATTACATAAATACAACTTTTCCAAAAGGTGTTTAAAAAAGTTACAATTACTTTCAAAAAAATTACACAAATTTTATTCTAATTTTTAACTTCTAAATTACATTTGTACAATTCTTTATTTTCACCCCTCAACTTTGCTTTAAAAATCAAACTCTCTTCTTAAATATGAAAAATAGACATTCTTCTCCCTTTATCCTAGGCAATGTCTATTTTACCCTTGACATTTTCAATCCTCCATCTATGTAATACCTTTTTATATTAAATAAAATTTATTTATTTTAACCTATGTATTTATACATTTTTATTTAAATTCATATTGTAAGTAGAATAATCCATTTATAAATTTATCACAATATCAAATATTACTTTTTATGATTGATATTTTAATATTACATGCATTAAGTGGATACACACACGCACACAACCGTTTATTTTTACATATATATATGTGTGTGTGTATGTATGTGTGTGCCTGTATATGTATAGTTAAGTTTCACTTCTCTCTTATTCTCTATTGTCAATATATAAACGAGTTTTGGTTGTCATTAATAAAATATTTTAAATTATGAATTAAAATTCATTTGTGATATAAAAAGATAATCTTTTAGGAATTTGTTATAGAATATACCTCTATTTTTATTAATTATTTTATATTACCTTCATTGAAATATATTTATAAAATTATTATTACATGTTAATTTTGCTTGTATAAATAGAAATCATAGTTTTGATTATTAGTAAAAGAAAATTCTTATTCTTCTCATTTATTTCATTAGAGAATGGCATTAAGTTACATACAAAACTAGTGTTTCTCACTCGAAAATAAAATATATTTTTTTTAAAGAAAATTTGTTACATAGATTAAAGAGATAAAAAAAATTATGATTTTAAAGAAGTAAAGAAAAAAAGAAAAGTTGATAATGTAAGGGTAAAATAGGAATTTTAAAAAGCCAATTAGGATAAAGGGGGGAGAATGTCTATTTTTCATAATTGAGGGGGGAGTTTGATTTTTCAAGTAAAGTTGGGGTGAAAATTTTATATCCCTTAAATATCTTTATGAATTATGAAATGCATCAAAATGGAAACTTGGCTTCCCTAAAATTATAATTATGTATGGATTACCATTAAAATATGATCTTAACTATTATTGACACCCCATCACATAAAACTTGGCTTCCTTTCTGCCATCACATATTTATTATTCAAATTTTTTTTTCTCTCTTAGGAAATTTAACTCAATTAAATTTATATTTATATAAATTTAACTCCATTAAATTTATATTTATATTAATTTAATATAATATACAATATATACCTAATATATGAATATATATATATATATATAAATTAAGTAAGTTTGGACCATATCAGAAGGCATGTGATCATGTGAAAACATATGAGTCACCCCTGTTTTGTAGTACATGTTAATGTAATAATGTGAAAAAATTATAAATATGGCTGAACGTGATCTATATGAAATGATCTTGAATTAAATTTTCCAAGCTACAAACTAAAATATAGATGGATTTAATAAAATATTATTTTAGAATAGAATATGACTAGATTTAATAAGCTATTATTAGTTTTCCTTCTAAATTTTGTTACTACGCCAAAAGGAGAGAACTCTTATTTTACCTTTTGGTAATGCACTTTTTATTATACCTACCGCTATATGAAAATGTGAAGTTTTGTATTACTTCAACACCACATTCAAGAAGGAAAAGAAAGAGAGAGAGAAACGTTAGCAGAGAAAATTTCAAGTAATCTTTCAAAATATTTAATCAAACATCATAGGCCTTGGAACTTTTGGGATGTATTAGACATTGAAAGTTACGTTCTCCTTCACATGTGATAGTTTCATTCCTTGGCCTCTTCAAATTTGAATTACACAAGTAGAAAGTGCTATTTCTTCCTTCGCAGATTAATTTCGACCGAATACGACAATTGTTGCTCTTTTTGCTAACATACCACTTACAAATTGTAAGGGTTAACTCGATCTGCACCATCATGAGATATTCAGTAGCTTCATTGCAGGTGTCACTTTGAGCTTGACATTACAGGTGGCAGCGGCAGAGTGATGGCTGTTGGAAAATATTATTGATATCTCAAAAAAAAATTGTTATTTTCTAACGTACTTTGAAGTAGTAACGACTCCTTCCTTCCAGCATTGACCAGTACTATTATTCAATGACATTTGAATAGCTTTGGATACAATTTGTGCAAAAAGTATATGGCCGTTGATGATAGCAATGATTGGCTTTGGCAGTTTCAGAATTTTTTTTTTTTTTTTTTGGTTGAACGGATATTTTATTACTAGTTAAACTAATATTTTTTTTTTTAAAATAAAAGTCCACTAGGCTTTTGGCCTAGGGCTAATTTTATAAATTTTATCAAAAATCCAGAAGTCTGTACAACTGTAGCCAAAAAGGCTAATGAAAAATAAAAAATTTAAAGTAATGATCAAATTAAGACTTATAATTGTCTTAATTTGATATTACAAATTGTTAAAAAATTACTAATAGAATGAAATTTGAAATAATTGCTCCATAAAGAACTTTTGTTTCTATATCTCACATGCTCTATATTTGGCCCTCTATATGCACCAAGGCAGTACATTTTCTAACTAATGACCAGTTCTCAGTAGGATGAGCATCCCGGGGTGCTAATACCACTAACTAAGAAACAACCACTAAATAGAAACTGTATGCCCATGTGTACTCAAGAGGTCTGTTGTGTTCCATGTGCTCAATCATTAAGAGCAGTAATTTCACTTCATGTCATTTGTCAAAAGTGCCTCCAACCAGTTGCAATTTATGCTGGTAAAACTTCTCAACATCCTGATTACACTGTGTTTCGCTGCTTGTTGGTATTCCTTCGGTGTGGTTGTTCTGTGGTACCTGTTGAATTAAAAATCCTCTATTATGTTAGTTTGTGTACCTGCAACCATTAACAAACAGTTAGTGTAAACCAAATCCTTCACATTCTCCTCCCAAAGGATTTGAGTGTGAGGACCTCCTTTTCTCCCACCTTCCCCCTATATTCAGTCTCCTTAACATGATCTAATTCTTAGATAGGGCAGCTGTAATTTGTCACTGTTCACAATTCTTTTACAGTGGCTCTCCATGTCATGAAAGGAATTGAATTGTATGTCCCCTGTGTCCAAAGCTAAATTAGCCAAGTGATCTGCTAATTTGTTTCCTTCCCTATAAATATGCTCTATCACCACCACTTTTTCCTCACTTATTCTCCAAATTTCTTCCACCATAGTAATGATTTGCCAAGAAATTTCCCATGTCCTTTGAATAGAGTTCTTCAGCAAAAGTGAATCTGTCTCTATTCTTATTTGATCCCATTGATTGTCTTTTAAATACCTGAGAGCCTGTAAAATGGCTAGGGCCTCTGCCTCAGTGTTGGTGCTTTGAAGATCCTCTATTTCTCTAGCATGTGCTTGTATCACATCTCCCCTTTCATCCCTTACACAAAAGGCCCATGAACTCCTACCCGGGTTTCCTCTTGAGGCTCCATCAGTATTAACTTTTATCCATCCAATATCTGGAGTTCTCCAAGTCACTGGTGTTACTTTTATCTTTGGAGAATATCTCTGTAATGCCTCAACAATCACACTCCAATTATATGGTACATACCTAAAAATTTTCCTTCTCACCTTCATGAATTGAATCAAAGTATGCATCACCTGGTAAATGATTTTTGTGATTGACACCTTCCCTTCATGTCTCATAGTGTTTCTCCTCTTCCAGAGTTCCCAAATAATAATAGCAGGGACAGCTTGGTTGATGCATTTGACATGTAGTCTACTAGGCATATCCCACCATCTGTTTATTATTTGGGTAACTTGCAAATTCTCAGTATTTATTCCAATTGGTCCACAAAAATACTTCCAGATGGCTTGAGCTGTTGGTGAGTGTAAAAAGACATGGGAGGTATCTTCCACTTCTGGATGTTGACAACAATAGCATCTGGAAGGGAATTGGTGTCCCCATTTCTTCAACTTATCATCCAGTGGTAGCTTGAACTTCCAAAATCTTCACATAAAAAAAGATATCTTTATTGGTAGTCCTTTAATCCACATCTGCTTATACAAATTACTGGGGTCTTTTCTTTGTCTGAGCAATTGAAATGCAGACCCAACTGTGAATTTCCCCCTCGAATCTAATTTCCAGAAAGCCTTATCTGCTTGGCCATTTTCATTTGGTGGATTAATGTTCTGCACAATATGGTCTGCTAGATCCTCAGGAAGGATTCTTCTTAGCAACTGTTCATCCCATTGCCCCACTTCTGCAGTTTCTTTTACAAGGATGATTGTGGGATCACACTCAAAATCTGGTGGAGTAATATGGTATAGGGCTCCCAGTCCTGTCCAATTATCAAACCAAAAATAAGAATTACCTTGTTGAAGCTTCCACCATATCTCATGTTCCATCTCATCTCGGTATTTAATCATCTTCTTCCACACATAAGTACCTGATCCGCTATGGGCTATCACAGCATGAAACTTCTTTAAGTACTTATTACTCATGAAAGTTCTCCATAAGGATTGTTTGGTTCTCATGTTCCACCACAGTTTAGCAAAGAGGGCTTTAGATATATCTTGTAGGCTTCTGAACCCCATGCCACCTTCTTCTTGTGGGTGACATAAGGTTGTCCAAGTTGCCCAGTGCTTACTTGAATTTCCCACAGAGTTGCTCCAAAAGAACTTAGCAAACAATCTATGAATCTGAGCAAGTATAGCACTAGGAGGGTCACAAGCGGATAGTAGGTGTATAGGCATGATCTGTAAAACATGTTTAATCAGTGTTGTCCTTCCTCCAATAGATAACAGCTTACCAGTCCATGAGCTCAGTCTATTCTGAATCTTTTCTATTATCTCCTTGTAGTGAATGTTCCTTCTTCTCCCATAGTAAATTGGTACACCCAAATATGTGAATGGAAAATCTTTTTTAGGAATCTGAGTGACAGAAAATACCAGCTCCTTAATGTTATGAGACGTCAAATGATGCATATAAACAACACTTTTCTGCTTGTTGATCTTCTGACCACTCACCTTCTCATAATTACTTAAAGTTTTCATCACTAATCTCACAGACTGTTCATTAGCAGAGGTGAAAATGATAGTATCATCTGCATATGCCAAATGATTGACATATGGACTCCATTTTGGCATCCCATATTCCTTGTACTCAGCCTCAGTATGCAGTGCATTGAGAGCCCTAGACAAACATTCTGCAGCCAAAATGAATAAAGTAGGGGACAGTGGATCTCCTTGCTTTACTCCTCTAGATGATTTGAAAAATCCATGAGGTTGCCCATTAATCAGAATGGAATACCAATTATTTGAGATAACTCTAAACACCAGATCAATAGTAAATTCACCGAACCCCATTCTCCTCAGGACTTTAGTTAGAAATACCCATGATACCCTGTCATAAGCCTTTTCCATGTCAAGCTTAATGACAACATTTGCAGGCTTTTTTCTAATCCTAATATCATGTACAATTTCCTGAGCCAACATAATGTTTTCTACAATACTCCTGCCTTTAACAAATCCTGATTGCTGAGGTGAAATGATCTTAGGCAGCAGATATATCAGTCTTTCATGAATGATTCTTGAGATAACTTTGCTAGTGATGTTACTCAAGCTGATTGGCCTCATATCAGAAAATGTATTAATTTCTTTCTTCTTTGGTATCAAAACCAAATTGGTACAAGTTACATACCTTAGGAGTTCATGCCCACAGAAGAATGATCTCACCATGGTCAGGAAGTCATTTGCAATAATTTCCCAACAAGCTTGGAAAAATCTTCCTGTGAAACCATCAGGACCCCCTGCACTGTCACCATTTAAACCAAAAACTACTCTTTTCATCTCTGCTTCATCTGGCATTTCATAGAGTTGTTGATTTTGTTCTTCTGTAACCATTTTAGGAATCTTATCAAGCATAGAGAAATCTGTAGGGATATTTTCCTCTTTGAATTGGTCTGAGAAAAATCTGATTGCTTCCTGCGCAATCTCCTCTTCAGTGTCCAGCCATGTACCTGTATGATCTTGAATTCTCTGTAATTGTAGCTTTCTTCTCTTTCCATTGACATGAGCATGAAAGAATTTTGTGTTCCTATCTCCATCCTGAAACCACTTCATCCCTGCTTTTTGTCTCCAAATTTTTTCTTCAATAGCATAAAACCTGATCAGATCAGCTTGTACCCTTTGTAGCCTTTCCCTGTTAAGCCCTGTAGGATTCTGTTCAAATTCCTGCTCATGCACCTGCACCACTTCCTCCAGAGTTGCAATTTGCTTGAAGATATCACCATAAGTGTCCCTACTCCACTTAGAGAGAGCTCTTCCCACCTTTTTTAACTTATTATGAAAGTTAAAGAAGGGGTCTGAGCCATAAGATTCCACCCAATTTTCTTTGATTACATCTAGAAAAGATTCATGCTCCACCCAAAAATTAAGAAACCTGAAAGATTTCCTAATTGGTCTACTATCTGCTCTCATATTTACCAGCAAAGGGGAGTGGTTAGAACCTTGTTTAATGAGATGCTCTACCTCCAAATTAGGAAAACAATTCTGCAGAGCCTGATTTCCCAAACATCTGTCCAGTCTTTTAAATATACAAGCCTCATCAGATCTCCCATTCCACCATGTGAACATACTTCCAGTAAAACCAAGATCCATCAGTTGGCAAATGTCTATACATTGTCTAAAATCCTCTGTTTCTGCAAACTGTACAGGAAGACCCCCAAATTTCTCAATGTCATCTGTAATGACATTAAAATCCCCACCCACAAGCCATGGGATGGTGATGTGTGAAGACATGTCATATAAATCCTCCCATAGAGCTATTCTCCCACTTCTATCAGTACTCGCATAAACAACTGTAAGCGCCAACTCTTGCCCATCACCCAAATGAGTGAATCTACAGGATAACAGTTGTTCTGTATCTCTCATTATTTCTACTTGAATTTCTGCATCCACAAAAATCCAAATCTTCCCATTCACATTATGCCATGATGTCCCCATATTTAACCACAATTTGTACATGTCAATATGTCTAACATGCTGGAAAGGCTCTAGTAAGGCAACATAATTAAAATGTTTCTGTCTATGCAATAGTACTACCCTCTCAAAGGCCTGTTGAGTGTTTACAAACCTTATATTCCATATTAATGAGCTATTCATTGAGAAACTCCTTTAGAACATGCCATCATTGTTTGCACTCCTCCCACTGTCTTGGGAGGAACACTTTTATCTCTTGCCTTGTGACCTTTTTTAGTTTTTGTCAAGTGTTTAGGGGAAATATCTCCTTTATTGTTGTCCTCCATTAAATCAGAACTAATAGTTTCACCTGTTTCCTCCTCTCCAATATCTATTTTATTCTGATTCACTTCTTCTTGTGTTGTGTTTTCATGATCTTTGGCTACCAGTTGATACTTATGATTTCCTGAAATTGCCTGCTTTTCTATGTCTGTATCTTTGTTGTTTTGATCTCTCTGATCCCTTGCTTGTGTTGCCCTTTCATTATTTTGTGTCCTGACTTCATTATTTTGTTCCTTATTTGCAGATGATGTTGTATCTCCTTCACCCATATTGTTTGTATCAGGAGGCTCTTCCGGTAAGTCCTTTATTTGATCCACTTGTTGTCTAGCTGATTCCACTTGCTGATATGAGCTTGAATTAACACTGTCATGTACTTCTATGGGTTGAAGTACGTCTTGGCCTTCAGTAATTTGTTTGTTATCATCTTTTTTTGTTGTTGTCATTTTCCACGATATCTGTAATTGTTCTTTCTGAATCTTGTATGGCTATCTCCTCTGACTGATTATCCCCTGCCCCTTTCTCCTTCTTATTATCTTGCTCTTGTCTGCTATCTATCTTTCCCTGCTCCTTTATAGCTTTGTTATTTTCTGTTTGTTTCCCAAAGGCAGCATCCACCCATGGCCTAGCTGTCTCTTTAACAAGATTGCTACTATGTGTGCTTCCTTCTTGTGTTTCATTTTGATTTTCTTGTTCCTCCTCCAAGTCCACCAAAGTGTTGAATTTGTTGCATGTAGCAGTGACTGTTGTCTCTTTCTGTTTGCTATGATTTGCACTTCTCTTCTCAGCATTGAAGTTTCTGTTGTCTTTGATGGGATTCCAATTTCCCAAATTTCCTAACACTCTTCCACCTGCCAACACTCTAGCAGAATAATTGTACAAATTATTGTATCCTCTATAATTGTATTTTCCATAATTCTTTTTCCCTTCATATCCTTGTTGGTTTCCATCCTCTTGCTTTTGTTTGCCATTGTCATTAGCATGCTTTTTATTATGTTGTTCCTCTGCTTGTAATCTCTTGGCCTTTTTTGCTTCAGTTTCTTTATCCTCTTAGAGATCTTTATTGCTTTCCTTACTATTGTGCACTTCATCAGAGGTTTTATGAGGTTTTGTCTTGCCATTCTCCTTTGGCATTTCCTCTCTTTCATTGTCATACTGAACAAGCTCTGGATTTATAATTCTACAATCATACTCATCATGTCCCTGTAATTTACATTCCTTGCAATACTTAGGAAGGTAATCATAATGAATCTGAACATTAACAGTCCTTATTGCTCCTGTTTTTTCATTTTCAATATCCATCCTCACTGTTTTGGGTAAATCCGCTAACAAATCTACTAAAACCTTGACCCTAGCACAACTAGGTCTAGTCTTGTTGATCGTAGCCATATCTAATTGTATAGGAATACCCACTGCAGATGCAATTGAAAAAAGAGTTTCCTTCACAAAGTATGTAGGCAATAACTTTGGGAAGGAAATCCATGCCATTGTCTTTGATGTTTCTTCATCAACCTTGAAATTCGAATCATAGATCAATGTTCTCATTTGGTACGAGTATCCCTCTCTATCTTGAATGTAGAATACAGACTTTGATGTGAAATTCACAAAGTCTTCAAAAAGACTTAATCTGATAAGCACATGGCGGTTTCTTAGAAAACCTGTTCTACACTCACCTTTTATTCCACATTGTGTAGGGATTATGAAACGAAGTTGTTCAATATCTGGCTGGCCATATGAAAACTTTCCTACCACAGCATACTAAAAATTTTCAATGATATTCATCTGATCAACTTCTACTTCAGTGTATTTAATGTATGGCACCCCATGTAGAAAAGTCACTGGTTTCATTGGAATTTGGGGCAGTGATTGAATCTGACTATGTAATGCATCATTCAAGGTTTTTGGTTTGAACAGATCTGAATATTGTAATGGATTAGGATTGGTTTTTGGAACAGTCGTAGTTAGTGAGGGTTGGCCAGCCTCTATTGTGGACTGGCCACCGGCCATCACTTATTCCACAATTGAATTTAATTTGTTAATTCGGGAGTAGTTAAACTAATACATACGACATACTAGGTACATTAGCACTATCATAGATAGAGAGAACATTAGCATTCCCTAAACTAGTTAAACTACTACACACGTAGTTGATGATATCTTATTCTTTATTGTCACTTAATTCTTAGACCCTTATTTGCATTTATAGTAAACCTTTTACTAGCAATTAATCCTTCTTTAAAACCATAACAATACGTCGCAACAAACCTTAAAACCTTGAATTCCATTTTGGTGAGTTCTTCACCTACATATATATTGTCTCAAACCTTTTCCATTGGGAATGAAAAAGATATCACGAGATTTTATGCTGGGTTTTATATTTAAGATAAATATTTGTTAGATTCTGGTTTTTGGTTTTGTATTAGAAGAGCTTGTTGAATCATAGGGGATATATTCATACCGGGTGAAATATCCTTAAAAACAGTGTCTTAATTGACACGCCTCAAGCTTTCAAGAATTTACTGCAAAGTTCGTGATCAAGTATTTTCAGACAAGGTTCGTGATCAATCAAGTATTTTCCGTAAGATTTTCAACAACTGCAACAGTGTCAGAAACCTTGGCTGAAAGAATGTTGTCCATGACGACAACAACAACAACAAGCCCAGTATAATCCCACCATGTGGGGTCTGGAGAGGGTAGAGTGTACGCAGACCTAACCCCCACCTTAAAAGGTAGGGCGACTGTTTCCGAAAGACCCTCGCATGTTGTCCATGACAGCTGAACATATATATGAAATTGTCCCGCGCACATATATGGCATTGAAATAAAAAATAAAAAAATTCCATACTTTCTCTTTGTATTAAGTAGATCCTAATCAATGTGCTCTCTTTTTTACCTTCTCTCCAGAATAAAACACTGCCTATCGAACATATCAAGCGACAATTTGCTGATAAATTATTCAGCCTTCAGCTGCAAAGGTCGCTATTCAGAATGCCATACGAAATGGGTGGCACACTGGTGGTATTATCTTGCACTAAAAAAAAAAAATCATATTTATTATTTTTTACATAAATAAAAGATGGTTTCAACATGGTTGCTAATAAAAGTAAAGTTGAGGGCATTTCATACTTTTGACATCATATTACCAACGTGTACTTCAACCCTAGAAATCAATCGCCAGCACATCAATTCTTTCACTTTCCCTTTCCCTTTCCCTTTCCTCATTGCTCTAAAACGTGCTAGATCATCCTTAATGTGCATCATTTTCTTTATGAGGTTTCATTGCCTTCTAGCTTTCTCTGTTAATGGGTCTTCTCCATTGCGTGTTGCTCTGTTCAAGCCAACATCTTGTAACACCTCGTGCATTTGGGCTAAGATTTGACTCGTAAGACGAGGGTATGATGAACCCAATTTGAATAGTGTATAAATGGTGTTTGAAATCCAATCAAGACATGAGAAGAGTCCTTGAGCAAAGGAAAGTCGGGAGCTACCATACGGAGCGTGTTTTCAAGTGAGTTTGCACCATATCTCAATTAAAATGAGTATACGAAAAAATCTGTAAGTAATTTGGGAAAATTTCCTTCTTGAAAGTTGCAGATCTTTAAAATATCTTTCCAACGGTATATTATGGAGGTCAAAAAGATATCTTTACAAAAAGTTATGCCCGTTTAACTAAAACAGTGTTCTGTCGATTTACGGTGGAATTTACGGGCTGTAAAAATTATACGGGCCGTATATTTAGGACATAAAACTGGTCTAGAAAGCCCAAATTATTGTAATTGATTTACGGTGGGATCTAAGGTCCGTAAAACTTTTACAGGCCGTAAAATGGGGCGTAAAATAGGTCAGACAGTAATTTTAAAACTTCGTTTTAAGGTTTTTTCACTTCATTCTTCACATCCCTAAGCCCTAGAACGACCTCCTACCCTCTCCCATCATCAAGAATACCAAGGTAAGCCTACTCTAATCATTCCAAGTCAATTCTCATATATATTCTTGTAATCTAAACAAGAAATCATCATCCCTAACCTAGGTTTTTCAAGAAAACCCATCTCAAGGTTCAAGAATTCAAGATTTTGGAAATCTTCTTCAAAGTTCAAGTCTTTAATTCAAGTTTTGGAGTATTACTAGTTATGTAGGGTTTCTATCCACGTGTGAGAACATCTTTGTTCTTCCTCATGCCACGTTTTTCCATGATCATACAAGTTACACCAAAACTAGGGTTTTAGCCATGTTTATGTTAACCCTAAGTACATGTACCATGATATACTATAATTGTATGATTACTTCATTATTGTATTCTTTATAGTCCCTTTTGGTTATTGAGAATCTGTCTGTAATCCATGAAAACCCATACTTTGCATTCCATGGGTTCTTACATGCAAGTTATTAAATGTAATGCTTATTTTCATGAATATCCTACATGTCTACAAGTTTTCATGAGATTTTATTATATTATTATATCCATCCTATGATACAAGATACTCATGTTTAATACAAGTTATGTTTTATGAAATTCATGGGCTTCTTAGCTAATTATATCATGTTCATGTTTTTGGGAGTTGCACAGATTACCAAGAAGGCTCAGACAGCCTGAAACTACGTTTGCCACCATAGGATAAGGATCGCTCCGCCCAGTTAGGATCATACCTTTATATTTTTCCACATTGAGGGATTTGGATCCATTCATGTCATGTTTATGTCTTGTACCCCGACAAGGTACAAGATGGCTTAGCTGATCGGACAGAGATCAGACGCTACGTACTAACGTGGTGGTTACATATCGGTTATATTAATGCTCTCCGAACTTAAAATATTTTTACTCATGTTATATATGTATTTATGTTCATGTCAGATACTCATATTCATGACTAGGTTTCAGTTTCAGTTTCAGCCTTTATCATGTTATTTCATGTGCCATGTTATTTCATTCAGTTACTTTACATACCAGTGCATTCAATGTGCTACGTCCCTTTTATTGTCTGGGGGCTTGCATTTCACGATCCAGGTACTGATTTACAAGACGACGCATCGCCTCAGTAGGACAGCATTCGTATCAGCTTATTGGTGAGCCCCATCTCATTCGGGATTTTGTCAACTCTTTATTTTATGATTAGCTATGCATTAAGGTATGCTGGGGGCCTTGTCCCAGCGAGTATGTTTTCCATGTTCAGAATTATGTTAGAGGTTTCATAGACTAGATAAGTCAGTTATGTCATGTCACACTTTCGGAGTCGTATAGCCATTTTGGCTCATTCATGTTATTTCTGCACTCATGTTTAAACAAGTATTTTGATTAAGTATTATGACTTATTGCATTTTATAAAGGCTCATCATGCATTCACGTTATATTCCGCTCATGTTATGCCTCATGATGATTCAACAAGCCATGTGGTTTGCTCGATCACATACAATAAGGCACCGAGTGCCGTGTTTCGCCCAGGCCATGGTTCGGGGCGTGACACATCTTCTCTCTATGTGTAACATTTTATCACTATGTTATGACTTTATGAAAGCTCAACAGCCAGGCCGATGCTTACTGCGTGTCATGAGGTTTTGGCAATTAACGATGAGACCATTTTTCTTTCGCTAAATGAAGAGCACTTATCGTCGAGCAAGCCCGTGGGTGACTGGTATGCTTATTTAGCTTTCTTCTTTTCCTCGGCTGATACTGCTCAATTTGAGTGCTTTCCATATATATATATATATATATATATATATAGTTGCGTGCTATGAATGCTGATTTACCAATTCTAACAACTGACTTTGACTGTTAATGGTATGGTATATGATATAGTATTGTTGTTTGCTCGAATTTCATGCTGCCCAACTTGACTACCTAATTCAAATCATTTAGAGAATTGAAACATCCGATCTTCTTAAGTACTATATGATTCTCGACTCTCGAATCTCAATAACACAGTAAAACTATTTACCAAGAAAGTGAGTATGGCCAAATTATTTTATTCCGCTGAACCTCTTGAAAAGTCACATTCATAACTTCAATATTCTAGAAGAAATTGATATATATGTTAGGCTTGACAATACCTCTTTATATATGCTTTGTACTTTTTAAAGGTGGCTGATGTCATTACATGAGAAATTGTGTTCGGAATCATGATTTATCTCTTACAAAACTACGCTAATCATTCATTTACCATATTGTTATATCTTCTAAGTTAGATTTTTCGACGTGGATGTTTTAAGTCAATAAAACTGGAATCAAGGATATCTTTGTCATTTACTCATTAGCTCACATAGTCTTACTTGCGTGTGGTAGAGAGTTCTTTGTCTCTTTTCATGTTTGCTCTATCCATTTTGTCGATTCGAAGTAGCTTGAGATTTCGTTCTTTTGCTATTTTCCCCTCTGTTTGATATCCATTTCTTTCCCTTTTTTTCTTAGCCTCTCCTTCCTTCATCGTTGAATCTGTCGATTCCTTTGATTTTTTTTTAACCTTCTTATTTGTCAGAGACACCTAGAAATTGATATGCTCCCTCTGTTTCAATTTATTTAAACCTATTTCCTTTTTAGTCCGTGTCAAAATGAATGATCTCTTTTCTAATTTGAAAACAAATTCACTTTATGAATGATTTACAGCCACAAAATTCATATACATATACATTCATATTATATATGTGCGTCTGTGTAGCTTCATTCTCTATTTATCTTTGAGTTTTCTTAGTTCTATTTCCTTATATGTCCTTCACTAGGGTGGAAACCTCAAATTTATCCACGGAGCCCTCTGGAGGTAGAGTTGAGTCTGCTTGACGCTCTTCTCCTTTCGAGTGAATTGCTTCAATTCGGATGCCTTTGTTCAATTCTGGGGATTGTTTCATTAGAAATCTTACAACTAAAACCCCTCTATCTGAGTAGTGAAAAATTCTCCACTAATTATCTGCTTAGCACTAAGAAACCCCTCTAACTAACTAACCACAGCTAATTTAAATTAGTTAAGTACAGGGTGTAACTATATACAAGAACTACTAACTGCCTAATCAGTTGATCCACTAGCTTCAAGCCTTCAACAGGACTGTAGGTTTGTGACATTGGTGGCAAGGAGTCAATGGTTGAAGCCATTACCAACTTGAAGTTAGCTTCGGAGAATAGGGACTGCTTAATCATCAGTGGAAAAATTTCACTCTATCTCTATTTTTGAAGGTATATATGCCGATTTAGCCCATACTTTGTGTGTAAATACCCGATTTAACCCATATTTGTGTATAAACACTTTTATACACTATTATACGCTTTATACAAGATTGATACATTAAAGTGCCCCGAGATATTTCTTCAAAATCCAATTCGTTTTTAAGTTGTCTTAGTTCTATTTCCTTTCTTTAAGCAGATTGTAGATTAGTATTTTGCAAACATCAAATTTCAAAGTTGCTAAACGCCCCTTCCAGCATGTAATGCTTTAGTTTTCTACTCTGGTACCTACAACTTATGGCAGGGCTACCTTGTTATCTAGAATCACTGTCTCTTGAGCAAAACATATTCATAGTAGCTCTTTTATGATATGTAGTTTGTTTAATCTTAATGTCGTTATGTTTGTTAGACACTTGCGTAGCTTGGTGAAAATTTTGACTGTTACTGTAGATAGAGCAACACAGCACAACCGCATTCGTGTTGATAAAATAAAATAGTTGGCTTCCAATCGTGGCATAATATTATATATGTAATCATTCACTCATTACGACTATTAGGGCGGTGGCTATATCTTTATTATTATTATTACTTATTTTTTTGTAATGTGTCTCAAGGTACCCATTAGAGTTATTAGAGGATCGTTTGCCACTCTTGCCATGAGGACAAACATCAAGCACACGTGCAAAGGCGCCATGAGAATGGAGACATTTTAAACACCATATATGTTTCACAATGATGCGGTATTATAGCTCGATTTGCACTATATCATCTGTATGTTACAACTTGCGATGATTTCATACTTGTGCTGTTGAGAGGTTGTATCTAAATTGTAAAAAAGTTTACAAGGGTGCAGTAGAACCGGGATACAGTTTGTAATAACACAGTCCGCCCTTTTGTATCATTTGAACAGGCGCAAGTATTTACCACTATAGGAAACTAAACATGCCATGTAATATTTATGTCTAATGTTGAAGCTGTGTTCTTAGCTGGGGTCCTGGATAGCTTAATGATTCCTTCGGGCAGTTGTTTGTAACAATGATATCGTGTTGCACGGGCCATACCCACTAGTTTTTATTAGAATGCTCGACGTCTGTGCTTCCCGGCGAGGGAAGTAAGAAACAAAAATTGGCATCACCCGCTCCTATGAAAAACCAGTAAATGTTAGAAACACGAAATAAGCATTCCAATTATTTGAATAACATATTCTATAATCTGCTTGTTCTCTTGCAATACATTTTTTAATTGCATACATAGCAGAAAACAACGCTTGAGCGCGGTGAAGCTCAATCATATGGCGCATGGGTGGGCCTCCTTAGGCAAAGGGTGGTTAGGTGCACACCCTTTCCCGGAAAATTACGTAGTGTAGATAGGTTAAGGGTGTGTTCGATATGGAGGAACACATTTTCAAGAAAATGTTTTTCAATTTTCTCATGTTCGTTTGGTTAAAAATTTTAGAAAATATTTTCCTCAAAATTAGGGAAAATGACTTCCCTAATAAAAGTAGGGAAAACAAGTTCACAAGTTCATTTCACCGATCACCAAAGCACCCTAACCCCCCCCCCCCCCCACACACACACACACAATTTTTTTTTTTTTTTTTGAAAATAAAGAGTTTTGACTTTTTTTTTTGGCACCCCACACCGCACCCTACCCCTCCCCCACCCCTACCTGTCGCACCCCTACCCCCTCACCCACTACACCACCCCCCTGCAAAAAAAAATTAATATTTTTGAAAAAAAAAATAATATTTTTGAAAAAAAAATTGACGTTTTTTTTTTTGCACCCTCCCCAACCCAAACCCCGCACCCTACGCCCTCCCCCCCCCCCCCCCACCTAGCAAAAAAAATTTTTCCACCCCACCCCTACCCCTACCCCCTCCCCCCCCCCCCAAAAAAAAAACAATTACTAATATTTTTGAAAAAAAAAGTTTTGACATTTTTTTTTGTTTTTTTGCACCCCCCAACCTCACCCCACCCCGCACCCTACCCCCCCCCCCCCCCAAAAAAAAATTGAAAAAAACTTGACAATTATAAAAATTGAATATTTGCGTGGTTAAAAATTAGAACTTTTGGAAAGGGTGATGGGTTTTATTTTGGGGGGGGGGGGGCGGGGGGGGGATGTGGTGAAAAGATTTTTCTGGGGTAGGGGGTGTAGAAACCCGCAAAAGACAATAATAAACTTCAAAAAAAAAATGTTGGGGTTGGGGACGGGGGGTGTTGGTGTGGTATGGGTTCCACGCAATGGGGGAGGGAGTGATGGGGGATGTGGTCGTGTAGAAAATTCAGAAAAAAAAATTAAAAACTTCAAAAAAAAATGTAGTGGGATGGGGTGGGTGGGCGGGGGGTAGGGTGCGGGGGAGGGGGTGGTGTATGGGTTACGAGAGTGGTTGGGGGTGGGGGTGCAAAAAACAAGAAAAAAAATGGAGGGGGTGGGGGCGTAGGGGTGGGTGGGTGGGAGTGGGTTGTGGGTGGGGGGTATGAGGTTGGGTTGGAGTTGGTGAGGGTTGGGGTGGGAGTGCAAAACACAAAAAAAAATCAAAAGATTTTTTTTTTTTTGGAAGGGGGTGGGGGCGTAGGTTGGTGGGTGGGAGTGGGGTGTGGGTGGGGTGTGGTTGGGGTATGGGGTATGGGGTTGGGTTGGAGTTGGTGAGGCTTTGATGAGTATTTTCCGGAAAACGCTTTCTATCAACCAAACGAACATGAGGAAATAAGTAAGAAATACACTTATTTTTCACTATCCAAACGAACATGAGAAAATAGGTGGAAATTCACTTATTTTCTAGGAAAACATTTTCCTCCATACCGAACACACCCTAAATGTTAATTATTATGAGTATATCTCTAATTTTGCACACCCTTAACACAAGTGAAAAGAAAATTTGCACACTCTTCGCCAAATTTCTTACTCCGCCACTGATACGGTGTGTCACGTATAGTTGGATTTTAATAGCCATACCAATCTAATATAATAGACCGCCTCAACAAAGTATCTCTCTTTTTGTGTAAATGAGTGTGCATAGTGTGTCTCTACGCCTATGGTGTGGCATATACAACTGCACTTTGACAGCCCGCAGCAATCGTAGACTATTTAAATTTTTGGTGTAAATACATGTGAATAGTGTGCCTTTATTTATATAAAAAATCAATGTGGTCACTACTCTGCATGTTGAAAATATTTGTTTCAGTGAAGAATGATCTCCAGAATATTTTACCTTCAGCTTCCACTGTCTAAATATTTCTATTGTGGTACAAACTAAATATCATATACATATCTGTTATTTAAAAGGCTTAATATTAAATATATTTTACCATCTTTACTTTGGATCCAAATGTGTTCATATTTCAAAATTCACATCATTCTCAACGACTGTACTGGAAACATCCAAATTTCTCAACAACAACATAAATACAGACTAAATCATGCACGGACAGCTGCCCATTATATATATGTGCGTGTGTATATGTATGTATGTTTACGGAATCCTTTAATATACTTATGTTTGGTATGTTTCCTATCAGGATCCTAGTTTTTTTTTTTTTTTTTTTATAAAGGAACTCGTTGTCTTTCTTATTTTTTGTTGGTCTTTAATTTTTGTCCCTCAAGACAAATAACATTTTTGCGGGACATAAATATATATTTTCATATTATAATAAGCCACAAGTTATGCCCGCGCTCTTAAAGAACTTATGACACACTAGGCATAAGTTCGATTGCTAGAGACAAAAATTAAAGACCAACCAATTTGAAGGTTAAACCGTGCAATTTCTTCTGGAAGAGGAGAGAGATAGTTGGGCTAAATGTTTTGGGGTCTGTTGGGCTCGATTTTTTTCACCTATTTTATTTGTTGGGAACTTACATAATAGCTACTGTTTATAGGGGTCTAACATGATACAACTATAGTTTCGGTTATTACATTTCGTAGCTAGTACTTACCAGCTATGTTGTTAATTTTGTTGTATTTAAAATACATGAGTAAATGACGTATCCTTTTGTTTTGATTGTATTTGCCTATTTTCGAGCTCTGAGCAGCAAGATCGCCAGCGTTGCGATGTCCGACAACGATCAGATCTGAAACTGGTTGAATGTATTCAATTATATTTGAATGTATTCGAGCTCCAAAATAAAGCGACCACCGGCGTATTCACAATGACCAGATCTCAGATCCGAAATACAGCCACCAACGACGTATTCAACTATGTTTTGACTGTACTTGAATGTGTTCGAGCTCAGATCTGAAAAATGCACTCATATCCAAAATAGAGGTGATGAAGGCCGGTGATACACTAAATTGATCCAAAACAGAGAAATACAAGATGCACTAAATTTAAAATACACTATATTAAATTAAAAATACACTATATTTGTTGTTTGACGGCCGAAGATATACTAAATTTATCCGAAACTGAGAAATACACTCAGAAACACAAGATACACTAAATTTCATAGAATAAAGCCGGAGAAACAAAATACTGATCCAAAACCAAAAATCGCCAGAGGTGATGACGACAACGGCCATATCCAAAATGGAGGTGATGACGGCCAGATCTGAAACCGCAGGAGGTGATAACGATGATGATGGAGAATTCCAGAGGGATGACTTCTTCTCGCTGGAGAAGAAGGAGATGAGAGAGGGGCGAGGAAGAAGAGAGAGAGAGAGAGAGAGAGAGAGAGAGAGAGAGAGAAAAGCCGACAGTGAGGGAGAAGAGACAGGGGTGACGGAGAAGAGAGAGGGAAAGATGGGAATTGAAATACACAATATAGCTACGAGCAGTAACATGTGTTTTAGCTATAGTATGGTAATATATTCAAAGTGTGATTTTTATACTAAAATACCTCTTATATGTTAGCTATAGCACGTAAAAATTCCCTTTTTGTTTTTCAAAATGAGTCATTTAAAATGAAAGAACAGGGAATTGTACTCGGATTGTTTCATTTGATTTGACCACCCTCAACCGTTAGCCACCGTTGTTACTTGTATCAAGCATGTTCAAGCTTAGGTAAATATAAATATATTGTATTATTCGACTTATACATACTGTATAGTCTTTGAATTTCATATATATATATATATATATATATATATATATATATATATATATATATATATGTCCGTGTGTGTGTGGGGTGGGGGGTGGGGGGTGGGGGGTGGGGGGAACCCTTTAATACATTTATGTTTGGTATATTTCTCCTACGAGGATCCTAGTTTTTTCTAATAAAGTAATTTGTCGTCTTCCTTAATAATTACTATATGAATCTTCTGACATTAATTTCTAAAGTGGAAGAAAATAACCATATTTTTTTTCTCTTTTCTTTTTTTCCTTTTTATGTTTTCTCCTTTGCTTTTTTTTTTTGTCCTTCTGATGTTGCGTCGCCACTGTTTTTTTTTTTTTTTTTTTTTTTTGAAAAAACGCCCATTAGGCATTTGTTAGGCCTGAAGGACACCAGCCTGTTATCCTTCCGCCGCACAGAGCGGGAGGGCAGTCTGCCCCACTTTAGGAATCGCGCAGTCCTTTCTTTCTATGGGGCCACAAGACCCAACTTTGTGCTTGGACAGGGCAGGCCAGAAAATTGCCCAACATTCCACCAACCCCCTCTCCCCTGCCCCACTCCGAGCCCCACCTTGTGTCACAAGCTCAAGTTACTGAGCTCGGCAATAACAATAAAATAATTTTGAGAAAATAACTCATATATACGACCTACACATCTAATTTGCAATCGATGTAGCCCACTACATCATCGGTGTCTAATGTGTATAGCTATATATAAGTTTGCTCTGTACATATACACCTTATGCACTATTATACATTACATATACATTCTTATACAGTGTATATACTATATAAATAATATATATGTGTTGTATAACAATGTATAAATATTGTATTGTATAACTGTTTATAAACAAAAGACAATAGTTAACAAGCATCCAAACAAGAGTAAAATTGAAGCTCAGAGCTGTGATAAGAAAATAAAGACATCATTTTTCTTTCTGGGTTAACTCTTTATGGGAGAATTCTTAGTTTTCACCACAAAAATCCCAACTTTCTTCTTCTCAGAGGGATTAGTAACCAACAATAATGAAATTCATCATAAAGGAAAACATTTTTCCTTCATACCAAACACACCATTTTAGAATAACAATACAACACATCAAGATTTTCAAGGGTTGTTTGATTTTTTTTTTCTTTTTTCTTATGAGAAATCATACTCCTCTCTGCAAGATTCCTCTTTTCTCTCTGAGCTGAGTTTCCAATTTCAGTCAGTAGAGCAGCAATGTTTTGGGGAGAAAGAAAATTAGATTTTGGGCTGAACTGGAAAGAATAAGACAATTGGCTATATTTGGTTAACTAGATGGGCGAGCAGCACCTCCAAGTAATTATTCCTAAAATTTAGAGTCGAACTAGGAAAGAAAGAAAAAGAAAAGTGGCAAAGCTGTAATAAACATGAACTTAGAAGGGCAATCATAGGTCTCCTAGGATTCCAAATGTACTTTGGATTAGGAATCTAAGGGTTTTTACTTTCTCTGACTCATGATATAAACAGTACACGGTTGGCATTGGCATCCATAGATTTCCTCCTATTTTTCTTCTTTTCTTGAAGCTATAGATTTCTTCCTGTCTACTGCCATGGCTCAAGAGATGCCTGATTGGTCGGAACTTCAACACGATCTGCTTGTTCTCATCCGTAGGCGTATCAATTTGATTGAAGATTTCCTAAATTTTGGCATTGTATGCAAATCCTGGCACTCAGTACCTACCAAGAACAATTTTAACAGTGACCTGCCTAGAATTCCATGGCTGATGTTAGCTGAAGAGGAAGAAGATAAAGACTGTCGAAAATTCTTCAGTCTCTATAATGGTATGATTTTGAATAAGCGGATTCCTAAAGCCACTGGAAAACGATGTATGGAGTCCATGGGTTGGCTTATCACTGTCGGAAAAGACGAGGGTGAAATCAGTTTACTACATCCTTTCTCCGGTGTTCAGATTCAATTGCCGCATCAAAATACCACAGAAGATTACGACGAACACGAGACTGGATTTCCATTTACGTTTATTCGTAAGGCGGTTTTGTCAGCTAGTCCTTCTCATACATCTGACTTCGTTCTCATGGTCGTTGAGGGAAACCTTAGATTCCTCAGTTTTTGGCGACCTGCTGATTCGAGATGGACCCGGATTGGTTGGGTTGCGGCCGACCACTCTCCATTTGTTGATGTGGTATATTTTAATGGCCACTTTTATGCTGTCAATTATCGCTGCCAGGTCGTAGTTTGTGATGTTGCTGGCCCTGAACCCACTAAAAAAAGTCATATTGTGACGCAGCTACCATTTGATCCTCTAGAAGTTATAGGTAACTTATACATCCTAGAATCACTAGGATCATTATTTGTAGTTGTGAGAGATGATGTTTGCGTAAAAGCCGTCAAAGATGATTGTGACACAAGGATGAGGTTTCCATTGACGTACGTTCCCTGGGAAGGTGCGTCGGGGCTTCAGGATGGGGAGAAGCTTATATATGGGACAACAGCTTTTCGAGTTTTCCAGGTGGATATAGCTGTTGATGGCAAAGTAAAAGTAACGCAAACCAAGGAATTAGGGGACAGAGCTTTTTTCCTGGGTGCTAATTCTTCTCTTTCTATCCAAGCATCTCAATTTCCAGGAATCAAGCCCAATCATATTTATTTTACAGACGATTTTTTCGAATCATATCTCATTTTTGCAGAAGGAGGAGGCTTGGACATGGGGGTTTGCAACTTAGCGGATGGCAGCATCCAGCTGCATTATGAGGCTGTTTCCCTCAGTCCTGTTTGTCCTCCGACTTGGGTCACACCAACTTTGTATTAGAGTCCGACACATTGCTTTATTTACTCTATTTGTTGAGCTATTTTTGACAATAACAGTACTTGAGTTCTTTTTTATTTAAAATCATTACAACCGTCATTTATCTTCAGAATCAATTGATGTATCTTTCTTGCTTTTATATAATTGTTGTACTTCCTTGCTTCCAAAGTATGTTGTAATGGGACGCGATCAGTACTAACCTTATTCACAATTTTCTTAATGGAGAAACTTCTGGTATGTACTTTATACTAGTCCGCTGGTGTAGTATGATAAGTTATGATCACTGAATTCTAGCTTCAAACCAGCAATTAGCGAATATTCTTATAGCATAATTTGTTTTCTCATTAAATTTGAATCCTGAATCTGCCACTATGAGGAAGAGTGTGATCAGGCAAGGAGGAGGAAGAGGCATATGAAGAGTCAGAAGAGGAAGGCTGAGGTAGGAACTAATCTTCATTGTTCATTAGTATCTATCTTAACCTTTTTGATCATGTATTGCATATAATAAATAGGTAATAAACTTTTATCAGAAAGTTTTTGAACATACACCAAGTATCTTGTCTTCATACTCGTGAACAAAATGGTTCTGCTTAAAGAAAACATCGTCACATTGTTAAAACCGGCTTAACTATGGTAGCTCATGCTTCACTTCCTCTCTCCTTTTGGGATGATGCTTTATCTACTGCTGTTGCATCTCATCAATCAGATGCCTACCCCTGTCCTTAACAGTCTTTCACCTTCCAAGAAATTACATAAGAAAATTCTTGATTACAATTTTCTTGAAAGTTTTTGGTTGTGCTAGCTATCCCTATTTGAGGCCCTGTGCATCTCATAAGCTTGCTTTTAGATCTTCTCAATGTGTTTTTCTCGGCTATAGCCAATATCATAAAGGATACAAGTGTTTTCATGTTTCTGTTGATCGTTTATACATCGCTTGGCATGTTATTTTTGATGGACCGTGTTTCCATTTGCTCTTGGTCAAAGTACTGCACTTCCAGTAACCCATTCTCCTCCTACATCACTTTCTACATTGCATGTCATTTATCCATGCACTTCCACAACTAATTACACACCTAGATTGTCACAAGTTCAACCCACTTCGCCTTCTGTATCACCGATGTCTCTGCCACCCTTAAACAGTACAGTGGACTTACCTACAGTGCCTCCTCAACATCCTCAATCTATACAACCACCAAAACCCAAACATACCACTGATGTAGTTTCCAATACACATCACATGGTCACAAGATACAAGGCCAAGGTCTCTCAACCTCAAGCTAATCTCAGTACCAAGTACCCTCTTCCACAGTCGCCTCTTCCCCCCCAGAACCTACGTGTTTTACTCAAGCCAACAAAGATGCCAACTGGAGGAAAGCTATGCAAGAGGAGTACAATGCTCCCATCCAAAAGGCACCTGGACTCTTGTACCCGCATTCTCGGCAAAGGATATTGTTGGTAGCAAATGGATTTTCAAACTAAAATTGAATCCTGATGATTCTATTGAGACATACAAGGCTCGTTTGGTTGCGAAAGGGTTAATCAAGAAGCAGGCATTGACTACCACGACACATTTAGCCCCGTTGTGAAACCTACTACTGTTAGAGTGGTTCTAACTTTGGCTTTATCAAAAGGATGGTCTCTTCGTCAGGTTGACATCAAAAATGCATTTTTACATGGTGACTTACGAGAAGAGCTTTACATGACTCAACCTTCCGGCTTCGTGAATCCAAAATTTCCTACTCATGTTTGTTGTCTTCACAAAGCTTTGTATGGTCTTAAACAAACTCCTAGAGCTTGGTTTGAGATGTTAAATGCAGCTTTATTACAAGTTGTCTTTGTTGCGTCCAAAGCAGATTCATCTCTATTTATTCGAAAATCTGGTACTAACCTCACTGTTATACTGGTTTATGTCGTCGACTTAATTATCACAGGAAGCTCGGATGATTTTATTTCTGATTTACTTCACTCTCCTCAGAGTTTGCTTTGAAGGACTTGGGTCGGCTGCATTACTTCCTAGGTGCTGAAGTTGCATCTAACACTCATGGCTTGATTCTTTCTCAAACAGTATATTAGAGACTTACTGCATCGGGTTAACTTGGAAGGCGCAAAACCCATCTCAACTCCAATTGTTGCTGGTCAACAATTGTCCAAACATGGTAGCACACCCTTCAGTGATCTGACTCTTTACCGAAGTCTCACAGGTGCTCTTCATTATGTCTCCATCATCAGACCAGCTATTTCCTTCTCTGTTAATAAATTGTGCCAATTCACGCACTCTCCAACTCAAGCTCATTTTCAAGCTCTAAAAAGGGTGTTGCGCTACTTGAAAGGTACTATGCATCTTGGGCTACAATTTCAGCATTCTCCTACACTTCATATAAATGGGTTCTCTGATGCAGATTGGGCTGGATGTCCGGATGATCGTAGATTGTAATTATTTAGGTCCCAACTTGGTCTCTTGGTGCGCCAAGAAACAGAGGGTTGTTGCTCGTTCAAGCACTGAATCCGAATGGGTTTAGCTGCTGCTACAGCTGGGATAACGTTGTTGCAACACCTTCTTCAAGAGTTAAATGTACCTCTGCCTGCTGCTCCGAAACTTTGGTGCGATAATTTATCAGCAACATATCTTACAGATAATCCTGTCTTTCATGCTCGCACTAAGCATATTGAACTCAGTTTTCACTTTGTAAGAGAAAAGGTAGCTTCAAAGGATCTTCAGGTTGGATACATTAGCTCTGTGGACCAAGTGGCAGACACATTCACAAAAAGTTTGCCGGCTGGCAATTTTCACTTCTCAGAGACAAGCTTGTTGTAGTAAACTCACTGCTTCGCTTGAGGGCGGATGTTAGGATATTGGGTGCTCCCGGAAAATAATCCATATAATAACCATATGGTTCCACGTAATGTTTTGGTAGAGGATGTGGAAAAAAATTCTTTTTCTTAAGAAAGTCGATTTCGAGCTTTTGAAGTCCTAAAACTTAGGCATAACTTATATGCAGTTTGACTTGCAAATTCAATATGTTGATTCTGTTGAATTTTTATTTGAAGTTTGTTTTGGTTTTTGCACACCTGTACATATTTCAGCTGTTTCTTAGTGTTGTTGTTTTAATACAATTTCCTTCCTCAAAAAAAAGTCTAGCCTTTCTGATAAGCTTTAGACTAGTTGAAACTACACAACTCAATATTATATCAATAATAGGTAGAAGTTAATCTCTCTATGGTAGTAAACTCACAAAGAATCTTCGTGTTTGGCTGACGAGAAAGGACATAGCCATCATAGGAGGAAACACTGCTTGCGTACACAACATTGAGACAAATATTTGCTAGGTATTTCTATTAAAGCTGTATGTCTTTGCTGTACATTCATCACTGGATTTCTATACGGCAGAGACAAATATCTTTTGCACTTCTGGTCTTTTTAATAATGCAAAGCTCTTCTTAGCCTTGACTTTTTGAGTTTTGCACTTCTATATTTCAAGATGACAGTGCTAATCACTATGTGGCTGCACTTCCGTGGCAGGCTCCTAATTGTGGATAGATTGCTCAAATGGGGAATACAAGCTGATCCAAAATGTGCTTTGTGTCACTATCACGATGAATACCTGGGACATATGTTTGTGCAGTGTCCCTTTGCCAGGAACTTGTGGAAAAGATTGCTGGATTGGCCACAGGGACCAATGATGGCTGCTACTACATGGGATCAGTATATGAGCTGGGCTATTTCAAATGCTAAAGGGAAGTCTCTTCATACCAGCTTCTTTAAAATCATCTTGGCTGAATGTGTACACTCTATCTGGACTGAAAGAAATGCCAGACTCTTTGAAGGAAGGTCAACTGCCTATGATGCCATTGCTAAAGTCATTGCCTACTCCTGTTATGTCAGAGCCGTACCAGTTATGCAGAAATACCTTCTTAGATTTTCTTTCTTAGTTTGCTAGTGATGTGTGATTCCTGTTGTATTGTCTGGTCTTTTGTTTTGTTTGTAACCCCTGAGATAGCTAAGCTGTGTTGTAGCTAGCTATGGCTTTGTAACTCTTCATTTGGTGGTAGTTGATTACCAAAAAGATGACAGTGCGATCAAATTATTGTTATATTGCTGATTTTTGGCAAGTTGTCAATGTTATAATGATGTTGTAAATTGCCTATAGTACTTGTATAAGCCTAGAAATGTTCTTTCCAATTTCTACATGTTAACATGCATTCTTGATAGTATCTTGAGGCTACTGTGTTGTAGAACTTGATAATTCTTATCTGGAATGATTATCATTTTTTTTTCTATCAAGCTTATTTGTAACTCGGTGGGTTTTGTCTTCGAGTTGTTCGTTGGTTCTCTTCTTGACCTGAACTGGAATGTTGCAGTTATTAGGTGCAGCCGATTCAAAGTGGGACATAATATTGTTAGGAGCAAAAGGTAATGGCTTCTCTGTTCTTTTTTTTTGGGTTGCCACCCGGTGTTAAGATAAGATGATCGCTAATGTTCTCTAGCTTCTAAATCTCATGTGTGCTGTATACATGGGATGTTTATTCCATAAGCAATTTGTCCGCTGATTTATTAATGTTCTCAAGCTGTATCTTTCTTTTGTGCTTTCGTGTATTGTAGTAACGGAAAAGGACCAAAAATGTGCCTGGACTACCCGAAAAGGTCTAAATATGCCTTTTATGCATCTATTTTGCTAAAAATCCGTCCGTTTACCTTTCTCGCTCACTTTGGCACGTAAAACTATCAGGCTCAATTGTGACAAGATTTTTCATAATTTGGGCTATATATTAGCTCAATTTTTAGATAAATTGAATTTGGCTGGTCAAAAAATAGACTGAGTTAATAGAAAAATGGGCAGTCATTGATCTACCAAACTTGAATGGGTTAGACGGTCATGGGCTAATTTACCCACCCCTATCTGAAGGTATCAGCTGTAACATTTTTAAAAAAGGGCTAAAAATACCCCTAATGTATGAGAAATGACTCATAAATACCCTTCATCCACCTATTGGTGTAAAAATACCCCTAACCTATATTTTTGGCTCAAGAATACCCCTCAAACTAACACCTTAAGGGGTCGTTTGGTAGGAGGGTAAGTAAGCCCATGTAGAGGGGATTGGATGGGATAAGATGAGATTACTAATCCCACCTTATCCCACATTTTATCTCATCTACATGGGACTGGATGAAGTTATCCCACCAAACAAACATAGGATTAATTCTAATCCCATTGGATTAATAATCTAGCCCTTCCTATCCCTCCTACCAAATGATCCCTAAACCTTCTAATTTTAAAAAGCCATGTGACTTATTGTGATTGGCTACATATATTATTTACTCCTAATTAATTTAAAAAGCAAAATTCACCCACTTTCAAACCCATACCCACTGACCCGACCCGTTTCTTTCAGATATGAATTTAAGTGATCCTTCATACACACTTAATTGCCAAGTAAATAACTAGATATTCACCAGAAGTGGCGCAAACATATACGTACAAAAGGATTATTCTGCTCTTTCCAGCCATCAACCAAAGGACAAGGATATCGCAGCATACAACTATTCCTTGTGGCCAACTTTTTAATTCGTCTGGGATAGTAATTAAATGTCGAATGAAATCGACTATGTAATTAGCTGTTTGAATCGCTTTTAAGTTTTCACAACCTTTGCGGCACCACCATAGGACTGATTCTATATCGACTATTCAAGAATCAAGGACTAGCATGGGCGGAGCCATCTTTGGAGGGTGGTCAGGTGCACACCCTTCGTCGGAAAATTACGCGGTGTACATAGGTTAAATGTTAGCTACAATACGTATATATTTAATTTTGTACACCCTTAACACAAGTAAGAAGAAAATTTGCACACCCTTCATTAAATTCCTGGCTTCGCTACCGAGGACGAGAGTTCCTTATATTACGTGATCCATTTCTCATGGAGTTTCATAGTTGAAGTTTGTAGGAATGAAACGTGACCTTTGTATAAATTTGAATAACGTTGTATAATTTTACTATATAACACTATAAAATTGTGTATAAACACCTCTTATACACTATTATAGAGGGTTGATACATTATTTATAACAAGTGTATAATATAGTACTATGTTATATACCAGATGTACTATGATACGAAAAAGAAGCTAGGTATGCAGGTATAAACTGAAAATATGGCTACTTGAGTGTAATATGTTATGTTGGACAATATATTCTTGAAAAATTCTCAAATTTATTTCATTTAAAAAAAGAAAAAGATGCAAATATATCCCTCAACATTGCGATTTAGAGCAGATATACCCTCGTTAAAAAAAAGTAGTGCACATATACCCCTGTCGTGAGGCCGTTACACAAATGGTGCAAATATATCATTTTCGATGACGGAAAGTTTTTAATTAAAATAAAATCTACTGTACGGGCATATTTGCCACCTTTTTTTGCAAAGTTTGGGGGTATATTTGGACCTTCTGACGCATGAATTTTTTTTGCCTTCTTTATTTCAACAATTAATTTGAATTTATTGCTTTGATGATCAAATTTCTTTTTGTGCTCATCTTCTTATTAACTCTACCATAGATTTCCCAAAATATTTTTATGCAAATGCATACAATACATTACAGTTTGATCACTTATGATTACTGGGAGTAAATAAGAAATCTTGAGATTTTAACAAAGTTATTTAATTTTTAATTTAAATCAGCGAGGCGATATGAACAAATTTGAGAAAATGAAAGAGGATGAGTAATAGAGAGAAGCCGGATCCAAATTATTAGGCAAATGCGAAATATATGTTTCTTTTCAAATGTGAGCATAATTTCTTCGTTTTAAGATTGAAAGTTACTGAAAGGAGACAATTTACCCTGCTCATTTTATAGAAAGTAGACTCCTAGGCTATTAATTTATACTCCAATTTATATGACTCACATTTCTTGTTGATTAGCCTCATAAAAACAATATGTTTATATATTTAAAAACATTATAACTTCACTCTCATTTCACCCTTAATGAAATGTCATACACCCGAAAAAATGTCTAATATATTTAGTTCATAAATTTTAAAAATCAATCAAAATCTCAAGATTTCTTATTATTTCCAATAATCATATTGAGTAAATTGCAATTTATTTTTGCATATGCGAAAAAATAAGTTGGGGTATCTATGATATACTCCTCTGTTTCAATTTGTTTGAACCTATTTCCTTTTTAGTCCGTGCCAAAATGAATGACCTCTTTCCTAATTTGGAAACAAATTCATTTTATGAATGATTTACAGCCACACAAATTTTCAAGGCTTATTTTGAACCACAAGTTTCAAAAGTCTTCCCTCTTTCTTAAATGTCGTGCCCAGTCATATGGGTTCATATAAATTGAAACGGAGGGAGTATTTAATAAGAAGATGAGGTCAAAAAGAAATTTGATCATCAAAGCGATAATTCAAATCGTTGAATTAAAGAAGGCAAAAACAAAAAAGTTCATGTGTGAGAACTGAGAAGGGGCAAATATATGCCTGGTCTTTGCGAAAAGGTACAAATATATTGTAACGACCCGCAAGGTCGTTATGGGGGCTTTGACCATTTTACCTTTGCTAGTACCTTCCCGAGCATAGAAATAAGCTTAATGAGAACTCAAAGAGTTAGGAGACTAAAAAACTGAAACTTGATTTATTTGTTGTTGCGCATTGTTTGAAACTTGTTGTATGTTTTTTTTTTTTTTAGGGGGGTAGGGGGGTGGATGGGGGATTTGGTAAATTAGACCACTGCTAGAAATTTCAAGGCCGCGGGTGAGTTCATAGCATGTTTTTATGTATATGTGTATGTTTGGTTTGCGTCTGTAGGGCCTCGGATTGGTGTTGGAATTTTGGGTGAAGAACTAGGGAAAAACCAGAGCTCACTGGTCGATATGCACCGCTGCGGCGGCGGTATTACAACTGTAGTGAGTCCGCCGCTCAGAAGTTTCGATATTTAATAAGGTTCTCCATAGCGGGACCATTTTCTCTATAGCGGGACTGCTGTAGTGAAACGTTGACCACTGCAGCGGTCGACGGGAGGCAGAAATTGTGTTTTATATTTCATATTCTGAACCCATTCCCCACATAACACCAAAAACTGTTCCCAAGAAACAATAAGGCGATTTTTCTGAGGCTGAGGCACCACTCTTCGTCAAGGTAAGTCTCAACCTTTAATTTCGTTCATTCCATCCTTTAATTTCGTTCATTCCATAATCATTTTAAGTCCCTACATTATATAATGTTCTTTAATGGTGAATTGAAAGGCTAGAACCTTAGAATTTATGAAACCCTTAAATAATGAATGGGTATTGATTTTATTGTTGTTTAATCCTCTAGGAGTATAGACTATTGCTTCCTAGGATGAGAATTTGATTATTAATGGTGAGAATTTTTTATTACGACTTAAGGGAATTGTTGATTGAGACTTAGGGTTCCAAAAAAAAAAATGGAAGCTTTAGCCTAAAAATTGATTGAAGGGGGTTGAATTGATTGGGAAACCTATGAATTGATAGAATATGAATATTGGGATTGATATTAGTATGAATTCACACTTAGTGATAGTTCACCCAATTGAAAAGGATAGGAATGGTTGGGTTCTCTTTCCCAATTGTTATTTAGTGAGTTGCGCCCCAGCGGGCATATTTCCGCCGAGGCACTATCGCTGTAGCAGACCTCTGCTCGCTAGAGCGGGTATCGCTGAATCAGAAACCCTTTTTAATTCTAACTTCGAACTTATTCCTCCTATTCACCAAATCTTCGAACTAGAGAGAATTAAGGGCGATTTAGAGTGCTTTTGGAGTTGCTTCATCTTGGGGTAAGTTCTTCTACCATATCTTGTGATTATTTACCTTTCTATGCTTGAACTAATAGTAAAAATGAAAGGGTTAGTTGGAGAAGATGACCTTTAACCTTATGTTGGGAATTTTAAATCTAGGCTTTAAATATTAGTTTAATCAGTGAATCTTGTCAATATTAAGACGGTATTTCATGAATTAATGGAAGATAAGCTTAAATCTCTAATTTAGACTAAGAATTGATTATGGTTAGTTAGGGTTTAATCCTAATTTGGGGGTTTTGGTTCTAATGATGAAATTGTTGGTTTGATGAGTCTAATTAGCGATTGAAGAATAGTATTGAATGTCTATAATGTTGGGCTACCAATTCCACCTTTGAAATCCCTGTTTTGCCCCTGTGGGCCCAATTTTCCCTTGTTAAAGGAGTGATTTCCAAGTAGAACGAGCATATAGAAAATCGGGTACCGTTAATCTCCATTTCTAAGTTAGATTTCGATAATTACTAGACTTTGAGCATTCAGAGGATCTTCGGAAAGGCAAGGCTCCCATTTGACGATTCGTGGCACCAGCTCGACAGCGAGGTAGTTTACGGCTTACCCTTCGGTTAGACTTCGGTTAGCAAATAATATGTAGGAGTTAGTTATTTTTGGAGAGAGCGTGTTAAGCCTTCAGATATGAAATTGGGACGAATATTCTTAGGTTGGTATTGTCGTCGATTATGTGGGCTCATCACCTTGTTATTATGATTTAGTCGTTTCCATGTTCAATGTGTTGAGCTTTTTGCCTCATTTACCTTGTTGTGTTATGCGACGCATTCATCTCGCACTTATCTTTTTACTTATCACCGGAAAGGGAATGAATAATGATAATTTAGATTGGTATTGTGACTAGTGTATACAGAAAGACTCGAATGGGATTTGACTATTATTTACACTTGATATTGACATCATGCATAACATTCATACTCATTTGCATGATATATTCATATGGACTGTGATTTGGTATTGATGATGATAAGTGAGAAGGAAACATCCTAGCTTGTTATGAGACGGAAGATTGTATACAGTTGATATGGAAGTCAACTCTGGACTGTGTGCGGAGTGACTGGTAAATTGATTTCGCGGATCCCCCATGAGTCATGACTATAGAGACGTGGAGGATTTTCGTTCGTAGCATGTTTTATGGTGACAGACAGTTGGCCATTGAATTGCATTGCATATACACTAATTACTTCATTCATTCATATCATTGATTCTGTTATGGCATTGATAATAATTGAGTTGCTCCTGATTTTGGATTGCTTGTTGTGATTCTTACTTGATTGCTCGCATGCCTACCTTTCAATTCCTTTCTTCATATATATGTGACTGATTGTTGTCAGCCTATGATATCTATCGGTACAAAGTGTTTGTACTGATACTATTTTGCGGTACTTTTTTCTGAGTGCAGAGTTTGTAGCAGGTTCCTTTTCCGCATCTCATGAGTGATCCGAGGCTTAGCTTCAGAGTTTCTAAGATGAGCACTTGATGGATTCCGCAGCCCGGATACTCTTCTTTGTCTACTTGTCTTTTCTTGACTTCGAGACAGTATTTTCATTTGTGACGTGTTGATTATTTCAGACTTGTATTTGTAGTAGCTCTTGTACTATTACAGACCAGATGCTTAGGATGGTTGTAGACTTATTTCCCCTTATTTTATGATATCGTATTTAAATTGTGTAGTAGATTATTATGGTTGTTTCATTACTTAACTTATGCGTGAATAAGGGAAGGGTTCGCCCACCAGAGGGGATTGTGTGGGTGCCCGCTCGACCCACTAGTTGGGTTGTGACAAGTGCTTGTAATAGTGTTTTTTCTGTTTTAAGCAATTCGATTACATCGTTTTCTCCGTTTTACAGAGTTGAAGTGCTTTTAATATTATTTTTTCTCTGCGATCTGTACTTTTTACGTCGTTTTGAGGAGTTGAATTTTTCGTATGGATAATGGCAACAATGCCGCCGCCACCATCGCCCTCTTCGTCGTGGCCCCTGCCGTTCCCGTCGCTCCTCCACCCCAAAACAACACCTGCTTCCTATGCCAGCAAAGGCATTTTGACACCGATAGAGGCATGGAAACACATAATGCCTTTCTTCATAAGAAGAACCACTTCATGTGTGGTGTTTGCAGCACAACCTTTCGATACAACACCGATTTGGGACGTCACCGTGACAAAACCATTAAGTTACAACCTAGAGTTATTGTTATATCCCGTATTTTGCGTATTCGGATAATTCAAGATAATTGCGGGAAGTTAAGAGTAAGGCAATATTTTTGACCTTGCTTAGCACACAAGTTGTTTGTGAAAATTTTTGAAGTGGAAATAGTCAGAAAGATTAGGGGCAAAAAGGGAAATTCACAAGATGGTCCATGAAAATATTAAGGAAAACTTGGGGTTGAAAGTGAATTATAGAAAGTTAATAATTCTTGAAAATATGGGTCAAGTGGCCATGTGCTATGGTATGGGCTATGGCCTACATGGATGCATTATATAAGTGAACAAAAGATGATAGTTCATCACATTTTCATCATTCTTTTCACTCTAGAAAGTTGAAGAACCTTGGAGAAGAAAGAAGAAGGCCATTCGGCCACGGTAGCAAAAATTAAGACCCAAAAATCTTGATCAAAAAATTATTTTCTTTAAGCAATCCCACCAATTGGAAGGTCCTCTTTAACGTGGAGTAGTTGTTGGGGCAAGAAAACCATTCATTCTTGCAAGGAGCAACTTTAGCCAAGAAAGAAGATAAGTGGAAAAAGTAAGGTTTAATCCTCTTTTCATATATTATGGATGGTTTGTATGTGTTGTAGAGTGTAGAAATGAATGAAATTCATGAAAATATGTGTGTTGGGTTGAAGCCGTGTGGGTGGTTGTTTTGTGTAGAAGTGATGAATTAATTTTACGTAGTATTTTAGTTGTTGTAGATTCTATGGTGCAAATGAAGGTTTAATGGTTCAAATTGGTATTGAAATTGTTTGTGGCTTGTTGGAGAAGTTAATGTGATTTGAATGTAGTTTCTTGTATTTATGGAAAATAATGTTGCTAGCATGTGAATTGTTGATGTAGTTCATGAATTTGAAAGAAGGAAATGTGTTGTTATTTTTCTTGTTGAATTTGGAAGGCTTCGGGTGAAGTAGTATGTTGGTTGGATTGTTTGAAGTGTTCTTGAATCATGTTAGAATATTTCGGATTAACACCCGAATGTGAGATCATTGGTATTAGCTTGCTTACATGTGATTGAATTGAATATAAATGAAATGCCATTGAGTTGTGTGACAAGAGTTGTTAATGTTAGGATATATTTTGGATTGATTATTGATGTTGTTGGCATGATTGTTGGGATTGTTGTTGATAAATTAGCCGAGTTAGAATCTCGGGGATGGGGTATTTACAGGGGAGATGCTGCCGAAATTTCGGCAGATTATAAATGAATTCATTTGAAGGACTAAGACAAGTGTGTGTGACGATGAGTTTAATGATTGTGTAATCTTCTTGAATGTAGACTAGCAAGTTTGGACGAATAAGCGTAGCTAATTGGACGTGGGACAGGTATGTAAAGCTTACCTTTTCTTTCTTTTGGCATGTCCTAGAGCTAAGTAAGCTATGATACTTATCTTGGGGTAACTCTATTCTTGATTCCGAGCTTGTTAATGATTCTTATTCACGTCTTGATGTGAGTATACTTAGTATAGCCGAGCTTATTGTAGGATTGAATAACAAGAAAAGTCTAAAGAGTTCTGTAAGTAGTAATGACCCTAACGTTCGTAGACGGTCTCGGATTGCTTGAAAATGGTTGTAGAGATTCCTATAATGAAGAACGTTCATGGCTTTCATGTGCTAACTTGGATTGTTTTGGAAATGCTCGTACAGGTTTCTATAATGAATAACGTTCATAAATTTCATAAGCGAACTCGGATTGTTTTAGAAATGTTCATGGGGGGGGGGGGGGGGGGGGGGGGTTCTATAATGAATGATGTCTATAACGATGTTTGAAAGGTACTTGGTATGATTGTTGCTTTAATTTCCCAAAAAGAATAGCTTCGGAAACGCTCGTAGAAGGTTCTGTACTTCAAACGCCCATAATTTTCTCATACTAAATCGGATTGACCCGAAACTTGTTTCTGAGTCTTCGGGCATCGGTAAGTATACTTATACATCGAGTCAATCCGAAATTAGTTTTGTACTACAGGAAACATAAAGTCGATTTTCACAACCACTCCGAAGGGGGTGCGAGATTTTATTATTTAGATTTTCAAAACCACTCCGAAGGGGGTGCGAGATTTTACTATTTGTTTTATTTACGATTTTATGTTTACACTCCATAGCGGTATCTCTTTGTATTGATATTTGGTGGATTGAGTAGTGTAGGCACCATCATTAGTATTATGTCGCAAGTGGCATGCCCGAAGGGGCCAGGACTAGTATTATTATGTCACGAGCGGCATGCCCGAAGGGGCCAGGACTACTATTATTATGTCGCAAGCGGCATGCCCGAAGGGGCCAGGACTAGTATTATTATGTTGCAAGCGGCATGCCTGAAGGGGCCTTCATTATTATAATGCCGGACGCGGCATGCCCAAAGGGGCCACCATTATTATTATTATGTCGGAACCGGCATGCCCGAAGGGGCCAGGACTAGTATTATTATGCCGGTGGCATGCCCGAAGGGGCCAAGACTAGTATTATTATGCCGGCGGCATACCCGAAGGGGCCATCATTGCTACTATATCGGAAGCGGCCGTCCGAAGGGACTATTCTGATACTATATGCTCATAGTGTATTCTAGAAATTGGGTATGTTGTACTTATATTTTGCATGCTGGAATTTGTGTAAGGCACTACATGGCACGGTCAAAATGTTGTTCCAGGTTACTCCGGGTTGCCTCTAAACTGGTTTACTGTTACTCCTTTCCTTGTTTATGATTCAGTGATGCTTTACATATTCCGTACTGACCCCCTTTTCTTCGGGGGCTGCGTTTCATGCCACGCAGGTACACCCAGATGAGTAGAAGACTTTGCTAAAGGTGTTCCAGCGGGATTGGCGAGCTCCATCTCAGTTCGGAGTGTTGCCGGGTCAAGTACTTATGTCATGGTATTTTGTATATGATAGAGACTTTGCAGACAGTGTCCTGTGGATAGGGCGTCGGGAAATGCGAATCATTTGTAGATGTTGAAAGAGCATGTATTTTCAGATGATTTCAGTTGGTAAAAAGTACGTAATTGATTGAAAGTTTTCATAATCTGTAAAAAGACAATGATCTCTATTTGAAAAAGTTCCATGTTTTAAAAGTTTTTGAAATGACAGGTTTTGGTAAAGCGAGTGTTTAAGGGTTCACTCGACTCTGATGAGAGTTGGGTGCCCATCATGCCCTATCAAGATGAGGGTGTGACAGTTAGTTAGGGTTTCTTTTCAGCCTCATTTAAGACTTACTTTCTTAATTTTTTCTTACAGATCACTGATTCATTGATCACCCTAACAAAACCAGTAAGTTTGTTTCTGTTCTCTTATGTTGTAATCCTATTTTTGTAGTTAAACTTAAATTTATGGATGATAGTAGTACAACTATGGTTGATTGGTATATTGTAGTAATTTGTTTTGTTGCTTGTTGGGTTAATGGATGGGTTAACAGAGGGGTGTTTTTCGTCAAAAACTCGAGACATGAGGTCATTAATTGATGACTTTGAGTTTAACAAAATGGATTTCATTAGTATTTCAGAAAATTTCTTTTGCTTATCTTCTTTGAATTGTTCTATTGTTTGTGCTTTGCTATTTTAAGAGCTCACTTCCTATTTATGTTTTTGTCCATTGGTGATTAGATATAATTCTGATGTTTATATACTCTCCCTTTATTCCTTAACTGCCCTTTGCTTCTATGAATGCACAAATTGTTGGTGATTTAGTTGTGGTATAAACTCAGTTTCACTGTGGAAACCTCATTGTTGTATGTGGTATTTTATTATCTTACAAGAAGCTTTGTTGATATTTGGTATGTGTCGTATGGATGTGAACTGTTATTTTGTACAAAATTAATATTATAATTTATAATAGCAAGGGTTTATTTAAGTCAGTAAGATGTTAGTCATGTGTTAGCAATACATTACGTTAGATGTTGTTGTAAAAACTTTTATTTATCAGTATGAAAATTTGAATAGTTTAATTAAAAGTTCTAAAATATTTTTGTTAAAAAGTAGGCAGTGTTTCTTTCTTTCCCTTTTTTATATAATTTTTATGTTATATTCTTTTACAATCTTCAATATTATTTAAACCACAATACAATCACAAACTTCACTATTAAATTATTATTTTTTGGGGAGGGGTGGGGGGGGGGGGGGCTTATCCAGCCGTCTATTTATAGGTTGTTTTATATTTTTTGTGATTGCAATGTGGAGTACAATGTTTCATATGTTTACCATGCGATGTACGCTTACTTCGACCGAGACAATGTTGCTCTCAAGGGACTTGCCTAATGAATATTCAAATTCTCTTGAATTGATGAGTGTCCCGTATGGATTTTGTTTAATGGTTTATGATTCTGTGTTATCAAGGAATCCAGTGAAGAGGAGAGGGAACATGTTGAGAAATTTATGTAGTATCAGGTATTTGAGAATTTCCTCAATGAAAATATAGTTTACCTCTTTTTCTTTTTATCATTTGGGGTAATGATTTTAGGCGTTATTTGAATTGGTGCTAGCTATTTATCTGGCTCATGGTTTAGAACAAGCGGGGTAGGAAAGTGAAGTTGCAGTCTATTTTGATGCCATTACATGAGTTTGATCATGCTGAGAAGGGAGACGCATTGTATGATAAGTTTGCTTCTGTTCTCTTATGTTGTAATCCTATTTTTGTAGTTAGACACTTAAATCTGTTAATGATGCTAGTAGAAACAGTTGTCTAGATTTTAAGATGCTAGAAATGCTTACACTGTTCATCAGATGTCTATGTTGACTTCAAAAGAGGCAAGATTAATCATGTGGTAGAGGCCACTATGTATCATGCAAAATTTAATGGAATTTCGCTTATTTATTTTTTAAGGCCCTATACTCTCGATTGCCTTATAACCACTATTTCATATTCTTGTGAGTTGTGAATTATGAGTTCAGTACTTAAATTCTTGTGTTTGTATTCTAAAAAAAGAGTAGATTGAGCTTCCAGTTACTTACCACATGCTTTGTTGAATTTATTCTGTAGCAATTAGGGGTGGGCGTTCGGTTCTTCGGTTCAGCTATTTCGGTTTCGATTTTTTAAAGTTCGGTTCGGCTTGGTTTTGGTTTTGTCAATTCGGTTTTTTTGATATGACATTAGAAGCGATTCCATTTACACTAATTCATATTCTCAAAAGCAATAAAACATAAAACTGAAAAATAGAAATCAAAATCAAACAAACATGATACACAAGAACAGAAAACCATAACCATGATATAGGATTACTAGGTATTATATACATAACATAAGAATAATTAAGAAAACACATAAAGGATATACATTAGTCCGAAAGACACATCCTAGTCACATCCTTTGTTAAGGATATTTAATTTTCTCAACTGAAGTGGAAAATTAGGGATACAAAAGCAAAAGAGGGCTTGTTACGATTGAGTTTTTTTGGGCTTAAATTTAATAGGCATGGATTATTTTGATTTTTTTGGTAATGTATTAAATTTAGGTGGGCGTTCGGTTCGGTTTTATCAAACTTCGGTTCAACTATTTCAGTTTCGGTTTTTTGAAGGTGGACACCGAACACCGAACCAAAATAGTTCGGTTCGGTTTGGTTCTTTCAGTTTTGGTTTTTTGGAAGTTCAGTTCGGTTCGGTCCAGTTTTTAGGTTTTTGATATTTATGCCCAACCCTTCTAGCAATGGAGACTTACAAGAAGAGGTGTATGTAGCTCAACCAGAAGGTTTCATAAAGAAGGGCGATGAAACAAAGGTGTACAAGCTAAAAAAGGCATTGTATGGTTTGAAGCAAGCTCCTGGAGCGTGGTATAGCAAAATCGATGGGTATTTTCAGAAAAAGGGATACACGAGAAGTGAGAATGAGCCCACATTGTATGTGAAGAAGGAAGGTAATGATTTCATCATTGTTTGTCTTTATGTTGATGATATCATTTACACTAGCTCTTCTACTTATCTTGTGGATGAATTTAAGTCTCAAAATCTGAATGAGTTTGAGATGTTGGATATGGCTTTATTACACTATTTCCTTGGCCTTGAAGTCCATCAAGCTGAAGATGGAATATTTATTTCACAAAGGGAATATGGCATGGACTTTCTCGTTGAATTTGGTATGCTTAATTGCAAGCCTGCAGCTACTCCTTTGAATGTTAGCGAAAAATTGCAGCTTAATGATGGAGCAGAGATAGCTGATCCTAAAACTTTCAGAAGCCTGGTTGGAGGTTTAATTTATCTAACCCATACTTGCCCCGATATTGCATTCTCTGTTGGTGCTATTTCCAGGTTTATGCAACAACCTTCAAAGGTTCATTTTTGGAGCACCAAAAAGAGTTTTGCGTTATATTGCCGGAACTATGGACTATGGGATTTGGTACTCAAAAGTGTCCAATTTCATATTATATGGGTTCACTGATAGTGACTATGCTGGTTCGTTGGATGATAGGTGGAGCGTTTCAGCTCATGTTTTTACTCTTGGATCGGGAGTAATAAATTGGAGCTCAAAGAAGCAAGCTACAGCAACCTTGTCCACCTTACCATCTTTACTTTGGATCCAAATGTGTTCATATTTCAAAATTCACATTATTCTCAACGACTGTACTGGAACATCCAAATTTCTCAACAACAACATAAATACAAACTAAATCATGCACGGACAGCTGCCCATTATATGTGTGTGTATATGTATGTATGTTACGGAAATCATTTAATATACTTATGTTTGGTATTTTTCCTATCAGGATCCTAGTTTTTTTATTTTTATTTTTATTAAGGACCTCGTCGTCTTCCTTATTTTTTGTTGGTCTTTAATTTTTGTCCCTCAAGACAAATAACTTTTTTGCTGTACATAAATATATATTTTCACATTATAATAAGCCACAAATTATGCCCGCGCACTTAAAGAACTTATGACACGCTAGGCATAAGTTCGATTGCTAGAGACAAAAATTAAAGACCAACCAATTTGAAGGTTAAACTGCGCAATTTCTTCTGGAAGAGGAGAGAGATAGTTGGGCTAAATGTTTTGGGGTCTGTTGGGCTCGATTTTTTTCACCTATTTTATTTGTTGGGAACTTACATAATAGCTACTCTTTATAGGGGTCTAACATGATGCAACTATAGTTTCGGTTATTACATTTCGTAGCTAGTATTTACCAGCTATGTTGTTAATTTTGTTGTATTTAAATACATGAGTATATGATGTGTCCTTTTGTTTTGATTGTATTTGACTATTTTCGAGCTCCGATCAGCAAGGTCACCAGCGTTGCGACATTCGACAACGATCAGATTTGAAACTGGTTGAATGTACTCGACTGTATTTGAATGTATTCGAGCTCCGAAATAAACCGACCACCGGCATATTCACAATGACCAGATCTCAGATCCGAAATAGAGTCATCAACGACGTATTCAACTATGTTTTGACTGTATTTGAATGTGTTCGAGCTCAGATCTGAAAAATGCACTCAGATCCAAAATAGAGGTGATGAAGGCCGGTGATACACTAAATTGATCCAAAACTGAGAAATACAAGATGCACTAAATTTAAAACACAGTATATTAAATTTAAAATACACTATATTTGTTGTTTGACAGCCGAAGATACACTAAATTTATCCGAAACTGAGGTGATGACGACAACAGCCACATCTAAAATGGAGGTGATGACGGCCAGATCTTAAACCGCAGGAGGTGATAACGATGACGATTGAGAATTCCAGAGGGACGACTTCTTCTCGCCAGAGAAGAAGGAGATGAGAGAGGGGTGAGAGAGAAGAGAGAGAGGGAGAAGAGACAGGGGTAACGGAGAAGAGAGAGGGAGAGATGGGAATTGAAATACACAATATAGCTACGAGCAGTAATATGTGTTTTAGCAATAGTATGGTAATATATTTAAAGTTTGATTGTTATACTTAAATACCTCTTATATGTTAGCTATAGTACGTAAAAATTCCCTCTTTGTTTTCCAAAATGAATCATTTAAAATGAAAGAACATGAAATTGTACTCGGATTGTTTCATTTGATTTGACCACCCTCAACCGCTAGCCACCGTTGTTACTTGTATCAAACATGTTCAAGCTTAGGTAAATATAAATATATTGTATTATTCGACTTATATATACTGTATAGTCTTTGAATTTCATATATATGGGAACCCTTTAATACATTTATGTTTGGTATATATCTCCTACCAGGATCCTAGATTTTTCTAATAAAGTAATTTGTCATCTTCCTTAATAATTGCTATATGAATCTTCTGACATTAATTTCTAAAGTGGAAGAAAATAACCATATTTTTTTTTCTCTTTTCTTTTTATGTTTTCTCCTTTGTTTTTTTTTTTCTGATGTTGAGTTGCCAATGTTTTTTTTTTTTTTTGAAAAAATGATAGTTTAATTAGAGCAGCCCATTAGGCATTTGTTAGGCCTGAAGGACATAGCCCGTTATCCTTTCGCTGCACAGAGCAGGAGGGCGGTCTGCCCCACTTTAGGAATCGAGTAGTCCTTTCTTTCTATTGGGCCACAAGACCCAACTTTGTACTTGGACAGGGCAGGCCAAAAAATTGCTCAACATTCCACTAACCCCCTCTCCCCTGCCCCACTCCGAGCCCTACCTTGTGTCACAAGCTCAAGTTACTGAGCTCGGAAATAACAATAAAATAATTTTAAGAAAATAAACCTACACATCTAATTTGCAATCGATGTAGCCCACTACACCATCGGTGTCTATTCTGTATAGCTATATATAAGTTTGCTCTGTACATATACACCTTATGCACTATTATACATTACATACACATTCTTATACAGTGTATATACTATATAAATAATATATATGTGTGGTATAACAATGTATAAATATTGCATTGTATAACTGTTTATAAACAAAAGACAATAGTTAACAAGCAACCAAACAAGAGTAAAATTGAAGCTTAGAGCTGTGATGAGACAAGAAAATAAAGACATCATTTTTCTTTTTGGGTTAACTTTTTTTGGGAGAATTCTTAGTTTTCACCACAAAAATCCCAGCTTTCTTCTTCTCAGAGGGATTAGTAACCAACAATAATGAAATTCATCATAAAGGAAAACATTTTTCCTTCATACCAAACACACCCTTTTAGAATAACAATACAACACATCGAGATTTTCAAGGGTTGTTTGATATTTTTTCTTTTTTCATATGAGAAATCATACTCCTCTCTGCAAGATTCCTGTTCTCTCTCTGAGCTGAGTTTCCAATTTCAGTCAGTAGAGCAGCAATATGTTGGGGAGAAAGAAAATTAGATTTTGGGCTGAATTGGTAAGAATGAGACAGTTGGCTATATTTGGCTAACTAGATGGGCGAGCAGCACCTCCAAGTAATTATTCCTAAACTTTAGAGTCGAACTAGGAAAGAAGGAAAAAGAAAAGTGGCAAAGCTGTAATAAACATGAACTTAGAAGGGCAATCATAGGTCTCCTAGGATTCCAAATGTACTTTGGATTAGGAATCTAAGGGTTTTTACTTTCTCTGACTCATGATATAAACAGTACACGGTTGGCATTGGCATCCATAGATTTCCTCCTATTTTTCTTCTTTTCTTGAAGCTATAGATTTCTTCCTGTCTACTGCCATGGCTCAAGAGATGCCTGATTGGTCGGAACTTCAACACGATCTGCTTGTTCTCATCCGTAGGCGTATCAATTTGATTGAAGATTTCCTAAATTTTGGCATTGTATGCAAATCCTGGCACTCAGTACCTACCAAGAACAATTTTAACAGTGACCTGCCTAGAATTCCATGGCTGATGTTAGCTGAAGAGGAAGAAGATAAAGACTGTCGAAAATTCTTCAGTCTCTATAATGGTATGATTTTGAATAAGCGGATTCCTAAAGCCACAGGAAAACGATGTATGGAGTCCATGGGTTGGCTTATCACAGTGGGAAAAGACGAGGGTGAAATCAGTTTACTACATCCTTTCTCCGGTGTTCAGATTCAATTGCCGCATCAAAATACCACAGAAGATTACGACGAACACGAGACTGGATTTCCATTTACGTTTATTGGTAAGGCGGTTTTGTCAGCTAGTCCTTCTCATACATCTGACTTCGTTCTCATGGTCGTTGAGGGAAACCTTAGATTCCTCAGTTTTTGGCGACCTGCTGATTCGAGATGGACCCGGATTAGTTGGGTTGCAGCTGACCACTCTCCATTTGTTGATGTGGTATATTTTAATGGCCACTTTTATGCTGTCAATTATCGCTGCCAGGTCGTAGTTTGTGATGTTGCTGGCCCTGAACCCACTAAAAAAAGTCATATTGTGGCGCAGCTACCATTTGATCCTCTAGAAGTTATAGGTAACTTATACATCCTAGAATCACTAGGATCATTATTTGTAGTTGTGAGAGATGATGTTTACATAAAACCCGTCAAAGATGATTGTGACACAAGGATGAGGTTTCCATTGACGTACGTCCCATGGGAAGGTGCGTCGGTGCTTCAGGATGGGGAGAAGCTTATATATGGGACAACAGCTTTTCGAGTTTTCCAGGTGGATATAGCTGTTGATGGCAAAGTAAAAGTAACGCAAACCAAGGAATTAGGGGACAGAGCTTTTTTCCTGGGTGCTAATTCTTCTCTTTCTATCCAAGCATCTCAATTTCCAGGAATCAAGCCCAATCATATTTATTTTACAGACGATTTTTTCGAATCATATCTCATTTTTGCAGAAGGAGGAGGCTTGGACATGGGGGTTTGCAACTTAGCGGATGGCAGCATCCAGCTGCATTATGAGGCTGTTTCCCTCAGTCCTGTTTGTCCTCCGACTTGGGTCACACCAACTTTGTATTAGAGTCCGACACATTGCTTTATTTACTCTATTTGTTGAGCTATTTTTGACAATAAAAGTACTTGAGTTCTTTTTTATTTAAAATAATTACAACCGTCATTTATCTTCAGAATCAATTGATGTATCTTTCTTGCTTTTATATAATTGTTGTACTTCCTTGCTTCCAAAGTATGTTGTAATGGGACGCGATCACAATTTTCTTAATGGAGAAACTTCTGGTATGTACTTTATACTAGTCCGCTGGTGTAGTATGAAAGTTATGATCACTGAATTCTAGCTTCAAACCAGCAATTAACGAATATTCTTATAGCATAATTTGTTTTCTCATTAAATTTGAATCCTGGATCTATCACTATGAGGAAGAGTGTGATCAGGACAAGGAGGAGGAAGAGGCATATGAAGAGTCAGAAGAGGAAGGCTGAGGTAGGAACTAATCTTCATTGTTCATTAGTATCTATCTTAACCTTTTTGATCATGTATTGCATATAATAAATAGGTAATAAACTTTTATCAGAAAGTTTTTGAACATACACCAAGTATCTTGTCTTCATACTCGTGAACAAAATGGTTCTGCTTAAAGAAAACATCGTCACATTGTTAAAACCGGCTTAACTATGGTAGCTCACGCTTCACTTCCTCTCTCCTTTTGGGATGATGCTTTATCTACTGCTGTTGCATCTCATCAATCAGATGCCTACCCCTGTCCTTAACAATCTTTCACCTTCCAAGAAATTACATAAGAAAATTCCTGATTACAATTTTCTTGAAAGTTTTTGGTTGTGCTAGCTATCCCTATTTGAGGCCCTATGCATCTCATAAGCTTGCTTTTAGATCTTCTCAATGTGTTTTTCTCGGCTATAGCCAATATCATAAAGGATACAAGTGTTTTCATGTTTCTGTTGATCGTTTATACATCGCTTGGCATGTTATTTTTGATGGACCGTGTGTCCATTTGCTCTTGGTCAAAGTACTGCACTTCCAGTAACCCATTCTCCTCCTACATCACTTTCTACATTGCATGTCATTTATCCATGCACTTCCACAACTAATTACACACCTAGATTGTCACAAGTTCAACCCACTTCGCCTTCTGTATCACCGATGTCTCTGCCACCCTTAAACAGTACAGTGGACTTACCTACAGTGCCTCCTCAACATCCTCAATCTAGACAACCACCAAAACCCAAACATACCACTGATGTAGTTTCCAATACACATCACATGGTCACAAGATACAAGGCCAAGGTCTCTCAACCTCAAGCTAATCTCAGTACCAAGTACCCTCTTCCACAGTCGCCTCTTCCCCCCCAGAACCTACATGTTTTACTCAAGCCAACAAAGATGCCAACTGGAGGAAAGCTATGCAAGAGGAGTACAATGCTCTCATCCAAAAGTCACCTGGACTCTTGTACCCGCATTCTCGGCAAAGGATATTGTTGGTAGCAAATGGATTTTCAAACTAAAATTGAATCCTGATGATTCTATTGAGACATACAAGGCTCGTTTGGTTGCGAAAGGGTTAATCAAGAAGCAGGCATTGACTACCACGACACATTTAGCTCCGTTGTGAAACCTACTACTGTTAGAGTGGTTCTAACTTTGGCTTTATCAAAAGGATGGTCTCTTCGTCAGGTTGACATCAAAAATGCATTTTTACATGGTGACTTACGAGAAGAGCTTTACCTGACTCAACCTTCCGGCTTCGTGAATCCAAAATTTCCTACTCATGTTTGTTGTCTTCACAAAGCTTTGTATGGTCTTAAACAAACTCCTAGAGCTTGGTTTGAGATGTTAAGTGCAGCTTAGTTACAAGTTGTCTTTGTTGCGTCCAAAGCAGATTCATCTCTATTTATTCGAAAATCTGGTACTAACCTCACTGTTATACTGGTTTATGTCGTCGACTTAATTATCACAGGAAGCTTGGATGATTTTATTTCTGATTTACTTCACTCTCCTCAGAGTTTGCTTTGAAGGACTTGGGTCGGCTGCATTACTTCCTAGGTGCTGAAGTTGCATCTAACACTCATGGCTTGATTCTTTCTCAAACAGTATATTAGAGACTTACTGCATCGGGTTAACTTGGAAGGCGCAAAACCCATCTCAACTCCAATTGTTGCTGGTCAACAATTGTCCAAACATGGTAGCACACCCTTCAGTGATCCGACTCTTTACCGTAGTCTCACAGGTGCTCTTCAATATGTCTCCATCATCAGACCAGCTATTTCCTTCTCTGTTAATAAATTGTGCCAATTCACGCACTCTCCAACTCAAGCTCATTTTCAATCTCTAAAAAGGGTGTTGCGCTACTTAAAAGGTACTATGCATCTTGGGCTACAATTTCAGCATTCTCCTACACTTCATATAAATGGGTTCTCTGATGCGGATTGGGCTGGATGTCCGGATGATCGTAGATTGTAATTATTTAGGTCCCAACTTGGTCTCTTGGTGCGCCAAGAAACAGAGGGTTGTTGCTCGTTCAAGCACTGAATCCGAATGGGTTTAGCTGCTGCTACAGCTGGGATAACGTTGTTGCAACACCTTCTTCAAGAGTTAAATGTACCTCTGCCTGCTGCTCCGAAACTTTGGTGCGATAATTTATCAGCAACATATCTTACAGATAATCCTGTCTTTCATGCTCGCACGAAGCATATTGAACTCAGTTTTCACTTTGTAAGAGAAAAGGTAGCTTCAAAGGATCTTCAGGTTGGATACATTAGCTCTGTGGACCAAGTGGCAGACACATTCACAAAAAGTTTGCCGGCTGGCAATTTTCACTTCTCAGAGACAAGCTTGCTGTAGTAAACTCACTGCTTCGCTTGAGGGCGGATGTTAGGATATTGGGTGCTCCCGGAAAATAATCCATATAATAACCATATGGTTCCACGTAAAGTTTTGGTAGAGGATGTGAAAAAAAATTCTTTTTCATAAGAAAGTCGATTTCGAGCTTTTGAAGTCCTAAAACTTAGGCATAACTTATATGCAGTTTGACTTACAAATTCAATATGTTGATTCTGTTGAATTTCTATTTGAAGTTTGTTTTGGTTTTTGCACACCTGTACATATTTCAGCTGTTTCTTAGTGTTGTTGTTTTAATACAATTTCCGTCCTCAAAAAAAGTCTAGCCTTTCTGATAAGCTTTAGACTAGTTGAAACTACACAACTCAATATTATATCAATAATAGGTAGAAGTTAATCTCTCTATGGTAGTAAACTCACAAAGAATCTTCGTGTTTGGCTGACGAGAAAGGACATAGCCATCATAGGAGGAAACACTGCTTGCGTACACAACATTGAGACAAATATTTGCTAGGTATTTCTATTAAAGCTGTATGTCTTTGCTGTACATTCATCAGTGGATTTCTATACGGCAGAGACAAATATCTTTTGCACTTCTGGTCTTTTTAATAATGCAAAGCTCTTCTTAGCCTTGACTTTTTGATTTTTGCACTTCTATATTTCAAGATGACAGTGCTAATCACTATGTGGCTGCACTTCTGTGGCAGACTCCTAAATGTGGATAGATTGCTCAAATGGGGAATACAAGCTGATCCAAAATGTGCTTTGTGTCACTATCACGATGAAAACCTGGGACATATGTTTGTGCAGTGTCCCTTTGCCAGGAACTTGTGGAAAAGATTGCTGGGTTGGCCACAGGGACCAATGATGGCTGCTACTACATGGGATCAGTATATGAGCTGGGCTATTTCAAATGCTAAAGGGAAGTCTCTTCATACCAGCTTCTTTAAAATCATCTTGGCTGAATGTGTACACTCTATCTGGACTGAAAGAAATGCCAGACTCTTTGAAGGAAGGTCAACTGCCTATGATGCCATTGCTAAAGTCATTGCCTACTCCTGTTATGTCAGAGCCGTACCAGTTATGCAGAAATACCTTCTTAGATTTTCTTTCTTAGTTTGCTAGTGATGTGTGATTCCTGTTGTATTGTCTGGTCTTTTATTTTGTTTGTAACCCCTGAGATAGCTAAGCTGTGTTGTAGCTAGCTATGGCTTTGTAACTCTTCATTTGGTGGTAGTTGATTACCAAAAAGATGACAGTGCTATCAAATTATTGTTATATTGCTGATTTTTGGCAAGTTGTCAATGTTATAATGATGTTGTAAATTGCCTATAGTACTTGTATAAGCCTAGAAATGTTCTTTCCAATTTCTACATGTTAACATGCATTCTTGATAGTATCTTGAGGCTACTGTGTTGTAGAACTTGATAATTCTTATCTGGAATTATCAAGATAAGATGATCGCTAGTGTTCTCTAGCTTCTAAATCTCATGTGTGCTGTATACATGGGATGTTTATTCCAGAAGCAATTTGTCCGCTGATTTATTAATGTTCTCAAGCTGTATCTTTCTTTTGTGCTTTCGTGTATTGTAGTAACGGAGAAGGACCAAAAATGAGCCTGGACTATCCAAAAAGGTCTAAATATGCCTTTTATCCATCTATTTTGCTAAAAATCCGTTCGTTCACCTTTCTCGCTCACTTTGGCACTTAAAACTAACAGGCTCAATTTTGACAAGATTTTTCATAATTTGGGCTATATATCAGCTCAATTTTTAGATAAATTGAATTTGACTGGTCAAAATAGACTGAGTTAATAGAAAAATGGGCAGTCATTGATCTACCAAACTTGAATGGGTTAGACGGTCATGGACTAATTTACTCACCCCTATCTGAAGGTATCAGCTGTAACATTTAAAAAAAAGGGCCAAAAATACCCCTAATGTATGAGAAATGACTCATAAATACCCTTCATCCACCTATTGGTGTAAAAATACCCCTAACCTATATTTTTTGCTCAAGAATACCCCTCAAACTAACACCTTAAGGGGTCGTTTGGTAGGAGGGTAAGTAAGCCCATGTAGAGGGGATTGGATGGGATAAGATGGGATTACTAATCCCACCTTATCCTACATTTTATCCCATTTACATGGGACTGGATGAAGTTATCCCACCAAACAAACATAGGATTAATTCTAATCCCATTAATAATCTAGCCCTTCCTATCCCTCCTACCAAACGACCCCTAAACCTTCTAATTTTAAAAAGCCATGTGACTTATTGTGATTGGCTACATATATTATTTACTCCTAATTAATTTAAAAAGCCAAATCCACCCACTTTCAAACCCATACCCACTGACCCGACCCGTTTCTTTCAGATATGAATTTAAGTGATCCTTCATACACACTTAATTGCCAAGTAAATAACAAGGATATCGCAGCATACAACTATTCCTTGTGGCCAACTTTTTAATTCGTCTGGGATAGTAATTAAATGTTGAATGAAATCGACTAGGTACTTAGCTGTTTGAATCGCTTTTAAGTTTTCACAACCTTTGCGGCACCACCATAGGACTGATTCTATATCGACTATTCAAGAATCAAGGACGAGAGTTCCTTATATTACGTGATCCATTTCTCATGGAGTTTCATAGTTGAAGTTTGTAGGAATGAAACGTGACCTTTGTATAAATTTGAATAACGTTGTATAATTTTACTATATAACGCTATAAAATTGTGTATAAACACCTCTTATACACTATTATAGAGGGTTGATACATTATTTATAACAAGTGTATAATATAGTACTATGTTATATACCAGATGTACTATGATACGAAAGAGTAGCTAGGTATGCAAGTATAAACTGAAAATATGGCTACTTGAGTGTAATATGTTATGTTGGACAATATATTCTTGAAAAATTCTCAAATTTAATTCATTTAAAAAAAGGAAAAGATGCAAATATATCCCTCAATATTGCGATTTAGAGCAGATATACCCTCGTTAAAAAAAGTAGTGCATATATACCCCTGTCATGAGGCTGTTACACAAATGGTGCAAATATATCATTTTCGATGACGGAAAGTTTTTAATTAAAATAAAAGCTACTGTACGGGCATATTTGCCACCTGTTTTTGCAAAGTTTGGGGGTATATTTGGACCTTCTGACGCATGAATTTTTTTTGCCTTCTTTATTTCAATAATTAATTTGAATTTATTGCTTTGATGATCAAATTTCTTTTTGTGCTCATCTTCTTATTAAATCTACCATAGATTTCCAAAAATATTTTTATGCAGATGCATACAATACATTACAGTTTGATCACTTATGATTATTGGGAGTAAATAAGAAATCTTGAGATTTTAAGAAAGTTATTTAATTTTTAATTTAAACCAGCGAGGCGATATGAACAAATTTGAGAAAATGAAAGAGGATGAGTAATGGAGAGAAGCCGGATCCAAAGTATTAGGCAAATGCGAAATATATGTTTCTTTTCAAATGTGAGTATAATTTCTTCGTTTTGAGATTGAAAGTTACTGAAAGGAGACAATATACCCTGCTCATTTTATAGAAAGTAGACTCCTAGGCTATTAATTTATACTCCAATTTATATGACTCACATTTCTTGTTGATTAGCCTCATAAAAAACAATATGTTTATATATTTAAAAATATTATAACTTCACACTCTCATTTCACCCTTAATGAAATGTCATACGCCCGAAAAAATGTCTAATATATTTAGTTCATAAATTTTAAAAATCAATCAAAATCTCAAGATTTCTTATTATTTCCAATAATCATATTGAGTAAATTGCAATTTATTTTTGATATGCGTAAAAATAAGTTGGGGTATCTATGATATACTCCCTCTGTTTCAATTTGTTTGAACCTATTTCCTTTTTAGTCCGTGCCAAAATGAATGACCTCTTTCCTAATTTGGAAACAAATTCACTTTATGAATAATTTACAGCCACACAAATTTTCAAGGCTTATTTTGAACCACAAGTTTCAAAAGTCTTCCCTCTTTCTTAAATGTCGTGCCCAGTCATATGAGTTCATATAAATTGAAACGGAGAGAGTATTTAATAAGAAGATGAGGTCAAAAAGAAATTTGATCATCAAAGCAATAATTCAAATCGTTGAATTAAAGAAGGCAAAAACAAAAAAGTTCATGTGTGAGAACTGAGAAGGGGCAAATATACGCCTGGTCTTTGCGAAAAGGTACAAATATATTGTAACGACCCGCAAGGTCGTTATGGGGGCTTTGACCATTTTACCTTTGCTAGTACCTTCCCGAGCATAGAAATAAGCTTAATGAGAACTCAAAGAGTTAGGAGACTAAAAAATTGAAACTTGATTTATTTGTTGTTGCGCATTGTTTGAAACTTGTTGTATGTTTATTTATTTTTTTAGGGGGGTAGGGGGGGGGGGTGGATGGGGGATTTGGTAAATTAGACCACCGCTGGAAATTTCAAGGCCGCGGGTGAGTTCATAGCATGTTTTTATGTATATGTGTATGTTTGGTTTGCGTCTGTAGAGTCTCGGATTGGTGTTGGAATTTTGGGTGAAGAACTAGGGAAAAACCAGAGCTCACTGGTCGATATGCACCGCTGCGGCGGCGGTATTACAACTGTAGTGAGTCCGCCGCCCAGAAGTTGCGATATTTAATGAGGTTCGCCATAGCGGGACCATTTTCGCTATAGCGGGACTGCCGTAGTGAAACGTTGACCACTTGCAGCGGTCGACGGGAGGCAAAAATTGTGTTTTATATTTCATATTCTGAACCCATTCCCCACATAACACCAAAAACTGTTCCCAAGAAACAATAAGGCTATTTTTCTAAAGCTGAGGCACCACTCTTCGTCAAGTAAGTCTCAACCTTTAATTTCGTTCATTCCATCCTTTAATTTCGTTCATTCCATAATCATTTTAAGTCCCCATATCATCTAATGTTCTTTAATGGTGAATTGAAAGGCTAGAACCTTAGAATTTATGAAACCCTTAAATAATGAATGGGGATTGATTTTATTATTGTTTAATCCTCTAGGAGTATAGACTATTGCTTCCTAGGATGAGAATTTGATTATTAATGGTGAGAATTGTTGATTGCGACTTAAGGGAATTGTTGATTGAGACTTAGGGTTCCAATAAAAAAAATGGAAGCTTTAGCCTAAAAACTGATTGAAAGGGGTTGAATTGATTGGAAAACCTATGAATTGATAGAATATGAATATTGGGATTGATATTAGTATGAATTCACACTTAGTGATAGTTCACCCAATTGAAAAGGATAGGAATGGTTGGGTTCTCTTTCCCAATTGTTATTTAGTGAGTTGCGCCCCAGCGGGCATATTTCCACCGAGGCGCTACCGCTGTAGCGGACCTCTGCTCGCTGGAGCGGGTATCGCTGAATCAGAAACACTTTTTAATTCTAACTTCGAACTTATTCCTCCTATTCACCAAATATTCGAACTAGAGAGCATTAAGGGCGATTTAGAGTGCTTTTGGAGTTGTTTCATGTTGGGGGTAAGTTCTTCTACCATATCTTGTGATTATTTACCTTTCTATGCTTGAATTAATAGTAAAAATGAAAGGGTTAGTTGGAGAAGATGACCTTTAACCTTATCTTGGGAATTTGAATTCTAGGCTTTAAATATTAGTTTAATCGGTGAATCTTGTCAATATTAAGACGGTATTTCATGAATTAATGGAAGATAAGCTTAAATCTCTAATTTAGACTAAGAATTGATTATGGTTAGTTAGGGTTTAATCCTAATTTGGGGGTTTTGGTTCTAATGATGAAATTGTTGGTTTGATGAGTCTAATTAGCGATTGAAGAATATTATTGAATGTCTATAATGTTGGGCTACCAATTCCACCTTTGAAATCCCTGTTTTGCCCCCGTGGGCCTAATTTTCCCTTGTTAAAGGAGTGATTTCCAAGTAGAACGAGCATATAGCAAATCGGGTACCGTTAATCTCCATTTCTAAGTTAGATTTCGATAATTACTAGACTTTGAGCATAAAAAGGCTCTTCGGAAAGGCAAGGCTCTCATTTGACGATTCGTGGCACCAGCTCGATAGCGAGGTAGTTTACGGCTTACCCTTCGGTTAGACTTCGGTTAGCAAATCATATGTAGGAGTTAGTTATTTTTGGAGAGAGCGTGTTAAGCCTTCAGATATGAAATTCGGACGGATATTCTTAGGTTGGTATTGCCGTCGATTATGTGGGCTTATCGCCTTGTTATTATGATTTGGTCGTTGCCATGTTCAATGTGTTGAGCTTTTTGCCTCATTTACCTTGTTGTGTTATGCGATGCATTCATCTCTCACTTATCTTGTTACTTATCACCGGAAAGCGAATGAATAATGATAATTTAGATTGGTATTGTGACTAGTGTATACGGAAAGACTCGAATGGGATTTGACTATTATTTACACTTGATATTGACATCATACATAGCATTCATACTCATTTGCATGATATATTGATATGGACTGTGATTTGGTATTGATGATGATAAGTGAGAAGGAAACATCCTAGCTTGTTATGAGAAGGAAGATTGTATACAGTTGATATGGAAGTCATCTCTGGACTGTGTGCAGAGTGACTGGTAAATTGACTTCGCGGATCCCCCATGGGTCATGACTATAGAGACGTGGAGGATTTTCGTTTGTAGCATGTTTTATGGTGACAGACAGTTGGCCATTGAATTGCATTGCATATACACTAATTACTTCATTCATTCATATCATTGATTCTGTTATGGCATTGATAATAATTGAGTTGCTCCTGATTTTGGATTGCTTGTTGTGATTCTTACTTGATTGCTCGCATGCCTACCTTTCAATTTCTTTCTTCATATATATGTGACTGATTGTTGTCAGCCTATGATATCTATCGGTACATGGTGTTTGTACTGATACTATTTTGCGGTACTTTATTCTGAGTGCAGAGTTTGTAGCAGGTTCCTTTTCCGCATCTCGTGAGTGATCCGAGGCTTAGCTTCAGAGTTTCTAAGATGAGCACTTGATGGATTCCGCAGCCCGGAGACTCTTCTTTGTCTACTTGTCTTTTCTTGACTTCGAGACAGTATTTTCATTTGTGACGTGTTGATTATTTCAGACTTGTATTTGTAGTAGCTCTTGTACTATTATAGACCAGATGCTTGGGATGGTTGTAGACTTATTTCCGCTTATTTTATGACATCGTATTTAGATTGTGTAGTAGATTATTATGGTTGTTTCATTACTTAACTTATGCGTGAATAAAAGAAGGGTTCGCCCACCAGAGGGGATTGTGTGGGTGCCCGCTCGAACAACTAGTTGGGTCGTGACAAGTGCTTTTAATAGTGTTTTTTCTGTTTTAAGCAATTCGATTACATCGTTTTCTCCGTTTTACAGAGTTGAGGTGCTTTTAATATTGTTTTTTCTCTGCGATCTGTACTTTTTACGTCGTTTTGAGGAGTTGAATTTTTTGTATGGATAATGGCAACAATGCCGCCGCCACCATCACCCCCTTCGTCGTGGCCCCTGCCGTTCCCGTCGCTCCTCCACCCCAAAACAACACCTGCTTCCTATGCCAGCAAAGACATTTTGACACCGATAGAGGCATGGAAACGCACAATGCCTTTCTTCATAAGAAGAACCATTTCATGTGTGGTGTTTGCAGCACAGCCTTTCGATACAACACCGATTTGGGACGTCACCGTGACAAAACCAGTAAGTTACAGCCTAGAGTTAGTTAGGGTTTCTTTTCAGTCTCATTTAAGACTTATTTTCTTAATTTTTTCTTATAGATCACTGATTCATTGATCACCCTAACAAAACCAGTAAGTTTGTTTCTGTTCTCTTATGTTGTAATCCTATTTTTGTAGTTAGACTTAAATTTATGGATGATAGTAGTACAACTATGGTTGATTGGTATATTGTAGTAATTTGTTTTGTTGCTTGTTGGGTTAATGGATGGGTTAACAGAGGGGTGTTTTTCATCAAAAACTCGAGACATGAGGTCATTAATTGATGACTTTGAGTTTAACGAAATGGATTTCATTAGTATTTCAGAAAATTTCTTTTGCTTATCTTCTTTGAATTGTTCTATTGTTTGTGCTTTGCTATTTTAAGAGCTCACTTCCTATTTATGTTTTTGTCCATTGGTGATTAGATATAATTCTGGTGTTTATATACTCTCCCTTTATTCCTTAACTGCCCTTTGCTTCTATGAATGCACAAATTGTTGGTGATTTAGTTGTGGTATAAACTCAGTTTCACTGTGGAAACCTCATTGTTGTATGTGGTATTTTATTATCTTACAAGAAGCTTTATTGATATTTGGTATGTGTCGTATGGATGTGAACTGTTATTTTGTACAAAATTAATATTATTATTTATAATAGTAAGGGTTTATTTAAGTCAGTAAGATGTTAGTCATGTGTTAGCAATACATTACGTTAGATGTTGCTGTAAAAACTTTTATTTATTAGTATGAAAATTTGAATAGGTTAATCAAAAGTTTTAAAATATTTTTGTTAAAAAGTAGGTAGTGTTTCTTTCTTTCCTTTTTTTATATAAATTTTATGTTATATTTTTTTACAATCTTCAATATTATTTAAACCACAATACAATCACAAACTTCACTATTAAATTATTATTTTTTGGGGAGGGGGGGGGGGAGGGGGGGGGGGGGGGTTAGCCTTATCCAGCCGTCTATTTAGAGATTGTTTTATATTTTTTGTGATTGCAATGTGGAGTACAATGTTTCATATGTTTACCATGCGATGTACGCTTACTTCGACCGAGACAATGTTGCTCTCAAGGGACTTGCCTAATGAATATTCAAATTCTCTTGAATTGATGAGTGTCCCATATGGATTTGGTTTAATGGTTTGTGATTCTGTGTTATCAAGGAATCCAGTGAAGAGGAGAGGGAACATGCTGAGAAATTTATGTAGTATCAGGTATTTGAGAATTTCTTCAATGAAAATATAGTTTACCTCTTTTTTGTTTTATCATTTGGGGTAATGGTTTTATGCGTTATTTGAATTGGTGCTAGCTATTTATTTGTCTCATGGTTTAGAACAAGCGGGGTAGGAAAGTGAAGTTGCAGTCTATTTTGATGCCATTATCTGAGTTTGATCATGATGAGAAGGGAGACGCATTGTATGGTAAGTTTGCTTCTGTTCTCTTATGTTGTAATCCTATTTTTGTAGTTAGACACTTAAATTTGTTAATGATGCTAGTAGAAACAGTTGTCTAGATTTTAAGATGCTAGAAATGCTTACTCTGTTCATCAGATGTCTATGTTGGCTTCAAAAGAGGCAAAATTAATCATGTGTAGAGGCCACTATGTATCATGCAAAATTTAATGGAATTTCGCTTATTTAATTTTAAAGCCCTGTACTCTCGGTTGCCTTATAACCACTATTTCATATTCCTGTGAGTTGTGAATTATGAGTTCAGTACTTCAGTTCTTGTGTTTGTATTCTAAAAAAAGAGTAGATTGAGCTTCCAGTTACTTACCACATGCTTTGTTGAATTTATTCTGTAGCAATTAGGAGTGGGTGTTCGGTTCTTCGGTTCGGCTATTTCGGTTTTGATTTTTTGAAGGTGGACACCGAACACCGAACCAAACTAGTTCGATTCGGTTCTTTCGGTTTCGGTTTTTTAAAGTTCGGTTCGGTTCGGTTTCGGTTTTGTCAATTCGGGTTTTTTGATATGATATTAGAAGCGATTCCATTTACACTAATTCATATTCTCAAAAGCAATAAAACATAAAACTGATAAATTGAAATCAAAATCAAACAAACAGGATACACAAGAATAGAAAACCATAACCATGATATAGGATTACTAGGTGTTATATACATACCGTAAGAATAATTAAGAAAACACATAAAGGACATACATTAATCCTAAAGACACATCCTAGTCACATCCTTTGTTAAGGATATTTAATTTTCTCAACAGAAATGGAAAATTAGGGATACAAAAGCAAAAGAAGGCTTGTTACAATTGGGTTTTTTTGGGGCTTAAACTTAATAGGCCTGGATTATTTTAATTTTTTTGGTAATGTATTAAATTTCGGTGGGCGTTTGGTTCTTCGGTTCGATTTTATCAAACTTCGGTTCAGCTATTTCAGTTTCGGTTTTTTGAAGGTGGACACCGAATACCGAACCAAACTAGTTCGGTTCGGTTTGATTCTTTCAGTTTCGGTTTTTTGGAAGTTCAGTTCGGTTCGATCCGGTTTTAGATTTTTGATATTTATGCCCAGCCCTTGTAGCAATGGAGTTTGCACTTTCTATGGAGGAGAAGTTGACAAATGAAAAACTCTTAAACTCGCACTCTGTGAGTTTTTCTACTACTCTTATTTAGTTGTATCCACTTTCATTTGGATCGATTTGAAATAAATAACCTTTGTGTTGGTTTTGGATACCAAAATTACAAAATAAAGAAAAATATTTTGCATCTTGTTTTTTTGTAAAATCCCTTGTTTTGGCCATACTCTACTATATATCCCTATTTTGCGTGCCAAGGTAAGAGGTTAAAATTGGGAGGTCAAAGAAATAACGACAGAAATATCAATTTTGTGTGATATCTATTGATGGTGGTAGCACAAACGGATATGGAAAGTTAACGTACTTTTGTGTTGATTTGTAATCAACATATTGTATCGAAATCTAGATCATCACCATTTTCTGCTCACCAGATGAGAACAATCCTAAAGTAGTATCAGTACACCTGATATCTTCCATGCTTACTGGTTTACACATCTATCCAATTTGATGCATACTAATGTATTGTTTCAGTCAGCTTATTCTCTGCTTAATTTGGTGTTGGAAAATTGTTATTGGGTTGGGTTCACCCATAAGGGTGCTAACTAGCCCGTTAACCCATTAGCTAGTCCTCCTCCTAAAACTCTATTACTAGCCTATAAATACACCATTATGGGTGTAGAAAAAAGATGATTTTCCACAATAGAAAACTGCTAGGGTTAGGGTAAAATATATGCATCATCTGTAAGAGGGATATCTAGGTTGTGGAAAAAGGGAGTTCATCTACTTTGTGAGGATTCCTAACAATCGGTGACACGAGTCGTGGTTGCTGCAGATCCGCTTCTGCTATTGAGAAACCCATAAGTCTCCAAACTAGTATATTATGCTTCAAATACTTCATTGGTATCAGAGCCATATGCTCATGTTCTGATTTGAGACATGATCGTATGCAATACATGAAAATTAGAGTTTTTATGAATAATCCCGAATCTTAATTGCATTATTTTCTATCTGTAAATGCCTAGTTTTTGCATGAAACCTTAGGGATTTTATAGATCTCGTCGATAGCTTTCCGTCGATATGTGGATCATATTTTTTGGCCTTGTCATTTGTGAGATATTGAATTTTAAAGTTTTAGGTTTTTATTATTAAGAATTTAACTCCAAAAAATTCAATAATCCTTGTTTCATACAATTTCCGTGCAAACTGACTTAGGTAATATGTTACCCATATGTTTTTGAGAAAAACCATACAATCAATTGTGATTTTCATCGAAACTTTGGGTAGGATTTGAAGAAAAATCCACTAGGGTTTTTTAGAACAAAACCCGTTAATTTTTTGATCATATGGATCGATCTTTAGGATTGGTGCTGGCAGGGTGTCACGACCCAACCCCGTAGGCCGTGACTAGTGCCCGATCTGGGCACCCGAACCCATCTATCAAATATTATCTCAAATTCTATCAACTCATTCTAGTATATGGCGAAAGCCGACAAGACTTTATTTCAAATTTAGGTAATTTCCAGAACATTTCGGCAGAGTTTCCTTTGTTTTACGGACTATCCAATATACCCTGCACGCAGAAAATACCAACAAGAGCCACACAGGGCTAACCAAGCAATATATAAACATATGCGGACCGGCCGCCTCGGCGTATAGGATCGCCCAAACAACATATGCGGACCGGCCGCCTCGGCGTATGGGATCGCCCAAACGACATGTACATACATCCATACAGAAAGACCCTAACCCACAAACATGTCCACAGACCTCTAAACAGACCGACAGAATCATATGACGGGACAGGGCCCCGCCGTACCCATGAACGAATATATACAAATGCACTAATAAATATATATACCAAAAGTATAAGCTCCGGAAAGAGAGGAGCACTCCGAATAGCAGAAAGGGTGTCCTAAACAGGTGGATCACCAGGCTGTGCGTCTGTACCAGCGGGCATGAAACGCAGCCCCCGGAGAAGGGGGTCAGTACGAAATATGTACTGAGTATGCAAAGCAGGAGGTACAGAAATAAATCTGAATAATAATCGAATCAGATATATAGAAAATAATACATATCAAAATGTTTATTTCCAAAGTATAAATTATGCATAGGGCACTGGAAAATGTGGTCGCCCGCCTATCGATGGCGCCACAACACAGCATAACACCAGAAAGTTTCAAATCTCTGAATCCCCATCACACATCACAACACAGCATAACGCCAAACACAGCATAACGCCAAACATAAGTGGAACCCGGCCCTCGAGCGAGGAGCACGGTGAACCATAAACACAGCATAACACCGGAATGTATCAAAAAGCGCACGACAACAGAACCGGCCCGGGAACCGGCGAACGATATCATAGTAGGCACGAGCGGAGTAGTGAGGAATCATATGCATAAAATCATTATTATAAATCCGAAGGATAAGTAAAATAGTCATATTCGAAATCGGAATGATAATTATCACTTTTTGATTCAAAGTTGTCGAATTTACATAAAGGGCGTCGCGGGACCCACGGACGAGTATAGACCCGAACTGAGCCCGCCTATGAAAAACATACCCATTATACATCAAGCAAACTCCTATAAAAATTATTGGAGCGATCCGAGCCTCTATGCGAAAAATATGGCATTCAGAGATTACAAAATTCCTTAAAGTGAACATTTTCTATGCGAATTTCGGAAAGCGATTACTTCAAATACATCATGGTTCATATTTCATATAAACATACATAAGAGTGCCAAAGAATATATATATGGATCATAACATGCTCGGATCTTGAATTTGGAATTCCCTTAAAGCTCTAATCTAGCCTATGTGAAACTAAGGCATGCCAAAAGAAGGAAGGTTGCTTTACATACCTCAAACTCTCTCCAATATGATCCAACTCAAGCTAAGTCCAAACTATGATTCGGGCTGCCCACGATCTAAAAATAAGCCATAAAATGCCAAACATTAGCTAAAAGACTCTTTGGGCATTAAATTCCAATTTCGCCCTTAATTCTACAGAAATTTGGGCAACATTTCCCCTGTAAATAGGCTACCCCGAGAATTTAACTCGCTCAAAATCAACAACAACAACCACAATAACCAACCTAGTAACATTGACAACCAATCCGAAAGACAAAATACAACAATCGCTTTCTTTTCCATTTTTCGACAACTTACATAAATTCAATTCGACGACTTACCTTCAAGCCAAAATCGACGCTTATACATTCAATCATCAACCCGAATCCTTACCAAAAATATTCAAGGGCATTCTAAGCAATTCATACCACATTTCCAACAACCCGAATTTTTTTTCCAAGCTGGCCGAAAACAGCCCCAACCGAGACAGCCCTTTTTTATTTTTTTTTATTTTTTTTCTTCATTTCCAAATCATGGTTTGTATCCTCAAATTACATTCTAACAATGCTATCTCATCAATATACCAATTACAATAAATATACAATAACCTCCAAAAACAGTCCGCACATTAACAACATCATTTCGAGTCAACAAACATTCATTTCCAACATAAGATTCATAGCGACGGCGATTAAAACATTAAGCGACGTTCATTCGTTCATCGTCATATAATGTGACCCATTTCAATCAACACTATATATACACATATATGGATGATTCTCAATTGTTCTTCACCTTACAATGATCCCAATCAACTAACTAAACATTAATTCATAATTTCAATCACAACACAACAACACCCATCACACGACCCACTTCCAATCATACTATATTTCATGATTTCCAACCACTATAAGATACTACAACATGAATATAACCTTCATAACACAAAAACATAATGAATGCTTACCTTCCTTCTTCAACTTTCCAATAGCCTAGGGTTTCCAAAAGATGAAAATAATGGGTTGATCGCTCCAACGATGCTTCCACGCTACTTAGGGACCTCAATATAGTGGGTTTACATCAATGGAATAATTTTAGAGGAGCTAAAAAGATGATCTTGTTTTTCTCTCCTCTTAGCCGTGAGGTTGGAGTTGTTGTTATCCTCCTTCTTAATTTTTATTCTAAGTGTAGAAATGAAGAGAAATGACTTAGAGGTCATATTTTTAAGTTCCCACTAAAATATCTCCATGTCCCTATGGTCCACACATGTGTTGGACCAATTAAATTTGGCCACACAATGTGGGGACCCCTTTAAATTCACACGGCCACATGGCCCTTTTTGCACAAGATTTTTAATCCCAATTTTATGAATTGTGGTCCCAATTTTCCCTAAGTGTTAAATGCCATCAATTTCATATATAATTTGTGTCTCAAAATAAAATCAAATGGTCAAAAGTCCCGACTTCAAATCCCGGAATAATCTTGGCCTTAAATTATCATAGTTAATCCGGGTTGTTCCAATGTATAAAAATACGGGACGTAACATCCTCCCCCCCCCCTCCCCCCCTCCCTTAAGAACATTCGTCCTCGAATGTTGGATTAATGCTACGGATCTTACTCAAATTCGGGGGAGTTTCTTTTATAGCCATCATATACGAATGATTCACAAATCAATATAGTCAACATAGAAATTGGATTACCTGAAGGTACTGGAAATAGGTGAGGATACGTTTTCTTCATCTGCTCCTCAGCTTCCCAGGTCATTTCCTCTCGGTTATTATTCTGCCACAGCACTTTAACAGAAGCCATATCTTTGTTCCGCAACCTTTTTACCTGGCGATCCAATATGGCTATAGGCTGCTCCTCATAAGATAGCTCCTCGGTGACCTGAATATCATCTACAGGAAAGACTCTGGAAGGGTCACCAATACACTTACGAAGCATAGAAACATGAAATACCGGGTGTACCGCTCCCAAGTCAGCTGGCAAATCCAATTCGTAGGCCACCTTGCCTATTTTGCGAATAATCAGATAGGGCCCAATATATCTCGGACTGAGCTTTCCTTTCTTGCCAAATCGCATAACACCTTTCATCGGTGACACTTTCAGGAACACCCAATCGCCAATCTGAAACTCTAACGGTCGACGTCGCTTATCGGCATAAGATTTCGGTCGGCTCTGGGCTGCCAACAATCTTTCTCGAATAAGTTTCACCTTATCCACGGCCTGCTGGACCACATCTGGGCCAATCAACTCAGTCTCCCCAACATCAAACCAACCGATCGGTGATCTACACTTCCTGCCATACAAAGCCTCATATGGTGCCATCTGAATACTGGAGTGGTAGCTATTATTATACGCAAACTCAACAAGCGGTAAATGGTCGTCCCAGCTACCCCTGAAATCAATAACACAGGCACGCAACATATCTTCCAATGTCTGAATAGTGCGCTCGGCCTGTCCGTCGGACTGGGATGGAAGGCTGTACTCAGGCTCACCTGGGTCCCCAATCCCTCCTGAAACGATCTCCAGAACTTAGCTGTAAACTGGGCACCTCTATCGGAAATAACAGACACAGGAACTCCATGAAGTCGTACAATCTCCCTGACATAAAGCCTGGCATAATCCTCAGCTGAATAGGTGGTCCGAACCAGAAGAAAATAGGCTGATTTCGTCAGCCGATCAACAATAACCCAAATAGAATCATACCTCCGTGGAGTGCGAGGTAGACCTGTAATAAAGTCCATATTAATGATCTCCCACTTCCACGTCGGTATCTCCATCTCCTGCAATAGCCCACCGGGCTTCTGGTGCTCAATCTTAACCTGCTGGCAATTTGGACACTGAGTAACGAACTCTGCTATATCTCTTTTCATACCGTCCCACCAATATAGGCATCTGATATCATGGTACATCTTCGTCGACCCTGGGTGAACAGAATATCGGGCGTAATGTGCCTCGCCCATAACCTGTCGCCGCAACCCTGCAACGTCAGGTACACACAATCTGCCTCTGTGAAATAACACTCCATTAGGTGAAATCTCAAACGGAGTCTTCTCCTGTGCCAGCGCTGCGTCTCTGCACTGTGCCAGAATAGAATCCTCATACTGATGCCGCTTAATATCTTCTGTAATAGAGGACTCAGCAATACCTCGAATAGAAACCCCAACATCTCCAGAATCAGCCAAGCGAACTCCAAGACTAGCCAACTGATGAATATCGCGAACCATTTCTTTACTCTCTGATGGCACGTCTGCTAGGCTACCCATAGACTTGCGGCTGAGTGCATCCGCCACAACATTAGCTTTCCCAGGATGGTAGAGAATGTCAACATCATAATCTTTCAGCAACTCTAACCACCTCCGCTGCCGCAAGTTCAGCTCCTTTTGCCTAAAGATGTACTGAAGGCTCTTATGATCTGTATAAATGTCAACGTGAACCCCATATAAATAATGTCTCCACATCTTCAAAGCATGAATGACCGCGGCCAGCTCCAAATCGTGAGTAGGATAATTCTTTTCATGTTTTCTGAGCTGCCGGGAAGCATAAGCTATCACCCTGCCGTGCTGCATCAACACACATCCTAAACCAATACCAGAGGCATCACAATAAATCACATACCCATCTGGACCCTCCGGAAGAGTCAGGACTGGAGCCGTAGTCAACTTCTCTTTCAGCAACTGGAAGCTACGCTCGCAAGCATCTGACCACTGAAACTTAGCTCCCTTCTGAGTCAGCCTTGTCAAAGGCGCTGAAATGGAAGCAAACTTCTCCACGAATCTCCGATAATAACCAGCCAATCCCAGAAAGCTACGCACCTCTGTCGGCGTCGTAGGTCTAGGCCAATTCTTTACGGCCTCGATCTTCTGGGTATCCACCCGGACGCCATCAGCCCCAATAATATGTCCCAGAAATGCCACTGAAGATAACCAGAATTCACACTTAGAAAATTTAGCATATAATTCCTGGTGCCGAAGTGTACCAAGTACCGTCCTCAAATGGTCCGCATGCTCTGCCTTTGACCGAGAATAAACCAGAATATCATCGATAAATACGATCACAAACATATCCAAGAACGGTCTGAATACCCGATTCATCAGGTCCATAAATACTGCTGGGGCATTTGTCAGCCCAAAAGACATAACTCTGAACTCATAGTGCCCATATCGGGTCCTGAATGCTGTCTTGGGAATATCAGCCTCTCGTACCCGTACCTGATGGTAACCCGATCACAGGTCTATCTTCGAGAAGTACCTGGCACCCTGCAGCTGATCAAACAAATCATCAATCCTGGGGAGGGGATATTTATTCTTGATGGTTACCTTATTCAACTGCCGATAATCAATGCACATCCGCAGCGAGCCGTCTTTCTTCCTCACAAATAATACCGGAGCTCCCCAGGGTGACGCACTAGGCCGAATGAAACCCTTATCAATTAAATCTCTCAGCTGCTCTTTCAATTCTTTCAATTCTGCAGGTGCCATTCTGTACGGAGGAATAGAGATAGGCTGAGTGTCTGGCAACAGATCAATAGCAAACTCTATCTCCCGTTCGGGAGGAAGACCCGGAAGCTCATCTGGGAATACATCTACAAATTCATTAACCACTGGGACTGACTGAAGAGTCGGTGCCTCTGCCTCTAAATCATGAACACGGACCAGATGATAAATATACCCCTTTCTGATCATTTTCTCAGCCTTGAGGTATGAAATAAACTTACCCCTCGGCGATACTGTATTACCTGCCCACTCTATAACTGGCTCCCCTGGGAATTGGAATCGGATTATCTTCTTTTGTCAATCAACATTAGCATATCAAGAAGCTAGCCAATCCATACCCATTATCACGTCAAACTCGATCATATCTAACTCTACCAAATCCGCCTTAGTGCAGCGGCCACAGATAATCACGGAACAATCTCTATAAATCTGACTGGCTATAACAGAATCCCCTACTGGTGTAGCTACCTCAAAAGGCTCTATCGGTTCGGATTCTATCCCAATTTTATTAGCAACGAGTGGAGATATAAATGATAATGTAGAACCAGGATCAATCAATGCATACACATCACGAGAGAAAACCAGTAATATACTTGTGACGACATTAGGCGAAGCCTCCTGGTCCTGTCTGCTGGCTAAGGCATAAATGCGGTTCGAAGGACCGCTAGAACCCGAAGCTCCGCCACGACCCCTGTCGCGGCCTGCTGGTGCTGGAGTACCTCGCCCCGCAGGGCGCATCGCCACCGAGGCTGAAGATGAACCACCGGCTGACCCGGTAGACTAAGCTGAATTGCCTGTACCACCTCTAGCCGGACAGTCTCTCATCTGATGGCCCTGACGGCCGCACACAAAGCATGCACCCGTAGCTCGGAAACACTCTCCCGGGTGCTGTCTCCCACAGTAGGAACACAAAGGTCTGGGTGGCCTCATCTGACTGCTGGAACCTCTGTCCAACTGTGAACCTGAAGCCCTGGAGCTCGGGCCTGCCCCTGAATATCCGGCACCCTCAGATCTCCTGCCGGTAAACTGTGGGGGTGTACCCCGGCCTGACGGAGGAGGATGTCTGCCTGACTGCTGCTGCTGAGGCTGTCCGCCTCGAGAATCTCCAGAATAACCTGCGAATCTGGCCCTCTTGGGCGGCCTCCTGTCCCGATCTCTGCTAGAATAGTCAGCTCTATGTCGGTCCTCCATACCCAGGGCATAAGCCTGTAGTCGGGCAATATCCATGTCTGCCTGCAATGCCACCGCCATACAGCCATCAATCAAATAGCGGTCTAACCCCATCACGTATCTGTGCATCCGATCGACCATATCTGCTACTATGGCAGGTGCATACCGGGCCAAAGAATCAAACTCCATATTATACTCACGGACACTCCGACCCCTCTGCTGCAGATGCAAAAATCGGTCAACCCCGTAGGCCGTGACTAGTGCTCGATCTGGGCACCCGAACCCATCTATCAAATATTATCTCAAATTCTATCAACTCATTCTAGTATATGGCGAAAGCCGACAAGACTTTATTTCAAATTTAGGTAATTTCCAGAACATTTCGGCAGAGTTTCCTTTGTTTTACGGACTATCCAATATACCCTGCACGCAGAAAATACCAACAAGAGCCACACAGGGCTAACCAAGCAATATATAAACATATGCGGACCGGCCGCCTCGGCGTATAGGATCGCCCAAACAACATATGCGGACCGGCCGCCTCGGCGTATGGGATCGCCCAAACGACATGTACATACATCCATACAGAAAGACCCTAACCCACAAACATGTCCACAGACCTCTAAACAGACCGACAGAATCATATGACGGGACAGGGCCCCGCCGTACCCATGAACGAATATATACAAATGCACTAATAAATATATATACCAAAAGTATAAGCTCCGGAAAGAGAGGAGCACTCCGAATAGCAGAAAGGGTGTCCTAAACAGGTGGATCACCAGGCTGTGCGTCTGTACCTGCGGGCATGAAACGCAGCCCCCGGAGAAGGGGGTCAGTACGAAATATGTACTGAGTATGCAAAGCAGGAGGTACAGAAATAAATCTGAATAATAATCGAATCAGATATATAGAAAATAATACATATCAAAATGTTTATTTCCAAAGTATAAATTATGCATAGGGCACTGGAAAATGTGGTCGCCCGCCTGTCGATGGCGCCACAACACAGCATAACACCAGAAAGTTTCAAATCTCTGAATCCCCATCACACATCACAACACAGCATAACGCCAAACACAGCATAACGCCAAACATAAGTGGAACCCGGCCCTCGAGCGAGGAGCACGGTGAACCATAAACACAGCATAACACCGGAATGTATCAAAAAGCGCACGACAACAGAACCGGCCCGGGAACCGGCGAACGATATCATAGTAGGCACGAGCGGAGTAGTGAGGAATCATATGCATAAAATCATTATTATAAATCCGAAGGATAAGTAAAATAGTCATATTCGAAATCGGAATGATAATTATCACTTTTTGATTCAAAGTTGTCGAATTTACATAAAGGGCGTCGCGGGACCCACGGACGAGTATAGACCCGAACTGAGCCCGCCTATGAAAAACATACCCATTATACATCAAGCAAACTCCTATAAAAATTATTGGAGCGATCCGAGCCTCTATGCGAAAAATATGGCATTCAGAGATTACAAAATTCCTTAAAGTGAACATTTTCTATGCGAATTTCGGAAAGCGATTACTTCAAATACATCATGGTTCATATTTCATATAAACATACATAAGAGTGCCAAAGAATATATATATGGATCATAACATGCTCGGATCTTGAATTTGGAATTCCCTTAAAGCTCTAATCTAGCCTATGTGAAACTAAGGCATGCCAAAAGAAGGAAGGTTGCTTTACATACCTCAAACACTCTCCAATATGATCCAACTCAAGCTAAGTCCAAACTATAACTCGGGCTGCCCACGATCTAAAAATAAGCCATAAAATGCCAAACATTAGCTAAAAGACTCTTTGGGCATTAAATTCCAATTTCGCCCTTAATTCTACAGAAATTTGGGCAACATTTCCCCTGTAAATAGGCTACCCCGAGAATTTAACTCGCTCAAAATCAACAACAACAACCACAATAACCAACCTAGTAACATTGACAACCAATCCGAAAGACAAAATACAATAATCGCTTTCTTTTCCATTTTTCGACAACTTACATAAATTCAATTCGACGACTTACCTTCAAGCCAAAATCGACGCTTATACATTCAATCATCAACCCGAATCCTTACCAAAAATATTCAAGGGCATTCTAAGCAATTCATACCACATTTCCAACAACCCGAATTTTTTTTCCAAGCTGGCCGAAAACAGCCCCAACCGAGACAGCCCTTTTTTATTTTTTTTTATTTTTTTTCTTCATTTCCAAATCATGGTTTGTATCCTCAAATTACATTCTAACAATGCTATCTCATCAATATACCAATTACAATAAATATACAATAACCTCCAAAAACAGTCCGCACATTAACAACATCATTTCGAGTCAACAAACATTCATTTCCAACATAAGATTCATAGCGACGGCGATTAAAACATTAAGCGACGTTCATTCGTTCATCGTCATATAATGTGACCCATTTCAATCAACACTATATATACACATATATGGATGATTCTCAATTGTTCTTCACCTTACAATGATCCCAATCAACTAACTAAACATTAATTCATAATTTCAATCACAACACAACAACACCCATCACACGACCCACTTCCAATCATACTATATTTCATGATTTCCAACCACTATAAGATACTACAACATGAATATAACCTTCATAACACAAAAACATAATGAATGCTTACCTTCCTTCTTCAACTTTCCAATAGCCTAGGGTTTTCAAAAGATGAAAATAATGGGTTGATCGCTCCAACGATGCTTCCACGCTACTTAGGGACCTCAATATAGTGGGTTTACATCAATGGAATAATTTTAGAGGAGCTAAAAAGATGATCTTGTTTTTCTCTCCTCTTAGCCGTGAGGTTGGAGTTGTTGTTCTCCTCCTTCTTAATTTTTATTCTAAGTGTAGAAATGAAGAGAAATGACTTAGAGGTCATATTTTTAAGTTCCCACTAAAATATCTCCATGTCCCTATGGTCCACACATGTGTTGGACCAATTAAATTTGGCCACACAATGTGGGGACCCCTTTAAATTCACACGGCCACATGGCCCTTTTTGCACAAGATTTTTAATCCCAATTTTATGAATTGTGGTCCCAATTTTCCCTAAGTGTTCAATGCCATCAATTTCATATATAATTTGTGTCTCAAAATAAAATCAAATGGTCAAAAGTCCCGACTTCAAATCCCGGAATAATCTTGGCCTTAAATTATCATAGTTAATCCGGGTTGTTCCAATGTATAAAAATACGGGACGTAACACAGGGGGTTAGGCAAGGGTATATATACACGACTTTTTTAACGAGGGGTATATATATATATTACTTATTTAACGAGGGGTATATCTGCTCTAAATCGCAAAGTTGAGGGATATATTTACACCTTTACCCTTGATGTAAAGCAAATATCATTTTTTTTTATACCTTATTGTTTCACCAAGTACATCAAACCCAAATAAGCTCTTAGAAATTTACTGACAAGTATTGCTATCTTTTAGTCTAAAAGTATAAAGTTATATACTCACCTAAGTGATTTTTTTCCTCTTTTATGTATTGAGGTCTCTCCTACTCCGAAAATTGTTAGAAGTAATTGTTGAAGGACTATTGTCCGTGCTTGGTGTTTATATCAATTTATGTTAATTTATCTTAGTTAAGCAAAAAAAAATAAAGCAAGGATGTGTATTTATTATATTACCTATGGTCTAATAATAAGAATATTTGTAAAATCATATGTCATGCATTTATTGAATTGATATAAACAACGAGTACGGACAAGGTTTTTCCGGTTTAATTGGATACATTACACAAACATGAGTGAGGATGTTTACTCTTATCCGAAATGTACTCTTCGCTTTTACGTTTTTCTTGACATTAATCCTCCAATTGCTTTTTAATTATCTAATTTCACCTTCTCTCACACGTTAAAATGATTAACACTACTAATTCATTTGTTTCCTAAATACTTCAAAGTACAAAAATAGTGCTAACACATTTATCAAAATAAGAAAAAGAAGATAAAAATCCTATGGCAAAGCCGACCATCGACAAATTCCAACATCATTAATAATCGTCAAATTTGCAACTAATGAACCTTACATTAATTTTGACATATTATTTCATTTAAGAGATACGAACTCGAAGTTCTATTTTCATTTATCGAAGAGCTACATCATACCCTATTTCGAGCGACTGCCTTTATTGACTGGCTTTCAATGGAATGTTGAAAGTCAATATTTCTCATCTACTGCTGCTCAGCCTGTAGGAATTAATTGTGGTTTGTTAGGAGAAGTCAAAAATTTAAACATATTGGACCATCTTTTTATCCGGGCTAAGCTAATCCGGCAGAACTCTATAACTTTAGTCTAACCCTATATATTTATCACAAAACATGTATATTCAATAAATTGCATAGCCTATAAATTCAAATTCAGATTACATAAACTTTAAATTTTGAATTAGGCTCTGCTTTTAGCTTGGGTAGATTACTACTCCATCAATCTATAATCTATGAGGATGGGCACTCGCTCTTCAATTCTGTGGTGTACAAGCCACAACAACCATACCCCTTTAACGCTATACTATAATTTGTACCTGAACGGACCGAACAAAATAGAGAAGTAGTTAGTTGTCAAAACCTCAGGGAAAAACAAAAATACTAGTAGGTAATTTTTTAGAAATAATTCTCCAATTATAGTAAAAAAAAAAAAAATTGTTTGGTACTTCCTTTCAATGGCTTACGTCTTAGTAGGCAAAGCTACCTGATATCTATACTAGTGGAAGGTAGTGGTACCTAGTTATATGGCCGATGTGCATACAAGCAGAGGCGAATCCAGGATTTCAAGAGGATGAGTTCACCAGTGCTTCATCTAAACTCGATATTTAGCAGGCGATGAAATGACTTGTTTACAGTTGACATCCATATTCTAATATTCTAAATTTCCAGAATTTCAAAATTGAAACATTATGAATAGCTCCTGTGTATCAGTTGCCGTGTGGGTTGCTGCTATTATTGATGTTTGACAAACGTATACTATATTTTAATGGTCTTGAATTGTCAATTCAACAATTGGATTTTTGTTCGTTAAGCACCTTTTGATCGAGTGAAATCCATCCGTAAAGTTGATAAAACGTACATTTTTCGAGAGAGAATAACATACAGAAAAAAAAAAATCAAGTAAAAAAGTCCTATCGCGAAGATGCTAAATAGAATAGTGAAGATTGTATCCTTCTAGGAAGAAAAGAATTTCATTCCGGCTATAAACATTTTACAAAATCACTTAGAGACTACACAGACTGAACAATCTACTCTATACAGTTTACACTAACAACAATTGTTACACGAATAGTACTATTCTAACTGCCAATAAATATCTTCTAGTGATACTTGTGGCCGGGAGTTTTTCACGGATGTATACGTGGGATATCAATCTGAAATAATGGAATTTGGACTACTAGAGATGCTTCCATGGCTATCATCACATGCAGCCAAAGCTCTCTCTAAATTAGAAACAATATCAGCCATGGTAGGTCTATGTTTCCCTTCCAAATGCACACAATGCATTGCAGTATATGCCACCAATTCTACTCCTTCTGCTTCCCTCAGCTCCGGGATGCCAACTCTGGGATCCAAAATCTTGTTCAATTCTCCAGCCATAATTGCCGGTACTGCAAAGTCCACTACACTCATTGGCGCATCGCCCTTTCCACTAGTGTTGAATAGGGCTCGTTTTCCGGTTAAAAGTTCTAACAGTACCACCCCGATTCCATAGACATCACTCTTTGCTGTCAAGACATTTAGTCCGTAGTATTCCGGATCAATATACCCTACTGTGCCCACAGCCCTCATTGGCTGACTGAAACTGGCATCAGTCTCCGGCCCCATCAACGATAATCCAAAATCAGAAACTCTTGCGATCCAATTTGCGTCTATTAAAATGTTGGACGACTTGATGTCCCTGTGGATTATAGATGGAACTGCATAATTGTGAAGGTATTCGATGCCACGAGCAGCATCTAATGCAATCTTGATCCTCATTTTCCAAGAATTCACTATACTACTACTCTTCTCCACGTTGTTCTTATCATGTAAATGATCATATAGCGCCCCGTTTTTCATGAACTCGTAAACCAAGAGTCTTTCGTCCATTTCTTCACAATAACCAACTAATCTAACCAAGTGTTTGTGGTGTAGTCGGGACAAGAATGCCAACTCCGATTCGAATGCCCTCTCTTTCTCTAGGAATTTCTTCATCTTGGCACTTGTTTCACCGCGCTTAATTGCAACCTCACGTCCATCACCCAATTTTCCCTTGTAAACAACCCCAAAGCTACCAGCACCAATCTTGTTCTTTAAAGAGAAATTGTCCGTAGCTTTAACAAGCTCCGAAAACAAAAACTCCTCTGCCCTGTCACCATGTATAGATGAAGTTCCGCTCCTTTGACGCCTCATTAGCCTCGACCCTTGGCGCCTTAGAGTCGAAGATCTTGAAACTTGACCACTATTATTAGTACCAATAGTAGGTTGAACAGAATTATGAATTTTCTTCTTCCCAAAACAAACACCAGTCCATAAACAATAAACAATAGTACAAATCCCCGCAATAAGCCCAACTGATCCAACAATTACAAAAGCTAATAATCCCTTTCTCAGCCCTTTAGACGGCGACGATGGCACTGGAATAAACACTGGTGATGATGGTGATGGTGGTGGCACTACAACTGAAATATCACAAGGCCTACAAATATTACCATTGCCAGAACACAACGTTTTCGACTGAGGATATATACCACAATCACATGTACTTGTAACACATGGGCCTGGTAAAATCGTTGGTAAAGGAAGTTCAGTACCTGAAGGATATGTATTACTAGTCCAAGCAGGTCCCCAACAAATAACTGAAAAATTGCCACTTGTTAATCCACAAGTAAAATCTAAACCAGCAACAATTGATTCAAAAGAAACACCTTTTGTAACATTACTTGAAAATACACCATTTCCACCCCAACAAACAACTGTATAATTAGTTCTCAAAATTCCACAAGTATGATTTACTCCAAGAGCTAATCCATAATACTCATAAGCAAAATTAGATGGAATATCTAATTGACCATTAGTATTATCTCCTTTACAGATAACAAATCCAGTGGTATTCATTCCACAAGCATGCCTTCCACCAGCAAATATATTCACCATTGATAAATTATCAAATTCATATTGGATAACTGAAGCAAGAATACTATTATTTCCCCAACATACAACCATTCTTGAAATTTTCAAAATTCCACAAGAAAATCCCGATCCAGATGAGATCGACATAAACTGTAACGACCCGTTTGGTTGTTTTGAGTCTTCGTCTCTCCAACATATAACATTTTGAGTACTGTTCATTAAGGCGCAAATTTGACTATCACCCATTGTAACAGTAGTTAACAAAGCTGAGTAACTGAAAAACAGTCTTTTTGGTTGTAAACTATAGGCTTTCCAGAAGATAAGTGAAGAACCGTCAGTTTTAACGGCGGTTAAGCCATTAAGTCCACCAGAAATGGAGCTAAAGGAGATGTTAGGGAGTATAGGTGTTGATTGGTTTTGTGAAAAGCAATGGATTCTTTGTACAGGTTGAGAAGCTACTATGCCACAGATAGTGGTGGTGGAGATGATGGCGAGAGTTGTTGAGGAACTACCAAGGGTATGAGAAAATGGTAAGAAGGATGTTATTAGTGTGATGATGGTGATGGTGATAACGGTGATGGATAGGGGTAACTTCATCTAATGTATTGTTGTTGAGAGTAATTTTCTTTCATCTGCAGAGAAAGAAGGAACGATAAAATTGGAGCGATACAGAGAAGATCAGCATGACACCTGGGGAAGAATGACACGCAGAAATGTAGAGAAAGAAGGAAGATAAAGTTGTAAGGGGTCGTTTGGTAGCTGGTTAGGAGGAGATGATGGTGAATGTGGTGGAGGAACTACCTAGGGAATGAGAAAATGGTAAGAAGGATGTTATTAGTGCGATGATGGTGATGGTGATAACGGTGATGGAGAGGGGTAAGGTCATATAAGGTATTGTTGACAGTAATTTTCTTTCATTTGTAGAGAAAGTAGGAACGATACAGAGAATATTAGCATGGCACCCACGCACAAATTATAGAGAAAGAAGGAAGATAGAGTCGTTAAGTGTTATGCAGAGCAAGTGTATATGTGTGAACAGTAGCTTACCAGAATTTTAATTTGGGAGAATTAAAATTATGAAGAGGTAATTGGAAACTTTTAAGAGATGCAATATCCAGTGCATATATTAAGAAACTTCTTTTAATGTAGTACACAAATTAATTTCAGTGAATGTACAGGGACGGCTCCGCCATTATGTTTGAATGGTTCTGTTTTGCAGAGTTCATACAACTGTAGTACAAGACAAATCATAAATGCAACGGGGGCATAGGCATCTTTTTTTTTTTTTTTTTTTTTTTGGTTTCTTGGTAATTTTATATGGTAACTAAACTATATTAACCATAATAGTGAAATTATATTTTTTTTATCTCATTAAACTAATTAAATTTTACTACTCATATATAACTATTTTTTGTCATGTAAAAATAATTAATTTTGTCCAGTATAACATAAAGTTACTAAACTACTTACTAAAACAATAAAATCTACCATTACGGTGACTTTATTGCCATAATAATAAAATTATATGACTTTACTGTTATATATAATAGATAATCATTATGATTTAATATCATGTAAGAGAGTAATTAATGTTCTCTATTTTTATATGTGACAAAAATTGTATCTTTACTGTTATAATGATAAACTTTAGTTCACGCCTTTTTCCTTTGCAGTTGCTTCATTTTTAAGATCTTAATAATAGCACTTAATTTAGAGGATGACACTTTGATTTGCTTGGTCTATTTGGTGATTGAATATATCCAAAGGTTCAAAATTCAAAATAGATTGGCCTGCTCAAACGACATCAGTACGTTTGTGGGTGTGGAATAAGAAACAAAGCTAGTAAGATATTTTCTCCTCTAGTCCTTTTTATCCATATGCGTAGATATAATCACATATGATGACAAAATTTCATAACACAAAGTATGTTGTGACATTCTTATACAAGCATACTGCATACTTTAAATTACGTCGAGACCGAGTATGATGAAAATTTGGAAGCAATATTATCGGGAGAAATAGTTTTTTAGCTCTTTACAAACTCTTTTTAGTTATATGACCCTTTTACAAGAGATCTTCATTTTTTACACATAAAAAATCTAAAAAAAAACACATAAGAAATTTAAAAACGTCATTTTCTTTTATTCAAATTGTAAGAGGGCAAGAGATCTCATTTCCTCATTACGATCCCGCTTGGGATGAGATGCTTCTAACGTTAGAGAACTCCAAATTTTTGAGTACTCAAAATTGATAATGAGAATTCATATAGGCATTATATATTTTCTAAATGGATCTTTTTCACGATAGGATTGAATTTTTATGATAAACATTAATTAATAATTCTGTTCACCGGGATATCAATTAATGTTATCAATTACTCTTGGCCCCTATTCCAATTTATATGACTTCATTTTCTTATGTGTTCTTTTCTACCGGAAACAGTCTTTCTACCCTCTCAAGGTAGGGTAAGGTCAGCGTATACTCTACCCTCCTCATATCCCACTTTGTGAGATTTCACTGGGTATGTTGTTGTTGTTGATTCTTATTTGTTGTTTAAAAAAGAAAAAGGCATTTCTATATTTCAAAACAATTTAACTTTAAAATCTTCACTTAAGCGTAATGAAAAGTTTATGTAGCAACAAAAATATAATATAGCATGTTTCTGACGAGAAGTTTCAAAAATCTTATACCCACAAAAATAATATGTTATGTTTAAATTACAAATTTCAAAGGTTCACATTTCTTTCTTAAACTCCTTATCCAACCAAATTGCATTATTACGTTTTAGTCGTTAAAACTCTTTGTCTGGAAGCCAATTCAAGGAAGGAATGAAGAAGACGCATGGACCCATTCTTTTTGTTTTTATCAGTGGGCTACACAGTTTCTTCACCTTTCATTTTCCAAGAAGCCATAATTGACGAAAGGAAAAGAACTAATGAGTACACACAAAATTCAGTGTGAACGCTGACAATATATCTATTCAGTGTGAATTCAAATAGGAAGTAATTAAGAAGATATTGTGAATCCAAGAGTAAATGTATACCACATAGTGCAATATGGAGGGCCACCGGCCAGAGTCAGGAGCCAAATGACATATTTTTACAGTCATTAGCTCAAAATAGGCTGTTTTTTTTTTATACCACAATGGTTATTTCGTTGGATAACCAACGAAATACCCACACAACACTGTTCCGGTGCCGAACTAATGAGTTGCATTTCGCTACAAGTGTAGCGAAATACAATAAATATTTTTTATTTTATTTTTTGCATTTCGTGAATATTAGAACGAAATAGGTTTTTTTTTTATATTTCATGAATTTGAACGAAACTGATTTTTTTTTTTAATTTTTTTTTTTCATTTCGTGAATTAATGAACGAAATAGGTTTTTTTTTTTTTTTTTTTTTGTATTTCATGAATAAAAAAACGAAATATGGAAAATATAATTTTTTTTTTATTTCATCTAAAAACGAAATTGGAATATATATATATATATATATATATATATATTCTTTTGCATTTCGTTGGTAGATCAACGAAATAGGATAAAATATTTTTTTTATTTCGTTGATATACCAACGAAATAGAAAATTATAATTTTTTTTTTGCACTTCGTGTATTAGAAAACGAAATAGGATAAAAAAAATTTGTATTTTTGTATTTCGTTTATTTAAAAAAATAGGAAAATAATTTTATTTTCATTTTGTTTATATAAAAACGAAATAGGAATACATATATATATATATATATATATATATATATATATATTTTTATTTCATTCATATACCAATGAAATAGGATGAATATATATATTTTTTTTGTATTTCATTTATATAAAAACGAAATAAGAAAATAATTTTTTTTCCATTTATATACCAACGAAATTTTTTGTTCCACCTATAAATGAAATACAAAAAATATATATATATATTCATCCTATTTCATTGGTATATGAATGAAATAAAAAATAAAAAAAATAAAAAAATAAAATATATATATATATATATATATATATATATATATATATATATATATATATGTGTGTGTGTGTGTGTGTGTGTGTGTGTGTGTGTATTCCTATTTCGTTTTTATATAAACGAAATGAAAATAAAATTATTTTCCTATTTTTTTTATATAAACGAAATACAAAAATACAAAAAAAAAATTATCCTATTTCGTTTTCTAATACACGAAATGCAAAAAACAAATTATAATTTCCTATTTCGTTGGTATATCAACGAAATAAGAAAAAAAAAATTATCCTATTTCGTTGATCTACCAACGAAATGCAAATATATATATATATATATATATATATATATATATATATATATATATATATTCCAATTTCGTTTTTAGATGAAATAAAAAAATATATATTTTCCATATTTCATTTTTTTATTCACGAAATACCAAAAAAAAATCAGTTATATTTCGTGAATTAATTCACGAAATACAAAAAAAATCAGTTTCGTTCAAATTCACGAAATATATAAAAAAAAAAAAAAAAAAAAAAAACCTATTTCGTTCTAATATTCACGAAATGCAAAAAAAAAAAAAATTGTTGCATTTCGCTACACTTGTAGCGAAATGCAACTCATTAGTTCGGCACCGGAACAGTGTTGTGTGGGTATTTCGTTGGTTATCCAACGAAATACCCATTGTGGTATAAAAAAAAAAGACAGTCTATTTTGGGCTAATGGCTGCAAAAATATGTCATTTTGGCCCCGGATTATTACGCAACATGTCACTTTAGGAAGTACAGTGTGAGCAGAGTTATCTGGTATTTCTATTCAAGTAAGAAGCGGTTGATACTCAATGAAATAATCGATGTGCCTATAAATTGGCCCAGGCACCACCGTTCTAAGAAAAAACTTATTACATTAATCCCTTTAATATTATTAAGAACTTTAAATCTTAGACTTCTTACATTTTGGTAAGTATTTTGTTAGTTTTTATCCTATGTTATACATGAATCCTATACTTCATATACAAGAATAGAAAAGGGGAAAAAGAAGTGTCAATTATTTTGCTCTTCAAATAGCCAGAATAGCTTGGGATGCCCTTGTACTTGTTCTGATTTGTCATTCCGGTGTTTGTACTCCGTGGAGTTTCATCTAGATCCCTAAACTTGTTCGAAACAGTTAGAGGGTTGAAAATATCAATGTCGCATAAGCTCGGTCAACGGTTAGAAGTTTTAAAATACATGTTTTAAACAAGTTCAGGGGTTTAAATGAAACTCCACAGAGTACAAAAACCGGGATGACAAATCAGGACAAGTACAATAGCCTCCCAAACTATTCTGCCTTTCAAATAAAAGTTACTTTTCATACCATATATATATATATATCATATTTTGATATCGCATAGGTCAATTCCATGAAAAGGCAAAAAACATGTTATAAACTATGAATAATGGCTGAATCCACACTTTGTGCTATTTGACCGTCTACTCAAGAGAGTGTGGCGTAACAATCAATGAAGTAAGATAAAAATTATGGAATTGAACATCAAAACTCAAATTCTAGCAGAGGCAAAAAAACGCCAAGTGATTTCATTTTAGTTGGTTTGATTGGCAGAGTTCTCGATATCCCTAAGAAATAAGAGATATCTTATGGAATAATTGATGTGTGCACAAATTGGCCCGATACTACTATTATCAAGAAGAAATTAAGACAGTTGTGACCACAGACATGCATGTTTTGTTGTATCCTAGAAGAGATAGCATCTTCTTCGAGCAGTCTTTCTTCTTTCTTGTCCTGTTCTTTTAGTCTTTTTCTCTGGTATATTGTTCTCTTCTAAAAAATATCTAATATGACTGATATTTTGGGGGTTAAGGACTAATCCTCATGAGTCATGATGAACAAGAATTAAACTTTTTTTTTTTTGTGGATTGCCCTTCAAAGGCGCTGGTCTTTAAATTTTTCCCCTCAAATTGCTGGTCTTTAATTTTTACCCTTAGTTTAAACAAGTGACCGAAAATATCCGAGGTTATGGGTTCGAATCCCGCTCAATACAAAAAAAAAATCACAAGGCAAGGCTTTTGCGAAACCTCTGCCTTAAGGCCTAAGATTTGCCCAAAACTAGGCCTATTCGGGCAAAAATTACGCCTTAAGGCCTAATTTTGGTCAAAAATTTGCCTTAAGGCCTAACTTTTGCCCGGATAGGCCTAATTTTACTACGAAACTCTATCTTGTGATTTATTTTTTTTTTTACTGAGCCAGAGTTCAAACCCAGAATCGGAATATTATGCGAAGGGCAAAAATTAAAGACTAGCAATTTGAGGGACAAAAATTAAAGACCACCCCTGAATAAGGACAGTCGTGCAAATTGCCCAAAATTAAACAGCAAAAAGTACATTTGAAGCCGAACGAAGTAGAAGGCCTATAATCCGATGCATAAAGACGTCGACGCTACAGAAATGGCAAAGTGTGCGTTACAATTACCCTAATACTCTTCTCTTGGTCTTCTTTCACTTTAGCTAAACAAATCTGTTCCAGAATATTTTTCAAGGTGGATTTTTTTTTTCAATTACTCCACTCTTACTACTGCGAAAAGCATATAACCATAAATTACTCATTTAAAGAAGGGACAAGTGTATTAGTCAAATACCACTTATGATTAGTGCTATGCTTTTCTTAATGGAGGAAAGGAGAGAGAGCATAAACATTCCTATTTCCTACACAACACATGCATCAAGCCTGCTTCCCTTTGGTTGCTTGACTGAGCTTCAAGAACATGGCTTTGTTGTCAACTAGCTTTCTGAAAGAAAAAAAATATTGTGGTGTTTGAATCATCTTGAGCTCACCTCGACTAATTTCAAGAGGTACCTATTATCTCCTACCAATACATGTATTGAATAACTCTGTCCATCAACATTTAAACAGATGGGAAGAAACAACTTGCTATGATTTGCTTTTGTCCTCAATTAGCTTTATCATATAAAACCTAAAGTCTCAAAACACAATCAATGGCCTTGGAGGTCGATTCATTTAATCTTTGCATCTCAAACTCACAAGAGCATATCCTTGATAAAAGCTAAAGAAACAATATCTCCGTTTTTAGTTTTGCTATACCCTCGTTCGGGGATTACCAGATAAAATACTGTAGGCTAGAGGCTTTAGAAGTTAAAAAAATATAAAAAATATTTACGATACAAGAAAAAACGGAATAATAATAATACTGTACCAGCCACCAAAAAAAATTAAGAACTCAGAAGGTATAAACAAATTAACACTTATGTCATTGCTGGAGAGAGCATCTAATCATCAAATCTATACATAAATTTTGCTGAGGGTAGTATAAATATTGGTGATCACTGTTTACAACAATTGCTCATACATGAATAATTCTTCTGACAATGGAAGCTATAAACAAAGTTACAAAAGAATGTAATAGATAAGAAATTTGGGTCAGTCATAGATGGCTACTCCTCTGCACAAATAATCTATACAAAAATTTGTTCTTCCGGTGAAGAGGTATTAACCTTGTACAACAAATTTAGAGTATAGGTGTGTCGTGTCTCCTGGAATAGCAGAAAATTTACTTGCAAACGATCATCATATATTTGTGAATTCACAAGCGGGGATTCCATGGTTTTGAAACCATTCGGGCATTTGAAACCTTTCACGAAGCACAGGCCTTACATCCTTCTGCTCAGATAGATGCTTGAGAAGTGGAAGGATTACTTCCAAAAGCTAATGTAGAAGATGAAAGCCAAGTTAAATACATGGGGGATCAAAGTAAGCTAAAATTTGAGGAATAACCTTCATTTATATTTTCTGCTCATTTCTTATACCTGGTCGTCATGGGGTTGTCCAGGAGAAAATGGAATGCACGGGATTCCATTTAAAGGCTGTAATAAGAAACTGAATGGGTTGTTATCAACAATGACAATCCGGCATAAATCCTCTGATATGCATGACAGATCCTTCACATGTTCCCGGAATTCCCTGTGATGCACATTTAGTGTCAAATTTACAGTAGCTATATTAGCCATATAGAAACAACAGTGGCTTTAAACTATTTGAGCTGTTATAGGTGATATCAACAAAAAGCAGAGTTCACTGTTAAAATAAGAACTTACTGCTAGTATCCGTTATCGGATGATTCACGGAAGTTTCGAAGTACAAGAGTTTCGCAAATAGTGTTTGTCCGAGTAAAATGTTGAAAACTTTTTTTCAAGATTTCCAAACTAAGCGAGTCCGGAGCCTAAATGGCTTGTTTTTGGAGCTAATATCCCAAAATAGGATGCGTTTTTTTTTATACCAAAATGGGTATTTCGTTGGTTATCCAACGAAATACCCACAATCAACATTGTTCCGGTCCGGAATTATTTGTTGCATTTCGCTACACTTGTAGCGAAATGTAACAAATAATTTTTTTTTTTTTTTTTTTTTTGCATTTCGTTGGTATATGAACGAAATAGGATTTTTTTTTTTTTTTTTTTGTATTTCGTTTATTAAAAACGAAATATGAAAAAAAAAAAAAATTATTTCGTTCATATAAAAACGAAATAGGATAAAAAAAAAAATTTTTTTTTGTATTTTGTTTATATAAAAACGAAATAGAAAAATAATTTATTTATTTATTTTGCATTTCGTTTATATTCCAACGAAATAGGGAAATTATAATTTTTTTATTTCGTTCATACCCTTTTTCTGCTCTCCACTTTTACCCTAAATTATTTTACCTTATCCTCTCCATTCTCCATTCTCCCTTCTCCATTCTCTGTTCTTCCTCTACCTCCATTCTTCCTCTTCTTCCGTTCTTCATTCTTTTCTTCTTTTTCTACTAATCCTATCACAAGAATTCCTCAACTTTTGCTCCATAATCTTCTTCAAATTGAGGTAATTTATTAATTTTATAAGTTTTTACAAATATTTTTTGATTTAGTCATTATAAATTAGTTCACATTTATTTTTTTGATTTATTTATATCTTATACTTAGTGTAGTAGACTATAATAAAGAAAACAAAAGTTACAAGTTTAATTAATCAATAGTTGGTAATTTCAGTCGTTGCTTCAATTAAAAAAAGCTTTAAAAAATGTTAGTAGAGTTTATTGGTCAACGAACTACAATTAAAATACTAAAAAGATCGTCGAAGCTACTGATTAAAAAGGTCTAAATTTATATTATAAAATGTTCTTTTAGTTAGTCATTTTCATAGAACAACAGTTAAAAAAAAGATGAAGAAATTGTGAGGAAAGTAAGATTGTTAAATATAACATAAAGATATTTGTATCATTTGTTGGGTCATTTTCTATGTTCAAATTGTGACTAGTCGTTGGAGATTATTTGTTGTTGATAAGCATGAAGAATTTTTACTTTTCAAATTAAAAGTATAAGATCAAGAAACTGTGAGGAAGTTGGACTTGTTTTTGAAGCTAATAGACAAAAATAGCATGTCCTTTTTTTTTTCCTATTTCGTTTTTATATAAATGAAATACAAAAAAAAAAAAAATTATATATATATATATATATATATATTTTCCTATTTCGTTTTTACAAAAAAAAAATTATATTTTCCTATTTCATTTTTATATAAACGAAATAAAAAAATATATTTTCATATTTCGTTTTTCTATAAACGAAATAAAAAAAAAATTATCCTATTTCGTTCATATACCAACGAAATACAAAAAAAAAAATTCCTATTTCGTTTTTACATGAACGAAATAAATAAAAAATTCATATTTCGTTTTTTAATAAACGAAATACAAAAAAAAAAATCCTATTTCGTTCATATACCAACGAAATGCCAAAAAAAAAAAAATTGTTACATTTCGCTACAAGTGTAGCGAAATGCAACAAATAATTCCGGACCGGAACAGTGTTGATTGTGGGTATTTCGTTGGATAACCAACGAAATACCCATTTTGGTATAAAAACAAAACGCATCCTATTTTGGGCTATTAGCTCCAAAAACAAGTCATTTTGGCTCCGGACTCCAAACTAAGCTGTCAAAGCTTTCAAAAACTAAAAAGCTAGTTTCTAGCTTTTTCCAGTTTTTGAAAAGTTCGAAACACTGAGTTTGGATGCATTCATAAAAGAGTAATTCTTCTTCAAGATTTAGCTCAACAAACACGTTAAAAACTCTTAAATTGATTCTGCAAACTGAAGAAATTCAAAACTTCATACAAATGTCACCTTAATCCATGTGAGCAAGTTATTGGCATTGAGCATCAAACATTTTTATGAATCCAATTTTCCTTCTAATAGCATCAGATTTTTATTCCTTTTATGCCATTTACTTTCAGATTAAATTTCTTCACTCTTTGATACTTTTAAAAACGATAGATTAGCCTCACATTTAACATGTCAAATGATGCCTGATAGAAAAGACGGAAAAACATCTATACTTACGTGCTAGTAGTTGAAGGGCGATAAAGTCTATGGCTAAACCGATTTTCAAGATCAATTTTGTCAACAACGGGTCTTGCATATCCTGTACACACATAACAATGGCAAATTCAATAATTTTGGATGAAGGCACCAATGGAGAAAGGATATAACTAAATCAAGTAAAAAGTAATGAGTTAACCTTCAAGTCCAGCAGTAAACAAGACCAGATTAGCAAACTCGCTAAGTTGTTTTAGAAACTCGTGTAATCCAGGACGTTCAAAAACTGTGACATAGTTGATCTTAGGTTTGCCATCATATTCCTAAAACCTCCAAGAAGAGAAATTAGCACGGATTTCAAAGAAACTTGCTAGAATAACAAAGAAACCTGCTATAATATTCTATCAAATAGTAGAAATTAGAAAGTATGCCTTTTCTGAAGATACACACTCCAGCTCAAACCACTTCAACCCAACCTCTGTTGCCTGGGTGCAAATGATGGTAGGCAAACTTGATGTCTCATATGCACAAATTAAAGTTTCATCTAAGTCAAGAACCACCTGCATCCAGCAACTAAGAACTTGAGGAAAAAGATAAACAGGAGTCATTTTAACAAAATATCTATTAAAAGATTGATCCACATCATTGACAGTCAGCAGTTAATCCATGTTGCAGGAAGAACCGGTTATCCAGTTCTACAAACATTTAATTAGCTGGTCATCCGAAGTCCCAGCTAGGTTGTTGGTACAGTTAGTGTAAGTGATTTTAGACTCCCTCTTGTCCCTAAAATCCACCATCTCTTCTTGATACAAGTCAACTTTCGGATACAGTTAGACGTCAGTACTCTTGAGAGACTGCCAGAAACTTCTTTGAACTACAACTCTTATTCATCAAGTGAAGGTATATTCTTCGAAACCAAGACATAGTCTTGTTCATCGACATAAAAAGATGAAGCAAAATGTAAAATTGTCATCAAGAAAGCAAAATAAAAGTAAACAGACCCTCCCCTGTATGACATCCTCTTCTGGTACGAATCCATCTAAAATAAGGCCCAGCATGCCAAAGAAAGGATAAATATAGAAGGTATTTCACCAGAATCACCAAGATGCTAGAGTGTAACCTTGTACTTAACCTTTTGGGACAGAGACACAGCAAATCAAGGTTCTGCTTGTCACAACAGAGCACAGCACACAGAGCAACTGTGAAGACGAGAGATATGGGAGGCACTCATGGAACAGCAGTCAAATTGTTTCTTATGGTGTGGCCAACCATGTAATTGACAGCCGATCACACAATATTATTTACGTATTTAAAACTCAAAATTTCCAAGACCTGGCATACACTCAAGATTGTTGATATAGGGCTCCTTAAGTATAAAGAGCACTACCTATTACCAATAAAGGGCTTATTACACATATATAGAAGCCTCCAAACTTGCTACAGCAGCACTTTGCTGACTCAAGCCTATATCAATGCCTAACAAAAAGCTCATCACACTTGCATGGCTATAAACTAGCCAGCTAATTTTGACAATCCCTTTGCCCAATGAATCTCATTTGTAAGCTAAGGGTGTGCTAAAAGCATGAACCACCACCTTCCCAAGAAATAAAGAAAGAAGAGATGAGAAGAAACCCAAAAGAATGCTGTAATTCTGCAAAAAATAGAAATCACCTTACTAACTTTGTAAATCACAATATTCCTTATCCTTTGACATAATTTCTGGCAAATTAATGATTCTCCCAGGAACTCCTGCCTCTTTCATTAATCTCAATTATCAACTTTTAAACTGTTCATATCCTTGTGATAGTTTCCCTGCTTTAAAATTTCCTCCTTTTAGAAGTTGGATTTCCTTAAATATATTCACTTACTCAGATTGGAAGCTAACTTTGCATTTTATATGCTTATACTAAATTTGCAAGTTGATTTGTGATTTTCCGGTGCCAATCTGCACATGCTTTTGCACACTACTTAACTAGCTTATACCTGCACCCAAGGGTATGGCCTAGAGGTCAACGAAATAAGGGAAAGCCATGAGAGATCAGGGTTCAAATTCCAGCAAAGACAAAAACGCTAATCTTCTAATTTTCCGAAGTCTTGGCGAGCAGAGTCGCCCCGTACCTGTCCGGTGGGATGTAGTAAGCACCCGGTGGACTAATCGATGCGTGTGAAAGATGCCTCAAAAAAAACCAGCTTAAGCCACTGTTTTTTTTTTCTTTTTTTTTTTTCTGGATAAGTTATTTAGCTTGTATATTCCACATTATGCCTCTTAAAAAAAGCATATGATTAACAAATCATATGCTATGGCTGAAATTATGTTCCTTCATGACCGGAAAGCTAACATGTTTTAACACATCATTTGTAGGATTAACCAGACAATACAGCACCAATGCATTTTGCAAAGAGAAATCAACCATGAATTTATATTCACTAATGAATCTATATGACCTTGGCCAATCTAAAAAAATCCCTACTATTCCAAGCAATAAGTTAAGTACAACCACTTTCATATCATGTTATTCAATTCATTGTTTTACCCGTTATTTGAGTTTATATTGGGATGAGTCAAAGAATGGAGAAGGAAAAGGATGTATTACTGAGAATCCCCGCTAAAGAAAGTCAAGAAGGTCATGCACAAGCATCCATGAGTTAGGTCAGTGTTAAACTGTTAATTGAAGTGGAGCTTCGAGCTGCAGAAGAGTAGAAACCAAATTGACCTACACAATGCTTCCTAAAATTCTTCGCGTCTACTTCGCATTTAGTTTTTCTCCAATATTAGATATCAACAATTTTGACTTTCTTTGCAAGTAATCTTGCAATCATCAAACTTCTAATCAGTATTTTGAAACTTATACTAAGTGACTGATAACTCAACAACAACAACATACCCAGTATAATCCCACTAGATGGAGTCTGGGGAGGTAGAGTATACGCAGACCTTAACCCGCACAAGGTAGGGAGGTTGTTCCCAATAGACCCTCGGTTCAAGAAAAACAACTCAGCAGTCTGGCACATGCCACGACCATTTAAACACAGGTTAATGGCCTAGTGAAAACCTACTAACTCCTAATAAGTATTCAACTGTTAACAACAATGAAGGCCAGAGCTAGAAGGTTACTTACTGGTTCGGCGGGAACCCAGTAGCTTTAGTCCAAACTCTGGATTTGTACTAAGAAATTCACTAAATATGTATAAAAATTAAATTCAAAACCAATTACTAACACCTGATATTGCTATCTTAGAAATTAGAACCCATAAAGTGCAAATTCTAGCTCCGCCTCTAGCAAACAATAACCTTGTTCAACTTGTGAGTGACCAATACAAGAGTGATATCTGACTCATTCTCATAAATATTCAAAGAGCTTAATGCAATGCCATCAAACTGTATACCCAGAGTTAATCATGTTCATCTGAATGATAAGTAGTTCAACGATAATGTGAACATATATGTCGTTTGGTACATGCACAAGTTAAACAAATTTAGTAATACAAAATTACAATTATTTAATGAATAATATTATATGAGTTAGCAACCTAAGTCTTTTGAGCCGAGGATCAATCGGAAACAGCCTCTCTACCCACACAAAGGTAGGGGTAAGGTCTACATACATCTTACCTCCTCAGACCCCACTTGTGGGAATACACTGAGCATGTTGTTGTTGGTTGCTGTTGAGTTAGCAACTTAAGGGTCAGTATCCAGAGATTGCAATAGCAAAGTCAAAAATTAGTTTTATCTTGGTATTGCTAATACACATTATTATTTCACATTCTATCCCGTACAAACTAATAGTTTCCCGCCTAAGTTATGCAAGCATTAGTTATACAAAGTTTTACATCAGGCAAAACAATATATGATACAAAGTTGTATAAGTAATGTATTAATGATGCAGAGGTTTGTCAGAGTTTAATGCTAGAAACATTTTTCCTGATATAGCAAAGTTCGAGTCTTTCATCATACCGATTCAATAAAAGGAAAACATAATACTCAAATCCAATTTCTACAGCTAAAACAATAATGTCAACATCAGTAAATATTAAGGTCTCCTACAAAGCTTACGAGACTTTACCGTGAGCCGCTGTAAATGCTCCTCATCGACACTAATTGGAACACTTCCGGCTGTGATTTGCAAAGTCGAGAGCGCGACGGTTGACAGAGGCGCTGCCTCCTCCTCGAGCAGCTCAACATCAGGCAACGGTTTGAACTGCGGAGAGGAAGAGAGAAGAGAGCTATTGCGAACGCCAAAGCAGGAGAGTACCTGAAGTTTATTCATGAAGTCATGAATGCTTTCTACAATTCTCCACACTACATAAAATAGCTAGCAGCACCTCTATTTATAATAACCAACCTACTTTTAACTCAAAATGGAAAAATCTTCCTAACTAGACTTGAATTAAAATTCCAAATACTAATCAATTTTGGTTTTGTACAATTTTGAATTATTTTTTCTAATAGTTCCTAAAGTTTATTCATGTTCATGAACTCAATAAATCTCTGAATACTCTTTACAATTCTCCACACTATCAAAACTAGCTAGCAGCACCTCTATTTATAATAGTACAAAGCCTACTTTAACTCAAAATAAAAAAATCTTTTCCAATCCTAACTAGACATGAATTAAAATACCACATCCCAATCAATTTTGGTTTTCCACAAATTTTGAAATAATTTTTCCACCAGTACCTAAAGTTTATTCATGAACTCAATAAATCTCTGGATGTTCTCTAAAATTCTCCACACTATATTAAAATAGTGAGCAGCACCTCTATTTATCTATTTATCTATTTATAATAGTACGAAACCTACTTTAACTCAAAATGACTATAAATCCTAACTAGACATAAATTAAAATACCAAATTCTAATGAATATTGGTTTTCTACAATTTTGAATTATTTTTTCCAACAGTGCCTGATTTTTATGCCAAAGTACGAGAGTCCCTGAAGTTTATTCATGAACTCAATATATCTCTGAATGCTCTCTACAATTCTCCACACTCTATCAAAATAGCTAGCATCACCTCTATTTATAATAATAATAATATTATGAAACTACTTTAACTCATTATTTTTTCCAACAGTACCTGAAGTTTATTCATGAACATCTTTAAATTCTCTGAACAGTTACACGAAAATAGCTAGCATAAATTCTAACTAGTCATGAATTAAAATAACAAAATCCTAATCAAATTTAGTTTTCTACAATATTGAATTATTTTTTCCTACAGTACCTGAAGTTTATTCATGAACTCAACAAATCTCTAAATACTATCTACAATTATCCACGCTAAAAATAGCTAGCAACACCACAATTTATAATGAAATCTACTTCAACTCAAAATAGAAAAATATTTTCCAATCCTAACTAGACATGAATTAAAATATCGAAATCTAATCAATTTTAATTATACTTTACAACAGTACCTGAACAATATCTACAATCTCCACACTATCTTCTATTTATAATAGTCCGAAATCTAATTTAACTCAAAATAGGAAAATCTTTTCATATATAAATTCGAAAAATAATGGTCAAAAAAACACATGAACTATCACTTTGAGTTTCGAACTATCACCAACTATTTAGCAAAACACATCTCAAACACATGTGATAGTTCAGGCAGGAAACTCGCAAAAAAATGATAGTTCGTGTGTGTGTTTGATCATTAACTCTAACTAGACATGAATTAAAATATACCGAAATCCTGATCAGTTTTTCCCAAGAGTACCTGATTTACGAAAGGAGTTCCTTTAAGGATCTGAAGGAAGATGTGGAAGAAGAAGGATAGCCAGTTAAGTAACGATTTCCAAATTTGTAGACTTCTAGGCGCGTACACTTGTTGTGCTATCTCCGGCATGTTTTTTGGCCGGAAACGAGGACTTGTGAAGGTTGCCCACTGGGGAAGTCAAAAAATGGCAAATTTATGATAGGAGAATTCAAAGCTCTTTTCTACTGATCCATTATATTGCTTATTAGTAGATGCTGAGGGTATTATTACTCATTAGGATTATTATAATTACTGTAAAATTCTGAAATAGTAATTAATTTGAAGGAAAAAAAAAATGAATGTGGAGCCTCCAGTTTTGAATCGGCAAAAAGGTAAAAAGTGGTGTATATATATATATATATATATATATATATATATATATATATATTATTAAAAATGGTGCAAATATCATTTTCGATGACGGAATGTTTTAAAAAATTATTCAAATTAATTTTTAATTAAGAAATGTCACATTGCTTAGAATAAAGTTTACCCATTTTTTAGTAAAATTATTTTTTAAAAGTTACGTGTCAATTTTTTTCTAGTGAGTTGTTTGATTCATTTGAAAAAAATATCTCTTTAAAATTAACAAGACCTGATTCATCAAAAAAGTTATCTCATGGCTTTAAAAAAGATAAGTCCTACTAAAACATGGGTAGACTTATTTTTTAATGTCATAAAAAAAATTTAATTAACAGCAAGCTAAATAAATTTTTTAAGAAATTTTTTTCAATAAAAAAGATATATTTGCGTCATTTATGTGAGTATATATGCCTCATTCCTATATTTACACATTCTCCCTTGAATTTATATTTTGAGATTGAGAAAGAGAGTATTTGGCACGCGATGGTGTAGCGAGTGGCTGCATATGTAAAGGACCTCTGCTCTTTCAGACTCTTTACGTAGCTATTGAGTTATTGGTTGGTCTTTTTTTATTTTTTGGTCCAAAAATAAAATTCAAAGATGTTGTTGGAAAAGAAAAAAGCTTTTGTGGAAAAGAGGTGGAGGCCTTTTATTTTAAAATTTTGGAGAATTGAAATGGGATTCTAAAACCAAAGTTTTACTAAAGTAGGAATAAAGTTATGCTTTTTCTTCCGAGTGGGTATTAATATATACTATTTCGAATAATGAATTCAGAAATAATACATAGAAAAGTTGTGTTTGTCTTCTACATTTAGAAAGCTTATAAGCTCATCATTTCATATTTCCAGAATCTCCAAAATTAAGGCATGTTATTTATAGCAGTAAGCAAAACGAATGCTATGGAGTACCACTTTACTTGACTCCTTTTATTTATTTACATTTCTGGTCAATTAAATGTTTGAAACTTTCACTAGAAAGGTTCCATTTATTAAGGAACTAGCCATATTAATACTTGACATAGTTTTTATCCAAGAAAGAAAATACCTGACATAGAAGAAAATTACAAAAAGGTATTTATAAGAAATTAGATTTACAAAAAGTTATTGAAATATACTTGTCATTGCAATATTCTTAGCCTATGTAACTCGTACGAGAAAAGGGGTGGGACAAAATTGATGTCGATCGAGTTCATTAACTTGCTTGGAAAATAGTCAATAGGCACATGAAACTCGAGAAATGGTTCTGCTTTAATCCAACTACTGTTTATATGTGGTCAACGCTTTGTTGACCAACACCACCGACATGGACGAGCAGCTTGCTGCAATGGCGCAAACCGTTGATTCCTCGAAAAAGTCCGTGGAAGAAAAGACGGTCAGATCGCCCAACTTATGAGCAAACTGGAACTCTACAGCCCTAGCGAGTCAAGTCACAACTCAATACATGTTTGATTATGAAACCTTTTTTCACGTGGTTCTGGTCTCTTTTCGATTGCTTTACAAAGGGAAACAAAAAGAAAAGCCTTGTACACCAAAAGTCAAAAGGGGAAATCCCTTGATCAAGTCTTGAATGTGATAGAAGGTAAGGAGACAAACCCCCCCCCCCCCCCCAACCACCCTAATGAAAAAAGAGCTAAAAAAAGTAATTTCGTATATAAAGATATGGGTTTGCACAAGTAGGGGGCGGCTTAATGGAGCCAAATCTTAATGAGAGGTCTCAAGTATATCCAATAAAATTAGTTGTAGCGTGTGTTACCTGTGTACCCCGTGCACTGCACGTGCATGTTGTGTGTCGCACGTGCATCCCATGTCAATTAGTAAATTTATTGTAACACATATATGTTATTGTTAAACATATGTGTGAATTATACATTTAAAGTAAAAGGAAATTAGTGCAAGCTCAAAATGATGAAGGAAGATCATATTTCAACAGACTTGATAGTTAAACTCAAAATTATTGGACATTGTTTAAAGGGGAAAGGATCAAAAATGCCCCTCTACTAAGCCCGTCAACCGGTCCGGTTTAACCGGTTCAAACCGATAACCGGACCGGTAAAACCGGAACCGGTTTAACCGTCTATTTCTTACCGGTCCGGTTTCGATTTTTTTGAAATCGGAACCGGTTAAATGGGTGAAACCGGACCGGTTAAACCGGTGAAATTAAAAAAAAAAAAATAATAATATAGCCGTTGCTGGGCTCAGCTGACCGTTATTGGACCGTTGGCAACGGTCCATTTGCAAAATTGGTCATTGCCAAACGGCCATAAATTCATTTTTTGCCCCCCAACCCCCCAAACTTTTTTTTAACACTTTAACCCATTCTCCACTCCTATATAAACTCTTCTTCATTTTCATTTTAATTTTAATCCACACCAATTCACTCTTCTCTTTCTCTCAAATCTCAATCTCTCAATTATAGTTACTTTGCAATAATTAGCCGCTTTAAATTTCTCTCAAATAAATATTATAAAGTCTTATTATAGTTTCAATTATTAATTTTGCAATTATAATATTGTTGGTGGAGTTGGTGATTTTGCAACAATCCGAAGTAGCTTTGGTGGATTTGCAATTCTAGCCGCCTTCACTTTGTTGGAAATTAATCCAGCAATTTGGTACCTTCGTTCCAACTCTATCTTTATTTTTCACAATTTAATTCTAGCAATTTAATTTGTTGCAATTTATTTTCTTGTGATTTATTTGATTGTGATTTAAATTAACTCTATTTAATAATGGCAAAGAGATTTAGACGTGGTGCCGATAGTAGTAGTGGTATTGTTAGGGGTGGGCTTAATGAGGAAACATTTGTGGAAGAAACACCTAATTTAGGTATTGATGTTGGTGGAAATAATCCACTTTTAGGTTATGAGGTAATGCAACAATATTTTACCGACACTTTTAATGAAATTGATGATGATGATGAAACACAACCCCCCCCACCCCCGAAAATCCCATAGGAGATACATGTCCTGCACAATCACATACATAAGACAAACCGCCTAGAACTCGAAAGCCAACCGCTAAAATTTGGAAATTTATGACTAAGGATAGGGAAAACCAATCAGTTACATGTACCCTATGTGGACAAGTATTTGCCTTTAGGCAAGGAACTAGTAAGGATGGTGGAACGGGTACACTAAATGGTCATATGAGAAAAAAAACATATGGATGTTTGGGGAGAGCAAACGGGTTCAAATGTGGGGGGTATTCAAATGACGATAGGCCCACGAACTGGTAGAAATTTTAAGTATGACAAGAAAAAAGAGCGTGTAGAAATAGCTAAAATGGTAGCTTATGATTGTTTACCATTTTCCTTTTCCTCGGGTTTGGGGTTTGTTACTTACATTCAACGTTGTTATAATCCGTTATTTAAGGGTATTCCTAGAAGTACTTGTAGAGCGGATGTTATAGATTTGTATAAAAAATATAGATTTTATTTGCGCCATGTATTTAATTCTTTAAATTGTAATGTTTCTCTTACCGCTGATTTGGGTCTTAGTCTTAACAAGTTAAATTTTTTTGCTATTACATGTCATTGGGTTGATGACAATTGGGTTATGCAAAAAAGAATTATAGCATTTTTATATGATGAAGGAAAAGGTCGTCACGATGGAAAAATTTTAGCGGATTCAACCAAAACTTTGAAGCGGAGCGACGCATTCGCGATTGGATTAGATGGGAGCGACGCAACCAAAACTTAGAAGCGGAGGAAGGCGAAAAGGAAGAAATTAAAGATTTGATAGCAAGTGGACCGGACCAAATGGAAGACTTTGAAGATATCTCCGTGGCCGAATATGATATGGGGGAAATTAACGAAATGATTCAGAATTGGTGAATTTATTATTCTACTATTTCTTTACAACTCATGTATTATTTGCAAGTTAAAAAAAAAAACTACAACTTGCAAATAAATGTTATCCAAGAATGAATAAAATATATGGCTCATTGAGCTTTCTTCTATTTACTTTTGTTCATATTTTTACTTATATTAAGTTAGGAATATACCTAAAATATACTAAGAATATACTTATGATATACATCTACTTAAATTAAAAACTAGAAAGTTATATACTTGAAAAATAACTAAAATATACTAAGAATATACTTATAATATATAGTATACATATAACTTAAACATATACATATATATCTATATATATATATATATATATACATATTTATATATATTAAGTTATATAACTTAAGTATATTGATATATATAAGTATATTCTTACTATATTTTAGGTATATGTCTATATACGTATATATATATACACACGTATATACGAATTTATAAACTTAGAAAAAAATTAAGCTATAAATAACTTAAGTTATAATATATAAGTTATAAGTATATATAGTATACATATAACTTAAACATATATATATTAATATATATATAACTTAAACATATATATATATATATCTATCTATCTATATATATATATATATATATATATATATAATACAAAAAACAAAAAACAAAAAACAAAAAACAAAAAGGGTTTTGGACTGTTTGAACCGGACCGGTTCCGGTTTGGGGTTTCAAACCGGTAAACCGGAACCGGTCACCAGTTCCGTAACCGGTTACCGGTCCGGTCCGGTTTGAACCGGTTGACGGGTTTACCCTCTACTTTGGAAAAAGGGCTAAAAATATCCTCTGTTATGAATTTGGATCAAAAATACGCCTCCCGTCATTAAAGTTTTTTAATATACCCCTCACTTAACGAAAATTCCAAATTCCCCCAAAATAATCCGATTTTATTTTTTAAACCAACACCATTATTTTACGTGACCTAACTAAATAATAACCCATATGATGCCTTTATTCCCCCAATTCTCTCAAATGTACTTCTCTTCAGCAACATTAGAGAGAGAGAGAGAGAGAGAGAAATGAGGTTCACACTAATGTTACTCTGAGATAAGATTTTGGATAGAAAAGTGAGGTTCACCTTTATGCCATTCATACAACCATTTCTCAAAAACCTATGACATGCTACCATCGTATCTTCTCTCGGGACCTAAAATAGAAAGCTATGGAAACTCATTCATTAAGATCAAACATATCATAGTTACTGTCAGTTCGACTGCTAAAATTAAAATCTATCGTACAATGCAAATGAAATTGAACAGATGGTGGGTAATAGAGAGCAAAAGTGAACTAGATCACTTCATCAGGAATTTGGATGACACTAAATTTTTCGAGGAACTTGCACATAACATGAAGTCCAAGAGTAAACGTATAGAGAGTGAAATAAATCTTCTTTGGAAGAATCTATACTTGGTAATTATCAACTAGTACTTTGTAAACCGTTTATACTCTGAGATAAGATTTTGGATAGAAAAGTAGGTTCACACTTTAGCAACACTGAAGAGAAGTAGAAAACGTTTGAGAGAATTGGGAGTAATAAGGAAATCATATAGGTTATTGTTTAGTTGAGTCGGGTTAAATAATGAAGCCGGTTTAAAAAATAAAATCGGGTTATTTGGGGATTTTCGTTATGTGGGGAATATATTTGAAAACTTTACCCCAATTTGTAATGGAGGATATTTTTAGCCCTTTTCTCAAAGTAGAGTGATATTTTTGACCCTTTTTCCTTGTTTAAAATTGGGACGGTTGTTTCTTGAAATAGTTTGTTGAGCATTAAGAACTACTACGATGAACTATTTTTTTAGCTTAAGTAAAAAATATCTAAACACCTAACTTTACTTTTAGTAACTACTGAAAAATGGGGCTCTAGCACTTGCGTTACTGGCTTGTGTATTCGCCGACCCTGGATATATGTAACATAAGTGTATACGGTTGTAGAAATGGCGATCCACAAGATAAACATCAATATCCACATTAAACCTTTCTGCCTTAGAGACAAGCCACTTATCCACTGTAATATAATGCTCAAACATGCTATAAACCCCACTGTATTAGATATCATATACAGTCTATAAATTGTTGGGTAATTATCTGCCATAGATGAACCTGCTGTATATGTATATTCTAGGTCATGGAAAAGGTGGCAGTGGTACCCAGTATCTGGAAAAATACTACTTCCTCTGTCCCAGTTTATGTGATACACTTTTCTTTTTAGTCTGTCCCAAAAAGAATGATACATTTCTATATTTAAAAATAAATTAATTAACATAAAACTTCTCATTTTACCCTTAATGAAATGATTTACGGTCACACAAATATATATGGATTGTTTTAGACCACAAGTTTTAAAAGTCTTTCTTTCTTAAATTCCGCGCCTAGTCAAACTATATCACATAAATTGAGACGGAGAAAGTATCATGTGTCAACAACATTGACGACAGAATCACAGAGTAAGATTAGGGAAGCTTATCCAGAGCTTGAGATTGTAGTTTAACCTCATATCTTTTCTAATTAAGGATATAGAGTATAAAAATATATAGGCTACATATACATAGTTGCAGTATGTTAAGTCATACCCCTTTTTTACTTCTCCAAATAACTCTGCCATAAAAAATGACAAATATTTTAAATCGATGAGCCATTTTTAGTAACAATGACAAGTAAAATGAATCAGAAGGAGTAGTTGTAATATGATTATAATACCAAAAGCAGTCATATTTTTATAAACTTTCATGAAGAAATTCGATTAACTTGGTGTTGAAAAGATACTTAGAAAACAGAAATCATTTTAATTAATAGCTAAACTTAATTAGTACTAAATACATTTTGAATCATCTTTTCAAACTCCACCATGAGGATTGAGATCAGCTTGAAAAGTTATGGTTGGAATAAGAGAAGCCACAATCATTAGTGTATTTTTCTTCCTTTCTAGCCAGTCATCTATTTGTAATATTTTTGAACTTTTTTTCTTTAGATCATCATGAGATGTATATTTTGAAGGTCTATTGGCTTCGATCCGAAAGTATGATTGCCTTTCTTTCGACATGTCCCCGTAACTCGAAAGGATTCTCCACTTTCAATATCTTCAATGTCACTACAGACTTGAATTTGATCATCTGTTGTTGTCAATCCATATGCATTTAGCGCATTTACATCAAATGCAGGGTGCCTGCTAATTTATGGTCTGTACTCAAAAGTTTTGAACTTTCAGTAGTGGAGATGACGCTTTTGATATTTAGTAATAAATGAGAAATTAGGAAATCATCATTTAATGATTTTCAAATAGAAAATGCAATACCTCAATTTACTTATCAGCATCATCCAAGTGCATAATGGTGTGCCCACCACTATCATTTGCATTAAAGAACTCATGTTCCCATCGAATCTCCATCAGCACCTTGAGAGCCTCCAACTGATTTTGCTTCATACACAAATGCAAAATGCCCTCCCCATTGTTAGTGATCATTTCTAGAGCTTCATCTGGTTTGATTTGTATCAGTTCTTTGATCACTTCAACTCAGCATTTGATGGCTGCAAGATGAAGAGTATTTCTACCATGAGCCGGGCACATTTCAAGAATTCGCCGCCCAGGGGCACCTCAATGAAATTGGCGGCCTAAAGTCAAATCTTAATAAGAGGCTTCAAGTATATTTATAAAACTAGTTTTTGCATCCGTCATATGTGTATCTCTTGCGCCGCAAGTCCGCAAGTGCATCTCGTGCACCGCACGTGATCCCACGTCAATTAGTAAAAATATTTTTAAATCACATATATATTATTGTCAAATATGTGTGAAGTATACATTTAAAGTAAAAGGAAATTAGTGCAAGCTCAAAATGATGATCCTATTTCGGCAAACTTGATTGTTAAATTCAAAATTAATGAATATTATTTAAACTTGAGATGGTTGTTTCTTGATATAGGTTGTGGAGCATAGGAGGATACTACGATAAACTATTTTCTACCCTAATTCAAAAATCGAAAATGAAAATAATGATAATATGCCATAATCGGGTCCGGAGTGATAACTTGCCATAATCGGCTAAATTAAACTGATAGTGCAAATTGTTTTTACACAATCTACTTTTCATTATACAGCTAAAGTCTTTAATCAAATATTTAGCTTTGTCGAGTATAATTCTGCATGCATTTTGATAAATAAAAGATTAAAAACACGTGAAAAAATAGCAACGAGTGGAATGGTCCAAGGGAATAAAACTGAGCATTGAAAACGTGGGAGAATTTTTTTTTTTTTTTTTGTGGCTGTGTGTAATTAAAAGAAAAGCTAATCACAATATCCAACTCATTCTCTTCTAGTTAGTGGATGCAGACTGCTGACTATTTTGGCTGTGTTATTTTTAAAACAATATTCCTGAATTAATTACGAGCTACGGACATATTTCCTTAAAATATGGATTTTTTAATGAATTCTATGTTTGTCTTCTTTATTCTAGATCTAAAAAGGAAGTTAGGTTGATGCTGACCTTGCATTTATTATCTTCGTGTTTTATTGATAAAATATGGCTCGTAGGCTTAAGAAAAAGTTAAAAATAGTTTTAATAAATTAAAAATTGTCCTTTAGATTCATTTTCTTAATCTGCAATTTGAGATATTACACTTATATTTATTAGTTTGATTCTTTTTGTTTTGAAATTTGATTCAAATGATTGTTGTATTTTATTTCAAATCCTACCCCTTTATCTTATTGGTTTTGTCCAAAGGAATTGACCTGGTGGTGTTTGAACAATTTCAGGCAACCTGGATTGAATACCTCTTATGCTAGACAATTCATGTGTAACTAAGCATTCTCTTAAACCATCTTCTTCCTATTTTGATAATACAAAATGAACTTGGATTAAACTAGAAGCTTTTTGTAATAAGATTATCAGAGATTAAGAACTCGGATATGTACATAAATAAATAAGAGGGTGTTTGGATTGACTTCTTAAAAATAGCTTGTAAGCTAAAGTCATAAGTTGGATTATCCAACTTTTGACTTTTACTTATTTTTATACTTTTTTAGCTTAAAAATAAGTGCTTAAAAATATTTTTTATCTTTTTCAAATATCACAAAAAATAAAAATAAAACTTAAAAGTCAAATTTTAAGTTAACCCAGACACCCTCTAAGTAGTGTTACAAAAATGAACCTCAAGAGAAATCTGTCAATTTTTTTGCAAACTAAAACCACAGCTAATACGACAAAAAAGAAATTATTATTTTTATTCTTTTAATTTCTTTCCTTATTCTTTTAATTTCTTTCCTTAGTCTTCGGTCTCACGCGGTAAGTTTCAGACTTTCAACTGGGTTAGTGTATACCCGGTAACCCATACCTCACGCGCACAAAGCCCATCCCAGCCCATTTATTTATTTTATATTATTACAATAAGGGGTGGGTCGTTTGGTTTGGATGTAGAAATAGTTAATCTCAACATAAAATAATATGGTGTTTGATTCGGGTATAAAAATAATTAAGGGAATTTTACATAAATGACTACACTTTGGGAGTTTAAAATTTTTCATAGCTACAGTTTCAATATTTACATTGCGTAGCTACAGTTTTTCCACTGTATTCAAAAAATGGCTCGCTGTATTTATAAAACGGCCTAGCTGTATTCATGAATACAGCGAATAAAAAAAATTCAAAAATTATTTTCACTGTATTCAAGTCATATGTATTCAACTCAACTGTATTCATGTCAAATGTATTCATCTATAGCTACTTTTACATTGTATTTAAAACCGATTGTATACAAAAAAAATATCCTTCAAAATACACCCCAAAACGCAGAATTTTGCACTAAAAAAATTAATAAATACACTAAAAAACTGAATACAAGAAATAAATTTCACTCTATTCATTTGTATACACTTCAAAATTCATTGTATTCATTTGTATACAAGAAATAAAATTAACGAATACACTCAAAACTGAATACAAGAAATAAAATTCCAGCCAAATTCTGGCCAGATCTGGTTGTTTCCATCCAGATATGACCGCTGCGGAGTTGTAAGTCGTCGTCGTCAGAAGAGAGAGAGACGACGAACAACAACAACAACCACGGCCAACAGTAACAACATAGAACTCAACAACAACAAAGTCAGCGTAGATTGGCCATCTGTTGAAGACACAAAAATCAACGCAGATCTTAAAAATCAACACAGATCCATACAAATCCGAGAATGAGAGAAGGAAGAGAGAGAGAGAGAGAGAGAGAGAGAGAGAGAGAGAGAGAGAGAGAGAGGCGGTCGTTTGATTGGGCTCCGGTAGAGCTTTGCCGGAAAAGATGACCGGCGGCGGCTCAAAATGTTAGAGAGAGAGAGAGAAGACGACGTGAGAGAGAGAGTGGAGGAGAACGTTAGAGAGAGGAGGAGAAGGAGAAAGTAGCTAATAAGTGTCATTAACATACAACTTTTAGCTATGAGGAGTAATTAATGTAAACTATAGCTACTAAATATAATTACCTACACTAGTTTGCCACACCATGTAGATTTTCCAATAATTAATCTAGCATAAGGTATACAAGATAATATAGTATTGGCCTGGTGGTACTATTGCGATATAAATTATACAGGATATATGTACAGAGGCGAATTCAGGAATTCAAGAGGATGAGTTTACCATTAGCTATGGGGTTTTTTGATTTCTTTTGCCTTTGGTTAGTTGAGTAATTAGAAATAAAGGAAAAAAGTCATTAGATGTAATATAAAAAAAGAAACACGTTTTTTACTTTTGTGTAATTAGAATTATAGAAGAAAATAGATTTAGAATAATATAAAAAGGAAAGTTAAAAGACTGCTTTAGAAGAAAAAAATGCATAAAACGTGCAGGAGCTCGAGTTCGATCCCAGGACTTTGAGGAAATAAAACAGCCCCTAACCAGTGCTCCACTTGGCCTGATTTGACCATGTGTTCATTCAATTAATATTAGATATATTTTACATAATTATACACATAATATATCGAGTCGAGTGATCGTGTGTTCACGTGACCCAAAATTTGTACATAAATTCGCCCTTGTATATGTATTACTTTATGCGAGAGAAAATGTGTAATAAGAAGATGTGTATTAGTAATGCAGAGTAAATTATTTAAAGAAAAAAAAACACCTTTTAGAGTAATTAATTCATGGATAACATTCTCTTCGTCAATAATCACCATTCATCGGCATACCAATACCTTCATTATTAATCACTACGTAACAATTCCTTAATTATTAATCACCACATAAAAAATTCCTATATTATTAATCTTCGCATAACTTCTAAACCAAACGACCCCTAATAGTATTATATTTCATATGTTTCATTTTATGCGTCTTAGTTTGACCGTATACCCATACCCCACTTATGCAGTTAGATTGAGTATGTTGTTATTAGTTTGACCGTATACGAAATTTAAAAACGTGATGAAGATATTTGAATCTTGTGGTCTTTAACTAAAGCTATGCATAACATACTGAAAATATAATTTAAATCTTGTAGTTTTAAGCACGTCAATGTGTAAAAGGAAAATGCTAGAATTTAAAACTTTTATACAAAATAATGGCATTCTTTTTTAAACATACTAAAAAAGAAAGTCAATCCCATCAAATTAAAACGGAGTTGATGGGGGTATTAGTAAGAGCGTAACAACTGGTAACCACAATTCACAAATATTATAGTAATCTTACTAATTTGAATTCAAGCTCGATTCAATTTTTTCTTAATCACCACAATTGTTATACTTGTTTTCTTCACAAACTCTAGGAAAGTGAGACTGTCCAACTAAGCAATAGTGACTACAACTCCACTATATTCGAACCCATGATGTTGCAAAAATTTCTTCTTCATACAAGGAATTTGCAATTGTAAGCAAGTATAATACTATTTAGAGATTATTTAGAGGGGAAAAAGTTAAAAGTTATTCCTTATATCTGAAAGTTTTTTGGTCTAAAAGATAATAATGTAGTATTTTACATATTGTTTGAAGTCATTATAAAATAAGTGCATGTGTTGACACTTTGATAATGAAAGGTCAAAAGCCGGTGTTTGTATTGGCAACTGAAGATATAGATAAGAGTCAATACAATTTGATTTTTTCTTACTAATATAGTTTTGCGGTTGTCTGATTCAAGGGTGTTCGAAACATATAAAGATGGAATAGTCAAAATATTATGGAAAAATGAGAATGACGATAGGAGTATAACACAACTATGCTATTAATATTACAATATTATAAATCATGGATTCTAGAAGATCAGCAACTCAGTTCGTTCCCTGAAATTGTGATCAACTAGCGGATTTTCCAGCTACCTGAGGAGTGACCTCAAAATGAGAGGTTAACTTAGTAAAACTTGTGCAAATCATGCTAATTATGTTAATCGAGTCTAGTGATTTCTTGTCTGTTGTCAAAGTCGTTAGGGTGTCACAACGTTTATTTATTTTTTGTTCAGTATCTACATTAAAATTTGATCATATCCAAATTAGCACCAGAAAATCTCACATTGAAAATAAGTATGTCTAATTTCTATAATATTGACAATATTCTGCATGGAGTTCGTTGCATAGGGAATATTTTTCAATGTAACCTATAGGGCCAATCACCATTGCTCTTATGGAAAAAAAAAAAAAAAACTCCCGAAGCCACCTTAATTATATCTTAAAATTGCCTTAGATATTAGAGTCAACTACTCTTTTAATCACGTCTATCTAGATGAATCGCATCATCTTTGTTTTTTCCTGCAAGAGATGAAATAGGTTCTCTTGAGGAAATGAACTCCTATTGACCAGCTACAATTTTAATAGAAGATGATGATCTTATAAGAATAACATGTGTATTTTTATTGGCTAAGCATTGTTGGATATAGCAAGCAAAAAAGATATACTCTGGGTAAAATGGATTCATATGTTTTATATTAAGAACCAACAGTTCTTTGAATGTCCTAGTCCAAAGCAAGCTAGTTGGATAGTTAAGAAGGTAATGGATGCAAAAGATGTGCTACAGAATGCTCAAGTACAGATTAAGCCAAATCATGGTCTTACTAGACAACTATATCTGTCCTTTATTGGCAACCAGCCTAGGGTACCATGGAAATGTGTAATGTATAACAATGCAGCTCGCCCGAAGGCTAGATTTACTCTTTGGTTGTTGATGCATGGAGTATGCTTACTGCAGATCGATTGAAAAAACGGGGTATGGATGTGGATAAAATTTGCTCTCTATGTCACAATGAAGATGAATCAAGAGAGCATTTATTTGTCAAATGTGTGTACACTAGAGCTATCTGGCAGAGAATTATGCAATGGCTCAAGAAATCAGCAGTGCAACATAACTCATGGGATGAACAGTTGCATTACGCAATCACTGCTACTAAAGGGAAGTCACAAAATGCCCAGATGTTTAAGTTGATATACACAGAATTTATTTACAGAGTCTGGCTCGAGAGGAATGGTAGAATCTTTGAGAAAGTCGCGAGAAATGTTGATACTCTAGCAAAGGTGATTGCGTCTATTAGTAATGTGAGAGCACCTCTTGGTATAAGTACCTTGTTGAGACAGTTTATGTTTTAGAATAGCCTAGGAGGATGTAGTTTAAGTTGCTGGTTTTCTTCAGTATGAGATAACTCGTGGTATTCATCAGCTTTAGTTTTGTAATAGTTCAGTTGGTGATTAATACAAGTTCGTTTAATTACCAAAAAAAAAAAAAAAAAGAGTCATACCGTATAACTAAATCAACATTTGTAATAGACAATAAAATCGATCCCTCCAATTCTCCCGAACCTACTCTAGGAAAGCGTCTAAGAATATTAACATAATAAAATCAAGATCAAACATAATGTTAGGATATAAAAGTAAATTTGAATTAGCAAGGATGATTACGTACCTATTTGAGCCATACACTAGTGCGATTTTATTAAGGACTATGGCTTCATCTTTATTATCCTTTTTACAATTAGAATTACAGTAGCAATCTTCGCCCCTAAATCCATTATTTAGATAACTCAAGTTTCGATAAATATAAAAAGAGCTTTCTAATTCAACTAAAAAATAATAGTCGGGATCAATCATCTGCCATACAAATCAAATGTTATGAAATATCTTCGACAATGTGTTTATATAACGACCAGAAAGAGAATATAATTCTAATTAATGAAATTGTGTTGGACCCTCCAATTACGAGTTTCATCGGGTTGAATATACACTCAATGCCACACTAGATCACCAGTGGCGGAGCCACTCATGGCCAAGGGCGATCACCTGCACACCCTTGGCTGGAAAATGGTACTAGTCTATGAATTAGATATTATAGTTAATTGGATATAAATTAAATTTTGAACACCCTTAAAATAATTGAGATAAAGAACTTAGAGGTAAAGGGTGTTCAATTTTACCTAAAAGTCACAGTTTAAAGCTTGCGTCAAACGCTGGTCATCTTCTTTCTTTAAAAGAAAATATACAAACAATGTCTTAAGCTACTTGGTTGATTTGTATTTGTATTTATTTTCTTCCATGTTCCGACTAAACTTATTTGTATTTGAGTTATGATTAATTTGCATTCAAATATGATTAATTTGCATTTGGTTTATTCCTATGTGGGTTTGGAGTTACGTTGGACTCATTTGTTAAAGTTTCTTTAGTCTTTCTTCTTTCCTTGCTATTTCCTAGAAAAGAAGATGACGTATTGTTAAAAAGATGACTATGAGATCTAATAGCAAGTTAGCAATCTCTTATTATGTTCTCTTTTCTTTTTTAGTTACTTCTGTAAACATTTTAATTATCCAACTTTTTTTTTTCAAGGAATATTAATTAGTCGTTATCTCTCGCTTTGTAACATTCTCGGAATGCCCCTTGTTGTTCTCCACTTGTGCGATTACGTACACTGGGTATGTGGTTGTCATTTGAAACTGTAATCACCATAAGAGTTTTTTAGCAATGAAATTTATCAAGAATAACTTGCGAAATCCAATGGACCATAAATTTTTAGGCGAGTGTGCAGTGATGATGTTAAAAAAAAATTGTTGCACTCATTCATTGAAAAAAAATTATACCCTCGTAAACATTTGAATAACCTTACCAAAATTTCTAGCCCCGCCATTGTAGATCACCGAGCACAAGAGTGCCTGACCTAATAATCAATTACCATACTTATAACGGCTGGCTCATGTTTATTTACTAATCAAATTCAGATATTTAAAACATAAATAAACTAATTTTAATAATATAAACTCATATTCCTCACAAAATATTTCAATCCTAACGTGAATTTACAATTTAAATTGTGACATACGAGTCATCAATCCATAAAGGACCCAACCAAAGTAGAACAAAAGTGGAAAACAGATGCCAAGTGTTGATGATAAGGAGCGGGGCCAATTGGGGCGCGTCTGCCAGAGTTACAGAAACCACTGCAAGCTAATTACCCACACGTGACCAAAGAACAAACCCGTTGAGACGGTCAAAATTCTAATCATAATAATAATAATATTGGACCTTTGACGTGGACATGGGTCCCACTTTTTTAGACGCGCTCAAAATTTCAATCATTTTGCATTTCATTTGCATTTATTTGAGTTTTCATTTGAATTTCACTTGAATTCATTTGAGTTTGCATTTAGGTGGGAACCAGTAAGACACACAAGTGGCATGTAATCAAGTGAGGAAATAACAAAAATGGTCCCTAATTTTTTAAAGTAAGTTTAAAGTAGTCCTTTAAATATTAAAGGTTACTCCCTTTGTCCTAATTTGTGGTCTAAAAATAAACTTTAGACATTTGTGTGGTTATAAATTATTTCATTAAGGTTCATGTATGGGTAAGTCAGGTTGCCTCTCACAATTGGCTTCCACTCTCACCAACCTCCGTCACATCTATCAGCCTTGGGACGAGCATTGCTATACGTCTGCAGGATGGAGTTGTAGGCATGTCATGTTGGTTGTACTTTTAAGTTGAAAAGTCTAAGATTGGTATAGATAAATATACCTTATAGAGGAAGGAACCTTACTTCCTCTCCCACAGTGGCGCCCTAGCAATATTTTCTCACTAAGAGCTCTGAATACACAAATTCATTCTTGAGACTTTTTAATATTTTCTTGTTCTTTAACAATCTATTTCTTCTTTTCAATATTATCTATTATCACCAAACTCACCTAGAGTTGCTTGAAAGAATTTGTGGTCGGATAGGATCCACTTGTGTTTAGCCCTATTTCCTAACAAACTGAGTGTCCTAAAATCATTTTTAGCGGTAAACAAAAATCACTAGGAAAGTTTCATCAAATACTTGGAACTGCAACCAGGGGCGGATCCATGTGTTAGTGTGAGGATGCCACGGCACCCGGACGCCTCGATTGAAACTCTATATGTGTATGTTTATATCTATAAGAAATAGGATAAATAATCTCCCTGCCACCCAGAGTTACAATCAAGTCAAAGGTGTCGGTGGCTAAATGTCAGTTTCCCCACACTAGAGACTCAAGTTCGAATCCTATTAGCTTCGCTTTTTATAATACATCTTTTAGTATGTGGTAGCCTTACGCGGTTACACCAATCTTTGTTGGCATCTTTTAGTAACTTTTGTTGATTTTCTTTTTCTTCCTTCTTATTTTATTAAGCATAAGATATAGCAGTAAATAGTTTCCTTCCTCCTACAATTTCTCTCCCTTTGTCAACTTTTAGTAATTGACCTTCCCCAACTGCCTCAGCTTCTCCCTCGACATTGCTTCTTATCTTGAATTTTACAAGTTGCTTTGTTTTTAATTTAAATGGTTATTAAAATTAAAAAAATGGGTATGTTGAGTCCTGGTTTCGTGTCATAACGCTCATTTAGAAAGCAAAAAAAATCTTCTTTCTGTATTAAAAGTATGCTAGTAAGCTTAAGTTATGTATTGATCTGAGCATGATTTTTTAAAATATAAATTGGAATATTATTTGTCCATTTGTCTGTTTGTTATAAAGAATATTTCTTTATTTATCTATATAAATTGAAAAGACGAATAATTTGAACTGAAGCCCAAAGTTGATCAAATCGATTAAATTTTACTGTATTTGAACCGGTTAAACAGTAACACGTCTATTTTCAAAACAGTGTGGCATCCGGAACCTCCAAATCCTGAATTCGCCTCTGACTGCAACGCAAAAACTATACTAAACACAAAAAAAAATAGATTAAAAAATAACATAAACTGCACGTAACTCTAAAAAGAGACGAAAAATAGCAGAAAGTGTACCTTAATAGGTAAGTTCACGCAAAATTCTTTTTCTTCATAATTTTCATCAAATCTAGTTTGTTAAATATTTGACGGAGACGCACTTTTTGGCTAATTTAAAGGATCAAAATTATTCAAACCCCACTTTAGGGACTATTCTGAATCAACTTCCAAATATAAAGGACCATTTCTGTAATTGTCTTGTATTAGTGGACCCTATTTTGAAGATTTGACTTTGACCATAAATTCTAAGAGAAGAAAAAAAAATAGAACGCACCAAGAAGAAAAGTCTCACTTTCCTCCTTCCTTCCCTTCGACCCATATATACCTGTGTACCCCTAAGTCATATCTTCACAAAAATACTCAACAAATTACAACTACAAACTCACAATTCTTTCCAACTAATTCAAAGACCATATTTTTTCCTCTTGGATTTTCAAGAAACCTTATCCATCTCTAAGGTACTATTTATTTTCAACATTTATTGCTTATGGGTATGGAATTTTTTGTATAAAGATTGAAACTTTGAAACTTTTTAGTGATGGGTTTCAGTTTTTATTGCTTTTTTGGCCTTTTATGGTAAATAATGCTTATGGGTATGGATTATTTTGTAAAAAGATTGAAACTTTGAGACTTTTTAGTGATGGGTTTCAGTTTTTGTTGACTAGTTGTATATGCTTTCTTAATTTTGTTGAAACTTTAAACAGCTTTTCTTTTCTAAGTATGGGTTTTTGTCCTTTTGTGGTAAATAATGCTTATGGGTATGAAGTCTTTTGTAATTATATTGAAAGTTTGAAACTTTATCAAGATGGGTTTCAGTTTTTGTTGAATTTAATAGAGCTCACATGAGATCTCTTGTTTTTTTTTTTAAAAAAAAAAAGGGGGGGGGGGGGTTGCTTTCTAAAATAAACTGATGGGTTCATTAGATTAAGAAAAAGTTACATTTTTTATTCAGTATTTATCTAGATTTATGGTTTGTTACTTTTGGAATTTGTGATTTACATGGGTTTAATTTAGTAGAAATGTAAATCTAGTAAGAATTTTGAGTAGTTGAAAACTTACAGTCTTGATTCAGTATCTATTTAGATTATGCAGTTTGTTACTTTTGGAAATTGTGACTTTATTGAGTATCAAATCTAAATCTTGGAAGCTTCTTTGATAACTTACAGGAATTGATGTGCACTGGTTCAAAGAGTAAACTTTGCCCTTTTGATCTAAACATGGACAAGAAAGAAGGGCCTAGTAAAAACTGTTCGAAATTGCTTGAATTATCAGCTTCAGATGATCTTTCTGGCTTCATATGTGAAGTAGAGAAAGGTTGTGCTGTTGATGAGTTCAGCTTTTGGTATGGAAAAAGATTTGATTCGAAAAAGATGGGGTTCGAAGAGAGAACTCCTTTGATGATTGCCTCTATGTATGGAAGCACTGAGATTTTGAAGTATATTATTGGTACTGGGAAAGTTGATGTCAATAGGGCCTGTGGCTCTGATGGTGCAACTGCTCTTCACTGTGCTGCAGCTGGTGGCTCGGATTCATCGATCGAGGTCGTTAAGATCTTGGTTGATGCTTCTGCAGATGCCAGTGTTTGTGATGCCAGTGGAAACAAACCTTGTGATGTGATTGCTTCTGTTCCAAAGTCATTAAGGAATCTGAATTCGAAAAGGAAATCGCTGGAGTTGTTGTTGAACGGAGGCTTGGGCGAGCTTGTCGACCTGGAGGAAGAACAAGGAGAAGCAGTGGTGATGAAAGAAGGAAGCGAGAAGAAAGAATACCCGATCGATACTTCCTTGCCGGACATAAATGATGGGATTTATGGAAGCGATGATTTCAGGATGTATTGTTTCAAGGTTAAGCCATGTTCCAGGGCTTATTCTCATGACTGGACCGAATGCCCTTTTGTTCATCCAGGGGAGAACGCAAGGAGACGTGACCCTAGGAAGTACAACTATACATGTGTCCCGTGTCCTGAGTTCAAGAAAGGTGCTTGTGCAAAGGGTGATTCTTGCGAGTACGCTCACGGTGTATTTGAGTCGTGGCTCCATCCTGCTCAATATAGAACACGTCTCTGCAAGGACGAGACCGGGTGCTCAAGGAAAGTTTGCTTTTTCGCTCACAAGCCTGAAGAGCTTCGCCCGTTGTATGCTTCCACCGGTTCAGCTCTTCCTTCCCCAAAGGCTACTCCGGTTAGTTCTATGGACATGTCAACATTGAGCCCTCTGGCTCTTGGTTCTTCGCCTCCGATGTCTCCTGCTGCTGTTACATGTTCATCTCCGATGGGTGGAAACATGTGGCAAAGCAAGATGAACATCACCCCACCAGCATTACAACTTCCCGGTAGTAGGCTAAAGACGTCTGTGAATGCCCGAGACTTGGATTTGGATATGAAAATGCTCGGCTTGGAAAGCATCCGCACGCAGCAGCAACTAAGGCAGCAATTGATAGATGAGATGGCTGGTCTCTCTTCACCATCATATTGGAATAACGACAATCGGATGGGGGATCTGAAGCCTACTAATCTCGATGATGTTTTTGGATCCATGGATTCTCAAATGTTGTCCCAATTGCAGGGCCTATCTCCAAGAGTTGCATCATCCACCAGTTCTCAATTGTATTCTCCATCGGTTCCTCATTTGCAAGGTCTCTCACCTAAGGTTTCAAGTAACGGCTCCCAGATGCAATCTCCAACGGGGCTTCAGATGCGACAAAACATGAACCAATTTCAATCGAGCTATTCCAACATTTCTCAATCATCGTCTCCTATGAGAAAACCCTCGACCTACGGATTCGACTCATCAGCAGCAGTGGCTCAAGCTGTCATGAACTCCCGGTCTGCTGCTTTTGCAAAGCGCAGCCAGAGTTTTATTGACCGTAGTGGAATGGGCCATCGTGCTGGTGGTCCAAATGGTGTTGCTAACTCCCCGCCTTTGATGTCATCTAATAATATGTCAGATTGGGGTTCCCCCGACGGGAAATTGGAGTGGGGCTACAATAGTGAGGACACGAACAAGCTCAAGAGATCTCAATCTTTTGGTTTTCGTGGTGGAAATGGTGGTACTCCAACAAGATCACCAATCGCACCATCTCAAGTCAACGAGCCAGACGTGTCGTGGGTTCATTCCTTGGTGAAAGATGTGTCATCCACTGGTACCGGGCTATATAGTTCAGAGCAGAAGCACGGCGGTGGTGCTCGTGAGTCAATTCCACCTTGGCTGGAACAAATGTACATAGACCAGGAGCGGATCGTGGCTTAATTGCTCCATAATTATTCTTTTCGAATTCTTATTCGATATTATTGGATATAAGTTAACCATTAGTTTCAAGGGAAAACATCAACATATCCCAGTTTTATGGGGAAAGAAATGGATAGGGAAGGATAACTGATCACATTGTTTCAACAATTAAGTGATTGAAAAAAGAAGCATTTGTTATATTCTTATATTTTTTTATATAATAACATCCCTTAGGGATTTTGTTCTTTATATTCTTCAAGGAATTGAAGTTGTATTTCGATATATATATATATTTTTTCAGTTGCCATTCATATTGAGCCTGTTAAAGTTTTTTTCTTATATTCCTCTTGTGCAGAATTGAGTGTGTGATTTTAAGTTAGGACGATCATTAGTAATAATACACTACTATGGTACTTTTGCTATTATATCTTAGATAGGCTATGGCTTGTAGCTGGTTGCACTATAGTCAAGAATGGCTGTAGTGGCTTGTCAACTGCATTATTGGTTTCTGATAGTTACAAGTTGGGAAATTGGAGTTGATGTTTTGAATAGTCTTTCTGTTATTTAAAGTCAAGAAAAGCAACTCCATGTTTTCAGAAAATTTATTGGCATTTTGCTTAGCTTTATTTTTCTTTAAGAGAGACCCAGTAGTCTTCAGGGTCATTTGTTTATTCTCCTGATAACAACATATGGATAAATTAAGTGGTACGTCTATTCTTTCCTAATATAAAGTGGAATGACTATTCTTTATCACCAAAGGTTGTGATGCCACAAGTACCCCTACTTTTTTCAATTTGGTTATTTTGGGTTTGAGCTTTCAATTGAAGTCACTTTTGATACGGATCACTTTACCTCCAAAGGGGTATTTCAGGCATAAATTCAGACTAGTCTCTAAAATATGTAGCTAGACTTTTCGAAATGAATTCGAATTAGTCTTCCAAAAATGAATATTGGGCACTGAGCGAGAAGAAGAAAAAAGAAAAAAAGAGCTATCCTTTCTTTCTCTTTTTAACCCTCAACTGACCCCTGGGGATTAATTATAATTCCCTTTTGACCTATGTGATTCAAAGTGGTATGACCTATTCAACTCAGCAAGTAAAGTATTTTTCTTTTATTAAATACCATGTCACTTCTTAGGGTATAGCAAATGCCACGTACAATGGCGGATCAACAATGGAATTGGCGGAAAATATTGTAAATAATGTTAAATATAAATTTAAGAACTCATTCTCTCAATTTAGAATCTATAATTCAGACTGTGTACTGATTAAATTTTGTATCACCAATGGCCACATAGTGCATGCTATAGGAAGAAATACACTTTGATGAATCCACAAGTCTCTTTTAGCAAAGCTCATGTAAAATGTATATGATTATTTAAATTTCAGTTTCATTAATCATCCCGGATCTTTCTTTTGCTTTTCACGTATCTGCTATTTACATTGAGACTCAACTAATTCTATTCTCAAGAATTTATATTTTATAGGTAAAACATTTCCTATTAAAAGCGATTTCATTTTTTTTTTTTAAATTTAAAGTGTTAAAGGCCTCAAATTCGATTCTCGTAATTATTTTTTGTCATTTGACGTATCTATTTGAGATATAGGCTACTTATAGACAGGCTTTATTCTTTCACTGTTTCTTTTCACACTACATTCATGTACACCATTCAATGGAAAAGAAGGAATTGTAGAGACAGAAGAGGAGCAAGAAGATATCTTATACCAAAAAAAGGAGCAGGAAGATAAACTGAAAGCAACTTAGATGGTAATTAAAAGAATATGATTATATTTTGGAAAGGGGTGAAAGGTATGAGAGCCATTAATATTGCTGGTTGGCAAAATTCCATTATCTTTTTGCCTTTTGCTTTGTGGGTTCCATTTGTATTGCCACAAGTCTATAGGCAAAAGAAACTTGTTCTCCTTCTAGCCGCCCTTAGTTTGTCGTCTTCTTGTGTTTAGATTAGGTTCTCTTTTCTTTTCTTGCCTTTGTTTGGTTATAAGGATAGTAATATTATTAAGGCAAAACTGATCAAATTTAATTATGTTTATTTTCATGTATTATTTGAAATTGAGCAATTTTATTATATATTAGATTAATGAGAGAGAATATACAATTTACAAGATCTTAAAGCTAAATCCTTGTGACACACCTCTCTAACACGAGTAACCCTTTACACGCCCGACTTCGCCATTATAAAAAAAAATTATTTTGCCCTCGACCCTTAAAAGGATTTCTACATGCATAATTATAAGGGGAAAGCACGTTGCTCTCCCTTGAAAATAAAATAATTATCCATTCATATTTCTCTTACTTTCATATTCCTAAAATTATTTATCTGAAATATCCCCAAAATTATATCAACATGGTATATAAATATACTAACATGGTATCATGTTCATTTATTCAAAAGACATACTTTTCTTTTAAAAACCTCTATGATACCATCATCTTTTATACATATACTGTGATGGTATCGTGGAGAACTGTTTCAGTCCTTCAATGAGCCACTCCTCAGTCCTCTACGATACCATGATGATACATAAAATATACTGAGATGGTATTATGGAGGACTACTTCGGTCCTTCTCTTAGTCCTCCATGATACTATCATGATATATTAATATACTGAGATGGTATCATGGAGGAAGGATTTTGGGCGAGGGAGTACTCAGGTAAATATTTTTCAGTCGATTGGATAAGAAGCAAAATTAGTTTAGGAGGACGCATGAGCGGATAAATATTTTACGTTTTAGGGGTATTTTGTATTGTTTTATCTAATTATAAATTTTGGAGAAAATCGTTAAATGCCCCCACAACGTTTAGTCGAATTAATTATGACGCACCCAACCTTTACGGGTGACCTATTACCCCCCTGACTATTTTTTAAATGGAATTATTACCCCTTGAAACGCTACCACCAGATCTATATTTGAGTGGTGAAATGCACGCGCTTGACGCGTATTTTTTCACCTTTTAATTTTTTTTTAATTTTGTTTTACCTTTTACTTCTAATTTCGAAATTTCTAAACCAAATAAAACCAATCCATCACCAAATGAAGCCATTTTTCACCAAATCAAGAATGCTATACTAAACAATACCAACAAATAAGGCTAAATGGACATTTTTTTTCTATTTCTGTCAAATGGGTACTGAAATTCTGATTTTTCTTTGATTGTTTTTTTTTTCATCTTTTATGTCTTTGCTCACTTTTTAGGTGTATATGTATTTGTGGATGTTAAAGTATAAGGAAGTATTTGGGGATGTTGAATTGGATGTAACAGAGAATTCCCCAATAATGAAATGATTGAGCTTTACCGGTGATGACGGGGTATCCTCTAATGGAGGATGATGAGAGCTTTACCGGTGATGATGGGGTATCCTCTAATGGAGGATGATGAGGAAGATGATAGTGGGAAAGGAGAGGAAGTTGAGGATAGTGTTAGGATTAGGACGGTGGGTGCGCAAATTTTGGAGTTGAGTTTGGGTAAAAGAAGGTAGGGGAAGTAATAGGTTAATTTTTAGAAAATTAAGTGGCGGCGGTGGAGGGTGGTGGACGGCGGTGGATGGTGGCGGGCGGTGAAGAATAAGGGAATAAGAGGAAAACAGAAGAGAGAGAGAATGAAAAAAAAAACTAAATAATGCTTTCTTTAAACATTTTTATTTGCTTCTCACCTCTCAAAGAGATTGAACTACACTCTCTGTGCCGCCTCACCATCCAGGGGGTAATAATTTCGTTTAAAAATAATCAGGGGGTAATAGATCACCCGTAAAGATTGGATGCGACATAATTAATCTGACTAAACCTTGAGGGGGCATTTGACGATTTTCTCATAAATTATGATAAAAGTTGAGGGTAAACGAGAATCTTTCCTCGAAGAATCTAATTTGGACAGGCGGAGTCCATATGTTTTACGGTAACATGAGACGATTTGTCCACGACAAAAATATAAATAGATTAAAAGTGAAACGAATAATTACATTGAGAAATATCGAACACCACTGGAACAAACACGGACCTTTAAATTTCCCAATTACTAATACTAGCTAACTATTTCTATTACATTAAAATTTTCTTATTAATGCTGTCCCTAGGACATAATTAGCAGATGGATATAATTAAAACATCAGGGTGATATTTAGCATAATTCCCTCTAACGATTGCTTTCACAATCTGTCAACTCAATTAACTCATGACACATGCTTCTATGTATACTTTATCATTAAATCACAGTTAATTACTATATATTTTATGATTTAATCCTAATAAATTAATATAGTTTGGAGTAAACACGGAGTACATGCAGATCCGCATCCAATACTTTACACATACTCAATTAATATATGACACATATCTTAACATACCCTCTGTAAATATGCTTAATATGGTACTCTAATTTTTCTCTTTTTCTCTAATTGAACTAGTAGTCTCTTGCAGTCAGCAATAGTACTATGGGAGAAATGGTCCTTGCTAATTTGTAGAATTGTAGTATAGCATTAATTGATTGACGTTGATTTTTATAATTTCTTTTGAGTTTGGCTGATGTCTTTGTAGTAATGTTCCTAAAACCCTTGGAAAAAATTAATTAGCCATTATCTCTCCTTTTCTTTCTTACTTGTAAGAAATTTTATGTTTTTCTTTGTCTGTAACTTAGGTCCTTGAATAATGTTAGTCAGAAAGCTAAAGGAGAGGTGTATATTGATTTTCATGCAATTGTATTGCAACCATTAGATTTTTTCTTATAGGTATTTTAACTTTTTCATTTTTTGTGTTAAATTACATTTATTTATATGCAAACAGATCTTTAGAAGTTCATCAAACATTAAATGGTGGTCAAGTCAATTTTATTTAAGTATATTTTATAAGAAATATACTTTTTAAGAAATCATAATACGATTGATCATAAATATCTTAACCTAGTACATAAAAAAAAAAGAAAGGAAGACAGTCACCACTGCTTGTCAACCTTAAGGGTAAAATGATTAATGTAAAATTAATTGTCCAAATATAAAAGGGTGTTATTTTTTTCAAACAAATTAAAAGAGGAATTGCATGTCACATAAATTGAAAGGATACTTCTTTTTGACTTGGTAATCACATTGACTTTGTAGCTTGAAATATAAAAACAAATGAACTACGCAGATTAATGATTTAATAAAATTTTAATACTAAATTGTCTTTATATCGTCTGTTTGCAAATGCATGCATACAGTTAAAAAATGTTCAAAATTAAAGAAAGTAAAGTTCTTTATTTGGACGGTGGATTTTGCTGAGAAAGTTGGCCTTTTGGTCAATGACAGGAGTATCCAGTTGGAGGGTAGTGATCTGTTCAACCTAATCTTAGGCAAAATACAATAATGGAATCTAATTGCCAGATATTTATTTTCGACTCTGACAAGAATTCCACAACTTTTAAAAGTTAGAATCTAATTTTTATAAATTGGTAATATAAAAGAATTTTTATATATGGACGAGGATCTTGTTGTGATGATAGCGAAAGTTATTGATTTTTTGACAAAGTTAGCGCAGAAAAAGACCGTTAAATTTTCGAGTTACGAGCAAATTGAAACTCTACAGCCTTGACAAGTCATCAAGTCACAACCAAACACTTCACGTAAAGTCCGTTGCTTAATCTGATAGCAACTAATTAAGTTAGTATAGAAGAACTGTTACGTTGTGAAAAATCATTCTCTATACGAATTCTTGAATGAAGTTTTTGAACAGAATTTTAATAGGTAATAGGTGTAAGTAATCAAGTCACCTAAAAAATAATGGCAAGTAATAATCCAAAATTAGTTGAACTTTTAATTAATAACTTAAAAGTAAGCCGAATAACCTTTTACAAAAGGTTAAACTACACATCAAGGCCTTTCGGCCGACGAGCAAAGGTGCTCAAAAAAGAGGATTTATTGGATGTAATGAAAGACGTCGCGGAATATTGTGTTCCGTTACGTTGTCAGTTGTCACTTTATGTAATGTAAATCCTAAGAAGAATATATTATGCTCATTATTACATATGAGTGATGGACTGATGGTACATTGATGATTGATACTCTGCATGCACTTGTTGAAATATATATGCCTTTTAACTAGTAGTCACTCTACTTGAATAGGAGGATAGACTTCTGAATCAAATTAAAACCCTTAACACCAAGTTCTTCAGAAACACAGAAACCTCCTGTTGTGGGGGTGTGTGTGCCGTGGGGGCGGGGTGTGGGCAGAGGCGGATCCACCCTTTAGGGTGAGGGTTGCATGGCACCCTCTCGATTAATAAATTTTTTATATACTTATGTTGTAATTTGCTTAAATTAGGTTAAATATTTGATCCTGCCACCCCCAATCGTAAATTAGACAAAGGTGCCACGGCTGACTGACATAAGTTTGAATCTATCTTGAACATTTTTCGACTCCTATTTTTCTTTGCGCTTTTTACTTTCTTTGTACCAGTAATTCCCTTTTCGGCCCTCCCAATTTTCTATTTATCTTTTTATCATTTATATTGTCTTTCCTCTTTTCTATTATTTTATCTGTGATCTCTAGCGAGAACACACAAATAGAAACTTCAAAATCCCTTAAATTAAACATTTCTCTTAATCTCAAATATGTGAGTATTTTAAATCGAAAAACTTGGGTCTCAATGGGAATTTTGGATTGAGATCAAAATTCTTTTTTTTTTTTTTATAATTTCTTTTGTTTATTACTCCCTCCGTCCATGTTTACTTATCTAGATTTGACTTGGGACACTCTTAATAAGCAATAAATAACATGAGAAATGAATTGGAGTATTTAATAATAAAATGAGAAATGAATTAGAGTACGTATAATTTCAATTTAAATCACTTTTACTACTTCAATTGTGATGAAAATTTCATAATCACTGCTTAGAAAAAACACGAAATTTATGATTTATTTTTTAGAACTTGTAGTTTATCTAATTCTACATTTACTTATGGGGTGTATTTACCAATTGGAGAATTTTTCTATTATTTTTCTTATTTTGATTGGTGTAATTCTCTTATTGAAGATGTTATTTTACTTGTGCAAATTCATTTTTTTTAATATACATAAGAGATGCAAGTCCCTGGTGAAAATGTTGATTTTACTTCTGATGTTAATGGGTGTTAATGAGTGTGATTCCTTATTTAAGATGTTAATTATGTTCGTTTCTTGATTTTTGAGATGTAATTTTCATATTTGCAAATTAAAAAAAAAAGCCTATTAATTTGACCCGAATAAATTAAAAAGAGATGGACCCGACCCAAATATACGTTTCTAACAAGATGTACATTGAAGAAAATAGTGACACCCGCCAACTTCAAATTCTAGATCCGCCTCTGGGTGTGGAGTTGGCTTGTTGAAAGATAAATATGAGGTCGATTTTAATTCATAAGCTTTGCAGGTACGTAATGAATTTGTCAGTGCTGTAGTGATTGAATGAGAAAAGTAGACTACTTTAACTATTAATTAAATTAAAGGATGACTTTTAAAGTGTCTAGCTAGAGATTGTATCTGTTAAAAATAACTATCCTAACAGATGTATTTTAATAAATACTTGCCTTTGATTTTTGAAGGCGGAACTAGAATTTAAATTTTGCGCATATTTAATGAATTTTTTAATACTAATACAAAGTTTGAATCAAAGCTATTGAGTTCGGCCAAACTTATACTGCATCAGCTTAATTCTAGCTCCGCGGCCCCTGCTCCTAATTGTACATATTTATCAGAATTATATATATTCAGAACTCCATCTTCCCTTCTGAAAATTCCCTTTGTGTTCTTGTTGGAATTTAAGTTTGTTGAACTTGAATTCACTTTCCTTATAAATTCTAAAGGAATTTTGTCAGTGCTAGCTTAAATTGCTTTAAAACAAAGATTACTCTATTAGAATTGTCAAATCTCTTTTTCCCCACAAAAATATTTTCCCCAACAGAAATAATAAATGCGAGAGCATGGTGAAAGTTGGACTTCCCAAGTTGGGAGGAAAATCATCTAGAATGTGTTGAATTTCTTAAAGTTTCTTAAATTGGGCTGATGATGACTTGATGTCATTTTCTTCAAATGGGAAATACAGCTCATTATTTCTAACAGCAATATTGCTTCTCCTTGTACTCAAGAAATTCGTAGTACTGAGAAACTTACTAGCTAGTGCTTAATAAACATTTTTAGTTTTCCTGGTGCCACAATCCACATGTACTACTTCTAAATTTTGAGCTTTTCATCATCAGAAATATTGGCAAATCCAAAATTTAGAGTACGTTAGTTAAGAATGAACGTAATCTTGTTATTATATGTATACACTTAAATTCTTGTAGTATACATATATATGTTTAGTTCAAACCGAAAGTAATGGATCTCATTGAACATATAAAAATCCGTCCTAAATTTGCCTCTGGTCAAAGTCTTTAGCGCAAGATCCACAGGGATGCACATTTCCAATTAATTCCTGGCAAGGGATGCTACATTTCCAATTAATTTATGGCTAAGATTGAACTGGCAGTTATACTAGGTATCCATTATAACAAGTAAAAGTGACCTGATAATGTAATTTATCTCAATATTATTAATATATACTTCCTCTGTTCACTTTTACTTGTCCACTTTTGACTTTGCACACTCCTTAAGAAATAATAAACAAATGAAGTGCATAATTTACCAATGTAATTATATTAATTGGTGCATATTTTTATTGAATTTGAAAAATGATTTGAAGTAAGTAATTAATACCATGGGTAAATGAGGAAAAAAGAATTTGTCTTTTCTTGATATGCTAAAAGTGACAAGTAAAAGTGAAAATATATTTTTAGAATACTGGACAAGTAAAAGTGAATGGAGGGAGTATGTAAGGAGCCGTTTGGACATGGTTTGAAACCATGGTTTAAAACCATGTTTGGATATGCAATTTGGATATCTTAAGTTGTATTTTCTCTTATAGACATAAAAACCCCACAAGTTGTGAAAACTATCAAAACATTCCCAATTCTTATACAATCTTACCAAATGAGCAAGTCATAGTTCATAACAAAATTAATACGCTACTAGAAAGCCTTTCTAAAAAATACAACATCAATTAATCAAACTTTAATTCAATAAAAACGAAAATTTAACATGAATAGTAATGTAACTACCCTTTAATATAATCCTCCCACATGGTACGAACAATCTCTTCACGCCGAGCATGCATATTTAAATAATTGTTAAAAATATTTACCAACTTATGGGTCAAATTTTATATTTAAATTTTTTAAAATCATGCCTTTTTGGACATGCATATTTAAATAATTGTTAAAAATATTTATCAACTTATGGGTCAAATTTTATATTTAAAATTTTTGAAATCATGGTTTGAAACCATGAGATGAAATGCATATCCAAGCATTAATTTCATCTCATGATTTCAAACTGCATGTCCAAACGCCTACTAAGTAAAACTCTGGTGCTTTTAGCACCACCAGCGGTGTTTGTTGCATATGAAGGTTAGATTGGATTTGAAAGCTTTGTTAGTAAAGATAGTTTCAACTTATAGACCAGCCCAAAAATAAGTGGACCAATATGAATTTCTACTTATTCTACAACTTCCTCTCTAGTGGATTGGATCAACCTATGGGCTGTGTAGTGGAAATAGTGAACACTGATCAATTTCGTTATTGGAAAATAACAATTATCATAAAATCTCAAATTACATAAGTGGAACTCTAGGCTATTTCTTGAAGTTTTACTAATGAAATTTGAAACTCTATGATGATAATTATTTTTCAATTTAAATACTGAAAACTGATTCTTTAAGAATTTATCCATTTGTTTAAGCTCGAAAACTTAAATAACAACCAAAAAAACTAAAGTTAGATGAACTTAGAAAAAAGAACATCACCCCCTGTGGTCAAAGATTTTAAAATGACAAGAAGAGCAAAAGTTGAGTGACAAGAAGAACATCACCCACTGGGATTATTAATTTTTTTGGTAGAAGAAATTCAGAATCTTTTATTTACATATGCACAGCGTTTTTAATACGAGAGGCGTAGATCCAACTAAACTAGAGAACCATTTGAACTTTTTACGCTATGATAGAATAGGAGGGAATGAGGGTAAAATAAAAGCACCTGATTAATATATTTTTAGTGGGTCGGGTTAAGTGGGGCGGGTCAATACAATGGTTAAATGGGTACTTTTTTATTTTTTACAATTTTGGCTTTAAATAAAAATGTCATGTCAATAAAAGCACTTAAACAGGTTAGGTGACTTTGTCGGTGAAATACCAATTAGTTGAGTGACTTTTTGGTTAGAAAATAAAGTTGAGTAACTTTCTGATTTAACTAACCAAAGTTGAGTGACTTTCTGGTTAGAAAATAAAGTCGAGTGACTTTCTGAGTGAACTAACAAAAGTTGAGTGGCTTTCTGAGTGAACTAACCAAAGTTGAGTGACTTTCTGAGTGAACTAACTAAAGCTGAGTGGCTTTCTAGTTAGAAAACAAAGTTAAGTGACTTTCTGAGTGACCATCTGCGATATTATCTCCTAATACGGTTTACTCAAATTTCTTGAATGTCTGTAGATTTCTATTAGCAATAATGGATCACCCTCTCATACACCATATTTACTGTGAGGCTAATGGAGTCCGAAGCCTAAAGGGTATAAAAATACACGGTATAAATCAAAAGGGGATGACCAAAAATTTTTATACCAAAAGGGGTATATCGTGGGCTGATCCACGTTATACCCCAATTTTTTTTTTCGGTTGTCAGAACCAAATCAACGAAAAATTAAAAAAAATAATTAATTGTATAACGTGGACTGATCCACGTTATACAAAATATATTGTATAACGTGGATCAGTCCACGTTATACGGTTAATATTTTTTCCCCCGTTTTACAAATACTTGATAAGACGTTGCCTCTATTTAAATCATATTCGGTTGTGTTTTTAATAAAAAAAATTTATTGATTTTTTTAATTTTTAAAGAATGATTAACTCAAATAAATATTTTAACTCATGCAATAATTAAATGTGTTTAATATGCGAACAGAAATAAAAAATAAAATATAAGTTAAATAAACGTCACACATTAACTGAGTAATAAATGTTAAATTACATACTAACTATTAAACGACACAAGACATGTTATATATTCTTGAAAGAGTACATAAGGAAACAACAATCGTACAACTTAAGAAAAACATAAAAACCAACAAGCAACAACAACTACTGATTTCTGTCGGGGCAACGATTCTTGTTATGACCTGTTTGCTTGCACGTACTACACTTTCTAGCCATGCGAGCAGGAGCTATATCCATTTCATTCCTCCTTCTAGTTGTACTCCGCACTCCTGAAGTTCGCTCGTATTCTGTGTTTGCAATTAAACTGAAGGGAGAAGGTGGCCAATATGCCTCATCACCCAACGGTGAAAAATTTCCACTGTACGTTTGCTTGTAAAACCTGCAACTGTAGTATTTGCTAACATAGGTCTTTGGTTGAATTCCACGAATATCACAAAATTTAATTGCATGTGAACATGGCATATGGTAGTTTTTCCACTTTCCACACGAACACTTTTTCCCTTCGGCAGAGACTTTATGGATATTTCCGCCCTTACCTTCGTGTGCAAATGTCAGAATCTCAAAGACCCCTTCAGTTGCATTGTATTACTGCATGTCAGTATGCTTTAGGGACCTCTCCCAGTATTCATCAAACTTCTTTTCAACAGCGCGCGGCCAAACTTTTTATCCGCAATCAACAAATCAGCAAGGGTGCTTCTCTCAACAAACCGATCAACAAGAATTTTAAACGTATAACGGACCATGGCAGTAACGGGCAATCCACGAGCTTTCTTCAATAAACCGTTGTAAGACTCGGAGACATTCGTTGTCATAGCCCCCCACCTATGACCGTTGTCCTTATGCAATGTCCATTTCTCCTCCGGAAGAGCTTTTAACCACAGATACGCTGGAGGTGACATTGTTTTGATTTGTTCCATCCTCATTTTATACTTCTTCTTCTGGTGCTCTGTAGCCGCCAACCACATTAGCTTCTCAAGGTCACTGCTGAGGAACTTTTTATTGAAGTTGCTTTTCAAATGCCGAACACAAAACCTATGGTGTATGGATGGTGGTTGTAACCAATCATGTGCTTGGACACATTGCAAGATGTCTTGATGACGGTTAGAAATAAGTCCAATTCCTTGTCTCTCACGAACAATATGTCTCCACAACAACACAAGGAACCACGTCCAGGACTCAAAGCTCTCACGTGCAACAATAGCATATGCAAGTGGAAAAATGTTATTGTTCGCATCAATTCCAACAACAATTAGCAGTTTCATCTCATACTTACCGTATAGATGAGTACCGTCTATATATCAACACCATATACCAACACAAACAACCAAGACAAAACACCACATAACAACCACAAGTCTCCAAAAACTTTGAATTAAAAGCTAACCTGTGGCTCTAAAGTCTGTACATCCGGCACAGGAATGTGTGAGGATCCAACATCAAATGCCATGGGAGACTATGCAAAATAAATAATATAGACACATAAGGTAGCCATTACATTAAACAAGATACAAGCTATTTGAGTGGTTAGAATACTCACGTCAATAAAACTCAGTCTCCTCCCAATTGAAGAGCTCTGTCCAGTGAATGCAGGTAAAGGCCCCTCAGTCATCCCATAAGAGCTGCTTGTCTGAACACCAAACTGTTGGGCCATAACTGTGAGGCTAACAGGCCCAGACGATGCGAATGCCTGAAAAGGCCCCTCACTTCTGATTACCGCTGGTGATTGAACCTCGGGAGCAGACGTCGATGAGCTGGACATAAAATCTATTATTGGGTAATATGCATCATCAGCTGCAGGCATCATTGAGCTGGGCATATCTTGATCAAAGCGAACCTCTTCCTCATCGACCAACTTGTGATCCACGGGACCTCGACCCCGTCTGTTACCTGATTGGCGTCCTCTACCACGCGCCGCAGGTCTTGGTACATTAGGACGTTGATAACGAGGCACTTGCACAGTAGGCGGCTCAACATACTCTGCCTGTGATGTATAATTGGGAGCGAAACGCAACATCGTCCCCAGAGAGGCAGCAGCCATGGACTCTGTATTAATGTGGCTAAACATCTCTGCTATTTCCTTCACTTCATCAGACTTGGTTGGATCTTGGATAGTCTGCTGAGCCAACCTGTACGATTCTTGATGTCCTAAAGCCTAAAAAAAAATTAAAAAAATTACAAGATTTGATAGTGGTCTAAGACACATATAAAGACATCAAATATATAATGGAATGTAATGTACGTACCAGTGCCTTATGCTTGCCTGCCATGTGTTGGTATCCTCTATCCACTTTATGCGCAGGATTTCCTATGAACGTGCGCGAGTGACGTCGATACCAACAAAAATACTCTGATAATGACTCTGGGTCTTGAGTTTCATACTCGGCCAGAATTACCCTTTGTCGACGATTTTCCCATAAAAAGTCCATTTCTGCAAAATTTTGTTGATCCTCCACTGTTATAGCATACCGCTTGTCACATTTGTAATGAAAAGGATCAATCTCAGCAAATGGTCCCGAAATATGTTGCTTCCTACCGAACTGTCTGAGAACGCGGTCTACCATGTGCCACTCTCGATAGATCCCACAAATAAGGGGAACCTGCGCCATCCAAATATCTCGGCCACACCGACACCACTCAGGGAGTCCATTAATGATGGCATCTGAATAAGGCTGCCACACAAACTAGGATAGAAAGAACATAAAATTACATGCTAATAAAATAAATAAATTACACCTAAGCGTAACTATTATAATAAAACGCCATTAACAACCATAATTATGATAAAATACCTGACCATCTGTTAGGTTGTCCAATACATCCCTACATATGGGTAGCACAACACGTGCCTCATTTTCGTGAGCTTTACGATGAGTCCACTTTCGTGCAAGAGTCGTGTGTGGCTGAAGGGCCCTGGGTGGTGGCTGCATCGGTATAATTCGCTCCCAAGCCCAAACCTATATTAAAAATTTAAAATAAATATATAAAAACCTTATAACTATCAAATAGGACAACCAAATAAAATTATATAATTTTAAAGGTCACGTACCTGCAATAAGGAAATGAATCCACACACATCCTTGACTTTCCTCAACGAAGCGCGGCATAAACAAGTATACAAATATGACAATGCAGCCGCTCCCCAAGCTTGTCTACTCATTGCTCTAAGGTCACGCATGTCAAGCAAATAGTCTAAATTAAGTAAGTCACCGGACTTATCCGGAAATATCGTGCCGCCACAAAGCCATAGAAAGTACAACCTAACCCGCTGTTGCACATCAATTTCTGGGGTCTGATTTGTAATGTCATCTAAGCCTCTAATATATTCAATTAATTTATGTACTTCTAACCTACTAACACCATTAAAACAATCCAGATCGGGTGCCCAACCAATAAGCTCATGGATCAATTGTTTCCACCCAACAATACTTATATTTCTAGCATTAAGATCATTCAAGGGATTACCATCAGCAACCAAGCCAAACATGAGCTCAATATCTTGTAATGTGATGGTCGCCTCACCTGTACGCAGATGAAAGGTGTGCATCTCAGGACGCCATCTCTCTATAAGTGCAGTGATGACTGCCCAATCATATGATACACATCCTACCTCTACTACTCCCCTAAATCTACACAGGCCAAAGTAGTCAAGGATGCGAGGATGAAAAGGATGACACCTCACGTGATTCTAAAATTCGGTATCCGCACGGCGAGGAAACAGGCATCCGGTCGGTCCTCTCAAGGAACCATCCCACACAGCCTCTGATCGATGCTTCTCCTGGAGTGTTAACACATCGTACACTTCTGGCCCCGGATGTACGCATACCCGTGAAAACTCCATACCTTATATAAAAAAAATGAAGTCCAGATCAAGCTATTTGGAGTAACTCACTATTAAAAAAAATATATTATTCCAATTTTAGCAGAACAAATATGCACTGGCTAGATAAAGCCAACTTCCATACGCCTTATTTAGAAACCACTGATAGTGGACCACATTAATACCTATAAGGTATAGACAAAATAATTGTCCACCCACTTAGACTTAGGTCCCATATAATAAAGCATTATCATGACATTTTAAGTATTTTTTTTGGGGGCTACTAAGGCATCAATTAAGTTTCACTTTTCTGGCTATATAAATATCACATTAAAGGTACAATGAAATATATTGTATAACAATCCATAACAAAATATATTGTATAACAATCCATAACAACATATATTGTATAACAATCCATAACAAAATATATTGTATAACGTGGAACTGTCCACGTCTCACAATTATATATTGTAAAACGTGGACTGATCCACGTTATACAATATATTTTGTATAACGTGGATCAGTCCACGTTTTACAAATATCCACAAAAATAACAAAAATAACAGCAACATAACAATCCATAACAAAATATATTGTTTAGTTATTCAGATCTTTTATATAACAATCCACAAAAATAACAGCAATATAACAACAAATTTCTTCAAAAGTGCTACTAAACAAATCGGACCTTTTATATAATAATGCTTCTAACAATCATATCTTAAGTTCAAATTAAAATAACACAAATAACACAAACATATATCTTATTAAAATAACACAAACGTATTAAAATAACACAAATAAAAAATAACAATTAAGATATATAAGACAAACAGATCTACATCTACTATAAATATACAATATTATATGAGTTAGAAAAAATACCTTAATTTAAATAGCAATAAAAGATAAAGATGAAAAAGTTGCTCCAAAAATTAGATTGTAATGCAGGGTTTAAAAAGAAAATAAACGGAGGAGAAGGAAAAGGAGAAGGAGATGGAGAGGTAGAGGTTCTGTAAGTTTTTTTAGTGGAGGCGGAGGAGATTGAAAATTTTAGGGCAACATTTGAGTGAGTCGTGCTCGTGGACAGTACACGTTATAAATATAAATTGTATAACGTGGACTGATCCACGTTATACAATATATTTTGTATAACGTGGATCAGTCCACGTTATACAATTAATTTTTTTTAAATTTTTTTTTTCGTTGATTTGGTTCTGACAACCGATTTTTTTTTTTGGGGTATAACGTGGATCAGCCCATGATATACCCCTTTTGGTATATAAATTTTTTATCATCACCTTTTGGTTTAAATCGTGTATTTTTATACCCTTTAGACTCCGGACTCGAGGATAATACTATATCACATAGATCAGCTAGCTATGGGGGTATCTGGGCCTCACATGAACTAGTTGCAGATCAAGACAATTTGAAATGAACCACTTGTACTTGTGCACCTTTCTCTACGCAAAGACTTCTTATGGACTGCATCTTCTAGCACGGTCCCTCTCTGTAATAGCTTTTAATTTCATGTGAAAAAAGGTGCTGAAGCGTTTTATATACTTATAGTATAATATACTCCATCCATTTTATTTTAACTATTGCTTTAACACTTTTCATGTCCGCTAAGAAATTAACAAATATTTTATTAAGTTAATTTCCTCTATTTAATAAAAGTAAATTGCCTTTTTCCTCTTAAATAATTTGCAATTAAAGATATAGTTGAAAACATTTGCCATCTTTACTTATTGGTCTTGAATTTCTAAAGTGATAATTCTTTTGAGCTAAAGTGAGTTAATTTGTGACCAAAAGAGTGCTTTTTCTTTTTGTCCTTGTTTCCTTGTCTTCTTTCTTTTCTTGCACTTGTTTGATAGGGTGCGTTGGACCAACAACAAAAGGTGTCTCTATGACTTATAGGTCACCCGTTCATCCCGTGAAATTAATTATTGATGCTTAAACTATCTACAACATATCCTTTTGAGTTGTGGCTCTTTCCAAGACCCTATATGAACACGGGATGCTTTGTGCACCAAATTATTTTATATTCTTCTTATCCTTATTTCCAATGTTATTTTCTCTTGTTACAAATGGGTAAAATTGCAATACGGGAAAGTTGTCTTAAATTGGACAAGAAGGAATGTAAGTGGTCATCTATCATATATACAAACTCTCCCATAGGTAAAATGAGAAGCAGACTTATGCAAAAGGTATATCTAGCCATTATCTTGTTAGTGTACAAAGAAAAAGAAAGAAAGAAAAAGGTAATAATTATTTCCCATACGTCATTGACCCTTAGCTGAATAATTGTTTACCCCCTGTTTGGATGGTGGTTTCCCGTGGTTCATTAATGTATGATTTTGTATAAAAGCATGTTTGTTTCCATTGTTCCTAAAAATTATGTGGTATGATATTGTAAACCCGTGGTTCATCCCATGGTTATATAACCATCAAAAGTCCCAATTTTTGTAACCACAAATTTGATGGTTTTTCGGTGATTATGTATTTCATTTCCCCATTATACCCCACCTTCCATCATCCCCTCACCCTACCCCACCCCTGCTCCACCCTCCGCCATCCACCCCACCTCCACCCTGCCACTCACCCCCACCCCACCCTCCACCATCCACCCCATCCCCACCCTACCACTCACCCCAACCCCACCCACGCCACTCACCCCCACCTCACCCCACCCTACCACCCACCTCCACCCTTATCCCACAACCACCCACCCCTCACCACCAGCTAACCCCACCCTCACAACCACTCACCCGCACCCTACCACTCACTACTCCCATCCTCATCCCATAAACACCCACTTCACACCACCCACTACCCCTCACCACCACCCACCCCCACCCTATCACCCACTACTCCCACCCTCATCCCACACGCACCTCACACCACCTACCCCTCCACCACCCCCATTCACTACCTATTTGTTTTTTAAAGTTCTTATTTCATTCTTTACCTGAAATTTATTAATATATATAAACTAATTTCTAATTAAGAGTTAAAAGTATTTTAGTAAACTTACAAGTTATTATACAGTACCATACAGTCAAACCAAACAATACAAATGTTTTTAAACCACAACAAACGATACAGTCTATCCAAACATTGTGTTCATTAATACAGTGCAATACAATACAACACCATACTGTACCATACCATACTGTACATTAATGAACCACGGGAAACAACCATCCAAACATAGGTTTAAGAACCTTAATCGTGCCATCAACTCCTATCCGCCTAACCACCCCCCACGTCGAATTGTTGGTGACAAGAAATTAAAACTCTTTCAATTAATCGTCCATTTATTAAAAGATTTCTATGATATTACTAGGAATATGTATATTAATAATGCGCATGCAACTGCTCTAACCTCTCCATATTTAATTAATTCATTGGCAAAACAACGTTTTGCTTATTACATCATATTTTGTTGTATTTAATTTCTTCGCTTATCATTATAATTTGAATAAGCTTGACGAATTAAATGTTATTCGTACTTATTACGTACTTAATGTAGTTAGATGACATAACCACACATGTTTTAGGTAATATTATATAACTAATTAATGTATTCGTATGATGGATTATTATTCTAGAAGATATTAAATTTCGTTGTACTTCAACTGATTCATCAATTATAAAAGTAAAACAATTTAAATGCCAACCCCACAAATCTATTGTTAGGTGTTCGTTTAATTATATCTCCAAGTGCTGGTTGGACACTGAAAATACCAAAAAAAAAAAAGTCAACCTCGAATGAATTGTGCGTGTTACGACTATATATTAGTAGTAAAATACTATGAATGGAACTTCCAAATCCTAAAAAGAGAGAGACTTTTAATAATAGACACCTGAGATTTAGACTTCTAAAAATTTAAAGAAATTAGCATTTGAACAAAGACTGAAAAAGAAAAATGTGCTTTTCTGCATAGCAAGTACTAATTTTCCAATTCAAATTTATGGCTATTATAAAACAGGATTTGAGAAGAGCCGTATAAACGAGCAAACAAGTAACGATTTGAGATCACTCATGTGCTTCCCTTGCCTCTAACAGTAATATTTAGTTTTCTGCATAATTGCTATTTAGTACTTGTCTTTGTTCTTTTTAAATATCTTACAAAAATAGGTGTGTTTTGTTTTACGGATAAGATACAAGATATACTAGTTGATCAATTGAAATGTAACGCACTTTTTTTTTTTTTTTTTTTTTTTTTTTTTTTTTTTTAATATCTTACAAAAATAGGTGTGGTTTGTTTTACGGATAAGATAAATGATATATTAGTTGATCAATTAAAATGTAAGCCCGTGCATTTTATGACTTTGCAAATAATTATGACGATCCAATATGATTTTTGAGTAATTCAATAGAATAGTTAGGTTGTATATTCAAAAAGTCATATCAATCTGTCTTGTACGTATTTATTTCATCCTATATTTGTAGCTCCAATACGATTTGTGAATAATCCAGTTGCGTTTGTAGGTCGAATATATCATTAAATCATGTTGGTCTGTAAATGCTACAGTTCTAAGATGTATTTTTTTTTCCTTTTCTTTTGATAGTATTTCACTCATGATACCTCACAAAATGATTCTTTAAATTTATCTATTGCACTCATGATACTTGAGAAAATAATTATTTAAATAAATCTATTGCACTCATGATATCTAAGAAAATAACTTTTTAAATAAATCGATTTCTTTTGTGGTGCCTCAAAATTGTTTTTGAATATTATTTTGCTCCAATATTACGACGATCTGACATCGCATACGAGTAATTCAACAAAATAATTATAACTTTAAGTCATATCGGTTTATCATGACTTGCATGCCACAGTTTAACTCTCACAAAACACTCCTCACAATGACTGCTATTTGCCAAGAATAAATCTCAATATGTGCGAATAGCATAGTCTTCAATAGCATCGATGTTATGCTTTATGTAGGAGTTGGATTGACTGAATTTCCCTGACTTCGAGCTCCAAATCCCATAGGAATTTGGTTAAAAATCCAATCCTATTTGGAATTGGTTTCCTTACACGTTCTCTCTTATTTTCATATATGCAAGTGTAACAACATTTCCATGTTTGAACATATTTCCTTCCACATTTTTTATTCCATAAATTCAATTCCTCAAGGAATTCTTTTTACACTTGAAATCTGCTTCGTAATCACTGATCAACAGTCGTCTCAAGTCCTCTGCAAAGGACCTGATTCCAATATTGTTTAATATTTTTACAACCTTGTTGCGAGCATAATCAGTTCCTCTAAAAGACATGCTAAGAAATTAGAATTCAGCTCAGCTCAATAATACTACTAATAAAATAATTAGATTAGGCGCAAATTGAATCTCCTTACTCTTTTTTTTTTTTTTTAAAGAAAAAAAGTAGCAGTTAGTTTTCGAGAGTTGGGGCCGGCGGGGGCGAGGGGGGTGGGGGGAGGAGTAGTTATAAACTTATGATAAACAGATAGAAGGTGAGAAAGACATGCATCCAATCACCGGTATTCAAATCATTTCTTGCAGAAAACCCATTTCACCAAATCTCATTAAACAAAAAATTATAACAGAAAAAAAAAATAGTAATTCTTTACAGATATGTTACATTTCCTTCACTCTTTTCTTTCCCTATAATTACTATTTTCACCTGTAACTTTTTCCCCATCACAGCCTATACTCTTAACTCCTAATTCTCATGCATTTGCTCCAAACTCAAACAAAATGCCACTCTTTTTCTCGTCCAACTTATTCAACACGAAACAAAGTTGCAGAAATAGCCACAAATTCAACAATCTAGCCGTATGCATAATACTTTCCTCATTATTCCTCTTTGGGTTCTTCATTTACAGTGAAGATATCAAGTCCATTGCACAATTCCAAGTCTCAAAGCCTAAATTTCAACAAAATCTTGAAGATTCTTCAAATAAATCAAATGGGGTTCAAGAAAATTCCAAGATTCTTGGAAAACATAGCAAAAATACCTCTTTTTTGACAAATTCAAGAACTGAAAATTATGTGAAGATTGAAATGCCCATTCAAGAAGAGAAGAAAATTGAATTGCCACCAGAAAGTTGTGATCTTTTTACAGGGCAATGGATATATGATAATGTTACTCATCCAATTTATAAAGAAAATGAATGCAAGTTTCTAACAGAACAAGTTACTTGTTTGAAGAATGGAAGAAAAGATTCTTTGTATCAGAATTGGAGGTGGCAGCCTAGAGACTGTTCTTTACCTAAGTAAGACAAAAAGCTATTTCTTGAATTTTCAATAGAACTTATTTTCTTTCTTCTCTTATTTTTATGGACATTGTATCATATTTATGTGATTAAATTTTCAGGTTTAGACCAAGATTGTTACTTGAAAAGCTGAGGAATAAGAGGTTAATGTTTGTGGGAGATTCGTTGAATAGGAACCAATGGGAATCTATGATTTGTTTGCTTCAATCTGGGGTTCCATTCAGCTCGAAAAAATATAAAAAGATTGGCCAGTTATCAGTTTTCATGATTGAGGTATTTATTATGATGGGAATAAAATAGACCCGCAAAAATAATATTCACGGTATTAGTGATAAACGCGGAACACTAACTTATGGTTAAATCAGCAAGAATAAAATGCAGCAATAATGACACCAAGATTTTATGTGGAAACCCTTCTGAATAAGGGAAAAACCACGGCCAAGAGGAGCAGCTGATATCACTATAGAGGAATTTTACACTGTGTAGTAACGAGTACAAATACTCCTAAGACCACTACACCCTCAAAAGAAATAACACTCTTTTGATTTTCCCACCTCACTACAATATCACTCACACTCTATTTTTCTTCACAGACTATTTTCTTACAGTCTATGGAATACCTCACTTTTGCTCTCACTCAGATGTATTGTCTGAGATTTTGGTGTGTTACAAATGAACCATAAGCTGCCTATTTATAGGAATGAATTTCCTATGGTGAGGTAAGCGCTTACATCACGATTATGATGAGGTAAGCGCTTACATCATGAAAATGTGAACAAAGAAATTAGCTTGTTAGCCAAGTCCACAATTGTTGCCAATGTATAATTTGTCAAAGGAAGAAAAATCTTCCTTTCTTAAAATATGGGATAGGGGACTGGACCCCACAAATCTCCCCCTCCAGTCCCATTCACCTGAAGGAGGGTACACTGGCTTCTAATTTGAGTGCATGCCGACAAGTTCTTTGCACGATTCGAACTTGTCTCTCGGTACCGCCTTGGTCAGCATATCTGCAGGATTTTCATTCGTGTGAATCTTCTTGACTTGGAACAATTCGCTTTCCAATTGCTCACGAATCCAATGATATCTGACATCGATGTGTTTTGTTCTCGCATGGTACATGGAGTTCTTGCTCAAGTCTATTGCACTCTGACTGTCACAATAGACAACATACTCCATTTGCTGCAATCCAAGTTCTTGAAGGAATCTCTTGAGCCATATCATCTCTTTGCCAGCTTCAGTAGCCGCAATATACTCCGCTTCCGTTGTAGATAGTGCAACACACTTCTGCAACTTTGACTGCCATGATATAGCTCCCCCTGAAAAAGTAAACAAATATCCAGTAGTGGATTTTCTGTTATCAAGGTCACCTGCCATATCAGAATCTGTATAGCCCTTCAAAATTGGATTTGATCCTCCAAAACACAAGCATTCATCTGATCTTCCTCTTAGATACCTGAGTATCCACTTCACAGCTTCCCAATGCTCTTTCCCTGGATTTTCGAGAAATCTGCTAACAACACCGACTGCATGAGCAATATCTGGTCGAGTGCATACCATTGCATACATTAAACTTCCGACGGCAGAGGAATAAGGAATCTTGGCCATTCTCTGTTTTTCCTCTGTTGTTGTAGGACACATCTTTTTTCTCAATTTCAGATGACCAGGAAGAGGTGTGCTAACCCACTTAGCACTCTTCATATTGAAGCGCTCTAGTACACGTTCTATGTACTTTTTCTGCGACAAATAAAGCTTCTTTTCATCTCTCGAACGAGTAATTCTCATGCCCAAAATCTGCTTAGCATGACCCAAGTCTTTCATTGCAAAAGACTTACTCAACTGTTTCTTCAACTCGTCAATCCTGGAAGCATTTTTGCCTACAATCAACATATCATCCACATATAGCAGAAGGATGATAAAGTCACCATCAGAAAATCTTTGTACAAACACACAGTGATCTGAAGAAGTCTTCTTGTAGCCTTGCTTCCCCATAACAGACTCAAACTTCTTGTACCACTGTCTGGGAGCTTGCTTCAATCCATAGAGACTCTTCTTGAGTTTGCATACAAGATTTTCTTTACCTTTTGCCTTGAAGCCTTCAGGTTGTTCCATATAAATCTCCTCTTCTAAATCACCATGAAGAAAAGCAGTCTTCACATCCATCTGCTCAATCTCCAAATCAAGACTAGCAGTCAAACCAAGAACTGTCCGAATGGAGGACATTTTCACGACAGGAGAAAATATTTCGTCAAAGTCAATACCTTTCCTTTGACCAAATCCCTTAACAACCAATCTAGCTTTGTATCTGGGCTTCAAGCTGTGTTCTTCGGCTTTAACTTTGAACACCCACTTGTTCTTCAAAGCTCTCATGCCCTTAGGCAAGTTCACCAACTCATAAGTATGGTTCTCACGCAGAGATTTCATCTCATCTTGCATGGCTTCAATCCATTGATCCTTGTGCTCATCTTCCATGGCCTCCTCATAACATTCAGGTTCTCCCCCATCAGTGAGTAATACATACTCATTAGGTGAATAACGGGAAGAAGGAACATGCTGTCTAGTAGACCTTCTAAGTGGAATATCTGACTCATCCACGACTTCATGAGTAGGAGCATCTACTTCATCAATAGCAGCATCGTTATCATCATCAACATGCTGATCTGGAACATGATTCTGGGCATCACCATCGTCATCGAGCCCACCAACTTCATCAGCATTTGTATGAGGAACTTGATCAAGATTAACTAAACCTTCAGAACTTGAAGATTTTATCTTCTCCGCTTTGTTAATATCTTCAATGGTTTGATCCTCCATGAAGATAACATCACGGCTTCTCACAACCTTCTTCTCAATTGGATCATATAGCCTGTAACCAAACTCATCAAGGCCATAACCAATGAAGATGCACTGCCTTGTCTTGGCAGTTAATTTCGACCTTTCATCTTTAGGCACATGTACAAAAGCTTTACAACCAAACACTTTCAAGTGGTCATAGGAAACATCCTTTCCATACCAAACTCTGTTTGGAACATCACTTTGCAAAGCAACCGCAGGGGATAGATTAATAACATGTGCAGCGGTCAATAAAGCCTCACCCCAAAAGGAATTCGGCAACTTTGCTTCAGAAAGCAAACATCTGACTCTTTCCATCAAGGTCCTGTTCATCCTCTCTGCTAAACCATTAAGCTGAGGAGTCTTAGGAGGAGTCTTCTGGTGTCTGATACCCTGTTGCTTGCAGTATTCGTCAAACGGTCCACAATATTCACCACCGTTATCAGTACGAATACACTTCAGCTTCTTTCCAATTTCTCTTTCAACTGAGGCCTGAAACTGCTTAAAGACACCCAACACTTGATCTTTAGTCTTTAAGACGTAGACCCAAAGTTTCCTTGAGCAATCATCAATAAAGGTAGCAAAATAAAGTGCACCACCCAAAGTCCTTGTCTTCATTGGACCACATAAATCTGAATGCACCAACTCAAGCAACTCTGTCTTTCTTGAAGGAGGATGAGACTTGAAAGAAACTCTATTTTGTTTTCCAGCCAAGCAGTGCTCACACTTTTCTAATTTAGCACTTTCGAAATTTGACAATAATTTCTTTTTGGCCAGAACATTTAGTCCTTTCTCGCTAATGTGGCTAAGCCTCTTATGCCATAACGTTGAAGAGCTATTGCTCTCAACTGCATTCACCATATCAACACAGGTAGAGGCCGTAGTCCAGTATAGACCACGACGCTTTTCGCCACGAGCCACAATCATGGAACCTTTAGTAAGCTTCCACTTTCCAGCACCATTGGTACTGACATATCCCTCATCATCCAAAACACCAACAGAGATCAAGTGCAAACGAACATCAGGTGCATGCTTTACATTGTTTAAAACTAGTTTAGTTCCAATACTAGTTTTCAAACAAATCGTTCCAACACCAGCCACCCTGGATACAGTCTCATTACCCATACTCAAAGTTCCAAAGTCACCCGGAGTATAGGATGAGAAAAATTCCTTCCTTGATGTCACATGAGATGCGGCACCACTGTCCACAACCCAGCTTGACTCATCACAAGCAATATTTATCAGATCCGCATCAAGGACAGTAACAAGATCTTCTGTAGTGACAGCGGCAACACGATTGCCATCTTCTTTCTTTTCCTCCTTTTCTCTATTCTCTTTTTTCAAAATCCGGCAGAACTTCTTTGTGTGCCCTTTTTTCCCGCAATGATAGCAGTCAATATCTTTAAGTCTGCTTCTGGATTTGCTTCTATGATGTTCTCTATTTTGAGAACCACGATTCTTGCCTCTCCCCCTAGTGTCAGTCACCAAGACATCTGATGAGGAGGAACCTTGAGATTTTCTTCTCATCTCTTCATTTAAAAGACTGCTCTTGGCAAGATCCATAGAGATCACACCATCCGGAGCAGAATTTGATAATGAAGTTCTAATAATTTCCCAAGAATCTGGTAGGGAACCAAGTAGAAATAAGCCTTGAATTTCTTCATCAAAATTAATACCCATAGCAGATAACTGGTTCATGATCCCCTGAAAAATATTCAGATGATCTGTCATTGCGGAACCATCGTGGTATTTTAAACCCAGCATTTGCTTTATCAGAAACATCTTGTTATTACCAGTTTTTCGAGCATACAAACTTTCAAGATGCTCCCATAGGGTCCGAGCATGTGTCTCTCCAGAAATATGGTTCAACACATTATCGTCAACCCACTGTCTAATAAAGCCGCAAACCTGCCGATGCAACAAATTCCACTCTTCATCTGATTTATTATCAGGCTTTTTATTTCCAAAGACAGGTTGATGAAAATTCTTGACATAGAGCAAATCTTCCATTTTGCCCTTCCAAATGGCATAATTTACGCCACTCAAAGTAACCATTCTACTAGTGTTGGCTTCCATCGTTTATCACAAATACAAATATTATTTTATTCGAAGACCAAAGTAATTCTTTTCTGATGTGGAAGTTCAGACTGTGCTGCAACCACAGAGCATACTCAGACAGAACCTTGGCTCTGATACCACTTGATGGGAATAAAATAGACCCGCAAAAATAATATTCACGGTATTAGTGATAAACGCGGAACACTAACTTATGGTTAAATCAGCAAGAATAAAATGCAGCAATAATGACACCAAGATTTTATGTGGAAACCCTTCTGAATAAGGGAAAAACCACGGCCAAGAGGAGCAGCTGATATCACTATAGAGGAATTTTACACTGTGTAGTAACGAGTACAAATACTCCTAAGACCACTACACCCTCAAAAGAAATAACACTCTTTTGATTTTCCCACCTCACTACAATATCACTCACACTCTATTTTTCTTCACAGACTATTTTCTTACAGTCTATGGAATACCTCACTTTTGCTCTCACTCAGATGTATTGTCTGAGATTTTGGTGTGTTACAAATGAACCATAAGCTGCCTATTTATAGGAATGAATTTCCTATGGTGAGGTAAGCGCTTACATCACGATTATGATGAGGTAAGCGCTTACATCATGAAAATGTGAACAAAGAAATTAGCTTGTTAGCCAAGTCCACAATTGTTGCCAATGTATAATTTGTCAAAGGAAGAAAAATCTTCCTTTCTTAAAATATGGGATAGGGGACTGGACCCCACATATTAGTAGTATAAGCTTTTCCGAATAGATTTGTTTTCCCTTTTAATCATTGGGTATTCGAAGTCTACTGATTGGATTCGTGTGGTGGAGAAAATACAACCTGATAGAAGAGTTCGCTCTGCTGCGTAAGATCCTTGAGTCAACTACGACTATCGTAATTAAGGGGGTGAAAGAGCTTCCTCAAAGGAACCTTTTGGTGGCCGCTCTCTTCCTTGTGATATGGGAAGTATTTATTCGGGTGAGGCTCTTGACTGAGGCTAACTATAGGGTTAAGGACGGATGTAAAGTGTAAGTTAGTAGTTCATTAGAATTCAATAACTTTGGCTCGAACCTTTTATATTATATGTGTTAAAAAATTCATTAGAAGTACAAATAAGTGATTTCAAACCAGCAAATCAGATGAGGTGTGGTAGAATGAATCCGCTCTTAAAAGGGTGTATTTCAAGGATAATACTTAACAAAATGAATATGTTTTGGGATGTTAAGACACTAATGATACTTCCTGAATTACTCCTAGTGATGATGAGCAGGGTACAGTAGTTTTGACCTTTTGGATAAGTAAGAACAGAGATTAATAGGTTCTTCAATTAAGCCCATTTTCAATTATTACTTGTAAGTTGCTTACCTCTGTTTGCAAGTTTCTTTGATTAGTTGAAACTACTATCACCACCCTAAAAAGTTCTAAGAGTTTGTTAATATTTTTTCCTATTTAACCAAAAGGAGGTAAATATTGCAGGACTACAATGCCACGGTAGAATTTTACTGGGCCCCATATCTTGTGGAGTCAAACACAGATGATCCAGCATTGCATAGCATTTTGACCAGAATCATCATGCCTGAATCAATTGAAAAACATGGGAATAACTGGAAGAATGTAGACTATCTCATCTTCAATACTTACATTTGGTGGATGAATCCAGGTGGCACCATGAATTTTCTGTAAGTAACATTAGTAAAGCCAAAACAAAAAAAAAAAAAAGGGCTAATACTACTTTCGGTCCCACCGTTATTACTTATTAGTAGTAAACATACATCTTTAATTCCTTTGCTTGTGAATATTTACAAATTTGTCATAGTTATCAACCGTTCAATATTTTCATATAGACGAGGATCATTTGATGAAGGATCGACAGAATATGATGAAACAGAGAAGACAATAGCTTATAGAAAGGTATTGACAACATGGTCCCAATGGGTGGAAAACAATGTGGATCCCAATCGGACACAAGTCTTCTTCATGAGCATGTCACCAATGCATATCAAGTAATCCTCTATTTCCCTTGTGTTGTGCTACTTTTGGCTTTGAGCAATATTCTCATTTAGGAATTTACTTATAAACAATAACAATGTAAAAACTTTCACATTTTTAGTATAATTTAACTTGTGATGGTAGGCAATCACCCTGTCTTGTCTTTTAGGTTACTGATTTCATCTTTATTGTTTATTGGCTACAGTTAGCATTTATCTGACCTGATAGTATAAGACATCGTTTACACAAGTAATGTATTAGTTAAACTACCAGGTCACTTAGTAGGTAATTACATGTAAATTTCATGATAAATATTAATCCCGTGTCCCAATTTATTTGATGTCACTTTGACTAGGCATGCAGTTTAAGAAAGAAAGACTTTCGAAACTTGTGGTATAAAACAAGTATATAGATATTTATATTGACCGTAAACCATCTCATTACGGATAAAAATGTGAAGGTTAAAGTTAAGCCATTCCTAAATATAGAAATGTGTCATATTTCTTTTTGGTAATTCAGTTATAAAATAATGACTTACATGCTGTCATTGGTTAAATTCTTTCTTTTAATTCTTGGTTGATGAAAAAGTAAACTAATAATGGTTGCATATATGGAAATGCATGAAACAGGAGTGCGGATTGGAACAATCCGAATGGGATAAAATGTGCAAAGGAAACAACACCAGTACTGAACATGTCAATGCCACTAAATGTTGGGACAGATAAGAAGCTATTTGCTATAGCATCAAATGTGACTCAATCAATGAAAATTCCTGTATATTTCATGAATATCACAAGTCTATCAGAGTATAGAAAAGATGCACACACTTCCATCTACACAATTCGACAAGGAAAAATGCTCACATCACAACAGCAAACTGATCCAGCTATGTATGCTGATTGTCTTCATTGGTGCCTCCCGGGATTGCCAGACACGTGGAACGAATTTTTGTATACTCGTATACTGTCCCGTTCTTGATATTCGAGAGAATAGTGAGAATTGAACCCGCACTTATTGTGTGTGAAACTCCTCCAAAATGTCGCTGGAATGAGTTTCCATGGACTCGTATATTGTCCAGTTCGTGACAGTATGTAATCGGAGAATAGTCGTGGTTTTATACTTGGTAGTAATTGGTTTAGAGTTGGGGATTAAGTTCTTGTGCTCCTTTGGGCCATTTCCTTTAGCCCACTAGACTATTGGAGAGTCTACAAATTGCAGAAAATACCTAGGATGACCAAATTGTATAATGAATTTCTCTTTTTCTTTTCAAAGGAAATAAATGATGGATGCAAATTGTAAGTATATATGTAGCTGAGCCAGAAACTTGAGTCCTGTTTTCATTTTATGTGAAATGTTTTTTATTAAATTTCTATTGTGCTTATTGGTTTCGATCATCGGGTTCTATATTAAGTCATATATACATAGAAATTGTTGCCAGACCGTCTTGGCTACAAACTTATTTGACATGTTATACAGAGCTATAATAAGGAAAAAGAAAAAGGGTGTTATTTATTTTGTTTGGTGATAAAACAAATTATAAGAAAATAATAAAACAAATTAAAACTTGGCAAGAGTTGAACGGATTGAGAAATGACCCAAGTAACTTTTAGGTAGAGTTGGACAATGATTCATTTATTGATTCGACATATTTTAACTCATCTAAATTCAACCCGAACCAATTCTCCGACCTAGTAATAAGGTATCTATCAATCATATTGACAAGGGACACACGTGATACAATAATTATTTTCATATACCCCAACTAGCCCTTCAACTCGTGACATTGGCTCGTGCATTTTTTTTTTTTGGGTATTTATACGTTTTAGTATATAATTATAACTTTTTTGAGAGAAGATACAACAGTACTTACTACTGAACGATCACACAACAATCAACATTTCATGTCTACATTAATTCTTCAGTGAGGAAAAGGAAAAATGTGATATGTTTGTGATCCTCTATTGTATATTAATCTATGTCAGACTAGGAAATTACACCCAATGACATCGGAAATGAGTGTATTTGAACTTTTGACCCCACTTGCTTTACAGGTAAACCTTCAAGCTCAAAATTCAAAAGTTTCTTAAACTTGAAATTTTGCCCATGGAGCAAGCAGGGTTAAACCAAAATATAAATCACCCATGCCAGACTGCACGAGTTATGGTCAAAATTTGATTAGCCCATGGCCAATTATATTGGGCTAGTTTCTGATATCCTATACACAGCAATGTCTAAGTCCTGTCTTGTTGGGTTGCTGGATATATATCTGATTTGTTTAAAAACAAATTCTGGCCAAGTGATTGTTACCAAAAGTAATAAAAAACTATTTTTGATTTTCTATAGAAACTGTTGGATGGTCTTGGTGCCAGAGAACGCAAAAGAGTAGGTTCAAAACAAACGTATTAACAAGATTAAAATATATTTCAACTAGATTACCAAAAAAAAAATAAAAATTCAACTAGATGTAAGATATATGGATCTTTTTCTACCTATCGGGCTTTACCTTCAGTTAGATTTGCATTGATTAAAAAAATTGTATCTCTTTTGAATAATTTTTGTTTCATGTGATTTTAGGTTTATCTTGTACTTTTTTAAGACATTCACTCACCCTAGTTTCATTCCTACGACTGGTGTATTTGTAGATCGACGAAAGACATAACCAAGCCATCTTAAGCGACCTTCTCTCATTTTATTCTCAATTGCGTGCTACTCGCACCTTCTGATGAATGTGTTTTTTTTTTAATCTTAATGTATGACGACATATCCATCTTAGGATTATTTTAAGGCTAGTTGAATCTTTTTCTTCACCCGGTGTTCAGGGGCGGATCTAGGGCCCGCTGAGGGTGTTCACCCGAACACCCTCGATAAAAAATTACACCGTATATATAAGGTATTTTTTCATTTTTTATGTACATATATAGATTTTGAACACCCTAAAAACAAGAAAAGAAGTTGGTTAAGTGGTCTAGAGTGTTCAAAATTTACCTTGAGGTTCCAAGTTCAAATCTCCTGCCGCTGCCGGTGTTGCATACCATTTTGGGTCCGACTAATTGGGATTCACGCATCGAAATTAAAAAAATATTTTATCACTTAATGCAACCTTTAGTGGTAGGCTTGCTTGATCTAATAACACATCATGACTCAAAATCATTTCATAACTATGCAAATCATTTCATAACTATGCATAACCAAAATAAAATTGTTTAAAAGGAAACTATTTCTTGTTTTAATTGTAATCTTAACTTTTACCTTCCTTTTTTCTTTTCATTTTCCAATTAGATTGACTTAACAAGAGGATACTATGATGCTGGAGACAACGTGAAGTTAGGATTTCCAATGGCATTCATAGTAACAATGCTATAATGGAGCATAATCAAATTCCAACACCAATTAATATCCAAAAACGAATTTAAAAATGCAGTGAGTGCAATCAAATTAAATGGGGAACTGATTACTTCATAAAAGCACATAAAGAGCTTCATGTTTTACACGGCGAAAACGGAGATGGAAATTCCGATCATCAGTGCTGGGAGAGGCCTGAAGATATGACAACTCCAAAGAATGCTTATAAAATTGATGAGCAATATCTTGGCTCCGACCTTCCTGGTGAAACGGCCGCAACACTGACTGCTGCGGCCGTTGCTTTTAGCAGGTCGGACCCGCGTTATTCAAAGGAGCTTCTTACTCATGCCAAAGAGGTAACAACTAAGCTCTTACTAATATTTGGATTTAGGTTATATGTACTGACTTGTGTAAAAAAAATTAAACCTAATAACTATAACACGCTACTTACTATTATTATTTAATATAATGATTTAAAGTTATATGTGCTTATAGTGTAAGAGATATTTACACAATCAGTTCATGTATGAAGTAATTAATAGTAACATGTAAAAATTTTAAGTTAAGCATTAATAATAATGTGAGCCGGAATTTTAACCGGGGAATTCAGAAAATACTATACTAGAAGTTTTCTTTATACAGAGAGGAATAAACAAAGTTAGATAATATAGTATCTTTTACTTATATATACTGTGTAATTTTTTTATGAAAGAGTTTTCAACCTTGTAAAATGATAACTAATATGCTATGAGGAATATAACTTTATACTGACATTACATATAACTTAATTCCGAAACTAAATAATAATCTAATTTAAATAAAGGGTGCTTGTCTTCCTGATTTTGACCCAAAAATGAGGAATTAGTTTTTGGTAGTTTATTTATGATTGTGGAAATTGGTTAGGTAACAAATAATAACAAAACAACTTTTTTCTTAGGGAAAACAGCTCAGCAATTTCTTTTTTGGGGCTTCCTGCTGTTTTTGTTTTAGATTTGCTTGCAAAAAAAAAAAAAAAGAGGATATTTTTCAAAAACAATTGCTCCTGATACATTTTTCTCAATAAATAAGCATAACAATTATTATAATAATGAGTCGTAATCTTAATATCCGTGTAAACTAAATCTATTGAGTTCGTTGCTTTTCATATACGTAAGAAAGATGAAAGGTTTGATTAATTATTTACATTAAAATTATTACTGATAACTATTGAAGATATCAATTTAAATTAATTAGTTAATTACATCAGAGTCAGTTAGTTAGCTAATGATTAGAGTCTGCTAGTTAGTTTAGGAACTAGTTAGTTATGCTTAGTTGTTGACAGCTGTAAAGTGAGTTGTGCAAGTGTATATAACTTTCAATTAGTGGAAATAAACATTTGAGTTCTCACTTTCACAAAATTCAGATTTTTGTTCCACACTTTCTCTCTCTTCACATGAACTCCATCGCCATTGTTGGAGCTTGAGTTTTCTTCTCCAAATCAATTCATCAAAGTTTAATATGGTATCAGAGCCTATTGGCTGTTTCGATTGATTCTGTGATTCCGCAATTCAGTTTTGTTGCACTTACATTCATACTTTTTCATTCGTTTGTTCTTCGATTAACTCATCGAAATTTCGATTATCGAAAATTTTGTTGCATCGCATCTCAACAAAATTCAATTCCAAAATTTCAATTAGTAGCAACTGATTCATCATTTTCCTCTAAATCTCAGTTTCAATTTCAATTTCGAGTTTCAGTGCAGATCGATTCTAGTTCCTAGTCTATGTTAATTGACCTAATTCTCAATTTCTTTGAATCTCAACATAGATCGATTATGGTTTTCAATTCGTGTTGGCTGACCTAATTCTCAATCTTTTGAGTTTCAATTTTGATTAATCTGATCTCATTCCAAATGGCAAATGGAGATAACACAAACGAGGCCAGTACTTCCAATAGAGATACATGAAGTCCTCTCTATGTGCACCCTTCAGATAGTGCTGGTGTGATGTTAGTACCAGTTCCGTTTGATGGAGTAGGATACAAGTCTTGGAGAAGAAGCGTACTTCGAGCTTTATCAGTGAAAAACAGATTAGGGTTCATCAATGGTGAATGTAAGAAACCTGATACAAATTCAACTGAATTTCGCCAATGGGAAAGGTGCGACGACATGGTGACATCATAGATATTGAATTGTTTGTCTAAAGAAATTTCAGACAGTGTTGAGTATGTTAATTGCTCTGCAGAACTGTGGACTGAATTGGAAGATAGGTACGACCAAACAAATAGGGCAAAATTATATTAAATCCAAAAGGAAATAAATGACCTGATACAAGGAACCTTAAATATCAATACCTACTACACAAGGATAAAAAGGTTGTGGGAAGAACTGAGCACACTGAGTGCCAAAAACCAGTGAAAATGTCAATGTACATGTGGAGCAAAGGAAAGCTTTCACAAAGCAGAACATGGCAGACGTTTGATTCAATTCCTTATGGGATTGAATGAGGTATATACTGTAGTGAGAGGAAGTATTCTTATGATGAATCCTCTCCCATCCATGGCACAAACATTTTCCATATTGATTTAGGAGGAAAAACAAAGAGAATTTAGGCCTAACAATCGACTGGAAATTGGATCAACTTCATTGAATGCATCTACTGTGAACTATAGAAATTCATCTGGAAGGAACTTTAGAACAAATTATATAGGAAAGAACAACCACTCAGGATTCAACCATCCATCAAGAAACAATAGTTACTCAGGAAACAACAACTACTCAAGCAACAATAGAATTGACTTATTTTGTGAATTCTGCAAAAGACCAGGACATACCAAAGACAAATGCTACAAACTGCATTGGTATCCTAATAACAACCATAGCAACAATCCACAAGGCAACTACCAAAGCTATCCACAAACCAATAACCAGTATTCTAGCTTTGATAAAGGGAAGAGAGTTGCAGCTAATGCACATGAGGATCTGACATCCACTTATGGAGAGGAATATCCAAGAAATGATACTCAGAGTGCTAACCATCAGAATTCCAAATTGAAAAAGGAACAATATGAACAAATCATAAGTATGCTGAAACATTTCCAAGTTGAGAACACTGGAGAAGATCAGAATAATGACTCTAATGTCAATGCTGGTTCTGCCAACTTTACAGGTATTGTAGTCTGTACTTCTTCTATTGATTTTGACAAACCTTCATGTAAATGCTTTGAATCAAAAGCTTACTTGTGGATCATAGACTTGAGGGCATCCAATCACATGAATTTTAACAAAGCCTCCTTAACCAACATTACAACCTTACCTTATCCCATACTAGTGTCTTTCCCAAATGGATACAAAGTTAAAGTGACACAGTTTGGTGATGTGACAATTACACCTAGAATCATGATACATAAAGTGTTATATGTGCCTTGTTTCAAGTACAATCTTGTTTCAGTTCATTCTTTGACATTTTCCTTAAAATGCATGGTTCTCTTTACTAATGCATTATGTCTATTTCAGGGCCCTTTTGATGAAGAGGCCTCAGGTGATTGGTAGTAGCAGAGATGGACTCTACTTTCTTTGTTCCATATGTCTCAAGTGTAATGTTGGTAGTGCTACTAATGTGATTTCTGTTTGTTGTTGTTTTCCTGGTAGTGACTCCTCTCTTGTTAGAAAGAAGCTTAACAATGTAAATAGTGGCAGCAACATGTTCACTAGGAACAGAATCCTCATTTCCCCTCCATATGTTTCATATTCATCCCTTTATGTATATATTTCCACTTTTCACAATAATAAAACTGATGAGTCTGCCAATGATTCTTGTTTGTTTGTCGACAACAACTCTTGTCTGACTGTTAGCAAGAATCCTTGTTTGTCTGATAGTAATAATTCCTACTTGTCTATCAATAGCAATGTGGACTTAATGTGGCATAGCAGACTTGGCCATGTGCCCTTTGTTAAAATGAGAGGTATTTCCACGTTACCAGTGAAATTCTCACCAAGACAACCATTTTTACGCACCATATGTCCCATGGCAAGACAAACCAGACTTCCCTTCAAACAAAGTACCACCTTTACACACAATATCTTTGAATTGCTTCACATTGACTTATGGGGGGCCCCTACCATGTAATTACACATGACAACTATAAATATTTCCTCACCTTGGTAGATGACTTTAGCAGATGCACATGGACACATCTGCTTAGCACCAAGAGTAATGCTCTCCAAGTCTTAAAGGCCTTCACCATTATGGTAGAAAATTAGTTTAACACCTCCATTAAAACCATCAGATCAGACAATGGCCTTGAATTCACTAGTAATGAAGCCAATCAATTCTTTCAAACCAAAGGTATACTTCATCAGAAAAGTTTCCCTTATACACCACAACAAAACAGTGTGGTGGAAAGAAAGCATAAACACTTGCTTGAAACTGCCAGAGCACTTTTGTTTCAGTCCAAATTGCCCTTGAAATATTGGGGAGAGTGCATACTGACAGCTATTCATCTTATAAATAGACTCCCATCAACCCAATTGAAGAATAAGTCCCCTTATGAACTTCTGTACAAAATAAAACCAGACTATTCTCACCAAAAAACCTTTGGATGTCTATGCTATCCAACTGTGCCAAAGGTGCATAGAGACAAGTTTTAACCAAGAACCACAACTCACATATTTGTGGGATATCCTTATGGCATAAAGGGCTACAAGGTGCTGAGTCTTGCCACAAAAAGATTACATGTTTCTAGAGATGTGGTGTTTCATGATTTTGTCTTCTTTTCACTCTTTTATCTAATAATGTATCTTTTCCTGCTGTTCTTAAGTCTGTAGTGTTTGATGATTTCTCTAAAAGTGCTGAAACAAGACCTCAAAATACCCTAATTAATGATACTAGAAATGCAGTTGTCACTGAACCTGATATGCCACTTGACTCATCCCAACAAGCACCTCCATTTCCCATTTCCCATTCACCACCTCCTGCTCATCCCTCATCACCACCATCACCAATCCCATCTCCTATTTTCCACCCACCAGCTCAACCTTCATCCATGGTTCCACAGAGAACTTCACAGAGACCTAATAAACCACCTGAACACCTAAAATATTACATTTGCAACATTCCCACATTAAAGCCAAATGCCTCCAGTTTTTTCCTCTATGCCTTATTTTCAAAACACCACCATCTTGCTCGTGATGCACTAACCCCTACTAGTCAGCTTCTTGTTCAAAGTGTTTGTCATGATAATAAGCTTTCATCATATGAAGAAGCAGCTTTGAACCCTGCCTGGCAAGCTGCTATGTCACAATAATTTAAGGCCCTCTATGCAAACAACACTTGGGATCTTGTACAGTTACCAGTAGGGAAACAAGTTATTGGTTGCAAGTGGGTTTACAAAGTCAAACATAGAGCAGATGGAAGCATAGAGAGATTTAAGGCCAGATTGGTAGTAAAAGGGTACACTCACCAGGTTGGTATTGACTACATAGAAACATATTCTCCAGTAGTCAAGATGACTATTGTTAGAACTTTAGTAGCTTGTGCAGTCAAGAAGGGTTGGGACATGTTTCAACTTGATGTCAACAATACATTTCTTCATGGAGATCTCCATGAAGAAGTGTATATGACGGTGACCCAAGGTTTAGATGTAACTAACACCACCTTAGTATGCAAACTCAATAAATCGTTCTATGGACTGAAGTAAGCAAGTAGGCAATGGTATGCCAAGTTGACTGAAGCATTGTCCTTCAGAGGTTATCAACATTCTCATCATGATTATTCTTTGTTCTACAAGAAAAATGGTTCTTTGATGGTGTTTGTAGCTGTGTATGTTGATGATGTCATTCTAACTGGAACAAACTCTGCAGAAATCACAAATCTCAAGCTATACTTGCATGACACATTCAAGAGTAAAGACCTTAGGAAATTGCACTACTTCTTGGGTATTGAAATTCTGCACACTGAGGGGGGGGGGGTGTGTGTTAGGGGCATCATTTTCCAGAGGAAGTTAGTTCTTGACTTACTCAAAGAATATGAAAGCATCACCCTTGGCCCTTTCTCTTAACCTCTTGATCCCATTATGAAGCTCAAGGCCAAGGAGGGGACACCATGACTGATCCAACATACTACAGAAAATTGATAGGTAAGCTTAAGAAGTAAGAGACTGTCTCTTTGTCCTCAGCAGAGGCAGAGTACAGATCATTGAGAAAAGTTGTGGGTGCGCTAGTATGGTTGCAGAGACTGTTCAATGAACTAACTATTTGCTGTCCATCTCCTATTGCTGTGTGTTGTGACAGTCAATCAGCACTTCACATAGCTAGAAATCCTGTCTTTCATGAGCGTACCAAACACATAGAGGTGGATTATCACTTTGTTAGGGATAAGCTACATGAGGGGCTCATTTCCTTGCATCACATTGCCAGTATTGATTAGTTAGTAGACATTATCACAAAGGCTCTAACTGGGATCAAACACTCAATGATGCTAAGCAAGTTGGTTGTGAAATCATCACCACCAACTTGAGGAAGGGTATTGAAGATATCAGTTTAAATTAATTAGTTAATTACATCAGAGTCAATTAGTTAGCTAATGATTAGAGTCTGTTAGTTAGTTTAGGAACTAGTTAGTTATGCTTAGTTGTTGACAACTGTAAAGTGAGCTGTACATGTATATATAACTTTCAGTTAGTAGAAATAAACATTTGAGTTCTCACTTTCACAAATTCAGATTTTTGTTCCACACTTTCTCTCTCTTCACATGAACTCCATTGCACTGTAACAACCATTGTTGTAGCTCGAGTTTTCTTCTCCAAATCAATTCATCTAAGTTTAATAGTGACTGTTGTGTGAATGTATTATTTTGACCTATTTTTAGAGTCACATGTAATTGATTCATTATGCAATTTTGTGCATTTATTTGAGTTTGCTAAAAAGTTCCCAGGCCAGTTTGTGGCGGGTCAATTCTATAGTTGCTCTGGTTATGAGGTAAAATACATGCATACAACTCCCTCAATCTCAATTTATATATATATGACGTTGTTTGACTTGGCATACAATTTAATAAAGAAAATAAGGATTTTGAAATATATGATCTAAAATAAATTATAAATATTTGTGTGTCTATTGATTATTTCATTGAGATCAAATGAAATTTTAAACTTAAATTATTAAGACAGACTAAAAAGAAAACTATATTATGAAAAGTTGTGTTGTCTCGTTAATAACGTCAAACAATAGAATGGAGGTCTGTGAAGTGAAATTTTGCAATACCAGACTAGCATTTCTGTTGCAGGTCAATTTCGCAGTACTCCTGTTATGCGGTAAGATTAGTGTATACTAATCCCTCAATCTCAATTTATATAGCAGTGATTTGACTTGCATAAAATTTAATAAAGAAAATAAGGCTTTTAAACATGTGATCTAAAACAAATCATCAAAAGGCACGGGTAAATTTCAGAGATGGACACTTAACTATCACTTTTTTTCCACACAAGTCACTTAACTATCGTTTCTAACACAAAAGTTACTTAACTATCGTTTCTAACACAAAAGTCACTTAACTTTTAAGTGTATTAACATAAAAGTCACTAAACCACTTTCCGGTGTCACTAGATCACTTTACGGTGAATAGGTTAGCTTTTACCCTTTTTTTTTTTTTTGAAAAAAAAAATCTAATAAAATAAAATTACTCCAATGCGTTTCCTTTCTTCCCTTATATTTGGGATAGTGTGATTACGCTACTCGGAAAATCTAGTAGCTATTGGATGAGCAAATGTTGAAAATAATACTGCTCCCTCGGTCCAGTATTTTAAAAATACATTTTCACTTTTATTTATAATTTGGCATATCAAGAGAAGACCAATTTTTTTTTTCATGTTTTACCCATAGTATTAATTATTCATTTCAAATCATTTTTCAAGTTCATTAAAATGATACAACAATTAATATGAGTATCATGCTCTTCATTTATTATTTATTAAGGGGTATGCAAAGTCCTTAATGGACAAGTAAGTGATGGAGGGATTAAGATATTTTATATGTCCAGTTTCTTTATGCCAAGTTCGTGCTTGTAGAAGATCAATGTTAATAGAACTATTTCTAAGCACTTATCCAATATTCAAATTCATATCTCGCATGCAAATTCTAATTACCAGAATTCCTAACCACGGTAAATAACCGTCGATATTTGGGTGTCAAACTAAATTCTTGAAGTTGGACTTGCTAAACCTATTGAAATGCCGATATAGACTTCTTACACGTGATTGGTAAGCTAAAGATCGATTTTGGTTCTAGGCAAAGATCCTTTAGTAGCACTTCTGGTCCCAATTAATTGAATGTAGTGTATATGAATACGTATATGAATTCATAAAAGATGTGCTAAAAAAGGGTGTACGATGCGACTTACTCTCCAGAGTCCAGAACATAGAACAAGAGGAAGTACGGTCCAAGGCATCCTATATATATATATATATATATATATATATATATATATATATATATATATTAAGTGCACACATATCTGATGAGTTATGATATGTCGTAGTTTTGATAATGTGAAAAACACCAAAAGGACCAGCTCCTTGATCAGGTCCCCTGAGCACTATACAAAACATGACAGCTGGTAAAGTTGTTGCACTGTTCTGGCAGAACTGCAGCAGCACAACTGTATGTATGGTAGGAGCTACTAGCCCTTGGAAAGCCACCATCCATGGTCACATGGTTCTCAGATGCTCTCTATATTGGTCTTATATATATACAACATGTTGGGATAAGTTTGACCTAACACTTGAAAAACCTAAAAATCCAATTCATACAAGTGCAGCTGCCACAACCCTCTCAAGGTGCTCTCAAGAACAAAGCTCCAACAATCAGAAGGACCATTTCCCCCACTAAAGATGCTTTAGGTCCTTAGTTTGTTGAGAGTCTTTGTCTTTTGTTCTATAAAATTGTAAACCTACTCTTCTCTTTTAAGAAGCTGTTTGTAAGGGGTTGAATTCTCAAAGGTTTCTTGTAGGAAGTTTATCTTCACAAGTTTTTGAGTGGTACACTAGGCTAGAGTTAGTCTAGGTGTATTAATTTGAATTCTTAGAAGTTGTTTGTAGGCTGTTTACCTACTTTAGCTTTTGGGTGATACACTTGTCTAGAGGTAACCAAGGAGTATTAGGTTGCTTGACTAGAGGTAGTCAAGAGTTGCTTACAATATAGTCATTGTAAGGGAGAAGAATTACAAGTTTAATTCCTAGGTTGCAATAGGTTGTAATCTGAATATTGCTTAGTTTAGTGAAGTTGGAAATCCTACTAGGGTGGGTCATGGTTTTTAATCCCTTGAGTAAGGAGTTTTCCACGTAAATATCTTGTCTTATTTACTTTCTGCCATTATATGTGGAAATATCTTAGGGACCAGGTCCCTTAGACTGTTTTAGTAAACTCTCAGATGGTGAACACTAAAAGGGTGAACTCATAGGTTCTATCAGTTGGTATCAGAGCAAGTTCTTTCTAAAAGGGTAATAACTAGAAATGATCCTTGTCATGGCTAGTTCACCAAACATGGAGAAAGCAAAATTTATCACAAGACCACCAATGTTCAACGAAAAATATTATGAATGGTGGAAGGCAAGGATGTGGGATTTTATCTTGACAGAGGACCCTGAATTGTGGTGCATTATTTGATGGTCCTCATGTTTCTGTCAAGGATTATGAGGCTGAAGAAAAAATAGATCCAAAAGAAAAGAAGAAACTCAGTGATGCTGATGAAGGAGCCATACGAAAGGATCTCAAAGCCAAGAAAATCCTTATTCGCAGTTTTGGGTCAGAAGAATATAATTTCATTGCCTTCTGCAAAACAGCAAAGGAAATATGGGATGTTCTCAAAAAGTCTATGAAGAATCTAGCAGAACAAAGCATCTTAAAATTGAGATGCTTACCATAAAGTATAACTTCCTCAAAATGAAGGAAAGTGATTTTGTTCATGATATGTACACTAGATTCTCCTCCATCATTGAAGAACTTCTTCCCTTGATAGAGTCATTAAGGAGCATCTCTTAGTTCGCAAACTGCTGAGGGCTCTGCCAACTTCATGGAAAGTGAATGCGTGCACTATTCTTGAATCCTTGGATCTGGTAGAACTGACACTCGATGAACTGATCAATGACCTCAAGATCTATGAGTTAAGAAAAAGAAATGAAGAAATCAAAAACCAAAGATGGAAGAAGAAGAAGAAGAAGAAGAAGAAGAAGAAGAAGAAGAAGAAGAAGAAGAAGAAGAAGAAGAAGAAGAAGAAGAAGAAGAAGAAGAAGAAAGGTGTTAAATCAGAAGAGAAGAGTGACTCAAGTGGAGATGAGTTTGAAATGTTGCACATCACTAAAGGTCTGTCAAAGTTAGGAAGCAGCATCAGAAATATGGAAGAAGAAAAAGAGTAGTACGTGGTCCCCGAGGACAAGCTCAACTCAAAAACGGAAGTCGACACCTTGGTTGAAGAAGTTTTAGCTGATTGGGAAGATTCCTCTGATGAATCTAAAAATGGTAAGGATACAAGAGAGACATCCATGATGAACACTGATAATGAAGATTCAGGATATAACTCTAACTTTGCCCTGATGGAAATATTAGAAGATCACAAGGAAGAGAAATATATATATCTGGACCTGAAGGATGGCGTTGGAATCATTATGATCATGCTGGTCATTCTGAGGATTTGAGCAAAGACAAAGGTCAGTCATCACAGAGAAACAGAGAGAATGTTGAAAGCAAACCAAGACGTGAATGACCTGTTCCTAAAATAAAGAAGAGTTGTTACCTGCATGGACAAGAAGACATCTAGTTCATCCATTCTATCATTACTTGGGACCTAAGCTGATTTGGTATCCTAAGTTTTGTAAGTAATTGGAGAAATGGTCTGGAGTGAGAAAGGAGTAGTCAACAATTGGTGAATATGACTGCTCTGAGCGCAAAAATTGAAGAAATGGTTAATCTTCTCTCACTTAAGCCTTTGAAAGGTAGGAGTGTGTCGAGTGATACCATGAAGAGATTATGCACTCTTTATGTGAACAAAAGTCGGGAAGACACTCTCTCATGGATTTGAATGTGCTTACCATGTTGAAAGGTTGAATTGCAAGTATACTAAGATAGGTCAGCTATGGGGAGCTCAATATGGTTAATCTTATATTGTCAATAGATATATGCTTGGTCCCTATCAATGAGAAATGAAAAGGGCACAAATTCTGGAGGACGAGGTTCATCAGAGATCAACAGTAAATGACAACAAGTGGTGTGCTAAAGATAAGACAGGGGTAATATGTGTGTGCTCTGTCTCTAGAACTTACCACTATCTCTTTTGGGAAGAGAAAGACAAGACTCATGAAGATCTGTCAAGACAGTGCTGAAGATAAGTGGTATTTTCATTAGGCTTATGCTAAATGAATGTATGGTTGAGATCCTGTTCCTAAGTATTCACTGTGAGCTGATTAGTATAAAAAAAGGGGGCCCAAGCTGAATTGTCTAAAGAGATGTGAGTGCAAATCCTCCTGTCTCAATGATAGTGAGAAAGACTTGAAAAGAGCTCAACTCTAAGGGTATGAAGAACTCCTCCTTGGACTCTTTAATAAAGTCCTCTGAAAAGAAACAAAGATAAAAAAAGCAGAGAAGGACAGGGTGTAAGGCTGAGATAATAATTCAAGCAGAGGATAGTAAAGTAAAAGGGTACAACCAGATGTCCAAAGAATACAAAAGGACCGGGTCCCGTCAGTTTATAAGACCTAAGGTTCCTATGCTATCACCTCACTTTGATAAGGTTGCTCACTACTCAAGGCAAGCGCGTTGAACATCAAAAGCTCCTCACAAAGATGAATTGAGAGGAGAGAAGGGAGAGATGTCCAACTCACGTACAAAAGTTCTGAACAAGGGATGACAAATAAGGAAAATCGTCTTCTTTGTTTGCAAATTTGTAAGCCATCAAAAGGAACCCTACTTCAGTACAATCAAGGATTTGCACAAAGATTTAGGAGGGACGATGTTAAAATCCTTGAAGTGTCAAACAAATTTTTGTTGTATCCAAAAGATAGAAACCACTTCTTGTCAGAAGACATCACAAGCCTGTTGAATATGCAATCAGTAATGTCTTCTAAATCCTTGAAACGATGCTTAAGGCTAAAAAATTGTGTCAGTGATGTTGTGGGTGTTCAAAATCCTCAAATGGCTCCTCTATAAATAGCTTGTTGAGAAAAAAGGTACAATGCTAAAGTGTTTTTTTGGAGATATCTAACTCATCCTTGTACCGTTATAGATATGATCACTTGGCAATTCCAGGACAACCTAACATTCAAGACATTACACTCTTCAGAGTTCTTGTCTAAGCTGTCCTAATAAAGGTCAAGGGATCAGGTCCCTATGACTCAGGTTAGTAGTCCTTTCAAGCATTCATATACTTTTTAATTTTGCCTAAATGCTATGTCTTCTTTAGTTCCCACTTGTTTTAAGCCAAACGTCTCTTTTCTCTGAACCGACCTGGCTATGAAAGTATTTTTTTAACTAATAGAAATCGGTTCCTTCCTCCCATATAAGCCTTTCTACACTCCTCTTTTCTCTCTCACATAATCTCTCAAACCCTTACACTTCATCCCTTCACTTAAAATGGACCATGTCTAATGTTGAGTCTTCATTTTCTGTTGGAACAAAAATCAACCCTACTCTTTCACCTCCTAAATAACCCACTACAACAGACCCACTATCATCCTCCCTTTCTTAAAAAGATCACATTTCCACCATCAAAAAACCTAATGCGCCTTCACTTAAATCTGTTATTCCTGGTCCCTCTGAAAGTCTAGAGAAAAAAAAAATCAAAAGATTTTATCTCTGAATCTACAAGACCCTTCTTTTTTTACAACCCCGACTCTGACATCAGTGCCAAAACCGTTACTACCTCCCAACTCTTTGGTTTTACGGAAGAAACAATTGACAATGATGATGGAATAGAGGTGTCAAGTCAAAACAAAGGTGCTGAAATCTATAGGCTAGTAGAGGTGATGCATGAGAATGAGGAAAGGCTTTTAGAAGAACAACCTCAAAGATCAAAAAATTCCAACCCCTTAACCAGTATAGAAGAAGTAAAAAGTTCTGAAAATGTCGATACTATGATTGGTAGTTGTGAAAAAAGGGTGAAGTTGTCTTTAAGGAATGTTATCTTAGATATCAAGGTTGAAATAGGAAGGGGTGTGTCAGGTGATGCAGCAAATGAAAGTGAGATAGTGAAAATATCTAGTAAAAGTTCAGAAGATGTTGCAGCAAATGAGGATAGTGATATTACTGTGAAAAAAGTGGTTGAAAGGGAATCTTAAAAAGTAAGCATGGAAACACAAGAGAAACCTGGAGAGATTGAGAAAAAGTTGGCAGAAAATGAAGTGGAACAGTGGTGCAACAGAGTATGTGAATAAGGGACCTGGTCCCGAGGAACATTGTTTGGACATTGTACCCCTATCCTCCATTTGTGTGTCTCTGGAAGGATGCTCACGAAAGGAATCTGGTGCTTCAAAATCCTCTGGCAACGGAAACACTACCAAAAGTAAACATATTGCCAAAAAGAAAGTGACATCCCAGCCTAGCAAGAAACCCTTCACTATCAAACTCAGAACTCAAACATAACCGGACTCCACTTTTAAGTATGACAAAGAGAAGAGTCCAAAGAGTAGAAGAAGAGTTGTGAGGCCAAAATACAAAGAAGAGGTGGTGAATATGGTTGATAACCAAGGAAAGGAAAAAGAAGAGTCCTACCGAGAAAGAAAAATCTTGAAAAAGAAGGTGAAATTGAGAAGTGAGAATGATACTGCTGAAGTGCACAAGTCTCAGAAAATCTCTAAATCTCCTACGAAAAGGAAGGACGTTGAAATTGAGGAAACAGGTCCATCCAAAAGGAAAAAGGTGGAAGTCAGGAAGGGACCTAGTACTTCACTACAGGGAGCACTCAAGAAAAATGAAGAGATGTTGAGAATCAAGAATCTAAAAGGACAAAAGGTGCTACTTGGAAGAGTGCTTGATCCTGAAATAAGTGGACATCAGGGATTGAATGAATTGATGGAAATCTTAAAAGCTCAACAATGGGATCATCTATTTGAAAGTCCTGCTCTTGCTTATGAGAAAGAGGTAGCAGATTTCTTTGCAAATCTATAGTACACTGCCAACCATACCTTAGTGTGCAAAGTTGGAAGAGTCGATTTTACTTTGGATGAAGCTCAGTTGGGCGAGATTCTAGGTGTTCCAACTGAGGGAATTAAAATGCTGGGAAATGACAAAAATATCAAAGCCTCTGACGACTTCAAAAGTTTCATAGTCAAGATTGGAGAGCAAGTGACCACTGACACTATATATAAGAAGCAAATGAAGCCATAATATCAGCTTTTTTTTGAGTTAGTTAACAAGGTGGTATTGCCCAGAGCTGAGAAAAGGTGCATTGGATCTAAGAGGGATTTGTTCCTGATGGAGATCTTGGATGAAGGACACTTAGTCAGTCTACCCTCCATCATGATTGAGCATATGATTAAAGTCGTAAATACAAAAGATGGAAAGCATGGTCTACCTTTTGGTTTTCTCCTGACAAAAGTTTTTGATCACTTTAAAGTTGTTACTTGGAAAGCCACTAAAGGAATAAGGAAACAGATATTCTCTTTGAGCACACTAGAAGAATATGGCATTGTGCAAAAGAAAGGGGGAATCGGGAGCACTATCTCAAGTCTCATTGAGGCAAATGAGAAGATGTTAGCTGACATTGAGAGGTTGCAGGTTGAAAATACCTTGTTAAAAGCAGAAAACGCTAAGTTGAAGGTTGGAGGACCTGATCCCAGAGAGAAACAGACGGAAGAGGTTGCCAAGTTACGAGGTGAAAATGAAAATCTGTAGCTGAAAGTTGGACGACTTCAGGAGCAGAACTTGGAAAATCACAGAGCTACAGATGCCAGGCTGGATATGATGCTCAAAGCTTTCAACCCTATCAAACCTGCAAACACATGATCCATCTCCTTTTATCCTTTTTGGTCCCGTTGCCTTCCCCTGGTCCTAATTCTGTAAAAAAAATGCAGTTGATTAACCAATCACTCAGGTATGCCAATCACTATGGAGTTACTCTGTATAAGTGACATTGTTTTTGTAGAGGTCATCATTTTGTATTCTAGTTGTACATTGATTTGGATAGTGACCAACTCAATTAATCAAGTGCACTTTCACTCACTCTCACTTGACTTATAAGGCTCAATTGCTTCACCCTCAAAGGCTACGCGATAACAACAAAAAACGAAGAACAAAATAATTTTAAAAAAAATATTAAAAACACATAAAAAGAAAGAAATAAAACCAAATATAAAACAAACTATATTTTTTTTAAAAAAAGAAGAAAGATAAAAATAAATATATTTTTTCTACCCCCACATTTATATTGTGTCATGTCCTCATGAGATATAATTTAAAAACAAGTGGGATCAAGAAACTCCCTCTATTTTTTTTCTCCGAGAGCTTGTGAACTCCGCCCCCAAATTCGAATCAAATTTTCTTTTCCTCTGCTTAGGGATGCTCTCCGAGTTCATTAGGCTAAGAACATCATAAAACATTTTTCTTTTCTTTTTTTCAAATCTCGTTTTTTTTTTTTGCCATACCTTGAGGGGAAGATCTCTCATACATGCTGATCCCAAATTTAATTTTGCATTATTTTACCAAATCATTGCATGTATTCTCCTGAAAATCTCCAATAACAAAATTCACAAAGTCATAATGATCTAAAGAAGTTGAAGAATAATAATCAAAGGAATATTCATTAATTGTATCCGTGCTTATGTCCTCTTCATTTTCATTTTCTTTCAAACTATTCAATTTACACGGATAGAAAAAATTGGATATGCACTCATCACCTGATAATTCAAGCTCAACCAAACCTTCATTGTAAACCATCTCAATTGGATCTGACCCTTCTTCTTGTGTGATTGCCTCTTTCTCATAAAACTCATCTTCTTGATTTGATCCATCCTCACATGATGTTGTTTCATTTAAGTGCTAACCATCACAACTTAAGGAGATCTCCAAACTTACCAATTGATTTAATTGTGCTGTTAGGTCAAAAATCATTGTATAATTATGTGCATATTTTTATTTTGTATTTTCCATATAATTGTTCAAAGTCGTCTCTTCAAAGCTCTTGTTCTCCTATTGAAATGGTTGACTCATGTTGCTTTGATTCAACACAAAATTTAGGTATTGATTGCTTTCCGAATTGCAATTGTACCCATAAAAATCATTACATTTGGAAGAACTTGAAACATAACGACATTGTTCATAAAATGAATAAAAAAAGATAGGATTACCTGATTGACATTCATGACTAAGGTGACTTCCACCACAATATTCACAAATATCAGACCTTTGATTGATTAATTCCTCAATGTCTTTGATTCTCCTTTGATGAATTAATTCTTCAATGTCTTTTAGTTTTTCAGAAATACCATATGAGATTGTGTTACCTGTTTGACATTCAAAGCTTTGGTGGTTGCCTCCACAAAAATCACATGTGACTGAACTCTGACTTATTTTATCAATTAATTCTTCAAGGTCTTTCGGTCTCTGAGAACCACCATATGAGGAAGTGTTACTAGCTTAACATTCATGACTGAGGTGATTTTCACAACAATAATCACAAGTAACTGACCTTTGGTTGATTCTAATAGTAATTCTTCAATGTCTTTTGATTTCTCGGAATCATCATATGAGAACTCATCAAAGAGTTCGCAATCATCTTCATAATCATAAATAACTGATGGGCAATTCAATGTCCGATGGTTCTCATCACAAAGGTTACAAGTGATAATCACTTGACAATGACTTCCGACAAGATTTCTATGTGGTTGATTAAGATTCATTTTGAAGGTGCGTGAAATGATTAAGATTCTCCCTAACACTTGTTATGTGCTCGAAAGAAAATGAAGCTAGTTAAATAATGATAATATAGAGAGTAATAATATAAAAATATAAAAAATAATAATATAATATAATACTAATAATAATATTAAACTAATATTATAATATCAATATAATAATAATAATAATAATAATAATAATAATAATAATAGCTTCGAGTTTTAGTCCCCTAGCATTTGTCAGGTACTAGGAAATAAAATACATGAATATATAGTAAAAAAAATCTCAAAGTAGTAATAAAATAATTAATCTGAAGTAGATGTTTACCAATCCCTGGCAACGGTGCCAATTTGACGAAGCTAATTTGTATAAGGTTTTATGCTCGTACTTTTCCAAATTCTAGTAAAGTTTAAGATATCGTCCCCCAGAGATTGGGACCACCTATGCTACAGATTTGTATTATCTTTGTTACTATTTGAGAGAATCAAATTGATGAAAAGTGAGTTTGAAATTACAAATTACTTAATTAAAACAAACCACTTCCGGAAGATTTATATATATATATAAAAAAGAGTTGGGAATTGTTGAATTCACATGATAAAATTATTATAATAAAACCTCAGTTTTCACATGTATTTCTCTAAAGATTAATTGATTATTTCTAATTCAATTATATTTTTCTCATTAAGAAATAAAGAACTAATTAACACTCCATGAGGTCATGTCAATTAATTAATTTATTACTAGTGACGATTAAATCAAAATACTTTTCTTGCTTGAATTGTGCTATAGGAGTAAAAACCTCTTGCGATTTGCCTTTAAATCAATAAAGTTATTTGAGTCAATCCCTCTGTAAGAATTAAGACTGAAAGAAATAAAATAAAGACCATTTAAATCAATAAACTTATTTGAGTCAATCCCTCCGTGAGAATTAGGACTGGAAGAAATAAGATAAAGATTTGAAATAATAATATTAAAAATTACTCTCACTCTTCTATTTTACTCATTGGTTATTATATATTAATTTTGCTCCGTGAGAATTACAAAATTAATATAAGAATGACTTAGAGATAAAATATGTAGACGTGATAATAATGAATTAAATTATCATTCCAGCACAGTTTGAAATATAAATTTCAAATTTCAAATCAAGAATGTATTAAAACTAAGATAGTACTATAATTTACCAAGTTTCATCAACTATCCCAACAGAAAAAGATTATTCCATTATGGAGTAAGAAAAACTAAATAGAAATTTAAAAGACTAAGAAAATACTTTTACTATAGGAAAGAGCCAAGAGAGACACCAAGACTAGTTCTTGTGTCCTCTTACATTAGATACAAATTGGTTGATTTTTCCTTACAAACATGTGCATATTTATAGGAAATTCCTACGGATGTCTAACAAGTTTCATAACGGTTTTCAACATGTTCCAAAACGGTTTTCAACATATTCCAAAACGGTTTTCAATATGCTCCAAAACGGTTTCAATTTATCATGATGAATTCAAAATATCATGAGACTTTGATGAGGATTTGACATGGCAAATATATCATTTAAGCTTGGTGAGAAATTCAAAGGACTTGGTGAAGAATTCCATGACTTTGTCTTTATTGCCCTTGTGTAGTCTTTCTTGAATTTGTCATGGATGCATCTTTCTTCCTTGACTTTTAGCTTCTTTCTCTCTTTTTCTCGTTTTTCAAGCATTATTCTTCCTGCAAGATTTGTTAGAAAATATAGGAGAATTGAATATATTTATTCATGTTTTTATTTAAGAATACTAATTTTTATATGTGAAAATACATGAATAATTTATATTCATCAGTAGTCAAAAGTTGCTTACAATAGGATCATTGTAAGGGAGAGGAATTACGAGTTTAATTCCTAGGTTGTAATCTGAATATTGCTCAGTTTAGTGAAGTTGGAAATCCTACTGGGGTATGTCATGATTTTTAATCCCTTGAGCAAGGAGTTTTCCATGTAAATATCTTTCCTTATTTACTTTCCGCCATTATCTGTGGAAACAACTTAGGGACCAGGTCCCTTAGACTGTTTTGGTAAACTTTCAGGTGGTGAACACTAAAAGGGTGAACTCATAGTTTCTATTAATATCTATATAGAGGCAATAGGCGTTAGCCTAGCCCAGGAACTGGGGATGTTATATTATGAGAAGCCAAGAACTAGCTGATAGCAAAGTTGGGGGTCCTTTCACAACGACAAACACATTCATACTTTCCAGTCATCTGGAAAACAAAACAAGTGCTGGACTCCTCCCTGCAATTTGCACAAATAAGGAAACAAAACCTGGAAAACACAACCTTCATTTCAATTCCATTCATTTATATCTACTCCACTTGAGCCAACATCCTCTGGAGAACAAAAACTAACAAATTTCATGTCTCTGGAGCACCTTCAGTTTCATGCAACAAACTAGCAATCATAATGGAAATTAAACTGATTCGAGCCAAGAGGTACTGAAAAGAGTATTAGTAGCAAGGATAACGACATCTATTTGCTCTATATGTACAACTATGGGACTTTCTATTACCGAGACACCCTATATGATCTCATAGACAACACTATTACCAAAATATATCCAGACAACATTCCCCTAAAAGAACAGAGTACTCGTGGAAAGTTGAAAATCTATCTTCTCCCCATCAAGCAAGAACTTCCTCATCGTGCAGGAGCATTGATCAACGTGCCAAACACCTAAATTACAGCTGAAAAGGTTGAAAGTTAAGAAACATATAGGACAACTTTATATAAATAGGAAGATACTGTACAATTAATGAATAGTAATTCACAAAGAAGCGCAATCCTACCATGTCCTTTGCCCACTCTTCTCAGGTGAGCCACATTCCAAGATCCTTTTGATTGATTCCACCTAATGAGGAAAAAATAATCTTAAAATTAAAGAAACAAGGAGAACATGTCCTAAAATAGTATCACGCCACATGCATTTAGGGTGTGACTGTGGTCAGTATGGAGGAATTTTTCTATGTTTGGTTGGTCAAAAATTTTGAAAAACATTTTCTCTAAGAAAACAAGTTCCTTCAAAATAAGGAAAATGACCTCCTAGTGAGATTAGGGGAAACAAGTTCAACAAGTGACACTCCATATTGGGTAAAGTGGAAAGATAGAGAATAAGAGTAGCGGAACCATCACAAGATATAGGCAAACACATAAATTTTAAAAGCTCAATGCTTCAGAAGAGCATCAAAATTGATTTAAAAAAAGAAAACATTACTCGCAGTCAGAGGCGGAGCCAGGATTTGAGGTCTGGGGGTTCGGAATTTTAAGACAGGACAACGACCTCAAGCTAATGTATAACAACCAAGGGCGTCTCAATAAAATTAATGGCCTAAAGCTAAATTTTAATCCGAGACCTTAAATATATACACATACATAAAAAAATAAAAAAAAGTCTAGTCTTGCTTTTTTTATTTTTTTATTTTATAATTGTTGCATTTACTTCACATAGTAACATTATTATTAATATTTATAATAGTGAGGATTAATTCAAGTTAATAAGATGTTAGTCATGTGTTTTAAATACATTACCTTAGATGTTGTAAAAACTTTATTTAATAATATGAAGATTTTAAGTAATTTAGTTCAAAGTTCTAAAATATTTCTCAAAAAGTAGATAGTTTTTTCCCTTCTTAAATAAAATAAATTTTGTACTTCTTTTTACAATCTTCAATATTGTCTAAGAAAAAATAAAATCATAAAATTCATCCGTATAAATTTTGGGGCCTCAAAAGTTTGGGGGGCTAAAGCAAAGGTTTTACTAGCTTCACCCTTGAGCCACCCCTGATAACAACCATCAAATTAACAAACAAGTATCAGTATTTAATATATTTTGAAAATCTAATTTTGGGTTTGGCTTTGTGAAAGAAAACGATGAAAAAGAATGGTAGCAGCAAGTATCGGGAGAATTTGGTTTGCTTTTGCTTATTGAGTTGTCAATTTTATATTTTGTTTTTAAAATATAAAGTCTTAAAAGAAATTTTGTATAATATTTTGTATGATAGAAAAAAGGAAAAAAGTTACCCCCAAAGGAAAAGAACTGCACGAGTTCAATTTATACGTTCTTCTAATTTTAAAAAGTGAAATTAAAAGATAATCTTGCTTATTATAACAAAAAAAAAAAAAAACATAGGCATTGGTTGGGTTTCGAACCCATATCTCTGGAAAGAGAGAGCTTCTCTAGCCTTTGCATTACCATTGAACCGACCGCTTATTTATGTATATGGGTTCGCAAGTAAATAATATCTACCTTTACGGTTTTTCTATAGTAAAAATATAGGGTCTACACAAAAGCTACTAAGTCGCCGTATCTTTTTTGAAAAGATAAATACAACGTTTATCAAAATATATGTGTCCATATCACAAAGTTCATAGGGCAATTAACAATTTTGTTAAGCCAATGCTTCATCCTGATACAGTAACGGATAAGCAGTAATACCACTTTCTAAAAGTAGACAAGTGATACAATTCTATATAAATCCTTCTTACCATACCTTGCTTTAAGGAGCAAAAAAAAATTGTGAAAACTTCGAGACTATTGTATCCATGATCAACAAAATCTCCCTGCCCAAATACGATAGGTCCTACAACTGAAGGGCAGAACTAGATCCTGGAATAAATTTTTGACAAGATAATCCTAAAAAGTACAAAACTACATTAAGTATTAACTTAGGATGACATTTGTGTTGACAATATAATTAAGTAAATAAAATTGTGCTCTCTAATAGCTTAAGCTTCTAGATGACATGGTCACAATGTCAATAATATTAAAAAAGATTTTCACGTGCTTGGCTCAGGGAAAAGAATCAGCCCACACGTGAGGGGTGTGTTGAGAACATTATTAAGTAAATAAAAGTGTGCTCTCTCTAAAATGATCACATTTCCGCAAAATAGGTATACGAGTAAAATGAGATAAGAGATGGAAAACACCTGGTTTACATCAGGCACCATTCCTCCGGTGTATCTCAATGTGTATTTCTCTTTGACATAATAATCTATCAGCTGTCATCAAGAATCATGAGTCGGAATGCGGAATTTCATTTAGAAAGCAATTTAGAAGGAATCATATGCAGGTGCCCTCAGATACAAAGTCGATAACAAATCAAAACTAAAGGTAAGATTACCGCCAAGAGCACACGAAGTGATAGATGGAAAAGCGGTGGTAATTTTCACAGAAGAAGAACATAATCTTCTTGCAGAAATGTGCCGATGGACTATCGTCGGTAAATTCTTAACAGTTAGACCCTCTATTGACAAAATTAGAGCAGATTTCGATAAAATAATTACTACAAAAGGTGAAGTTAAGATTGGTGCCAAAGACAAATATCATGTGTTCATTGATGTGGAAAATGAAGATGATTTTAACAATATCTACTCTAGGGATTTCATTCCTCTGTCTGAGAATTTCAACATGAAAATTCTTAAACGGACTACTAATTTTAAACCAGATGCTGAAACTTTTCTTGCTCCTGTTTGGATTAATCTTCCAGGCTTGCCATGGCATTACTATGAATGGGATGCCTTATGTAGGATTGTTGGTCCAATAGGAATCCCTTTGGTAATGGACAAGGCAACGACATCTAAGACCAGACCAACAACAGCCAAGTTAAGAGTCCAAATTGATCTTGCCAAGCCTTTACTAAGTAGTATAGGAGTTGAAATAAGAAACAGATTTGTCAAACTGGAGACTTTTGATCAGATGGTGGAGTATGAAGCAATGCCAGAATTTTGTTCCCATTGTAAAATTCAAGGTCACTCTATTGATAAATGTAGGGCTGCACCTAAACAGAAACAAATTGAAAGAAATCAGACTGCTATGATAAAAAAAAGGTGGCAATCTCCCACAGACTACACAAAATAACAGCAATAGGCAGAACCTTCAAAACAACTATGCTCAGAGGAGGAATATGGAACAATCAGCCCCAAGAAACTCCAAGACACAGGAGGAAGAAGTTCAAATTCAGAACAACAAAGATGAGAGTTGGCATAATGTTGATAGAAGAAGGGGAAGAGGAAATGGGAATAATGGGAATCAGAGAGGCCAACCACAGGAAAAAGACAACAACAATGAAAGAGGTACAAGATTGGAGATTCAAGAGGGTCAAAAAGAAAATATCAGGACAATATCTAATAACATTTTTGATATTCTACAAGAAGGGACAGAAAATGAAGCTATGGACTCCACAACCAAAGCAAATGAGATTGTGAACATTCAGTTTTCTACTCAACAGGACCAGCAACAAGAAAAAACAACAAGATGGGATAAAGCTCAAAAAGGCAAGAGAAATGCAGCAGTCAAGAGCCAACCTGTTGGACTCAATATCAGAAATACCAGAAGCATGTCTACAACCAACTCTGACAATATTGATAAGGAGCTAAAGAGAGATGGTGAACTTAAGTCATCAAAGATCCAAAAGTTTACAAAGGAGTGAAAAACAAGAGAAAGAAATTTACCAAAACAATAGATATACCAGTTGATATTATGCTTCAAGATGAGACAAAGGATCAAAATGGAACAATCAGGAAAATGGAAAACTACAAAAATAGCACCTGGACTCCTCTAAATATCCCCAAGAAAACTCAGAAGGATAATGATAACAAAGAGGTTATCAGAATAGAAGTTAGGAATAATGGGGATCAAAATGGAAACAAAGATCAAATTAACAGCTGCAATAACAATCGTGTTCCTCCTGATCTGAATCCTACACTAGAAGCTGAAAGAGATGAACATGAAGAAGTTTTTCATGATTTAGATGCAATGGAAACAGAAATGACAGAAAGCAACATAGAGGGAGCAAGGATGATTCATTCAGATGATGAGCTCACCTCAGTTAACATCAACGATAACTTTCATGATGTGGAAGACACTGAAAGCACTCAAGTTCAGCAAAACATCCTTTACTTTAACAACTTGTCTCCTAGAAACTATCAAAATCAGGGTGGAATTTTTACACAAGGAAACAAGGATGAACAAATAGGTCTTACCTCTGAAAGTTTCCAATGATTGACATATTATCATGGAATATAAAAGGAATAGGATCAGCAGGATCTCTTGAGAGACTCCAAACTATCAAAAAACAGTTCCAAATTCCCCTAATATGTCTGCAAGAATTTATGGTAGACAGTGGGAAAATGGAGAAATACAAAAGAAGTTTGGGAATGAACCATGGTTTTTGCAATATTTCAAACAAAATATGAATATTTTGGAATAATGAAACGGATATAACCATTATTCAGGATAAAGAGCAGCATATATTGATAAGTGCAACTCATCTCAACCAGCCTACTATATTCCTAACAATAGTCTATGCTAAATGCACTGAAGAACAGAGAAGAGATCTTTGGGTTGACTTGAGAGACATGTCCACTGGTATACAAGGTGCTTGGGGTGTTATTGGTGATTTTTAATGTTATAACCTCAGGTGAAGAAAAGAAAGGTGGTAGAAGTTTTAGACTGGAAGAAGGTCTAGACTTCATAGAATGTCTTAATGAATGTGGGCTCCAAGATGCAGGTTTCATTGGTTCTACATTTACTTGGTGTGACAATAGAGATCCTCCAACAACCATTTGGAAGAGACTTGATAGACTTGTCTACAATAATGCTTGGTTTGATTCCAGCTCTTGCACAACTGTTACACATCTATCAAGGACATGTTCTGATCATGCACCCCTTCTTGTCAAAATGAGTAAGGAAGTTAACCCCCACATTAGGTATTTCAAATTCCTAAATTTTTGGACTGAACACAATGATTATCTTAAAACAGTCCAAGATTCTTGGGAAGAAGAAGTATATGGGAATCCTCTTTATGCATTTCATCAAAAGATCAAGCACGTTTGTAAAGCTCTAAGCTTATGGTCGAGACAGACTTTTGGAGACATCTATGAATTCCCTAAAAGGTTGGAAGCTGAAATTAGAGCCCTCGAAGATAACTGTGTTGCTATCAATACTCCAGAAAATAGAAGTGAACTTTCAAGGTGTAGAGCAGAATTTACTAGATACTTAAAAATCCAAGAGAAAATTCTGAGACAGAAAGCTAGAGCCAAGTGGTTTGAAGAGGGAGATGCCAACACTTCCTATTTTCACAATGTCATAAGGGAAAGAAGAAGGAAGCTGACCATCACTAAGATCATGGATGAGCATGATCAGTGGATAGAAGGTAATGATAGTATTGCAGAAGCTGCTGTGAGGCATTTCCAAGGAATGTTTACTCATGAAGCCGTAGACACAAATTTTGAGGCTCTAAACTGTATAGAGAGATGTGTTACTGATGAAGACAACAACATGCTCATTGCAATTCCTACAATGCAAGAAATAAAAGATAGTGTTTTTGCCATCGATAAGGATAGTGCACCAGGTCCAGATGGACTGGGTGCCTGTTTCTATCAATCAGCTTGGGATATTATTTGCCATGACTTACATAGAGCAGTAGAATCCTTCTTTCAAGGGGCTAAACTTCCTAAGTTTTTCACCCACACTTGCCTAGTTATGATTCCTAAAATTGAGCACCCTCAAAGATTTTCAGACCTCAGACCTATTAGCCTTTGTAATACCTCCAGTAAAGTGATTTCCAAAATTCTCAACAATAGAATCTCCAGCATACTCCCTAAGATAATTTCCAGAAACCAATCTGGCTTTATTAAAGGGAGATCCATCTCTGAAAATATCCTTCTTGCTCAAGAGATTATCAATGATATCAACAAACCTGCTAGGGGTGGAAATGTTGTCATTAAGCTAGATATGACAAAAGCTTATGACAGGGTCTCTTGGGAATTCTTATGTAAGGCCCTAAAAAATTTTGGATTCTCAGAATGGTGGATTCATATAATTCATAACTTTATCTCAAATAACTGGTATTCTGTTATTGTAAAATGGAGAAAGACATGGATTTTTTAAATCTGGAAGGGGTTTGAGACAAGGAGACCCAGTATCACCTTCTCTATTTATCATTAGTGCTGAACTGCTATCTAGAATGCTGAATTGCCTTCGTGAGAGGCAAGGTTACAAAGGCTTCTATATGAACCTCAATGGTCCTCAGATTAACCATCTCTCCTTTGTTGATGATACTATTTTGTTTTGTAATGGTAGTAAAAAGCCTCTTGATATGATTCTTAAGACTCCAACTGTCTATGAGAGAGTTTCTGGTCAACTTATAAACAAGGAAAAGAGTTGTTTTGCCGTAGCAAATAATTCAAAAGCTGCTACCATAAACAGACTGAAGAACATCACAGAAATGAATCATCAACAATTTCCAATCAAGTACCTTGGATGCCCTCTTATCACTGGAAAGAAAAAGTTTTGCTATTACTCAGACATTGTCAACAGAATTATCAGCAAGATAAGAGGATGGCATACCAAATACCTCTCAACAGGAGGAAGAGCCATCATGATCAAACATGTCCTCCTTGCTCTTCCAATCCACCTACCGACTGCTACAAACCCTCCAAAAGAAACCATTGAAATTATTGAAAAATATGTTGCTAGGTTCTTTTGGTCTGGGCAAGAAACAGGAGGAAAACATCATTGGGCATCATGGGAAAGTTTATGCTATCCCTATGAGGAAGGTGGAGCAAACTTCAGATCTTTAACAGATATTTGTCAAGCTTTTCAAAGCAAACATTGGTGGATTTTGAGGACCACAAACTCTCTTTGGACTGAATTCATGAAGGCCAAGTTTTATAACACTGAACATCCTTCTATTGCTCAATGGTCTACTGGACAGTCTCAAAGTTGGAAAATACTATGCAACATTAAAAGGGAAGTGGATGACAACATGCTATGGAGTATTGGTGCAGGAGAAGTTTCCTTTTGGTATGATAAATGGGCCAACTTGGGACCATTATACCTTCTTTTTCCTGACAGAGTCATTCAAGATCAGATCAAAGTTAATGAGGTTCTCACTGATGAGATATGGAACTGGGATATTCTGCAAGATCAGCCTGATGAAGATACTAAAAGAAAAATCATGGAGTTGAGCATCAAAATCAATAGAAATAAAGAGGACAAAGCGATCTGGATGCCAAACAACACGGGACATTTTACAGTTAGCTCAGCTGCTCAGCATGAGATTCTCTTAGACAGAGAAAAGAGCTAAACAGATTTACTAGTGGTGTTTGGCACAAGGAAATTCCTTTCATAATCTCTTTTCTCGCCTGGAAAGCTATTCAAAATAAACTATCTATTGATGAAAGAATGACAAGGTTTGGAATAGATACAGATCCTATTTGTCATTGCTGCAACAATACGAACCAAGAGCCTATTATTGAGAATATTGATCACTTATTCTGCTTGGGAGAGCATGCAAAGAAAATTTGGAGATTCTTTGCTAGTCCTTTGGGAGTAGACTATAACAGCATGAGCCTTAAAATCCTTCTTCTTAAATGGTGGAACTTTAAGGCCAAAAATACCATAGCAAAGTTCATCACTAGAATTCTTCCACTTATTATCTGCTGGGAGTTATGGAAATCAAGATGCAGTAAAAAGTTTGAGAACATCAGACCTTCCTTTTATAGAACCAAAAATAATATTATGTCCACTCTTTTGCAGGTTCTAGACAACAAGTTTGGAAGAGCAAGAATAGGAGAAGATTGGCATACAATATGTACAGCATGTGAAGCAATTATAGAGCAAAGATCAGCCAGAATTATCAAATGGTTCAAACCTCCCAATCAACATGTTAAACTTAACAGTGATGGGAGCTGTGTTCAAGGCAGATGTGGAGGTGGAGGTCTAGTTAGAAATTCCCAAGGAAAAGTTATTTTTGCTTACTCAATTCCTTTGGGATCAGGAACTAGTAACTTAGCAGAAGCAGCAGCATTACTTTATGGCCTGAAGTGGTGTACTGCAAATAGTTATAGGCTAACATTGGGTGAAACAGACTCCTTATTCATCACCAAATGCATCAAAAGAGAATGGAAAAATCCTTGGAGGATCAACAACATCATCAATGAGATGCAGGAACTAGTTGAAGAGCATGGATTTGAAATTAACCACTATTTTAGGGAAGCAAATAAACCGGCTGATAAACTTGCCAGTCCTAGCCACAGTAGTGATGCAATCCAGGTCTTCAACTCTTTTGCTGAATTACCAAATCAAATCAAAGGACTCATCAACATGGATAGATGGAACCTACCTTCTTTTAGGGTCCAAAGAATCAAATCTTCCCATATAGTATATGAGCCACCTTGAGAATTTATAATTTTTTGCTAATTTTGGTTAGGACTAACAAAGTAGCCTCATCAATGATCATGTACAAAGTTTGGGATGCCAAACTCAATATGTAACTTTTTGCACATCAATGATCAATGGAGACAAAGTTTAACCAAAAAAAAAAAAAAAAAAACCAAGAGAAAAGGTATAGGAAAGGCAGATTATATAAACATATGCCCGATCACAGATATCAGCAATTGAAGACTAAAATGAGAAATGATAGTGAACCTTGGCATAATTGCTAGTCAGGCAAACAAACTACGTCACGTAAATGGAATGACGACATTATCTACCTAATTTGATAAACAAAATAACTGCTCTGGTTTAAAGGCACAGGCTCCATGAATTAATTCCCATACCTGCGCAGCTATGAAGGAGTACATAGTGTGATTCAGTTTTCAGTGCCCCACAACAACCTCCTCATCATTCTTGCACTACGTACCACCAGCAAATAAATTAGAGGAAAGAATTCAAGTGGAGAAAATGTTTGTTAGGCTAAAATATGGATATTAGCACTGTCGAGTACAATCTTTTTTCATGAGTCTAGCTATAAAGGATACCAGATAAGAGAAGCAGCACTATCATATGATGCAGCAAACTACAAAGCGAACACATGCTATTCACGTACAATCTCTTCAAATAACCAAGAATATCATTTTTCTTGAAGTTCGAAAAGAAAAAAAAAATAAAGAGCCAGCATATCTAAGGAACATATCCCAATCAATACAAACACCTATGCTCATTCTTCAAAAAAATACTACTCCCCCCGTCACAATTTATGTGGCACCTTTCAAATTTTAAGATTCAAGTAAGTTTTTCTTTGACCGTAATTCTTTCATATATCTTTTAAATATTTTAAATTATTAATTATTATGACTTATAGTAGTATTTACGTAATTTCCAAATATATAAATTTTATTTCAAAACATTTAAAGATTCCAAGCCCGGATTCAGAGTAAATATCTCAAAAGGTCACTCAACTTTGAGTAATTATGTGGCAAAGTCACTAAACTTTGCTACATATCAATAAAATCACTCAACTTTGGCTTTACTCTCATAAAATTACTCAACTAAATGTGTCATCAAAGAAATTTGACATGACAATATTAATCAATTTTTTATGCCATGTAGACATGGACCCCACAAATAAAATAAATTCATATTTTAATTTTGGATATACATTTCAGTTTTTTCTAAAATTTAATGTATAAAATTAATCTATTACTTTAGACACTTTACGTGAGAGATAAGTTGTTAAATTTCAATTGACTCATTGAACACACTAATGCCAACGGATTTATTTTTAACCTTAGTTCCAACGTATATTAACCAAAAAAATTGTTGTTTTTTTTTGGTAAAAAAAATAAAAAAAAATGTTGTTGCTTACAAAAGGAAAGGGTACAACCGGTCCTATTTGTCCTCTTCCTTTCAGCCAAACCAATAGTAACATTCATGTGTTTCTATATATTCTTTAATTATGATTAATTAATATGTATTTTTATTTTATTTATTTCTTAATTAAAATAAAATTCATACAGATTGATTTGGTGTAAATATCTTGTATGAGTAAGTCTTATCTGTTAAATAGATATACGTAAACAAAGTAGAAAGATAAGAAAATAGAGACGAAAAGAAAGATTGTAGAAGCTAAAAAGAAGGACAGTGCAATAAATAAATAAGAAAATAATTTCAAGAAAAAGAATAAGAGCACACATAAAAATAAGGTAGAAACAACAAAGAAAATGAGTTTTAAATGAAGGGTTGGTGGGTGGATGTTGAGGTATTAAAATATGATTTTTTTTAATTTGTGGGGTCCATGTCTACATGGCATAAAAAAATTAATTAATATTATCATGTCATTTTTTTGATGACATATTTAGTTGAGTGATTTTATGAGAGTAAAGGCTAAAGTTGAATGATTTTATTGATATGTAACAAAGTTTAGTGACTTTGCTAAATAATTTCTCAAAGTTAAGTGATTTTTTAAGATATTTACTCCCGGATTCACTGTCAAAGTTAAATTGTTTGACTCTCGAAATCCGAACGGTGCCACATAAAATGGGACAGAAGGAGTATGCGGGGAAATAAAATGTGAGGCATAGGAACCTAGTTAAAAATTAGATTCTACTGGCAAATTCGCACACAACATAATTCCAACAAATGAGTGAAGAGGTAGAATTCCAAACAAAACAAAACATCCATGATAGGTGCTGATACTCAATTTTTTTTACGAGTGGTAATAACTTCACTAAACTGATAGTACAGTACAGTCATAGAATTCTGACATTACATGTTGTGCAGTGTGCTAGGCAATTTTATCATGGTCATTTAAGGAGTCATGTTGCACCGAAAAGAACACAGAGAGCGTATGTCTTTCTTTAACATCAACCAAGATTATAGAAAGAGATCATAGCACAATCAACTGAAGTATGTGATTGGCTTTCTATTTAATAATATCATAGAGAAATAGAAGTGTTCCAAACTCGAGCTAAGTAACACTAGGACCAATCCAAAAAAGTCAAATTCTCTTCTCAAACTCTATCGCACACCTAAGACCGTGAAAAAAGACAACGTGACATAAGAATGTGTGAAATAAAACAAAGCAATTGTTCAACTACCACAAGCAGAATTAATCTGATCAAAGAAGAATCCTCACATTTACAAACAACTTTTTTAGGGGAAATTTGAGTGAGGAGGCCAGATTTTCAATCTTCGACCTAAGTTCTCCCTCTGGAAGCTGCTGAGTCCAAAACAACGAAGAATCAGTGATCTGTAAAACAATTAGGAAAATAAGGCACGGTGATTCAAAAAAAAAAAAAAAAAAAGCACTGTGATATGTAAAAATCAGACTATTTGGCTAAGTGGAAACTTATTATACTGAAGTTTGGAGAAGATTTTGGAAAATTATTATCAGCTATAGGAAATGTTCATTCGGCATTTTTTGAATTCAAAAGATTAGGCAGAGATCAGATTTATTACTCCCTTATTTATTTTAATAATAACTCACGATCGATTAATAACTCACTGGTTTCGTCCTATGACGACTCAAGTCGGTGCTGTAGCGGAAAGCAGTGCTGCAAGCTTGATAGATAAAATGGTTCTCCCCGCCGTTCCCTAACACAACACATGTTTCTTGTGAACGCTGGAATTGTGAGTTTCCATCCCATTGTCCGACAGAAAATGTTTAAGGCGGCACAAGAAACATGTGTTGTGTTGGGGAACGGCTGCGGCGGGGCGATGGCAGCGACGCCATTATCCATACAAAAATGGACTCCGTAAAATGAAAAAACTACTAAAATATACCGATTTTTAAAACAGGAAGAACAAATTATTGAAGAAATCGTACCTAGAAGGGATGAGAGAAGAAATTATGAGATGATCCGAGAAAAACTAAAAACTTCAAAGTGATTTCAAACTAATAAGCAGGGGCAGAGCTACAGTGTTACAGTGTTAAAGGGGGTTTAGGCGAGCCAGTAGCTTTTGCGTAGACCTATATTTTTACTTTAGAAAAACAGTAAATGTAGATATTATTATTTGCGAACCCACATACAGAATTGGGTTAGAAACTCCATCAGTGCCTATGTTTTTTCCTTTTTTTTATTATAATAAGCAAGATTTTCTTTTAATTCACTTTTTAAAATTAGAAGAACGTATAAATTGAACTCGTGCAATTATTTTCCCCTTTAGGGGTAACTTTTTCCCTTTTTGTTATCATACATAATATTATATAGAATTTCTTTTAACACTTCATATTTTAAAAACAAAATATAATATTGACAAATCAATAAGCAAAAAGTAAATCGAATTCTCCCGATACTTGCTGTTACCATTGTTTTTCATCGTTTTCTTTCACAGAGCCAAACCCAAAATTAGATTTTCAAAATATATTAAATACAGATATTTGTTCGTTAGTTTGATGGTTGTTATCAGGGGTAGCTCAAGGGTGAAGCTAGTAAAATTTTTGCTTTAGCACCCAAAAATTTTTATGGATGAATTTTATGATTTTATTTTTTCTTAGACAATGTTGAAGATTGTAAAAAGAATTAAAAAATTTATATAATAAAAGAAGAGAAAAAACTATCTACTTTTTAAGAGAAATATTTTAGAACTTTCAACTAAATTACTCAAAATCTTCATATTATTAAATAAAATTTTTACAACAACATCTAAGGTAATGTATTTAAAACACATGACTAACATCTTATTAACTTTAATTAATCCTCACTATTATAAATATTAATAATAATGTTACTATGTGAAGTAAATGCAACAATTATAAGAAAAAGGAAACAAAAAGGCAAGACTAGATTTTTTTTTATGTATGTGTATATATTTAAAGTCTCGGATTAAAATTTGCTTTAGGCCATTAATTTTATTGAGATGCCCTTGGTTGTTATACATTAGCTTTAGGTCGGTGTCCTGTCTTGAAATTCCAAAACCACAGACCTCAAATCCTGGTTCCGCCTCTGCTCTGCTCTGCAGACTACTGTACAACTAGTGTGTGGAATTGTGAGTTTCCATCCCATTGTCCGACGGAAAATGGTTAAGGCGGCACAAGAAACATGTGTTGTGTTGGGGAACAGCGGCGGCGGGGGCAACGGCAGTGGCGCCATTATCCATACAAAAATGAACTCTATAAAACGAAAAAACTACTAAAATGTACTGGTCCTTAAAACAGAAAGAACAAATTATTGAAGAAATCGTACCTAGAAGGGATGAGAGAAGAAACTGTGAGATGATCGGAGAAAAACTAAAAACTTCAAAGCGATTTCAAACTAATAAGCAGGGGCACAGCTACAATGTTAAAGGGGTTTCAGGCGAACCAGTAGCTTTTGTGTAGACCTATATTTTTACTTTAGAAAAACAGTAAAGGTAGATATTATTACTCGCGAACCCACATACACAAATAAGCAGATGGCTCAGTGGTAATGCAGAGGCTAGAGAAGGTCTCTCTTTCAGGAGATGTGGGTTCGAAACTCCACCAGTGCCTATGTTTTTTCGTTTTTTTGTTATAATAAGCAAGATTCTCTTTTAATTCACCTTTTAAAATTAGAAGAACGTATAAATTGAACTCGTGCAGTTCTTTTCCTTTGGGGGTAACTTTTTCCCTTTGTGCTATCATACATAATATTATACAGAGTTTCTTTTAACACTTCATATTTTAAAAACAAAATATAAAATTGACAAATCAATAAGCAAAAAGTAAATCGAATTCTCCCGATACTTGTTGTTACCATGGTTTTTCATCGTTTTCTTTCACAGAGCCAAACCCAAAATTAGATTTTTAAAATATATTAAATAAAGATACTTGTTGTTAGTTGATGGTTGTTATCAGGGGTAGCTCAAGGGTGAAGCTAGTAAAAATTTTGCTTTAGCACCCCAAAAATTTTACAGATGAATTTTATGATTTTATTTTTTCTTAGACAATATTGAAGATTGTAAAAAAACTGCTCCGCCTCTGCTAACAACTGCTCTGCAGATTACTGTACAACTAGTGTGTGCCTATTAGTACTGTACTAGGCTGCCAGCTGGCAATACTATCGCGCGAACCGACTTTCACCCATAAATTTAATATTATTATTTTAAATCCTTTTTTAATACTCCAGTATTAAAGAAAACAAATGGAGTATAAGAAAAACAATCCTTTCAATTTTATGATTATTAAAAAAATAAAAGTAATATTTAATAGTGGTACGTTGTGTCATACACATATATTCTCCTATATAAGAAGAGAGAGTGGTACAGCTGAAGCAGACATGTCTTCGTTGACATGCCTGCTGAGTGTGCAACTTAAATGACCCAAAAAGTGGGTTTGAGACCAAAATAAACCGTTAAAAAAAAGTAACCAAACTACCCTTTGGCATTAAATTAGTGTGCAATACGACTAAACTGTAACTTACAGTTTAATCCTATTGCGCACTAAATTAGTGCACAACAGAAGTTAATAAGAACTCTACCATCTTCATTTTTCCAAGTTATTCTTCTTCACCTCCTCCATTTTCACTCTTTCAACATACTTTAGCGCCCCCTCCCCCCACCCCCACCCCACCCAAGATCATGTCTCAAAGCTCTGAAACGTCAAACTTTGCTATAGAACCCGATGTTTGTGAATGTGGTTATTATTGTAAGCTAAGAACATCAAGGACCCAAGATAATCCGAGGTGTCGTTTTTGGCATTGTAAACTGCCCGAAGTAAGTGTTTTACATTTTTTTTCACATTATCTATATATTTTACTTTAAAAACTGATTTTCTTGTAATGTTTATAGGATATGGGAAGTTGCAAACATTTTTGTTGGGAAGATAGCATTCCCGATGGATAAAATGATGGCGGCGAGATTTAAAAAGCCTCCTATTGATAGAGATACCCCGACCTCACGTATATTACTAGAGATACCGTGAAGTTTGACTTACAATTTAAGCTTATGGAAGCTCAAGAAAAAATTGACCTTTTGGAGGTCTTGATAAAAGAATCCAAAGAAAAATGAAGTTTTTTCAAAGCTGACCTTAGAGACACTCAACACGAGAAAAATGCTTTGAAAGAAAAATTGAAATTTTGAAGATTATTTCTGTTATGTTGTTGTTGTTGTTTATTATTTCTGTGTATTTTGTTTATTAAGTTTAATATTTCTATGTATTTTGTTTTTTATGTATTTTCTATTTAGTTTCTTATTTTTATGTACTTTATTTTTACTAGTTGCACGTTTTCATTTATCATGTGATCCGCACCCTTTATGTACTAATTTATTTGTGTTTTCTTTTTTAAATTGTGAGTTGTTGAAATTTTATGTATTATTAACTCTAAGAAGATTATATAAATTAATAACAGACTATAAGAATCAAAGCAAATAAAAATCATACTAAAAATAGTCAAATTGATGACTTCAACATAAACTAAAAATACAAATTAACTGCATGAGTCCGAAACTTAAATGACCCAAAATCTAAGAGACTGAACCAAAATAACTCCCAATCATCATCAGAATAGAAGTCCTCAATATCATCCTCAGAACAATATTTTGGGTTTCTTAAGACATATCTTTTTTTTTGTAGATGTTAATTCTCTACTTGTTGATGATGCTTGTTCTTCGGCTAACTTTAGCATGTAAAATCTACAACGTCTTACTAGCATTCTGTTGTTTTCTTTTCCAATCCTTTGTACGGCAAGCTCGCAAGTTTCTGGACCTACTCGAGGCATGGTTATTACCTTGTTGGGATTTGAGCATTGAGATTTTTCAAGAAACGAACAAGACTTTTTGATTCGGCATGCTAATATGCCCATTCTCGGCGTAACCCGCAATAATATTCTCGTGGATCTGAGTATTTCATGCTGCAAAAATTATCATTACGCTCTATAATAAGGTGGGGTTTCAAATCATCTAGTTTGAAATCATTGTTATCGAGAAAACTTTTTTCACTGGAATAGCTGCTATGATTTGAACTATCATCACCACTTCTATTCGAATCACTGGAAGGAATAAAGACCAATCTACATTTCTACTACTCGACATTGAATATGTTGTAGTCTAATAACAAATGAAAGGCTACTTATATAGTTGCGAACCCCCAAGTACCCTCGGGGTGGTCATTATGACCCTACCTACTTATTTTATTATAAAAAAATACTAATCTTCATCGGACATCTCACAGTTTGAATCCCACTTGGATCTGAATCTTACGTAATCATATTGACCATATTCTACCCTTAGACAACGTATCTCTTCGCGAAAACGGTTATAAGAAAAATTCAACACTTGTGGAGTGTCACGAGGTATTGACATAACACATTTTTTTGGGCGTTTAAGCCCTAATGACCTTAAGTTTTGTTCCAGTGCTGCAGTCTCCCTGACATGCCAATCCCAGTCCTCTCTCATTGTATTATTGTATTGTCGATTGAATCTGTTGTTCGGGTTATTTGAGTATTTAAAATCATCATCTAGTTCCCATGTCATATCCATTGCTTTGAATATGTCTGCTGGGGTAAACATGTAATAGAACCAATATCAGCAAATTGGGTATAGAATGACATGATAACTGGTTTTAATGTGAATGCTAGTTGTTCATCAATCATGCTATATACTACTCCTTGATTTGACAACACTAACTTATATTGCGCAACATTTAAATGCGCAAAATATGAGTTTTTAGAATGACATGCTTGATTTGACAACACCATTCTGCATTATTTGACCGTTTTTTATGACACTAACTTATATTGCGCAATATTTAAATGCGCAATATATGAGCCATAGATGACATGCTTGATTGGACAAAATCATGCTCCATTATTTGACCTTTTTTTATGACACTAACTTATATTGCGCAACATTTAAATGCGCAATATATGAGCCATAGATGACATGCTTGATTTGACAACACCATGCTCCATTACTTGACCGCTTTTTATGACATACTATGCTTGATTTGACAACACAATGCTGCATTATTGACTGCTTTTGATGACACACTGTCACGACCCAACCGGAGGGCCATGACGGGTACCCGAAGCTAGCCTACCGAGCACCACCTAACATGCTTCTTCCAATCTTATCTCGGTGGACCACATATCTAACTCTCAATTAGCACGACTTGAACGAGTATAAATTCTCAAAATAAAACTCATTTACACGATAACCATCAACTTCATCTCATGTACATATATATATATATATATACAAGCCCACAAGGCTACAAAAATGATATACAAGATGTACACTAGTGGGGTTATGAAACTTCTAACTATCCACACATGTCTACGAGCCTCTATATAGAGTACTGAAAATCTTACGGACAGGACAAGACCTCGCCATGCCCCAAATATATACACAAAAAGAGAATACCAATAGACTGCGGCTCTGAAGTAAGTGGAGCGCTCCTGAATTCTCCGCTGACAAAGCTCCTAGGGATCAGATCCGTCTCCCTATCTACCTGCGGGCATGAACGCAACGTCCACAAGAAAGGACGTCAGTACGAATAATGTACTGAGTATGTAAGGCATGAATAACAATATAATCAAGACATAAAGGAACATGAGATAACTTGTGTCTCTGACTGCCTCTTAAGGCGGATACCATGCATGCTTAACTTTAGAAAAATAAACATTCTCATACACACACACACACACACACACACACACACACACATATATATATATATATATATATATATATATATATATATATATATATATATATATATATATATATATATACCGCTGCGGAACGTGCCCGATCCATATGTCATCATTAGCCCGCGTTCGGGCCTCTCGCGTCCGGGGTAATCATCTCACACCGCCCACTAGTGGTGTTGCCCGGCCATATAGGCACGGTGTTATTATCATCATCCATAAGACGCCCACCGTAGTGGTGCTACCCGGCCATATAGGCACGGTGTAAGAGAAAACATACATATATACAAAGCATGCATGAGAGCCCAATTAAAAGATGCCACTGTATCGAAGTGACATAAGATCGGTGACCTCCGATTCACATTATGGAACAATCATCATCGCTATATCTCACCTCGAAGGAACAAGTAACATGAGATGAGATCAACAACAATGAGTGAAATCAAGAAAATCATGAAATAAGCTTAATAATCTCATAATAGCATCTAAAACACACGCTTTGGAATCTCTAGAATAGGATCATCATCATCATCATTATCATCATAGAAAACATCTATCTATAGCATCATAGGGATTTTGAGAATCATGAACTTCTAGCTTTTTAGGAATAAGGATGATATGGATAGCATATATGGGAACATAACATAAGAATCATGCCTTTTGAAAGAAAAGGTTAGCCTTACATAGCTTCACGTCTTCTTAACGACTAAACGTTTTCCTCCAAAGCTCGCAACTCTATATTCAAAAGGATTCGTACTAAAGTTAGGTTATTGAAAACATGCTTAAGTTAAAACTAGAGCAACAAAAGGGCTAACGGAATTTGGGCAGCACTTCCCCTATTTCATCAACTTCCACCATATAACAAAACAACTCCCAAAAAACAATAACAACATCTATAATATCGCAATCAAGAAGTTATATTCAATTTAATCCCAAGTTTAATCAAAATCCCCTTTTTGAATTCACCTCATAGTCATCCTCCTCATTACAACATTCATGGCTTCTCCACTTTAATTCTTTTCCTTTCTAAGGGGTCACTAAACCTTTACATCAATCCAACCATATAAATAAGATGAAGGACATACCTTATAATCAAGGAACTTCGCCTCACTCAACTCCCTCCAAGATCAAGTCCACCCCAACTTTGAAAGGAATCAAGAACAATCACTTTCCTTAGATTACCTTGGGGTTTTGATGTTGATTCTCTCTTTGGATGATATGGAAAGGTGTGGAGTTCTTGGGAACCTTCAATAACTCTTTGGAAGTCTCTAGAGAGGTGTAAATAAGTGTGGGAAGTTGGAAATGAAGTTAGGGTCGTTTGGGATTTAAAAGGTTGGCAAATTTTGCACCCCGACTCAATTGGCGGAGAGTATCCGACCTAGCACACTAAGTGTGCGGCCGCACACTCTCTCCACCACTTATGGGTGGTGTTGGCCAGTGATTACTCCTAAAATGGGGAGTTGGCATCCAGTGTGTGGCTCAGCACACTCAATCTGCGACCGCACACTGCCTCCTTTTCTCCGTTTTCGCGTAATCGTGTTCTCTTCGATTCGTTTGACCTCCAATCCTTATGGAACCTTGTTGGCACTTGTATAAAACTTCATTAACCATCCAAGGGGATATATATATCTTCCTCAAAGTGATGCTAAGCAATGTATAACTCAAATGATACGAAAGTTTCCCAAAACATAACTCAAACTCAACTTTCTCTGACGAACTTACTTCCATTGTCTCATATGGCTTTGGAACCTTAAAGTATACTCTTAGGATTACCAAATACCTTTCTTAACCTTAAAATAGCTTCATTTATACTTTAGTCTTAAGTTAAACTATTCATAATACGAATAACACGAAATTTCCAAGGTGTAACACACACTATGCTTGATTTGACAACACCATGCTCCATTAGTTGACCATTTTTTATGACACTAACTTATATTGCGCAACATTTAAATGAGCAATATATGAGACATAGATGACATGCTTGATTTGACAACACCATGCTCCATTATATGACCGCTTTTTATGACACTAACTTATATTGCGCAACATTTAAATGCACAATATATGAGCCATAGATGACCTGTTTGATTTGACAACACCATGCTCCATTATTTGATCGCTTTTTATGACACACTATGCTTGATTTGACAACACAATGCTGCATTATTTGACTGCCTTTTATGACACTAACTATTGCGCAACATTTAAATGCGCAATATATGAGCCATAGATGACATGCTTGATTTGACAACATGCTGCATTATTTGACCGCTTTTTATGATACACTATGCTTGATTTGATAACATAATGTTGCATTATTTCAGGAATCTTATCCTATTGCGCAGTGTTTTCATGCCCAAAAGTATTGCGCAGTGTTTTCATGCGCAGTAGGGGTTAATCCCACGTTTTTTAAATGTTCACTTTTGCGCTCAACTTTTTTCTATTTAATATGAAAGTTTGATGAGTAAAAACTCATCCATTTCATAAGTTTATGTCTTTTAAGTTCTTGAAAAAAACCAAACTTCAGAGAAAAAATATCTTCTTCTCCTTCAACTGTTAAGGTTTCTCTATTTTGGGATGAAGATATACTTGATGAAAATAATACCGTTTGTTATAGTATCAAACCACAAGCCCATGTAAAGTTTCCAACAACATTGAATTACAAAACATTAATCAGTTACTTACACAAAAAAAATGAAAACTAATCCCACTCAGTATGTATTATCTATAATAGGCAGATATCCACACACTGTTTCACAAGGTTTAGTGTTTTATGGTGTGTGGAATATCAATGATGATGACTCTTTGAGGGAGTATTTGAGGGCGTCTGAAGAATATAGGGATGTCGCCACTTATGTTCTTGAAATGTATATTGAAAAGATACCTCAAGAAGTCCCTTAAGTCCAGCCTACTCATGATAACACTTATAGGGACTTTAGTTCTTATGGATACATTTTGAGTGGTCAAGTGCCGCTGGAAACTCTAAACCAGCAATTTAATAAAACTTACACTGAAAATTGATAAATATCCATTTTTAAGTTATCATTTTGTGTACTAGCACGTGTTTATTTTATTTATTGGTAAATATCCATTTTTGGTATCTTTGTAGGGGTTATACACTTGATATGAGTAATATTGGGCAAAACTCTCACTCCAGTGGAGTTGATCTTTCTCCAAACCAATAATTTAATAAACTTACGGTGAAAATTATTCATAAAACTCGCCAGTGGTACCAAATGTTGAGTTTGGGCAATCCTCTCAGTTCGGTGGAGTTGATCTTTCTCCAAACCATGATAATATAGATCAATATCGATAGGTTCATCACCTTGATATTAAATAATCCATATATATATGATCTTGGTATTTAAAATATGTTACTTTTCGTGTAGGAAGAGGCCTTTCTTAGATGGTGGTGATTGTCCAAATTATTGTGAGACATCATCAACTGATAGCGAACCAAGTAATGCAGAAGTAACCGATGATGATGATGATGACTAAGACGTTGATGTTCAATCTGGTATGCAGCAAGAAAATTAGTAGAAATGATGCGAAGTCCGATGCCAGAAAACTCAAATCCCGAAAGCCCAATGCAGTGGCATTCTGACAATATTCCATATCTTGACAATCTTCAAGGTCGTGCTGATGCCTTTGACTTCACCAGAGAAGATGATCAAAGTCACCAAAAAATGTGGAAAGAACCGAGAGATCTTATAAAAGATGATTGCTACCTTGAAAAAAGCATGATGTTCGAATAAAAAAAGGCATTGCAAAGGGCAGTCAAAATTTGTAGTTAAAAGGAAATGAAGGAGTATAGGGTTGATGATTCAACCATAAAAATATGGAGACTAGTTTGTAGATGACAGTATCAAGGTTGTCAATAGATGCTTCGGGGAATTGTTAAGCCCGATGATATGTAGGCCATCACAAAATTCCACCAACGTCACACTTGTGCTATGGGAGAGAATCGAGCAAATCATTTTAATTTAGATATAAATATGATTGCTCAAGTGCTACTTAAAGACGTTGTCGAAACCCCAAGGTAACCTATTCAACGTAGTTCATTATAATTCTTACATCAATTAAATTATCATTGCTAAATGTTGTTTGTTTAAACTTGTGCAGGATCCCCATCAAATATTGCATTAGAAAAGTTAAGACAGTATCTCATAAAACGATAAGCAAGAGAAAAGAATATCTCGAGCGTAGGCGTGCGTTTGAGATGATTTATAGAAATTGGGAGGGCTCTTTCCAGATGTTGCCGAGGTATATGGTAGCTCTACAAAAATTCAATCCTGGTACTGTTGTAGAGTAGAGGCTTCTGCCCGGTAATATTTTCAACTTTGTGTTTTGAACATTCAAACCATGTATTGATCGTTTTGCTCACTGTCGGCTAGTCATATCCATAGATGGCACGCATGTATATGGTGTATACGACATCAAGCTACTGATTGCAGTAGGAATAGATGCCAATGGGTCGATATTCCCTCTTGCTTTCGCAATTGCCGCTAACGAGAGTAACGAGACATAGGGGATGTTTTTGACACATTTGAGGCGGTATATTATTAAGGATCATATGGGCATATGCATGCTATCTGATCGACATCAAGGCATATTGCACAATATGTCTACTTTGGAGGGGTAGTAGCCTCCCTTTGCTTACCATTGCTATTGTTTAAGGCACATTAAGGCAAATTTTCAAACAAAGTTTGAAAACAGCACACTCTACAAATTGATGTGGGCGGTTGTGATGGAGCATCAACAAAAAGAATGACTTGTAAGGATGGAGATAATTAAGGCAGTGAGTCCAGAACCTTTTCCTAGTTTAAGAAAATCGAAGTTGAAAAATGGACATTACATGCTGATGAAGGCAGGAGATAGGGGATGCTTACAACGAACAGCTCGGAGTCATTCAATGGTTTGCAAAAATCTACTCGGGGACTACCCATTACTGCAATAGTGAGAATGGATTTCATGCAAGTTGTGGGGGCGGTTTGTGATAAGAACAAAGTATGCCAAAGCCATATTAGCAGAGGGTAGGAGATGAATGCCAAAACCTAAAAAAATGATGGAGCATAACAGGAAAAAACGTGAGTTGCACAAGATGACCACGTATAACCATGCTGAACGTGTGTATGAAATCAGGACAAGTTATTACAAAGGTCGGGGAGGAAACTTACATACCGTTTATGAGGGCGCGAGAATGTGTAGTTGTGGTAAGTGGCAAACATGCCATCAAGTATTTTGAGGCAATGGGAAAAACGATATCAAGTTATGTGGCATCGGAATACAGCGTCAAAAGTTACCTTAACTCGTATGTCGGCCACTTCTATCCACTTGGTGATCAAGCTTATTGGCCAAACGAACCATTTTCAATGGTTGCTAACAAGGAGTATGTCCGTAAAATTCGTGTTAACGCACGAACTCGGATTCACAATCAAATGGATGTCAATGATAGGACATACTCTCGCAGGTGCTCTACATGTATGGAGTTTGGCCATGATAAGCGTTTGTGTAGCCTACGAGGCTGTGGTAGTGCAAGTACCTCTTGTAGTGGAAGAGCGTCTCGTACTTGAAGTATTGTTTTAAATATTTTGCTATTGTAAAGAATGACGTATTATTTGTTTATTGCAATGAATTATTTTGAACCTCTCATACTGGATGAATTATTTTTTAATACAATGTTTATTTTTATACATTCGAAATAAAGTAATGCCTTGACTACTAAATAATAAAACACTTAAATCAACACCTTATAAAACCAAACACTTAAACCTAAAGATAACAAGATTCAAACAAACAAAACTTACTTCGGGGCACTTTACAACCCTAAAATGATTATCCAAATGTTTAGGTATACTTGATGTAATGAGCCGGCATTATTGTTCGCAAAAAAAGATATCAAGTTTTATATAAAATATTGATATTTCGGAGTTTTAAAACATGACTAATCTTTGGTCAAAGTATGAAAAACACGTGAATTTGAGAACATTAAGATTGTATAAAAAAAAATAAAAAAAGGAGTCATTTAAGTTGCGAACGGTCATTTAAGTTGCGGACGGTGCCGAGTGAAAGGTCGTCAGTCAACGGATAATCAAGATCTGCTTGCTGCGGGGTATCCTTCTTGGGCTGCTGGATAAATGTCTGGTTTGTTTAAAAACAAATTCTAGAAAATCGTCAGTAGTATATATTTAGATTCTTTTTGGACCAAGTGATTGTTTCCAAAGGTAATACTACCTCCATTTCAATTTAGGTGTCTTATTTTTTATTTATTTTTTTGTTAAAAAAAAGGTTTTTTTCTATATTTAATATGTTGACAATTCAAACATCTTACATGACAAGTATAAAATCATAAGATTCAAATGACATTTTACTACATTACACACATATTTAATTCAGGACCACAAAATTCAAAAGTCTCTTTTCATTCCTTAAACTTTGTGCACAATCAAACTAAGACACCTAAATTGAAATGGAGAGAATAAAAAATATTTTTGATTTTCTATAGAAACTTGTTGGATGGTCTTGGTCCCAGAGAACGCAAAGAGTAGGTTCAAAATCAACGTATTATCAAGATTAAAATATCTTTTCAACTAGATTACCAAAAAGAAAAAATCAACTAGATGTGGCATATATGGATCTTTTTCTACTTATCGTGCTTTATCTTTAGTTAAATCTGCATTGATTTAAAAAAAAATTATAGCTCATTTGAAATATCTTTCTTTCATGTAATTTAAGGTCTACCTTGTCCTTTTTTAACACACTCACTCATCCCAGTTTCACACCTACGACTAGTGTATTTGTAGGCAGGGCCGGATCCACCCTTTAGGGTGGGGGTGGCATGGCACCCCCTAGATTGATAAATTTTTTATATATATATGTTGCAATTTGCTTAAATTAGGTTAAATATTTGATCCTGCCCCCAGTCGTAAATTAGACAAAGGTGTCATGGCTGGTAGACACAAATTTGAATCTATCTTGAACATTTCTGACTCCCGTTTTTCTTGTGCTTTTTAGTTCCTTTGTACCAGTAATTCCCTTTTCGGCTCTCTCAATTTTCTCCTTATCTTTTTATTATTTATATTGTCTTTCCACTATTCTATTATTTTATTTGTAATCTCTAGCGAGAACACACAAATAGAAACTTCAATATCTCTTAAATTAAGCATTTTTCTTAATCTCAAATCTGTGAGTACTTAAATCGAAAAACTTGGGTCTCAATGGGAATTTTGGATTGAGATCAAAATTCAATGTATTTTTATTTTTTATAATTTCTTTTGTTTATTACTCCCTCGTCCATGTTTACTTCTCTGTATTTGACTTGGGACACTCTTAATAAGCAATAAATAAAATGTGAAATGAATTGGAGTACTTAATAATAAGGGTAAAATAGGTATAAAATGGTAAATTATGTCTTGGTTTTTCAAACTATACAGCTTACAAGTAAAAGTGGACATATATTTTTAGTATAGTGGACAAATAAAAATGGACCAAGGGAGCGTGTTATAAAAAATTGTGTTATTCTATAATTGTTAAATTCAATTTAAATCACTTTACAACTTAAATTGTAATGGAAATTTCACAAGCATTGTGTCACGACCCAACCCCGTAGGCCGTGACTAGTGCCCGTGCTGGACACCCAAACGTACCCAATAACCCAAACGAGCATATTTGCAGAATATATCAATATAAAAGTCAATTGGTGCTACCAGATATTGCAGGTGAACAGATATAGCACGTGGAAGCCGATAATGCCGTCACAGATCATAGTAACCCAAAACATATACAGAACCCACACAAGTATGTCTACAGACCTCTACAGAACATAAAAGAATCATAAGACGGGACAGGGCCCCGTCGTACCCCTGAATAATGTACATATATACGATAGCAGAAGACTGTACCAAAATATGGGCTCCGGATAAAGGAGCGCTCCAAAATAGCAGAATAAAGTCCTAAGCGGGCGGATCAGCAAACTTGTCGTCTGTACCTGCGCGGCATGAAAACGCAGCCCCCGAAGAAAGGGGGTCAGTGCGAAATATGTACTGAATATGTAAAGCCTGAATCACAGAATCAAAATCGTAACCGGTACAGAACGTACAGAAAAATGAGTGTAAAATCCAAAGTATCAAATGCATATTTTCAAAACATACAGAGTGTATACAGAAACATATGCCATATCATATCCGGCCCCTGCCAAGGGACTCGGCAGACAAAACGTGGCCACCATCCCGACGCTGGTGCCACAATACAGAAGGATCAGAATAGGGGTATAACCCCGTAACGTAGCATATCATATCAGATGGCCATAACAGATCATATCATATCATATCAGAATATGTGTACATGGCACAGCATACTCCACAACCCATGTACATGTATACCTGCCCCCTCACATCGAGGCACGGCGAACAATGCAAAGGAATACGCTTGACAACATATCCTGGCCCGGGCTCAGTGTGGGAAACATTGAGGCATCCACGAATGGAGTAGTGAGAAACTAAATGCAATAAAAATACCATATATATTTCCAGAGACTCAATGAAGCATATCGAATGACAGATCAAATCAATGAAATCGAACGGAGTCATAGTAAGTGAAATTCGAATGTCAAAATGGGTTACGGAAGCATAATCTTTCTGAGATCGTTCCCAAGTTCCAAAACAATTCATAAGGCTTAATGAAATATTAAAACAATTTTTATTTAGTAGTTAAAAGAGTAGTTAGAATATTTCTTAAAAAAAATGCTCGAAGACAAGTCATAAACACGTAAAGGGTAAAATCGGAAATTGTGGCCCACCTCGGGACAAGCAAAGAGGTGGGCTCAAATTACGCATATTAAGCTTATGGGGTCACCTACCAAGGTCTTAGGGACATTCCATAACTTTCTAAGCAGTTTGGGGAAGTTTGCATAATTTTTCAACAAAGCATACTTAAAGGGTTCAATCCTATTGAATGAAAAAGTGACAATTTCAAGTGCGGATTCCGATGAGCAGAATATTTCCCGAGGCTCGAATCCGATCCTAGTACACCTAGGACATGCCAAAAGAAGAATCGGGATAGCTTTACATACCTTGTATGCTCTTTACGCCTTTCCAAATTCAATTCCCGTTTCGCCCAAAATCTGCAATTGGTCACATTTACCAATTCTCAATTTCCAATCTTTAAGTATTCAGTCTTTATTCATAATTGCCTACAGAAATTTGGGCAGCATCTCCCCTATACATATAGCATCCCCGAGAATTCAACTCGGCCAAAACAATCAACAACAACCCAACAACAACAATCAATATAGGACACAATATAACACAACTAGTCTTCTTTCCGACATAATGCAAGAACTCTCATTCCGACTTCCCATTTCCAAACCAATCTCAATGTTTTCATATTCATTATTAATCTAGATTATCACAATATAATTTGGAAGCATTTCACATCATTTCCACAAAATATTCACAAGATATACAAAATATACAAACTTTCCACCAAGGTCATAATTCACCCAAAACTTCAAATATTCAACCTACATATCCATAACATACTTCCATCTTCCAATTTCATCAACCATAATCATAATTCACATCTTAACAACTTCATTTCCATAATATCACAAAATCATTCTAAAGTGACATAATCTTCTACATTCCAACTTCAACCAAAATTCATTCAACTTTCATTCCCAATATAATTTTCACCATAACCACAACTAGAATACAACATAAAATTCAACTCATATATGTATACAACATATATACACTCATGGCTACATATATATATATATATACATACCCACTTTGCAAACTTCCTTATTTCCATAATTTCTACTCATTTCCACATACCACAACATAAACAAACCTTCATAACATAAGAAAAAGGAATTGATTCTTACCTTTTTCTACAAACTTCTTCACTTGAACAAGTTGTCAACTTGAAGAAATAAGTGCTCCTTCTTCCAAAACAACTACACCAAGTTGTAGAGGACACTTAATTTAGTAGGAATTCAACAAGAAAATAATTTTAGAGGCAAGATTTTGAGGGGTGATTTTCCTATGGCCAAACCCGAAATGGCCTTATTTTTGCTCTTCTTTGTGTTTTGTTCTTGGTTCTTGAAGTTTCTAATGAATAAATAATGCATATATGGCCCCTTATATTAATTTGGCACATGGAAATTAATCAATTTGGTGGGCTTGGACCAGGTATGGCCGGCCACCCTCTCACCTTGGGCCTAAATTTTTCTTTTCATTTTTTTGGGCCAACTCGGTTGGTCCCGAGTTGGGCCTAGCCCACTGACTTTTCGACCTTAAAACGTCCATATCTCCTTGTACCGACGTCACCTTGGAACCCACGACCTATGGATGGAAAGCTAATTCAATTATCTACAACTTCTATTTCTTGGTATTTTTCCAAATTCCAAACTTATAATACCGTTTTTTCCCCCCAAAGTCAGGTTACCCGAAAACGTTTTCTTAAAAATATTCGTTTGGAGGACTTCCACTTTGATTTGGCCCAAGGGTCCTTCTTGAGTTGTGTTTAACTTCACATATGTGATTCATATAATTTGTCACATGTCCCAAAAAAATCTTGACGTGTGGGCCCCACCTCAACTTACAATTAATCCGACGTTCAAAAATACGGGATGTAACACATTGCTTAGAAAAAACATGAAATTTATGATTTATTTTTGAGAATTTGTAGTTTATCTAATTCTACATTTACTTATGGGGTGTAATTACCTATTGAAGAGTTTTTCTATTATTTTTCTTAGTTTGATTAGTGTAATTCACTTATTGAAGATGTTATTTTACTTGTGCAAGTTCATTTTAGTATACATAAAAGATGCAAGCCCCTTGGTGAAAATGTTGATTTTACTTTATTGTTAATGGGTGTGATTCCTTGTTTAAGATGTTAATTATGTTCATTTCTTGATTTTCGAGATGTAATTTTCATATTTGCAAATAAAAAAAGGCCTATTAAGTTGACCCGAATAAACTAAAAAGAGATGGATCCGACTCAACACGTTCCTAACAAGATATACATTGAAAAAAGTTATAACACCCGACACCTTCAAATCCTAGATCCGCCTCTGTTTGTAGGTCGATGAAAAACATAACCTAGCGATCTTAAACGATCTTCTCTCATTTTATTCTCAATTGCGTGCTACATGCACCTTCTAATGAATGCGTTTTTTTTTTTTTTTTTTTAAATCTTATCTAATCTTGTATGATAGACATTAACATCTTAGGATTATTTTCAGGCTAGCTAGCTGAATTTTTTTCTTCATCCGATGTTCGATACCAGTTTTGGGTCTGACTAATTGAAATTCGCGCCTTAAAATTTCACTTAGAGGATAAAGGGCTTCCACAAAAAACGACTTTATTCTCGATACTCGAATTCATAATCTTAAATGAAAAAAAAATACTTTTTTATCACTTAATGCAACCTTTAGTGGTAGGCTTCCTTGATCCAATAACACATCATGACTCAAACATCTCAAATGGTGAAAACACCTTATCACATGTATGGTCTCTTTTATAAATTCACATGGCTTGCAACAATTACTAATTTTGTCTAGTAAAGTTCCCCGAATACTAGTCAAAATCTAATACTACTAGTATTTCTTTCTGATAACTCTATTTTCCGAGTAGCTTTTTGAAAATCACTTATGGGACCTAAAACTTATTAGAACAACAATATACCCAGTGTAATTTCACAAGTGCAGTCTAGATGTACGCAGACCTTACTTCTACCTTTGTGGGTAGAGAAGTTGTTTCCGATAGACCCAGTTTAAAAGAAACATAGTCAATGGAGGATTGCAAGAAAAATAAGACAGCAAAATATCAAGAAAATCTTTTCAAAACCAATACGTTGTTCTTATTGGAAGTTGTGCCATGTTCTATTTCTCGTCTTTTCTCTTTCCTCTAAAGTTCCATTATAGGAAAAACTTGTATTTTTACGCCAAACAACTAAATATGGCGCATGTTGTTTGTATGATTAAACTTTTATAGTTAAATTTTTTGTATTTCACATTTGATGTTACTTAAATTTTGTAAACTATTTATCCAATTTAATTTTATACTTCGTGTAAATATAGTACTTCCTCCGTCTCAATTTATGTGATATAGTTTGACTGGGCACGGAGTTTAAGAAATAAAAGAAGATTTTTGAATCTTGTGATCTAAAACAAGCCAAAAATATTTATGTGGTTATAAATCATCTCGTTAGGCGTAAAAAGTAAAATTTAAAGTTAAATTGTTGACAAATAAGGAAATGCATCATTTTTCTTTCTGGGACGGACTAAAAATGAAAGTGTATCACATAAAGTGGGACAGAGGGATCGGAGTAGTATTATGTGTTTTATTGTAAAGTATGAATAACAAATGCCAAATGTTAGACTATAACACTAGAAATATAATGATATATAATCAAGAAGCGAATAAGAAAATACTTAAATCACGCTCGCTTCGACTTGTTATCGTCCTCAATCCTAGAGTTAAATGGAATAATTTTGATTTGATATAAACAAGTGTAGATACATTTTTTTTTCTTTTCAAATTGCTAATCTCTGATTTTTTTTCCTTCAATAATTTAGATTTTGGTGGACAATGATTATCTTTCCATTTTCCCTCTTCATTATTACGGTATATACAGGATCTGCCAAATTCTCTCCATTTCTACATAAATTACTAAGTTACAAAAGGACAAACGACAATAGTTGTCTTAAATTAAGGTCATCAATCAGAAAAGAAAATATAAACTCTCCATATACACAAGCTGCTTTTGTCATGCAAGACCCTCAAACCATATAAGGGAAAACTCATAAACCAAAATCTTTCTCTTGTATAACAAATTCATAATCATGTCTTCAAAAAAACATTTTGTGCTTGGCTTTTGCCTTGTGATTTTATTTGTAAATGCAGCTTCAATAGATTATGGAACAGCACTTACTAAATCTTTATTGTATTATGAAGCACAAAGATCAGGAAAATTGCCTCCTAATCAACGTGTGCAATGGCATGGAGACTCAGCCCTTAAAGATGGCAAAGACGAAGGGGTATATATATTCAAGCTCTCTAAACTTTTTTTTTTTTTCATTTTATTGGGGTGAACGTCCGACGGGTTTAAGATTTAAATTTTATTGGTTCGAGTTGGAAACTGCCACATCTCACTTGATCTACTGAGTTCTAAATCTATTAGTAGTATTTATATTTTTTTTAAAGTAAATCTTCTAACATATATATGTATATACACAATCTCTTCAATCAAAGTTGTTTGATTCGAATGAACTCATAAGGTGTACACTAGGTCTGGCCTCAGTAAAATATAGGGTATGCTCATTCATCTCGTAAAAAGCAAGGTCGGGCAGGCATGTTCCTTCATATGAGGATGAAAGGCAAATCTAGAATCAATAGTCAATAGGTTCAAAATACATGCATGATGCACACAAGCATAATTATTTTTTTTTTTTTTTTTTTTTTGCGCACAAATAAACACGTGGTATAATAGGTCCAACTGAATTTATTGTTTTCGACTCGTTCCATAAGTACATTATCCCAAAAAATATATGTTTGTATGTGATTCATATATAAGCACAATTAATAACAACTATATATGTCTTACTTCTAAATAAATCATAGTCGGCTATCAAAAATGTGGATCCAAGATTTTGATTTGATGAGTTCAGTCTTTAGGTTATAAATAGTGAACTCATTTAATGTTTGAAGTTACGAGTTCAAAATCTATTATTTAGTAAAATTCTAATGATTTTCCACATACTTCTAATACTTCTATACTGTGTTCGAAAATAATGGATTTATATAAACCCATTACTTATATCGCCCATCACTCTCTATCGACGATGTGAATTCTCGTTGAGCATGTACTCCTAAATGATTTCATAACTATATACAATCAAAAAAAATTGTTTAAAAGGAAACTTTTTGATTCCCATCAGTATTTTTCCTATTTCCAATTAGATTGACTTGACAGGAGGATACTACGACGCTGGAGACAACGTGAAATTCGGATTTCCAATGGCATTCACAGTAACAATGCTATCATGGAGCGTAATCGAATTCGAGCACCAACTAAACTCCAAAAACGAACTGAAAAATGCACTGAATGCAATCAAATGGGGCACTGATTATTTCATAAAAGCACATAAAGAGCCTCATGTTTTATACGGCGAAATCGGAGATGGAAATTCTGATCATCAGTGTTGGGAAAGGCCTGAAGATATGACAACTCCGAGGAATGCTTATAAAATTGATGAACAACATCCTGGCTCCGACCTTGCTGGTGAAACGGCCGCAGCACTGGCTGCTGCGGCCATTGCTTTTAGCAGGTCAGACCCAGGTTATTCGAAGCAGCTTCTTACTCATGCCAAAGAGGTGACAACTAAGCTCTTACTAATATTCGAATTTAAGATATATGCACTGATCTGTAATCTAAGGGTTATTCGCAGCAGCTTCTTACTCATGCCAAAGAGGTGACAACTAAGGTCTTACTAGTATTCGAATTTAAGTTATATGCACTGATCTGTAACCTAGTTACTATCACGTTACTTACTATTATTGTTTACCCTTGTTTAATATAATGATTTAAAGTTATATATAGTGATGTTGTAAGAGATATTTACATAATCAGTATAACGTAATAACAAATGAATTTTTAAGATAAGCATTAATGGTAATGGTGGAGCCAGAAATTTTAACAAAGGGATTCACAAAACACTGTACTATAGAAGTTCTCTTTATACATAGAGGAATCAACAAGTTAGATATTATAGTAATTTTTTGCCTATATGTGCAGTGCAATTTTTTGATGAAGGAGTTTTGAATCTTGTAAAATGATAACTGATCTGCTATAAGGAATATAACTTTTGTACTGACATTACATGTAACTTAATTTCTAACCTAAATAATAATCAAATTGAAATAAAGGATGCTCCTTTTTCAGATTCTGACCCAAAAATAAGGAATTAGTTTTTGGTAGTTTATTTATGATTGTGGAAATTGGTAAGGTAACAAATAGGAGTAATAACAAAACAACTTTTCTTTAGGAAAAACAGCTCAGCAATTTCTTTTTGGGGTTTCCCGCTGTTTTTGTTTTAAAATTTGTTTGCAAAAAAAAAGAAGAAGGATATTTTTCAAAAATAATTGCTCCAAGATACATTTTCCCAATTAAATCAGCATAAATTATTATAACAGTAGTCGTAATCTTAATATCTGTGTAAACTTAAACTGATTGAGCTTGTTGCTTTTCATATACGTAAGAAAGATGAAAGGTTTAATTAATTATTTTCATTAAAATTATAACTGATCAGTGTTGTTATGTGACGACCTATTTGTGAGTCAAATGGAATTGATTCATTGTGCAATTTTTTGCAGTTATTTGATTTTGCTAAAAAGTTCCCAGGCGAGTACCAAACTAGCATTTCTGTGGCAGGTCAATTCTACAGTAGCTCCGGTTATGAGGTAAAATTAATGCATACTACTCCTCAATCTCAATTTATATGGCGTTGTTTGACTTGACATACAATTTAATAAAGAAAATAAGGCTTTTGAAATAAATGATCTAAAACAAATTATAAATATTTGTACGGCTATAAAGTATTTCATTAAGGGACAAATAAAAAAATTAAAGTTAAATTATTTTTAAATAAAAAATAATGACATTTTTTAAGATAGACTAAAAAGGAAACTATGTTAAATAAGTGATATCAAGTGTCAGTAACTACGTTCTAAACTTAACTTTTGCACATAACTAGTGATTTTAAAAAAAATACATAATTTAAACTAAAGCTATTTGCTTCCGTCAAATCCATACGCCGGCTTCTAGCTCCACCCCTGAATTATAACAATTGAGGAAAATGGCTATTTTTAAAAAGTGATCTACTCTTGAGAAGCCAATGAGATATCTATGAAAAGTTTTCTCTTCACATGCCATGCTACCACCTTGGAAAATTTATTGTGCTTCCCTTTTTTTTTTTTTTTTTTAGTATATATTCAATTCAAAGTTGCTACATTTTACATCCGAGAAATTCAAAATTTTAAGTGTCATCAAAGTAGACCCTGAATAGGGTTGTGCAAAAATCGGTTTAACCGATAAAATTGAAGGAAAAAAATATTATTGATTTACCGATATAGAGTTATTGAGTTAATGATTTTTATACGATTTTGTAATTTTTTTTATTGGACTACCAGTTCGATTATGATTTTTACATTTTTATTAACGGATAATCAGTAACCCAATAAGAATATAAGGTCTTATTAAAATTATATTTTTAAGTATATTTCAGTGATATATCTTTGTGAAGATGCAGGAGGCCAAACCAGTTATGTTTGAAAACTTTGTTGGTCCAGTTTATCGGTTAACCGATTTTTGCACAGCTCTAGATTCAGGGTCTACTTGTGTAAAGCACCAACAACTCCATGCTATGTGGTTTTTAATTCAAAAAACAAAAAAAAAAACTTTTCGAAGTATCCTAAATTTCATCTTTAGTTATCAGTTTTTTAATTTAAAACTTTTTTTTTAAGGCCAAATATTTTCTTTCAAGGTAGTTCGGAGTTTAACTGAATTATTAAGAAGAAATTGAAAAATTGGATAATGAAACGGAAGAATATCTTAAAGAATTTTGATTTGTGTATAATAGAATTAATTTTTGAATTAATGAAAAACAGAAAATAAGAAGAGAGGAAAAGGGTTTAAAAATTAATGAAAAACAGAAAATGAGAAAAAAGAGGAAAAGAGGAGAGAGAAATTGAAGAGGACGAAAAAGAAAGAGGGTGAGAGGATAAAGTGGTGGGCCCTCCATTATAATTTAATTAAATAGTCTCTCACACACCATGTCATACATATGCCTCTCCCATGATAAAAAATTTCGATATCTATATGTTTTCCCCTTCTAAATTGGGCTTGAAACAGGATGAACTATTGTGGGCTGCTGTTTGGTTGCTAAAAGCCACACAAGACAAAAGATACCTGGATTACATCAATGATAAATCCACAAGTTCTGGAGGCACCAGATCCATGTTTTCATGGGATGACAAATATGTTGGTGCTCAACTCCTCATTGCCAAGGTAATCAATTAACTGTTCTCTTGAGTCTATTACTGATCTTTTATACTATTGTTAAGTGATGTTTTATAACTTTAGTAGATATAATATTTATCAAGTTGAATGATCATTTGAAAATTTTAGTTAGAGGTTCAAGAAAATACTAAAATACAACATCTCGAATTTGAACCTATAATCTAAAGAAAATTTTGAACCTTACCTATTAGACTAGAGTTTTCGTTATGTCGAGTGGATTCGACATTAATAATTTACATAAGAGTTTTTGACACTCTTGATCATGCCCAAGCTTACAATCGAAATAGTTCATGTTTTTCACTATTTCAGCCCTTACCCGCATTGGCCCATATTGTATATAATTTGAAAACTAGATCAATTCTCTATTTCCCTTCTTCAACCCAGACACCTCCTGATTGTTTGTTTACAGATTAATTTGTTATTGTGTCTAGAGCTCAAATCATGGTTGTTCTTGTTTTGTTTTGTGAGATTCAGGTGATAAAAATAATATTAGAAAGGAAACTCGCTATTATTGGACAAGCTTGAATTATTGTATGTACTGTTTCTCGTACGTTTCAGCAACATCTAATAGTTTTGGCTTAAATTCTGTGTTGTTGCAAAAAAATCAATTTTAATATATACTACAAATTATAAATGTAGAACACAGCAACTCCAAAATTCTAAAATCCAGACCCCATAAATCCCGAATCTGTCTCTGATCATTTGCTCATTATAATTCTCCAATGAAGGATATTCAATTGAACTATATATCTTCATTAACTTTATTCTGCCCCTAATCGTGACTATATAAAAGTTAAACTCCCCTCAAAATGGTCGGTAATTAATACACATTATCAATCGTTTGTTTCCATTATATTCATGCAACGAATTACAGGATCTGCTGGAGAAGAAATTTCCAGGGAAGGAGAGTTCGTTGAGTGAATACAAGAAAAATGCAGAGGAATTCATATGCAACTGTATCCAAAAAGGAAACAGCAATGTAAAGAAGAGTAGTGGAGGACTATTATGGTGGCAACGTTGGAATAATCTTCAATATGTCACAACTGCAACATTTGTCATAACCAGTTATGCAGATACATTATCTGCCACTAAAAATTCTTTGCAATGCACTAGTGGAAAGGTGGAACCTTTGCAACTAATCACGTTCGTCAAATCCCAGGTACACACATGTGCATACTTTAATTATCCCAAAACCCAATTAACACGGTCCAAACATTAAACACATGGTATTGTTTGGTATGATGGAAGTCATTTTCTTTATGTTTGATTAGTTGAGTTGAAAATATTTTTTGAAATCGAATATATTTTAAAATTTATAGAAATATTAGGAAATTGGAAGTGTTTTTCAAAAAAAAAAAAAAAAAGAGTACCACTAAAAGATTGATAACGATTTCAAAGTGTTGGTTGGAGCAAGTGATATGAAATTATTGTTTAAATAAGAGTTAGAAAAATAGTTGTGCACAGGAAGTCATTTTCGCCATTTTTTATGAAAAATATTTTGTTTGAAATTTAAACCTTTTTTTGATAATCAAGCACCAAAAGTTAATCTCTTCTCGCGAATTAAAAGATTTTTCCGTGAAAATGAATTTCATCGTTCCAAATTATATTTCTATATTTTTTTTCATTATCAACAAATATAAAAGAATACTAATAGCCATCAACATGTACTGCAAAAACAGATTTACAACCTCTCTATCTCCACGAGGTGGGTGTAAGGGTCTGCGTACACTCTACCCTCTCCATACCCTATCTATGGAAATACACCGAATATTATATTGTTGATGTACTATAAAACCAATTTACAATGTCAAGTCATTTTTACATATTGTAGTAAGTAATGGACGTTATTTTCGAGATTACAATCTCACTTTTTATAGAGAGTTATCTATAAATATCTTTTGAATAACTTGGCGTAGAAATGTCTTTACTACACTGTAGGTGTATCCTTCACTAAGAACTTTCCAATTTTTATTATTATATTAGGTGGATTATATACTTGGTGAAAACCCAAGAAAAATGAGTTACATGGTAGGTTTTGGTACAAATTACCCAAAGAAGATTCATCACAGAGGAGCATCAATTGTGTCAATTAAGAAAGACCGTACTCCAGTGGGCTGCCATGAAGGTTTTACTCTATGGTTCGATAAAAATGCAGCAAATCCAAATGTTTTAGATGGTGCAATTGTTGGTGGACCTGATCTTAGTGATAATTATAATGATGACAGAAATAACTTTCAGCAAGCTGAAGCTGCCACAGCTAATACAGCACCATTAGTTGGAGTTTTAGCCCGATTAGCTAGCTAAACAAATCTTTTCAGATAGAGATTAATTAGTATTTTTTTTTTTATAAGTACACGAAGCTCACTTTTGTGGTTTTCAAATATAATCGGTGATAGTCTCATAGAAAAGCATAATACTATTACTTTATTTTAGAAGAAATGAAATACTATTACTTTATTTTAGAAGAAATGAACCATGATTTTTCAGATTATTCAGCCTCGATTAATATTGTGTGGTTTTTTGAGTTGTCACAAAGGAACTATTAAGGATTTGATAAAATGTCTTGTACGCTTTGGTATAGAAGCTGACATGGCGTGTAACCGTTAATTTATTTATTTTTTAAGTATTATCAATTGATTAGGATCTGTTTATATCATGAAAACTCATAAGGCAACATACCGTTTCAAATTGTTAATAGTATCCTTATATTATTGTTAGATTGTTAGATTGTTAGATTGATATTAACATATTGGAGCCCACCTAACATATTGAAGCCCACCTATGACCTAACCCTTCGATAAATATAATCTCTTAAAAGTAATGGAAAAGGGTGGGGAAAAAAATCAAATACTAGCAAATTGTATGCTTGGATTTGATGGGAAACAAATCTTTATTTATACAAAATAAATTTAATATTATAATAATTTACATTAATATTTTACTTTTAAAAATAGTACTAGTAACAAAAAAACTCCCATAATATATAATAGTAACATCTTCATGGAACATTAATGTATACCAATTCTATTTCTCTTCTTTCTTCTTAACTTCTAGCTCAGGTTCTGTGTTCAACTCAAAAGGTACATATACATACATAACAAACCGAATTTACTAGAAAATATAATGTACAATACACACTAAACAAGGGACCACATATTCAACATCCTTTTTTAGACATAGGTTAAAAGACCTAACACTAAAGTATTTAGTCGTATCAACTTCTCGTTCATCAAGTTTTGGTTTTGTACTTAAACTCGTCAATTGGAACACCTTCCTCCTGAGGAGGCTCCCCACCTGAAGCGCCGCTTGAGCTGAACCCGCCTTCCTTTTTCGTAATATAAAAGGGACAGCGTACCGTTTGGTACACGAGATAAGGTGGGATATCCGAGATTAAATTTGAATAAAATTTATACATTATTTGGTTAAAGGTATAAATTTATCCGGAAAGAATTTATATTTGCTTAGATATAAATTTTATCCCAAACTTAATCCTGAATAACCCATCTTATATTCCCATCACTTGATATTAATGATATTAAGGTGGGATAAATTAGTCCTGCACTTATTATCCCAAGACTATAATCCCGATATAACTTAATATAATCCTAATATAACTTAATCCGCGACCACTGTGGTGCTAAAAAAACAACCGTACAATACCTATACAAAATCAAGCTCCGTCTTGGATAAAATCTGCGGATATATATTCAAACTCACAGCATACATAAACATAACAAACCGAATTAGAAGCTATAATAATACACTACACGCGAAACAGAGAGACTAACATATTCAACATCCTGCTTTGTTTTTCTAGACATATAGGTTAAAACTAAAGACCTAGCACTAAATTAAAGTATATTTAGTACTAGTATCAACAGCTCGTTCATCAAGTTTTGGTTTTGTACTTAGACTCGTCAATTGGAACACCCTCCTCTTGGGCACGCTCTCCACCTGAAGCGCCGCTTGAGCTGAAGCCGCCTTTGCGTCCCATCTCTTGATACCCTTCTTCTCCTATCTGCTCCTTCCTCGTCTGCCCGCCTCGGCTCCTCCCTAATGAGTCACAAGTAATTCAAGAGACTAATCGACTTTGTTAACATATACGTCTAAGAAACGAATAAAACTTAAAACTTATAATTTTAAATATGTCATAGCATAAGATAAGTATGAACGTTGACGTACATTGGTCCAACTATAAACGTGTCTAACGTTTATGTGTTCTATAAAGCCTTTTGAAAATCATGATAGGATTAATTTCACATATGGTGAATTAGTGACTTTTAAGTAATTCAAGAGAAAAGTGTCACAAGCACGAATTGACTTTGTTAACATATACGTATAAGAAACGGAAAAAATTTATAACTTTAAACATGTCATAGCGGAAAATGATTGGATTAATTTCACATATGGTGAATTGGTGACTTTATTTTACTATACGTAAAAAGTTAAAGTACTAAATTAATTTTTGTAACGTAAAAAAACACAACTTGTTTTCATAACATAAATCATTCAACTTCATCCAAATTTCATAAATTATTATTACACTATTCTTTTTTATACAAATAATTATTTAGCTCTGCCTAAGCATCACAAAAATTACCCCATAATTTTTCTTAACCATAAAATCTTTCACTTCCATTTAAATAGCAAATAAATGAGCCTTCGGCCCCTTTCTTCGTCCATCGTAGGGGGTTGCCACCCCCAGCAGCCCCGACAATCTATCACGCCCATAAACATAACAAAAAGGTAATTAGTCTGTAGTAATTTACTGAAACACACAACACAAGAGTATAAAGTTTGTAAAAAATTTATAACTCATATATGACTAATTTGGGGCTTACCCTCAGCAAGGTGTTCCTGAGCTTCAAGACTTTTGCCACCTGTCCCACCAGGAACTACCGTCTCTCCTTCCCTTGCCTTCCTGTCCAGCTCAGCTCTTTCCTGCTGCCTTGTTGTCATTTTTCTTTTTCCCAACAAAAAAAGTAGTAGAAGTAGTATATGTAGACTCAAATTTCATCAGTTAAAACTTGGTTGAGAAATATTTTTTGATGATCTTTGGCTGGTTGTTCGTTTTATAGAAGGGGGATTGGGAGAGTATTATATATCCATGTTGACACGTGGAGATTGACATGGCTATTTGGGGATAGCTCTCACACAACACCTCAGCAATGGAAATTACACGTGGAGATAGACCTCAGGGAGAATAGTTTAAGATTTTAATTTTAGGAATTCGATTTTTTTTTTTAATTTATAGGTCTTTTAATTTGTTAGTAAATTCATACCTAATACAGTTAATTTAAGTAATATATGCAGACTCAAATCTCAGCTAAAATCTTTTTAGTTGTTCATTTTTGATATATAGAGAGAGCTTGAGAGAGTATTATGTAGGGAAAAGGATCAAAAAAATATTCCTTTACTTTGGAAAAAGGGCTAAAAATATCCTCCGAATTTATTTTGGGTTAAAAATACCCCTCACATCCTTAAAGTTTTCAAATATACCCCTGTCTTGAGGGAAATTATCCCCCAAAATAACCCAAAATTATTTTTTAAACTCGTTCCATCATTTAAACTCAACTCAACTAAATAATAACCCATAAGGTATTGAGGGAATAAGGGGATCTTATGGGCTATTATTTAGTTGGGTCAAGTTTAAATGATGGAGCGGGTTTAAAAAATGATTTGGGTTATTTTGGGGGATAATTCCTTTTAAGACAGGGGTATATTTGAAAACTTTAAGGATGGGAGGGGTATTTTTCACCTAAAATAAGTTCGGAGGATATTTTTAGCCCTTTTTTCAAAATAGATGGGTATTTTTGACCCTTTTCCCTATTATGTATATCCATATTGACACGTGGAGAGTGACATGGCTATTTGGGAATAACTCCACAGAACAGCTCATCAATGGGAATGACACGTGGCAGCAAGGTGACAATTTATTTACACGCTGTCACGGAGAAGCTTAGCTGAATCATACAAGTACAAAAAGGTTTTCCTTATCTGGATTTTAGAGATAGATTTCAGCAAAAAAGATTTTAACTTTATGAATTGAATGTTTTTAAATTTACTAGTCAATTGATTTTTTAAAAATTCATTGTCTAATTAATTAACTTGATGTGATAAAAAATTATAATTGTTTAATAGATAAAATTTAATAATTTTGTTGTGACGATTTGATTTTGTAATTTAATTAAGTAAATCAAATTTGGTGAACGTATATGAAATCAATGCATTGTTAGTACGGAAAAGGTCCAAAAATACCTCTGACCTATTGAAAAAAGACTCATAAATACCCTCCTTCCATCTTTTGGTCTAAAAGTACCCTTCCATCCACCTTTTAGGTCTAAAAATACCCTTAAGGTTTGTTTTTGGCTCAAATATACCCCTCAAACTAACAAGTTAAAATTAACTCTTTTAAAAAGCCAAATGGCAATTTGTAATTGGTCAATAATAAAATTCCGTAATTTAAAAAAAAATCCAAATTTAAAAAAAAAAAAATTGCCAATAATAAATTTCCGTAATTTAAAAAAAAATCCAAATTTAAAAAAAAAAATTGCCAATAATAAATTTCCAGTAATTTAAAATTCCAGATTTAAAAAAAAAATTGCCAATAATAAAATTCCGTAATTTACATATTTTTTAAAAAAAAATTGTGTGGAAACTTAAAAATTAAAAACTAAAAAATTTAAAAATATGAATGAAACTGTTTTTATTTTTTTTTGCATTTCGTGAATTAATCAACGAAATATGTTTTTTTTTTGCATTTCGTGAATAAAAAAACGAAATAGGAAATTATAATTTTTTTTTTGCATTTCGTGTATTAAAACACGAAATAGGATAAAAAAAATATATTTTCGTTCATATAAAAACGAAATTGGAAAATTGGACAAAATATATTTTCCAATTTTGTTTTTATATGAACAAAATTAATTTTTTTATCCTATTTCATTTTTCAATACACGAAATGCAAAAAAAAATTATAATTTCCTATTTCGTTTTTTTATTCACGAAATGCAAAAAAAAATCAGTTTTGTTCATATTTTTTAATTTTTAAATTAAATAATATATGTGTCCAATCACAAAATGTCATTTGGCTTTTTAAAAGAGTTAACTTTAACTTTGTTAGTTTGAGGGGTATATTTGAGCCAAAAACAAACCTTAAGGGTATTTTTAGACCAAAAGATGGAAGGAGGGCATTTATGAGCCTTTTTCAATAGGTCAGAGGTATTTTTGGACCTTTTCCGTTGTTAGTACTTGAGATAGTTAATTTGGTAAGAGTGACTTATGTTAGCCTTGACCTAATTCTTTTGCATTACAGCTTCTTTTTCTCCAAATAGTGGAATCTTTTACTTAAAAGAAAAAGAAAACAGAAATTGGAAAGGACAGAAAAAAATATACCCCACACGCATTGCAACAGAACTACATTGAGTTTGAGTATTAGCAATAAATCAGTACAGCATGATATATCTTTAACTGGATAAGTTACATAATAGCCAGTCAAAACACATAAATCACGTTGAGAAAATATATTCCGACATCAACATATGTACCTAGTATAATTCCATAAGAGAAGTTTGATATAACATTAGACTTTCGGGGTGGCCATGTCCCAAAAAGTATCTTTTGAAAAATGGCTTATCTATTTTTTGGAAAATATATTAAAAAAAATAATCGGTGGTCCATTGAATAGTAAGAATTTGAAACAAAAGTAGCAAATCAAGTGGTGCTTTTATGAAATCTTTGAGTACTAAATATATATTGATAATAACATTTAAATATCTGTAAAGAACTTTTATAAAATTAACAAAGGGTTAGTTGCGAAGAAAAATTACTTGTCCCATCCAAAAGTGAAAATTATTTTCCCTTATTTGATGTCATTTTTAAAAGATATTTTTCTAATTATTAAGTATCAGATATGGCTTATATTTAAAAAATAAGTATTAGCTGTCATAGGAATAAGTAACTCTAGCAAAATAATTTGGGGTGGCAAGAATTATTTAGCAGAAAACGAAACATCATTGGAAGGAGAACTGCTACACCGACATAATTAATTTCTCCCCTCATATGGAACACGTACACTCTAAACTTTGCTTAAACTCTTTTACAAATTATAAAATACATAATTAGTTCTGATGCCACAAGTCACTGATCACATGGTTGGTTTAAATTTATTTCATCCCTTTAGGCCACACGATGCATAAAGTAGCACGTTCTTCCCAATTAAATTAAAACTAAAAAATTTGTCCGCGCTTCGCGCGATAGGAGAAAATGTATTGATTATTGAACTTCTAAATAATTATAATGTGTGTTCTTTATTATAATGTGTTCGTGAAATTAGCACGGACATGAAAAATTATATTGATGATTGAACTTATAAACAATTGTCTTTCTTTATTATAATGTGTTCGTGAAATTATAAATATTTCAAATTCATATATATAATTAAACTTTCATTTGAGTCGGATTTAGTTCACTTTTTGAGAATATTTACATATAAGAAATTTCACCACATTTTGTAAGTGAGGTTATTACCACTTACAATACATATGTCTTCGTCTTTTTCTTCAGGCAACACTTACACAGGAAAACACTAAGTGATTTTAGGAGTTGAACCACTCTTCTTCGGCGAAATCCACCTACATATTTCAATCGATTTTTATATTTTGCAAAATAACATGACCGAATAATATTTGTACCATGAGTTGAACTATTCAATCTCGACTTGTTTTTTTCAACTATTTTGAAATACTCAAAAGTAAGATGTATGCATATTCAAGAACCAATTTATAAGTCTACAAAGCAAATTTAGTCATCTAAGCAACAATAAGAAATATTATATTCATATTATGGAATGTGGATTTTTAAAGCACTTATTCTTTATTAGTTTGTTTCGAACTTCGGAGGTAATAAACACTAAATTCATATCTGTGTCGCTCTATTTCTTTAGCGCCTCCCCTCTCCCATCATTTAAATTTCCACTTCAGAAAAGAAAAAATCATTGGAGCTGCAAATACGTAATTATTATACGTGCAGGAGCTTATCAAAATGATTTTATTTTTTTTCTTTCGTCTTCATACTTAATTCTGTCTTCTTCTTTTTTGTGTGTGAGTTTGTAGAGTTATTTCCAATTTATACTATTGAGTGATGAAAAAGTTAAAAATAGAATAACTATAAGAGAATATAGATACAATTATCAAATTAGTATCACTCTTTAAATCTTCAAGCAAAGCAGCGTCCATTGAAATTGCTAAAGAGGCATACATGTATAGATGCCTTTTTAGATGACGTCGACTCTTTCAGATTTCGCTTAGTATTAAACTACTACAATAAACTCATAGCTAAACCTAGGGATCAAGATGAATGAAATAAGTTGATGTTACAGCCCTGAATTTTATATAACCCCACCTTTTGCCTTCCTTCCATTATCTTCTTTTCGTTGATCAACTAATTACTATCATTGTATGATAGAGAATAATTAACAAAATCAACAAAAAAAAGAGAGGGTGCAAAATAGGTCGAAAAATACTATAAGTTGTATTGTCTTATATAATATAATGAAAAAATACATCTCAAAAAATATTTAAAGTTCATATGACTTAACTCTCGAAAAGCGCAACAATGAGAAATATTTTAGGACAGAGAAAGTAACATAAAATGTTCAGCGAAAGAACATAAAACACTTGATACACAGGAAAAGGCTTGTTCTAATGACAAATTTGAAGGCTTGTTCTAATGACAAATTTGAAGGTTCAATAAATAGAAAGGTTCTTGTTAATAGGTATACCTGAGATTGTATCTTTGGAAATTACCTCATTATATATGATAGGAAGATCAACTTCAACTCTTCATTTTCAATAACCTTGTCAAAAAAAACTACGGAAAACATGTTGGAGCATGCAAATTAGAGTAAGTACAAAGAATCACTTCCAATCTATATATATAGTGCAAAGAATATTAAGAGGCATAATTAAGGATTAATTATCAGTGCAATTGTAAGGGATTAATAAACGTAAAAAACCGTTAGAAATATAGTGATTAATTAGGGAAAACTGTTATGGAATGTGAAATATATAACCTAATTGCTATTTAATATGGAGTCTTTATTATGATAGCAGATGGAATATTGATTATTTTATTTGGTAAATTGAGTTAATTAAATAAGAAATGCCAAAAAAATAAAATAAAAGATAAATATCAATGGAGGCCTAAGAGAGGTGTCACATCACCTTTTTTATTCCTAACTTTATATTATATATAGATTAAGATAAGAAAACTTCAATTTATAGTTTTACATACTATAAAATTTGGTCAACCATCTTAATAACAGTTGTAATGCTTTTAGTCCTTAATTAATAACCATGTGCATCTTGGGGAATCTCTTCCAAATTATCGTGTCAATTGCCCCCTTCTTTTTGTTTCTCCTTTTTTTTTTTTTTAGAAAAAAATAAACGTGTCTTAATTTTATTGCAATAGTGTCTATGATGGTTAATTCAAACAATTAACAATTCCTCAACTCATTAAGCACAATGGCATAGCGATAATATTTCTTCTCCAATTAGATATTATTTTACTTTATTATTAATCGTCAACATGCCTGCTTGCTGGCGAGGTAGTTTGGTGATGTCAGCTGGATTCGTTTCCTCATTGATTCATATAAGATGCTATTGTTGCTACTTTATTTTTCTTTTAATGTAAGGACACTTTAGCCCTTTAAGGGCCCATATCTCATTTGCCTTACAGTGGGCCCAATAATTAATTTTGATATGACATCACATGCCCGAACTTTAAAATGTTGTGCCTTCTGCTATTTGCTTAGTATATTTGGAAGAGTAAATTTACAATTATTAATGCAAACGTATCTATTCCCTTTTCAACTTTTTCATCTGTGTTTAGGACTGTGCACAATACGGGGTTCTGATATTGATGTTACGTAATTCGGAGACGGGGGGGGGGGGAGGGGAATCATTAAGGTTTTTTTTTTTTTTGGTGATTGAAAAACCATTAAGTTCTTGTATTGATGTTACCAGTACTAAAAGTGTTCAAAATAATTATTATTGAAACATAAAGGGAGAAATATAATCGATAAAGAAATAACACACCAAGATCAAAATAAAAGAAATAGCTTAATTAGTTTTCTTCACTTAATGAAAAGAGTACTCTTAAGACTGGTTAAAGTGTTCAAAATATTTATTGGAATATACACACACACAGAGAGGTAGATAATTACAAAGATATAGCATGCCAAGGTCAAAATAATTATATTTAAGCAAGTAAGCAACGTTCCGATTTTACTTGACAGAAAATTCATGAAGATGTGATACATCTTTTAGCAAAAAGAACACAACATTCGACCAAAAAAAAGGAAAAAAAAAAAAAACAAAGAACACAAGATTATTAATAAAAAACACTAACCAAATACTTTGGCGCAAAATAAATAGGTTTATCTATAAAAAAGAACTTCTAGAATTTTACTATGGTGAGTCGGTCAAAATAAAATGGCTGGTATGAATATTTCATCAGACTGTATACGCAATGCGTGGCTGTGGTCATCCTTAGCTTCTTGAATGCCCCCACCCCAAAAAAAAGTACCCCCAAGAAAAAATAAATAAATCAAAAGAAAAGAAAAATAAAAGACAAAAAACAGCAGCAGTACTTGAGACTATTTCCTCATTTAAGGGCAAATGAATTTGCTGTTAAAATCTGAATGAAGATTTTGAATTTTGAATCCATCTTATACAGAAGTGTTCATAATTAGACAAAGTACTATTATTTGCATGTAGAAGCCCCACATATTTGAAACATGATTTATTACTAAAAGGTGTGGTACTATGACTTAGTTCAGTCCAACGAAATTCAACCTTCTCAATGACAGAATCAGATTATATATAAAAAAATGAAAAGTAGAATTTCCTAGGATGATCATTTATTGCAACTCCTCAAATTGACCGCCATCAAACCCATTCAAAAAGAAAAGAAATATAATGACCGATCAATTTTTTTCCTTTTTTTGAAAAAAATGACTGATCAGTTAATGAAGGTAGTGAGCGAAAAAGAGTTTAGAAGTATTATACTTGTCTGAGAACTCTTATAACTAATGTGACACAAACATATTATTTACACCCACCCACACGTATAATCGAATTTATGATTTATGGATAAATTGATTTTTTTTTCTTTTGGACATAAAATTTTAGAAGTTGGGGTGGTTCATCGAAAGTTAAACAGTGAACTTGAAATATCGAGAGTGGCTTAACATGCTAAGAAACGTGTTTGAGACAAAATTGATATCTCGATAGACTGTACGAGAGAATAGCCTAGAGTGACTCGATGAGTCAAGTAGACAGGGAGAAATTCAAAACAATAGATAGAGAACTATTGAAGAAATGAGGTTACAAATGTTGCTCTAATACCATATGAAAGAATATATTTAAAATTTAAAGTAGTTCATGAATGATTTACACCTGAAACTTACACGGTTACGGTGGAAGAGATATACATATTTTCATTTTTCAATATGGAGTATATAATTTTACTTGTCATTTCTTTTTTCTCTTCTAATAAAAGAGTAAACTTTGAATCAAGTGTGATCCCAACAAATATGTCGCTCTAATGTTACTTTCAATTACATATGTCAAACTTTAATTTAGACAAGCTAAGAAAGAGATATATCACATGTGATGATATGAAGCAAATATATTCTACCACTAAAGGGGGGTGAGGATATAGATAAAATCTCTTTATTTATGATTGAAAATTTTAGATTCGAATCCTGAAAATAAAAAACTCTCTAATAAGAAGCGCATGTGCCTTTACCAGGCTTTTGGGCCAAAACTCACGTGAATTTAGATTGAAATTTGAATGAATATCTTGAATTTTGAATCCATCTTATACAGAAGTGTTCATAATTAGACAAAGTACTACTATCTGCATGTAGAAGCCCTACATATTTGAAACTTTAATTTATTTATTACTAGTACTTACTAAAAGGTGTTGTACTATGACTTAGCTCAGTCCAACGAGATTCAACCTTCTCAATGACTGAATCAGATTAATATTATATTATATATAGAAAAAGGAAAAGTATTTCCTTGGATAATCATTTGTTGCAACTCCTCAATTTGACCACCATCAAACCTATTCAAAAAGAAAAGAAATATAATGACCGCTCAGTTTTTATTCTTCTTTTTTTCAAATGACTGGTCAGTTAATTAAGGTATTGAGCCGAATAGTTTAGAAGTAATTATACTTGTCTGGGAACTCTTATAACTAATTAATGAGATACAAACAAATTATTTTATTAACACCGTACCCTCCCACACGTATAATCGAATTTATGATTTCTGCCTAAATTGATCTTTTTGTTTCTTTTGGACATAAAATTTTAGAAGTTGGGTGATTCATCAAAAGTTAAAAAGTGAATTTGAAATATCGAGAGTGACTTAACATGCTGAGAGGCGTATTGAGACAAAATTAATATCTAGATAGACTATATGAGAGAGAGGAGTCTAGAGCGACATTGATTTTCTTTTGTTTGATCTTTTGGACATAAAGTTTTAGAAGTTGAGGTGGTTCATCAAAAGTTAAAAAGTGAACTCGAAATATCGAGAGTGGCTTAACATGCTAAGAAACGGCTTCGAGGCAAAATTGATATCTCGATAGACTATATGAGAGAGGAGCCTAGAGCGACTCGATTCAAGTAGACAGGGAGAAATTCAGAACAATAGATAGAGAACTATTTGAAGAAACGAGGTTATAAATGTTGCTCTAGTACCATATGAAGAATATATTTAAAATTTAAGTGATAGAGTAGCTCATGAATGATTTACACCCGGAACTTACACGGTTAATGTGGAAGAGATGTACATTTTTTCATTTTTCAATGTGGAGTAAATAATTTTTACTTGCCATTTCTTTTTTCTCTTCTAATAAAAAAGTAAACTTTGGATCAAGTGTGATCCCAATAAATATGTCGCTCTGCGTAAAACAGAAATGTTACTTCCAATTACATAAGTCAAACTTTAATTTAGACAAGCTGAGAAAGAGATATATCACATGTGATGATATGAAGGAAATATATTCTACCATTAAAGGGGGTGAGGCGATAGATAAGATCTCTTTATTTATAATCGAAAATTTTAGATTCGAATTCTGAAAATAAAAAACTCTCTAGTAAAGAGCGCATTTGCTTTTACCGGGTATCTAGCCTAAACTCACGTGAATTTAGATTAATCGTGACAGTAAATTTCCGAGTATTAGATGATTACTATTTTTCAAAAAATGAAATATATTCTTAATTAGTTGGGGTTTTAGCAGGTGATGTTGGGACAGTAAAAATTTATATATATGTACCATGTCTTTATATCAAATCAGTTGATACACGATACGTGTTACACGCACAAATTATGATCAATTAATATATTCTTACCTTATAATGATTTAACTATTGCTGTATTTAATATAATTTGATATAAATATTGGATACCAATAAATGACGAAGCATCTTAGGCATAGTTGGCCGAAAGAAAAAGGAAATTCCAAGGAAGAAGCAAACACCGAGTCATACAACTAAGCGCCAGTTCAGTACTAACTATACTAGGTAACGAGTAAGAGTAGTGTCAATTTTGTGTTATAATAATTATTGTATATTATGATGCAAAAATTGAAAGGAAAGTAGTGGAAACTAGAAAGCAGCCAGCCATCCACAGCCAAAAACAACTAAACGTGTTTGACCATTTAATACCATTTGGTATGAACAAATTTTTCCATTGAAGACTAGCTGACTGCCAAATGGGCGTTCCCCCACTCTCACAAAAAATGCGTATAACCTAATTGCTACTGAATTTTGTCCATTTTTTGCCCATTATCCTCTTTATAATTTGTACCTTTCTCATACTACTAGAAGCTTTCACAAATTAACCAGAGTTGCTTTCAAGAATGACAATTCTTTTTTCGTTTACATACAAGTGAAAGGAATTTAAAGAATGATAACTTTTCCTTGATTTCTTTGTCAATTATGAATAACTTTTTTTTGAATGTGAACAAAAATTAGCATTCAACTTATTTGATTTCTTCTTCTTTTTATTATAGTCGGAATTGTTCTCCGGAACCTAAATTTCTAGACCAAATACCCAAGAAATATCAACTATTAAGAAATTCATTACTTGGAGTATGTTTTGGAGTTTCAAAAAACTAAATTTGCAGATTTAAGTTTTTGAAGAAAAATATAACTTTAAAACTATTTCTCATTACATAGGCAAATGGAAAAGAGAAAGGGAGATTGTTTTTACAAAAATTATTTGTTTGGGTTGTTATTCCAAATATCTATTGTTAACTTAAAAGCTAAGTATTTGTGTTTTTGAGGTTTTGAACTATTAAACACGTGAAAAAGCTGAAATCTTCAACAACACAAAGAAAAGATCAAGAAATAGCTCAAACAAAAACTTCTTCATTCACGGTGTACTTATGAAAATCCAATTCACACTAGTAGATATTTCTTCAACAAGTTCGTCTTTTTTGTTTGTTTTGCACCACACTTGCATGGCGCGTTGGTGACTCATTCACTCAAGTAAGAACCAAACACATTCAAACAACGTCAATATAAATACCCCATCGCTTCCAAATTTTACGTACACCAAACTAAAACCTGCATATCAAACCTAAAATAAAAATCAAGAACCAAAAAAACAAAGAGCAAGAACCGAAAATGCCTTGTGCAATAGCAATAACAAGCTCTCCTATATTCTCACCATCACATTCACATACACCAAAACCAGTTTCACCATTTTACTATAAACCATCATCTATACAAATACAATCACCGTTGACTTGCTACAACAGACATGTAAGAGAAGATGAGGAGCCGTTGACTTGTTCCACGTCATCATCATCGTCGTCGTCATCATTGATTTTGAAGAGAAAAAGGCCAGCGAATATTATGATTCCGACTGTGTCGTTAGGTTTGGGACACGTTGATGAAACACCAAGGGAAGAGAGTAGGTTGGATGAAGTTGAAGTTGAAGAAGAAGGATACTCTGTGTATTGTAAAAGAGGGAAAAAAAGAGGTGATATGGAAGATCGGTATTCAGCTATAGTTGATGATGCTAAGAACGGCTCTAAACAGGTATTATTTGCCAGAAATTTTTATCTATCTCTTAATTTTGAGTTAATGATCAAAACCACACATCAACTGCCAGTTTTTCCTTTTTCTATTTGAATTATCACCATTTATATATTAAAATACATCGAGTTTAGATAAGTATTAAAACATACCTCAATATTTCCTACCTGAATTATCACAATCTACTCAACTAGGTGTGGTGATAGTTCAGGTAAGAAAAAAGAATAGCTGATAGTTGGGTGTGAAACTTGTGAAAAGGTTAATAGTTTAGTGTTTTTGACCATTATATCCTTAATTTTTGGACTTTTGAAGGATAACTTAAATCTATTGACGGGTATATCAATCTTCAATTGAGGATTCCAAAATTGGGTTGGGAATTTTTTCTAAAGATAGATACAGGGTATTTGCTTGCTTGAAATGAAAGGGGTCAAATTCCAAACATAACAGAATTGATGTGGAGTAGTTATTGTTGACGATGATTTGTTTGATACTTCTATACTATGTGAAGAAGATTTTGGTGTATTACTAACTCCCACATCAAACAAGCGCGATTTTACGAATAAGTCATATAAATGGTTTGACATAATTTGTATGATTGAGCTGTTAAACTACTCGAATTAATTGAAATTAACCTCATAGACGTTCAACTTCATTAAACAAATCGATACGATTCTGCCTTATAGCGTATAATAAGCATATATAATGAGAGTTTAATGAACTGGTGTGATGACTTACAGAAAGTGATAGGAAGTTATTGAATTAGATAGATATATTCTAATGCTGAGTGTTATTTCCCCTTATTTCAGGCCTTTTTTGGTGTATTTGATGGACATGGTGGAGCAAAAGCTGCAGAATTCGCAGTAAAAAATTTAGGCAGGAATGTTATAACTGAAGTGGCGTCGAAGAGTGAAGAGGGACCGGAAGAAGCAGTCAGAAAGGGTTACCTCACTACAGACGCGGAGTTTCTAAAGCTAAATGCAAATGGAGGGAGTTGTTGTGTGACAGCACTTGTACAGAATGGAGAACTTATTGTGTCAAATGCTGGTGATTGTCGTGCTGTTATGAGTAGAGGAGGAGTAGCAGAGGCACTCACGGTTGATCATAAGCCTTCGAGGCAAGATGAAATGGAAAGAATTCAACGCCTCGGTGGCTATGTAGATTGTGTCCGGGGTGTGTGGAGAATTCAAGGATCTCTTGCTGTGTCAAGAGGATTAGGAGATTCCCGTCTTAAGAGATGGGTGGTGGCTGAACCAGAGACGAAAATATTGACGATTGAACCAGAATGTGAATTCTTGATCCTGGCATCTGACGGTCTTTGGGAAAAGGTAACCAACACACACTTTTTTTTTTTATCTCATTTCAACTGTAGTACAAACACGTGTCGTCTGAAGCTGTGAAATTTTCCAAGTTTTCAAGTTTATAATGTAAATTAGGAGGCTAAATTTTCTTTTGTATAATTTTTCAGGTAAGTAATCAGGAAGCTGTGGATCTACTTAGACCTTTCTGTGTAGGTGTTGATAACCAGCTTTTATCTGCTTGCAAAAAGCTTGTTGATTTGGCAGTAACGAGAGGATCCGCGGATGACATAACCGCAATGGTCATTCAACTGCGCCAATTTGTTCAATAAACCAGTGCTTGGAAGAATCTGCTCGGATAGTTGATGTTCATATGTGTGTCATCGACTGAATCACTTCAAATGACTCTGACATTTTCTTGGAGCATGTGGAGTAAAATTTCATTTGTATAGGCTTAACATGTTAGACCTTCTGCTCGATGGAAGCAAAGTAGGTTATAGAACGGCATGATCTTCGTGTATATTATCTCCCATACCAATGGAACGGATGGCATGTCAACCTTAATCATCTAAATAGATATGCAGTTTTAGATTTTAATGGCTTATGAATTGTATTTGCTTGTCTTTTTTACTGGATACACGGAATTAGATCTTCTCAAGCTTTACATTATGATTTTTTTCTTTCTCATCTTGATTGTTAAAAAGTTGATCAGCAGTAATGCATAAATAGTTTCACTGCAGCGCTTGACGAAAATCATAAAACAGGTCCATTACAGAACATGATAAACAATTACAAGCCGTCAGGCAATTTTTTATATTCTCAATAAACTAGTGGCTTTAAACACCTTTAGGAATGAAGTTGAAGAGGAATTTGAAAGAGAAGTGTTGGCTGAATGAATTCTTCAGTTGAAGATACTATTGCAAAATGCTAATTAGACCAGTTTTCTTCATTTTATTAACGGTTAAAAGACCCCTACGGCCCTCTGATATGTGTTTTTCCGCGACACGCTAAAAGATGAAACTAAAGTATGGTCAGTATACTGTATACCATTATAAAGTTCCATATTTAGGAGCTGAAATGTTCACACAATTAGTAGCAAAAAGCAAAAGTGGAGGTAAAAGACAATAAGAACAGCACCCACTGCAACTACCTGAATGTGCTGAAATTTTGTTCATTATATGCTTCATGAAATCCAAAGCTAAAGGAGATCAATTGCATCTTGGAGACTTGGACCTACAAAAGAAAATGTGTTGAGTGGTAAATTTTCCCAACAAGACAATGCAAGTATAGAAGTAGAAGACAAAAAGGAAACTAACATGACAAAAAGGAAACTAACATGAAATGGGATAATTTTTTATAGAACTTCCAGCATTACAGTTCGTGCCTAAACTAAGCAAGCAATCTACAATAGGTAACAAACAAAAAAGAAAACAGTTTATGTTGTCAGAAGTGGGATTTGAACCCACGCCCTCTCACGAGGACCAGAACTTGAGTCTGGCGCCTTAGACCACTCGGCCATCCTGACTGGTTGGCTGAAAAACTTGTCTAGTTAGTTATTATGAAATCTAGCATGACAATGAAATCACGTAAATACAAAATACATAATTAAGTAGGCGTTTGGCCATAGAAATCAAAATATAATTCACTTTTTTTGAAATTTTTGAAGTTAGAGTTGTGTTTGCCATAGTATGTGAAAATAATATTTTGTTGTTGAAATGTACTTTTTCAACAAGGTTTGGTTGCGAAAAAAAAGGTTTTAGTTGTTTTTAAAATTTCAAATACTACTTCAAGTTGTATTTGGAATTTTCATGGCCAAACACTAATTTTTCAAAAAAGTGAAAATATTCCGGAAAAAAGTGAATAATTCTTATGGCCAAGCGTGTCCTAAGTTAAATTTTTTACTCCATCATGTTAACTTTTAAATGTAACCAGTGTTTTAAAAGGCTTTTCTTGGACTTGCCTCGGGGCACACCGGGGCGGAGTTCTTAAAAATGCCTTAAGTCTCACGTTTGTCGTTTGGTTTTGTGAGGCATACGCACCAAGCGCTCGACTTTGTGCCTTAAACACGCCAAGAGTTCTTCTACCTCAATCATCTAAGTGGAATTGCTTGCTTTGATACGTGAATTTATAACTGGCAAAGAATTGAACGACATATCTTTGAAAGATTGAGTTTGACTCCCTAAGTAACATGCTCTATGCTCAAAAGAGTAAATGATAAAATCTCACACATCCTTGATGAATGCAAGTCGTTGCTTGATGATCTCGGAAGGCCGCTTGTGCAACACATCTCTAGAGAAGCTAATAATGTGATTGATACTTTAATTTTGGCCAAACCCATCGACAGACATCTGTGGGCATCCACTTCTTTCACCTGAGCACCTAAAGTGGCCCTTGTTCCAATTAGACACCTCATGTGGGTCATTCCTATTCCACTTAGACACTTTTTGCACCGTTGGCATGTCGTGTGTATATCAGTCAAAAACACGCACGTTTCAAGCTTTTTTTTAATCCTATGTGGCATCCAACGGTAATATTACTCCCCCTTTTATATATATCATCTTATCCACTTCAAATTAAAATCCAATTTAGCCTTAATTTTAGCCCCCTTTTCAAGATCAGATTTTCCCCTCTTCTACTACTTAAAATATCATTTTCCCCCTCAAATTCAAGCTAATATTTTCTGCTTGTTCTCTTTCATTCTTCAATTGCTATTACTATTATGTCGAGCTTATCCGACTCTCTCATGGAGTTTTTTTATGAACATGCCCGATATTGTAGATGTGGTAATGAAGCATTATTGAAGACTTCTTGGACCCAATTAAACCCAGGTCGCAGATTTTTATGTTGTAAAATCCCAAAGATAAACTTATTTCTTCATTCATTCCTTATTTAATTATTTATTAGATGATTAATTGTTGGGTTGAAAATTGGTTTTGTAGAAAATGGGTGGCTGTGATTATTTCTTTTGGATTGAAGATAGGCACCCTGCTCAAGCAAATAGGGTAATATGGGGTTTGTTGAAGCAAGTGAAGGCTTTTGAGGAGAAAAGAATTCGAGCAAGAAATATGCTCATTGTTGCTGGTTTGGTGATGCTTGGGATATGGAAAATCAAGCCAAACTGTTAGATGGAGCAGTACAATATGTGCTTCTTAAGTGCTTGTCTTTTTGTCACGACCCAACCCCGTGGGCCGCGACCAGTGCCCTAGCTGGGCACCTATACGTACCCGATACCCAAATTAGCATATTATCAGAATAATAATATAATAATAACATTAGTAGATGCTACAGAATTTAGCAGAAGAGCAGACTTGGCACACAGAAGCCGACAAGGCTATCATAAAACAAAACATCCCAAACATATGTACAGAACCCACACAGATGTATCCACAGACCTCTACAGAACATATCATAATCATAAGACGGGACAGGGCCCCGTCATACCCTGAACAAAGTACATATCCAGATAGCAGTGACAGACTGTACCAAAAGATGGGCTCTGTAGAAGAGAGCGCCCCAAAATAGCAGAAATGGGATCCTAAACGTGCGGATCAGCAAACCTGTCGTCCGTACCTGCGCGGCATGAAAACGCAGCCCCCGAAGAAAGGGGGTCAGTACGAAATATGTACTGAATATGTAAAGCGGAATCACAGAAGTCAAATCATAATTATTACAGAAAATGGGTACAAAATCCAGAGTGTCAAATGCATATTTCCAAATCAGACAGAATGTGTACAGAAACATATGTCATATCATATCATATCCGGTCCCTGCCACGGGACTCGGCAGACAGAATGTGGCCACCCTCCTGACGCTGGTGCCACTATACAGAGGAATCAGAAAAAGGGGCGTGGCCCCGTATCATATAATGTCATATCAAAATGGCCATAACAGATCAGATCAGAATAGGCGGACATGGCACATCATACTCCACAGACCCATGTACGCGTATACCTGCCCCCTCACATCGGGACGCGGCGAACAATGCAGAGAATAACGCTTGACAACATATCCTGGCCCGGGCTCAGTGTGGGAAACATTGGGACATCCACGAATGGAGTAGTGAGAGACTAATGCAATTTAAAAATATCATAAATGTTTTCAAAGACTCGATGAAGCGTATCAAAGACAAACCAATCCAATGGAGTCGGACGGAATCATAATAAATGTATTTCGGATATCATAATAAATTACAGAAGTATAACTTTCCCGAAGTCATTCCGAGTGTCAAAATAATTTATAATATTTAACAGAATATTTAAAATAATATTCGTTAAGCGATTAGTAGGGTAATTAAAACATTTCTTTAAAAAATCGCTTAAAAAGGAAGCTTTAACACATTAGGGGCAAAACCGTAAATAGTGGGCCCGCCTCAGAACAAATAAGGCGGCGGGCTCAAATTGTGCCCTCTAAACATATAATATCATCTACGAAGGTTATACAGACATTCTATGACTTTCTGAGTAATTTAGAGCACAATTGCATAATTTCAGAAAAAGCGTATCAAAATGGTTCAATTCTACTGAAGGAAAAACTGAAATTTTGTCTTGCGGATTCCGAGGGCCAAGAGGTCCTTCGAGGCCCGGATCCGACCCTAATACACTAAGGGCATGCCAAGGGAAGAATTGGGTTTGCTTTACATACCTTTCGCGCTCCTTAAGCCTTTCCAAACTCACTTCCCGTTTCGTCGAAAAACTGCAATTGGTCAAGTTTACCAATTGTGAATTATTAATGCCATTATAACAACTTTAAGCATATTTGGCTACCGAAATTTCGGCAGCACTTCCCCTATACATATGGCACCCCGAGAATTCAACTCGGCTAGAAATCATCAACAACAACCCAAACGACAACATTAACATCAACAAAGAACATTAAGAGCACAAATATCCTTCAACTAGACATTTTTCTCACAAGTTGACATAACCTTCATTTCAATCCAAACTTTCACTAATATCAATAATTCCACATTCATCAACAATCAAGATCATCACCATATAGTTCTAGATACATTTCATATCGTTTGCCTTAAGATATACACTCGATATACATAATATACAACTTTCCGCCAAAAATCATAACTTATGCAAAACATCAAATCTTTGGCATCCAACTTCATAATAAGTTTCCAACTTCCAAATTCATCAATGATCACCATAATTCACAACCAAACAACTTCATTTCCTTAATGTCGGAAAATCATACTAAAACGACATAAGTTTCTACATTCCAATTCAATACAAACTTATATCATTCTAACTTCATTTACATATCAAGCATCACAATAACACAACTAACGCATTAAACAAACTTGATCCATCCCATTCCAAATCCATTATACCACACGGCCATAAGCCTCTTTTAACACTTCAACTAAATCATTCAACTTTCAATCCCAATATTCATTTCATCACAATCACAACTAGAATATAACATGAATTCAATACATTTTGGCTATACAACATAGACACCCTCACGGCTACACACCTACAACACACACCCACTTTGCAAACTTCCATTTCTTCATACAATCAACACATTTATACATACTACAACACAAACAAAACTCAACAACACAATAAAAAGGTAGAAATTCTTACCTTTTCTTCAAGTCTTCTTCACTTGGAGGTATGATTACTTTGGTGATTCTAATGCTCCCCACTCCAATCCAACTACACCAAGTTACAAAGGAACCTTGACTTAGTAGGGAATCAACAAGAAATAAATTTTTGGAGCAATATTTTTGAGGGCTAAATTTGAAGGGCAAACCCGAGAGCACCTTGCTCTTCTTTCTTGTTCTTGTTTTTTTTTTTTTTTTTTGTTATGCTTATCCTAAGGCTTCAATTGTATATATGTAGTTGAAGTGCTTGGTCACATGACCAAGCACATGACCAACTAAAAATGGGCTTGGGCCAAGGCCTAGCATGGCCGGCCACCCTTAGGAATTGGGCTTCATTTTTGCTTCACATTTTACAAGCCCAACAAAGTGTGGATCGTATTTTGTAATTCCCGAAACTAATTTCCAAAATTCCAAAATTACCCTTAGTCTTGTCCCACACTTTCATGATTCTATTCTTTCATGCATAACTCCTATGTTCAACAAAATATCGAATTGACCTTATATCTCAAGAATCCAATATAATTCAAGTTTCTCCAAACGTGTGAAAACACGAGATATAACGCTTTTACTAAGTTGTCTAGTTGTAAAATTATTAGGATTATGGGATGTTTTGAATGTAATTTGGTTACTGCATTGTTGTGACAATTTTGTATTTTGGCATGGCTGAACTTTGGCCAATAGTCACTCATGTAAACCAGCATTTTGAATGAAGTGAAATGAAATGTTGTTTTATTTATACTGTATTTGCTAACAATGCTCTATTTTGAGCTCACACAGTTGCATAAAAACCTGGCTTGCTTCCAATAGGTCAACATTATGCTATATATTATTGCCAACAACAGGTAGGTCAACATTATTCAGCACCAACAGCAGCTATAATTGACATTATCAGAACTGTTTAAACACCAATAACAGGTATATAATGGGCACAAAGTAACACCAAACAGTAACTAATATATTAACATGCTCAAGAATGAGCTCAAAGTTAGCATACAAGTAGCCAAAAGCAAACATTAAAATACTGCAAATTGTTTACTGCTACATACAAGTAGCAAATTGCCAAAATAACCATCCAAAAAGAGAAATTGTTTGGTGCCATATTACATTGCCAATTAAGTATTACATCCTATCCTAATACTGTCAATTCTTCTTCTTGTTGTTGTTTGCCATCTGCTTCAATTGGGGGCCAGTGACAGCTTTCTTGTTTTTCCATCTCAATCCTCTAGCCTTATAACCAAGGGCTATGCCTGTTGGGCTTGCATCCTTGTAAGCTGAACCAGTTTCTAGAATCCTTTGGCTTGATGTTCCTGGCTGTATTTTAGCAGAAAAATGAAGCATAGTCAGTTTTGTTACATGTAGTTATGTTTAAAAGACCAAAGTTAGAATTGACTTATATTTAGTATTTGAGTTCCACTTGTACTTGTGTATATGCCAAATCCAACATCAGCTGCCCTCTTGTGTCCCCCACTTGTAGGTTTCTCTCCAGTTGCAACCTTGGCTCTCTTCTGTCCAACAACTTGTCTTCTTCTAGGAGGTAGTTGACTTGTTATTCCTATTGTAATAGGAATAATTGTATCTGTAGGTGGGGCTGGATGGCTTGAGCTTCTAACTCTTTTTGATTGATTCAACCTCCTAACTCTAGTTGTATCATCACAAACTGCTGCTGAAGGTATAAGCTGGCTTGAGCTTGTAGGTGCAACTGGTAATGAAGTTGAAGGTGCAGGCTGGCTTGACCTTGTGGGTGCAGTTTGCCTTGGCCTTTTTGGTAGTAACGACCCTTCCGGTCGTTATGGGAATTTTGGACTCTATTGAGAATTCCGAGGCCGCAAGTGGATTCATAGGGCGTCTTTTTATATGTATGCATGTTTTGTGTTTTGTTTTGAGGCCTTGGATAAAATGAGGGGTGATAGGGGGAAAACTGGATAGAAAATCGAGCTACTGCCCAAAATGCACCGCTGTGGCGCTGGGAGTACCGCTATAGCGGTACCGCCGTAGTGGTGGGTTGACTGCTTCCAGCGGTCAGCCATTTTGTCTTGGGGCCGCTGTGGCGAGCCATTGACCGCTACAGCGAGGCCGCTATAGCGGGGTTGTGACCGCTATAGTGGTGAGGGGATTTATTATAGGACCGCTATAGCGGTGGCCTGGCCTCTATAGCGGGATCGCCGCAGCGGCGTAATGACCGCCGCAGTGGTCGACAGAAAACAGTAGCCGGGTTTTTAATGCCTTAGTTTTATTTTCTCATTCATAACACCCCAACACACTTCCCAACAAACACTTAGAGAGAATTTTCAAGCTAGGGAAAGACAACCTTGAGAGGTAAGTTCCATTGCTTTTCATTCTATCATTCATTTCCCCTTCATTATTGTAATCAACTTCATGGGTCTTTAATAGTGAAATTGAAATAGAAACTCTAACATGTTAATAAAGCTCCTAAACTGATGGGTTAGGGCTATTATCGCATATTTATCATCTAAATGGTTAGTTAGTTGCTATTTGTCATAATTTGAACATTTAGAGACATAAACTAAGTGATTGGAGACCTAGGGTTCTATAAAAATGGTGTCTTTGCCATGGAAAAATGGTTGTAATGGGAATGTTTGATAGAATGTGGTATGAATTGATGATGTATGAATGTTAGGAGCTTTGATAGGTTGTTTATCGCCTAGAAAATCATTCACCCTTAGAATGGGGGGAGGGAAGGGTAAATTCTTGCCTTGGTATTTGTAAATTGAGCAATGTGACTCATTGAGTCTTCTATTTCTAGACCATGAACGTATTGAGGCTTTGAGGAAAGGAAAGGTTGTGGCAGAGTGACAGGCATTGTTCCAGCTCTACTTTGAGGTAGGTTACGATTTACTTGAGTTAGACTTTGGTTAGTTGAATGTATGTTTGTGATTTCATTAGGAGAAAACATGTCCAGTATTCATTACATGATATTGTGTGGTTAAGCTCCTATGTGCTTGTGATTGAATGTTGTGTAGGCTTCATGCCATTATTCTTGTGTGATTTAATCTGCATTGGATGTATTGTGATGAGAAGCTAATATAGTATTCTCAAGGGTATTGTGACATGAAATGGTGAGGTGAATATGGATATTGAGAAGGTAAGAAACACTGTTCTGTAAAAGGTATGACAAGGCACACATGTGGCCTAAATTATGGGCTCGTGGTCCGAGGATAGTTCCGGAAACGAGAGGTTTATGGTTATATCCCGCGTCCGAGGTTCGTTCCGGAGCGGAAGTTGTGCTCGTGTCCGAGGAGTGTTCCGGAACGAGTGGTACACGGACACCATGGGTCCCCTGCAGGTCATGACTACTGAGCTGTGACATCAGATAGCATGTGTGTACAACGAGTGGGGGTATATTGGTACATTTATCTCCGTTGTAGTTGACGTGTTTGTGATTTTTGGAAATTTAGTGGTTGTTGTGTTTGTCTGTGGTTGACTTGTTGTGATGTATTGATATTCATGTATGATTGACTGGCTTGTTTATTTTATTGACTTCATAAGATATGCATGATACTAATCTTAGTCGGCCTATGATGCTTACTAGTACATAGTGTTTGTACTGATACTACCTTGCTGCATTCTTTGAGTGCAGATTTTGATATAGAGGCCGCTACTCGTCCTCATATCTAGCGTGGAGGATAATTGCTGACAGATTTTGGGGTGAGCTTCTTCTCATGTCAGGCCGCCCGAAGATCTTCTACTTATGATGTCTTTTCTTATTCTGGACATTATGGATAGTTATTAGGCAGATTTCAGTTCTTAGACGTGTTTTTGGCTTAGAGTCTTGTACGATGACTTTTGGATTTTGGGGAATTTGTAATAATTAGACTCCCGCATTTGTTTCAGTATTTTATGGCATGACTTACTCAGTTTACTTGATGCGTGAATAAATATAATCGTTTGACTTGTTTAATATAAAATCAGACTTGAATGAATAGAGATCTTGTGTGTTGGTTCGCCCATTAGGATTTAGTTGGGTGTTAGTCATGGCGGGTTGGGTCGTGACATTAGTGCAGTTTGACTTGGCCTTTTTGGTGCAGCTTGCCTTGAAGACTGACCAGGGTCTTGTGAACTTTGGCTAGGTGCTTCTGCACCTGGCACAACCTGCAAATTTAAAGGCAGTAACCAACTTAAAAACCCAAAAGACATGATAAACAAGTTAACCAACTCAAAGAAAACTGTTTTACCTTGCAATATTTCTTATTATGTCCTTGTTGATGACACTTTGAACAAGTTATTTTCTCCATTTTTCTTAACACCTTTCCATACCTCATCTTTTTTGGTTCATCTTTGCCTTTTGTTTTTTTCTTCTTTGGTCTGCCAAACATTGATTTAGTTGCAAGAGGCTCAATCTTTGGATTGTTTGTTTTAGACCACATCTTCATATTTGGAATTGGTTGGATGAAATGACTATTGGCCTTTAAGAATGTATCCTTCCTATACCAATGCTCCACAAAGTGTTCAGGCTTTAGTTCTATGTGGTAGTATACACAAACAACATGCTGGTGTCACGACCCAAGCTAGAAGGCCACGACGGGCACCTGATCGTACTAGTTGAGCACCATCTAACATATATCTGTGACATCAACATGAACATAAGTGGGCCGATTGGGCCATCATATATAAGGAAACATGCGTGTATCAATTAATCTGAAAGACCCATCTATATGAATATGCTGGACATACTGCATGAGCTGATAAGGCTATCATAATCATGTGTGACACCATATGAACTCTCAAGTCTGGACATCATCTGACTGAATATAACTGTCTACAAGCCTCTCCTAGAAAACATAACATAACGTGACCGAGACAGAGCCCCGCCATACCCGTACATATGTGCATACATAAATATATATAAGACCTTGCTGACTCCTGGCATTGACGGAACAAATGGAGTGCATCAACCTCATCTACTGAGCTGACATCCTAATAGATGGATTACCAACTTGTATCTCAGGACCTGCGGGCATGAAATGCAGTGCCCCCCCCCCCCCTCCCCCCCAAAAGCAATAGGGAAGTCAGTACGAATAATGTACCGAGTATGTAAGGCAATAGATAACTGAAACTGAACTGAAAATATAATAATCTGGAGGCCAAAGAATGCCTGCAATAGCTCACCTGACCTGTCTCATATGAAATGCAATATAATACTATTATGTATCTCACTGACCAAGTGGTCAGGCATATCTATCTCACTGACCCGTAGGCCAGGCATATCTGTCTCACTGACCAAGTAGCCAGCCTAAAGAAAATATCTCACTGACCAAGTGGCTAGGCTAAAGAAAATGTCTCACTGACCCGTAGGCCAGGCATATCTGTCTCATTGACCAAGTGGCCAGGCTAAAAAAAATGTCTCACTGACCAAGTGGCCAGGCTAAAGAAAATGTATGTATATCATGCAGTATTTCATGCATATGCTTAAAAATACTGATATTGTAACATGTCTCTCCTGTCTATCTATAAACTCAAGGACATAGGGAGGGGATATGGCCCCTCAGAAAGAATAACAGAACACTCGGAGCTATGCAACAATATGACAAGCTCTACTTTGACAAATCTCTAGTCACAAGGTTCGTTACGCTCTTACCATATATGGAATCATGCCAAGAAAAGAAGGAACAACCTTAATAACATGTTTCTAACATGACATGTTTTCTTTCTTTTAGTCACATACATTTCGTATACTCGGTACTCGCTTTTCGTCATCCCTTTTACCTTGTTGTTTCTTCTTATCTTGCTCCAACTATCATATTATTCTGTCTCTTTATTTCCCTTACTTATCCTTCCTTTCGTATTGAAAGTAATGACCCCTTGTCATGTAACCATCCTTAGTAAATTCTAAATTCCGTGAAACCCTTTTCTCAATCTATTGCCCTGTGGCGTTGCTAAGGGTCCGTAGGGCTGGTCTGTACAAACAGATATGCTTTTATCCACACTCATGGGCCAAGCTCTGACTTGCCAACCTGTATTTGTATGATATTTATATCTATGTATCGAGTTTGTCTAGTAACTCAGTCTTACTTGTTCTTGATGTATAAACTTCCTTCGAAGCGACTTGTCTCTTTGACTTCCTCCTTATATGAGCATTCACCTCTTTCTCAACTTTCTGGTCAGAAGAAAAATATTACTTCCTCTTTGCACCCTTAGATCGTATTCTCCTTTACTTGTTACACTACCTCACTATTCACTCTCCCCAACCTAAGGTCATCTGCTAAAAGTCTATACCAAAACTGGTTCCCACTTCACCTCTAACTACTTGCTCCTTTTATTTGTCGTAACAATCTCACTTGTAGTGCGCACACTCACCCAGTCGTTATCCTTAAGTTTCGAGAAATTTCGGCAGAGTTTCCTCTATAATCATTACTATCCCAAACCTGGACACAACCCAGAAAATGCATCTAATACCTCACAAGGCCAAATATAGAAGCGCACATAACATACAACTCAACCATACAGGGCTTGTTAACATAAACAGAATATGTCGCAGTAATGATCGTCTTATGTATCGCATCTGAACATCTTTTCACAAAACTCCATTCGATCCCCTTACACAGAAGCTTATGTACTCACAAATCATCCATTATGTACATAATCCCTTACTTTCTTTCTGAAATAATTAACAATCAATTATGCATTTCACCGCCGATGTTAACTCAAACGTTTTACAAACTTACCTGAAGCACTCTAATATTTATGAAGAGGGAGGCTTTACTATTTTATTTTACCACTCGGATTCTGAAATTTCAACGATCGAAGTCCTTACCTTGATCCTACTCTGGAACCTTGATCCGGCACAAATCGATCCAACGGTAGTTAGGAAGTCCTCCCTCTTATAGTCCTTCTACAAGCTGCTCAGTAGTACCCATACCTTCTACAAACGTGCCAATTATATTGATCCTTCCAATTCCACCACTATTTTTATTTGAACCTTGCTCTATAGATACCAACAAACTTGGGTTACTCAAATTCCCCCATCTGTAAATTCTTCGACCTCGCAAAAGACCCCGCCTCAGCAAATAATCTATCATAACATGGGGTCTGGAGATCAACCTCCATCATTTGCCTGCTCCTTACCCGACCTGTCGATTCTTCCTGAACCTCTGATGGGTCTGCCTCTATAGAGGACATAACTTAAAATGGATCTGTATCAATAGAGGGCATGTCCTCAGATGGATCTGTCTCATAAGAATAACTCACTCTTGAAGCCTTTGAACCAGCAGTCTTCTTTCACGTAGAAGTCATCTTCCAACAACAAAACAATCAGGGTTAAGACTAAGAATCTCATATCCTACAACTTGGCTCTACCACACGATCTACAATAGGAAAAGAAGGTAACTATCCTAAATGTCCTGCAGTCTCCTATTTATAAGTGTGGCACGCAACACACCCATAAAAAAGATTCTACTAGACATGGCTTGTAGACAACCCTAGGACAGAACTGCTCTGATACCACTTTTTGTCACGACCCAAGCTAGAGGGCCACGATGGGCACCTGACCGTACTAGTCGAGCACCATCTGACATAGGGGTGGGCATGGTACGGTATTTGAAACTTCGGTTCGGTAACTTCGGTATTCGGTTTTTAAAAATACGATACCATTACCATACCAAATTAATTCGGTACGGTTCGGTATTTTTAAGTTCGGTTTCGGTATTTCATGGTACGGTAATTCGGTAACCATAGTTTATTTGACTTCGACTTACGTATATACTCATGTAATAAAGGATTATGACTTCGAGATTTCTCAATTATATTAAACTAACACCATACACAAATAGACGTATTTAAAAGAAAGTACAAGCAATTTTCTTCGTTAATCAATTGCACAACGAACATTTGAATCACGATAGAGTAGTCAAAGTTTCAAAGTCTAAACAACATTAGCCAAAATTAAGCATAATCTTCGGTCCTAAACAATTTTACACCAAAAATTTCATTCAGCAGTAGAGAGAATAAGTCATTTCCACCATTTCAAGTCTTAATGTATTGGAAAAATAGCAGAGACAAATTAAAGGCTGCTTCTAGGCCTCAGCATATGTGAAAGACTAAAAGCATGAAAATATTGGATAAAAAGTTAGCTTTGATGGTACAATTTTCTATTAGATACAAATTGGCATTAAATGAGATGTGATGTAATTTTTTATACGAAAACTAGTCTATATATTTAGCAGTAGTAAATATAATATATATGGATTGTATATATGTAGTATAAACTTCGGTATGGTATACGGTATTTCGGTATCAATTTTATAAATACCAAATACCATACCGAATACCAAAGAAAATTTAAATTCATACCAAATATCATACCAAATACCATAATACTAAAACCGCGGTATTAAAAACTTCGGTATCGGTATGGTATTCGGTATATACCATACCGTGCCCACCCCTAATCTGACATATATCTGTGACATCAACATGAACATAGGTGGGTCGATTGGGCCATCATATGATTCTCGATAAGCTCATAAGGAAACATGCGTGTATCAATTAATCTGAAAGACCCATCTATATGAATATGCTGGACATACTGCATGAGCCGATAAGGCTGTCACAATCATCTGTGACACCATATGAACTCTCAAGTCTGGACATCATCTGACTGTACATAACTGTCTACAAGCCTCTCCTAGAAAACATAACATAACGTGACCGGGACAGAGCCCAGCCATACCCGTATTTATGTGCATACATAAATATACATAAGGCCCTGCTGACTACTGGCATCTCTGGAACAAATGGAGTGCATCAACCTCATCTACTGAGCTGACATCCTAATAGATGGATCACCAACCTGTATCTCGGGACCTGCGGGCATGAAACACAGCCTCCCAAGCAATAGGGGAGTCAGTACGAATAATGTACCGAGTATGTAAGGCAATAGATAGCTGAAACTGAAATTGAAACTGAAATTGAAACTGAACTGAAAATATAATAATCTGGAGGCCAAAGAATGCCTGGAATATCTCATATGAAATGCAATATAATATTATTATATATCTCACTGACCAAGTGGCCAGGCAACTGTAAAATCTCACTGATCCAGTGGCCAGGCTAAAGAAAATATTTCACTGACCCGTAGGCCAGGCATATCTGTCTTACTGACCAAATGGCCAGGCTAAAGAAAATGTCTCACTGACCAAGTGGCCAGGCTAAAGAAAATGTCTCACTAACCCGTAGGCCAAGCATATCTGTCTCACTGACCAAATGGCCAGACTAAAGAAAATGTATGTATATCATGCAGTATGTCACGCATATGCTGAAAAATACTGATATTGTAGCATGTCTCTTGTGTCTCTCTATAAACTCAAGGACATAGGGAAGGGATATGGCCCCTCAGAAAGAATAACATAGCACTCAAACTATGCAATAATATGACAAGCTCTACTTTGACAAATCTATAGTCACAAGGTTCGTTACGCTCTTACAATATATGGAATCATGCCAAGAAAAGAAGGAACAACCTTAACATACCTTTTTGATCTCCTTAACTACTTAACGCTTATCCTCCCAAGCTCGTAAATTTACATTCAAGAGAATTCATACTATTGTTAGGCTTATCGTCATATGCTTGTCTTAAGCCTTCAAATTAAATTCTTTTAGAATCTGCCGAAATTTGGGCAGCATCTCCTCTGTTTATATCCCTAGTCCTAAATCACAATACCAGCAACCGACAACAATACAACAACACTAACATCAACAATATCATCCTCAGTACCAATATACTTCCTAAAACATCCCACACGATGTTTACCCAATTTCTCAATCAACTAGTTCATTATACAACTATTTATTAGCTCTATCTTCGTAAGTAAACCTAAATCAATATCAATAAGGAGAGATTCATACCTTGTTCTTACTAGAACAGCAATATCTTCAATATTTACTTTGAATCCAAGCCAAAATCCACCGCAAAATGATACTCTAGTCACCGCTATACGTCACCCGAGCCTCGATTAGTACTCCGCCACTCAAAATCACTCCAATCCCTCAATTTTATGACACACACACACTCCTATATGTTGCTGAAATTTTGGGGAAATAATTTGGGTGAAAAATGAGGGTTTTGGCCCTTATATAGAGTGTTGAAGTCGGTTGCCACCGACTTAAAAATTGCTCTGCGCGTTCGTGCAGAGTTGCTCAATGCTCCTCTGCTCGTTCGCGCCACTCCCAGGCGCGTTCGCACAGGGTTAATCCCTGCTCTGGCAGTCCGTCTTGAAATGATCATAACGTTTGATTCCGATGTCGGATTAACACGCGGTTTGTTGCGTTGGAAACTAGACTTCCTGAACTTCAATTTAGGCTTTTGTTTCACTTCAAAACTCCTGATATACTAGGAGATATTCCTTTCTCAAGTTAGACCAAAATTATCGTACGAAACCTTGCCCATCCTTTCTCCAAAGTTCGAACAACTTAATTTCCTTAATTCACTTGTTCTTCAATCCTTCCATAACCTATTACATGAACTTAAACCTTCATAACCATAAGATAGGCGCATATACTCTCATATATCCTAGAAAATAACTCCAGTATCTACAATTGAACAATTAACACCTAATGAATCTCAATGTGTAAAAGCACGAGGTGTAACATCTGGCATGGAATTCCTCTCAGTTGCCAAGTTCTACAATTACAACTCTTAGTACTCATGTTAACTGTATGCCTATACTCACCCTCTCCAATCTCTAATCCAACATCAGCATTCCAAAGAACCTTGCAGCCCGTAGCCATTTCCTTATTTTCCTCTAAGGTAACTAGCCATAGGTGAAATCTCAGATATCCAAGTGTTGGCAAACTTAATCATATCACATTTTCTAGTCATTATTTTTCTCCTAATTTCCTCCAACATGGTTATAATTGATTTGTGTCTACAAGACAAGATCCATGAATTGAAGGTCTCACACATGTTATTCTCAACAACATCACACTTAGAATGCTCTTTAAAGTATGCCTTAACCCATGATTTTTCTGGATAATGCAATAAATCAGCACAAATATCCTTACATAGTTTGCTCATTTTATCAATCTCTGACCCGAACTTCACTTCAAAACTTGCCTTAGAATATCTCCAAAATTGTTTTCTTCTCTCTTCACCCTTCTATTCTTGATGCCAATTGGACCATATGTGTCTGGCACATCTCCTATGCTCAGCATTGGGTAACAATTCATCTACATCTGCAAGAAAACCCTACAAAGAAAAGAAATTAAATAAACACTCAACAGTAAGAAACAATAAGAAATTACATAAGTTACTATGTACATTACCTTTTGCATGTCTGCCATCACAGTAAGACCCTCTCTAGTACCCAACTGCAGATCCTCTTTCAAGTAATTAATGAAAAAACTCCAATTATGCTTACTCTCCGAGTCAACAACTGCCCAGGCTATAGGAAACATCTGATTGTTTCCTTTCTTGCCAACTGCTACTAGCAGTTCACCTTTACAAGCATCCTTTAGAAAACACCCATCAAAACCTATTATTCTCCTACAACCTTCCATCCACCCCTTCTTCAATGCATCCAAGTAGACATAGAAGTACACAAACAAATTCTTCCCTGGACAACTTTCTCTGTCCATCCTCACCCAAACAGAACTACCAGGATTTGTCTGTTTTATAATATCAGCATAGTCACACAATCTTGCAAACTCTAAATTCCAATCACCCATAGACTCTCTTAGAATCTGCATCTTTGCTCTGTAACAAATTGTCCTACCAACATAAAGTCTCAGCTTATCCCTGCATATGTCTTGTATTTCCATATTCTCAAAGATGGCTGCTTAATTACATTATCCTTAAATCTAGCAGCAACCCATTTAGTGTTGCACATTTTGTTCTTGTTAGAAGTTGTACCCTTATGTATAAGATGGTAGCTCTTAATCATAAAGTCACCAGAGTCTCTATCTATTGCAGCATAACACAACCACTTGTACTGTTTGTTACCCTTACACTTAGCCCATACTTTACCAGGTTCATTAGGCCTTAACTTAAGAGTAACTTTGTATTCTATTGCATAATCAGCCAATGCTTTCCTAAATACTTTTTCATTTTCAAAAACCATACCAAGTTCAAAAATAGCAACTACACAAGCTGGATCATACCTGACCTTTGTGCTCTTCCTTCTTGCTGGTAGATCAACACCCCTTATAGCATCAACATCTAACTCATTATTACTGTCATCGCTACCACAATTTGAACTGTCAATATAATCCCCATCTCCACCTAATCGACCTACATATCTAGCAGACTTATTTCTAACAATATCTTCAAATCCTCTATCAATACCAGTTTCACTTAGTGGTATTTCCTTTGTGTTAGTTTGTTTTTTCTAGGATTGGGGTTCCTTCTACTCCTCTTTTTAACTCTAAGATTTCTCAATTCTTCATCAACATCTGAATCATCAAGATCTGGAACATCTGATTTAGAACTACTAGCAACATCTGATTCATCCCCATTTGTTGCAGCCCCATTCAGAACTGTTTCACCATCATTTAGATCTGTTTCAGCACCATTCAGAACTGTTTCACCATTATTCAGATCTGTTTCAGCACCATTCAGATCTGTTTCACCCCCATTCAAATTTGTTTCACTCCTATTTGGATCTATTTCACCGCTATTTGGATATGTTTCACCCACATTTGAAATTGGAAATGTTTCAGCCTCCTTTGGAAGTGTTTCAGCCCCATTTGGAACATTTTCATCAGTATTTATACCCCTCCCACCCACATGTGTTGCCCTAGCTTCATCAGTGCCACATATAGGTCATTAATACAGTCATCATCCTCTGGCCCTACCAACAAACCAATTGGTTGTGGCAACTCCTCCACCTCATTAATGTCATGGACCACAAACACATCAAACTCATCACCATGTTTTAAGTCATTCACAAATCCTAGTAATTTTCTACTAGAAGTAAGCTGAACAAATTCACTATCATCAACCTTTTTGCAGTAGAATCCAAGGACAGTTGTGTACCCAAGATCTTTAGTGTATGCTTCCAACTCAACAAGACAAAAATGATCTTTATCGATTGCAGCACCAAAGACCTCTAATTCCCCTTTGTATGTGGGACCCAGTACAGGGTCTTCCACAACTGTACCCCTATGGTGAAAACAAGTAAGAATATAATCGTCCATTATATTCCCCAACACCCCACAACAGACAAGCAACAAGGAAATACCTAAAAAAAACCCTAACTTTAATACTAAAATCCCCAAATAAACCCTAGTTACCAAATAAAGTGATAACATGTTTAGTACCAAAAAGACCCTAATTTAAACATAATATAGCATACAAACATGAGAAAAGTTCAGTAGCACCTTCAATTCCTCCAATGTCGCAAATGAAGTTGAAACGACAAAGTCGAAATGGTCGATTTCAAGACTAAAACCTGCAATTAAATGAAAATAATACATTATGAGTGATTATTAACTAAGAATTAAGTGAAAATGGAGACGATATTGAATGAAATCGACGACAATTTTACCTCGGTTTTCGTAGCAAATCGCCTAATCGTTTGCACTTGAAGTGTGTATATGGAAATGGGTAATTTGAGCCCTAATTTGGTCTTTAGTTGATTTGCCCGCGTGTACAATGATGTGGCCAATTAAAAATAGTTGGCAAATGAGTTGACACAATTTAATTGAGTTGACACAATTTAAATGAGCTGGTACAATTTAATTGGTCACTTAATCCACGTAGGAGACGACTGAGTGCACGCGTTTGGGATTTAAAAAAATATGGTGCACAAAGTGTCTAAGTGGAATAGGAATGACCCACCTGAGGTATCTAAATGGAACAAGGCCCATTTTAGGTGCTCAAGTGAAAGAAGTGGACGACCACATATGTTTGTCGATCGGTTTGGCCTTTGTCTAAATATGGTTATGCTACTAATGATAATGTAAATAATTATATATTTCTATATATGTAACTTAAATCCTTTTACTATATAAGGAAGGCTTTATTTATGCCAAATTCTCTTAACCCATACACAAACGACTCCAACGGGTGATTTACGCGAGATAAGATGGGATATCTCATTCCTAGGATTAAGTTTGAGATTAATGTTATACGCTATTTGGTAGAAGATATAAATTTATGCCGTAATTACAATCCCGATATAATTTAATTCATGTACCAAATGACCCTAATGGTCTCCTTATTTTGTAGTCTATTTTAATTTTTTTTGATAAGTAAATATTTATTTAACTATATAATTATATCAGATGAAATCAATAAAAAATAATGCATGAATCCGTAAGTAAAATAGAAAATCTTTATACTCATCATTTTCCCCCTAATTGGACAGATCCATTATCCCATTTCATTAACTTTTTTAAAAATAAATAAATCTCAAGGTTGACAAAACATAACAATAGAAAGCGTGATATTTTTTTTCCCACACAAACTAGAATTTAGAACCTCTTTCCCCAATTGATCTTTTCCTTAAAGCCAAATTTTCATTTTCACTCGAAAAAAGGAAAATTATTTTCACCATTATCGTATGCTATCACTTCCCCACTCCATCTCTCTCTTCAAAAGAGAACCCTCTCCCCACCCCCTTTCTCTCTCTAGATCTCTACCCCGCCACCGTTGTTTAATAAAATTATATAGTGTTAGACATATTATTATAAGTGAAACTACACTGATAATTTAAATATCTTTACACTAGTTAAGATAAAGTAAACTAATTAATCCTAACGACTCAATTTAGCCAAATCCCTTTGCTCCTAAGGACCCATCTACCAACGTTTCCAATAGGTGATTTGGCAGAGGAGATTTGATATTGTTTTGCAAATATTTATTTTTATTATGTAGTTATTTTATACCTATAGTAAAAAAATAATATATAAAATATAAAAATGTTATAGAATCACTTTCTTCTGTATTAAAATTGTAATTGTAAATTGTAGGCAAACATAGAAAATAACTTCCAAGTTGGGTAGATCCATTTTCCCATTTCGTTAAACTTTAATATCCAAGTTGACAAAAATTAACAATAAAAAGCTTTTGATATCAAAATTTTCTTTTTTCCTCTTTCCCAATTTATTTTTTCCAAATCCAAATTTCCATTTCCACTAACAAAAAAAAAAAAAAAAAAACAAACAATTTTGAGCATTATCGTATACTATCACTTCCCCACTCAATTTCTCTCTTCAAAAGAACCCTCTCCGACCCCCTTTCTCTCCCTTCAAATAAATTTAATTATGTAATTATTTTACATGCAACTAGTAAAAAATAATGCAAGAATCCGTAAATAAAATATATAATTTTTTTATAGTTATCATTTCTTCCCTAAATTGGACAGATTCATTATCCCATTTCATTAACTTTAATCTCCAAGTTGACAAAAAATAACAATAAAAAGCTTTTGATATCAATATTTTCTTTTTCGTCTTTCCCAATTGATTTTCTCCAAATCCAAATTTCCGTTCCCACAAAAAAAACAAAAACAAAAAAAAATTCCACTTTTGAGCATTGTCCTGCACCATCACCTCCCCACTAACCATCTCTCTCTTCAAAAGAACTCTCTCTCACCTCCTTTCTCTCTCTAAATCTCTTTCCTCTCCTTTTTTTTTGCTTTTTCCCCTGGAAAGGTTCGAAGGATTTCTTCATCATATCGACCACCTTTTCGTACCCAAAATCACACTAAGTATATTATTATTTTCATATAAAATTAATAAAAGATAATATAACATATATAATAAAATAAAGAAAATAGTTATAATTCTTTTATATTGTAAGTGAATATAAAAAAAAGTAACAATAAGAACTTTTCGATCTCAAAATTTTATTTTCTTTCCCAATTGATTATTTTTTTCCAATTTCATCCCAAAAAAAAAAAAAAATCCAATTTTTCACGTTGTCGTTTACTATCATCACTTCCCCACTAATAACCATCTCTCTCTTCAAAAAAGGAACCTCTCCTACACCCCTTTTCTCTGTCTAGATCTCTCTTTTTCCCTCTCTGAAGGGTTTCTTCTTCTTTTTCTTCATATCAACGGTTGAGATCTCTCGCCATTAATCATGGCGGCTGCTAATGCTCCGATCACTATGAAAGAGGCCTTAACGGTAACTATTTAAACTCTGATTTAACATTTTAATGAGCGATTTGTTCGAATTTAGATTAGCAGTCGAAATTGCTTTGATTTGGTATTCTTACTAGTTGTTCACGTGTGAAATGCTGCTTTAGTATTGTTATATGAATTGATTGAAGATCTGGATTGAATTTGATGTTTTTAGTACGTCTAAACTGTTTTTTTCTTAACGATTTATTCGAATTCTTATTAGCAGTCGAAACTGATTTGATTTGCAACTCTTATTAGTGGTAATGTTGCTTTAGAATTGTGATATAAGTTGATTGAAGATCTGGAACTTTTGTTATGATATTGTCTTCAATATTTGAACTTTGGCTTCTGATTTTAACATTTTACTCTGCGATTTATTCGAATTCATATTTGCAGTTGAAATTGCTACTCTTACTAGTGATTCACGTGTGAAATGTTGCTTTAGAATTGATTGAAGATCTGGAGTTTTGGTTATGATATTGTATTCAATATTTGATTTAACATTTTTATCAACGATTTGTTTAGCCGTGCTAGATACTGATTTGAGTCTTATTGCGAATTAATATTAGCAGTTGAAATTGCTTTGATTTGCTAGTCTTTCTAGTGGTTCACATGTGAAATGTTGCTTAGAAATTGATTGAAGATCTAGAATATTAGTTATGATATTGTATTCAATATTTGAATTTTAGCTTCTGTGTGAATCTAAAATCTGGATTGAATTTGATGTTTTTAGTATGTCTGAAATGTGGCTTAGAACTATGGTATCTTTTCATTTGCCAGATCTGCGACATGGCTTCTGATATTATTTTCGATGGAGAACTTCAGTTTCGGATTGAATTTAGTATCCTTGATTTGCTACTCTTACTACTGGTTCACGTGTGAAATGTTGCTTAGAATTGTGATATGAGTTGATTGAAGATCTGGATTTTTGGTATGATATTGTATTCAATATTTGAGCTTTAGTTTTTGTGTGAATCTAAAATTTGGATTGAATTTGATGTTTTTAGTACGTCGTAATGTGGCTTAGAACTGTAGTAGCTCTTCATTTGCCAGATCTGCGACCTAGGTTATGATATTATTTTGGATGGAGCACTTAAGATTAGTGAATTTAAATTCTGGATTGAATTTAGTATTTCTGGCAACTTATAACGAGCCAAATATGGGTTACAGAACTGTGATTACTCGTTTTTTTCTTGGAAAGTAGTATGTGTAGAACTGCGATAATTGATTCCAGATCTGCCACCTGGTTATGCTATTATTTGGATTGAGAATTTCAGTTTCCATGTAAATTCAAATCTGGATTGATATTGTATTCTTATTAGAGTTTCTTGCAACATAGCACGTTGAAATGTGGCTTAGAACTGTGATACTAGCTCATTACCAGATCTGTGACATCGGCTATGGTATTATTTCTAATGTGGCTTAGAACTGTGATACTAGCTCATTACTAGATCTGTGACCTTGGTTATGGTATTATTTTGGATTAAGAACTTAAGTGTGTGTGTGGATTTGAAATCTGGATTGATTTCGTGTTCTTATTTGTGTTTTTGATAACTTATCACGTGTTAATTGTGACTTTGAACTATGATATTACTTCATTACTCGATCCGTGACCTATGTTAGGTTATCATTTTGAGTCTAGAACTTAAGTTTCTATGTGAATTTAAAATTTAGATTGAATATTGGTACTACTTTCAGCAACTTAGCACGTGTAAAGTGTGGCTTAGAATTGTGGTCAGCTATTACCTGATTTGTGACCTAGGTTATGATATCATTTTGGATTGAGAACTTAACTTTCTACATGAATTTAAAATCTGGACAGAATTTGATATTCTTATAAGCTGTAACTGATCCTGGGAACTTAGACGTGTGAGATCTGTGACCTAGGTTATGGTATTATTTTAAATCCCAAGCTCAAGAGTCTATGAATATAAAATGTTGATTGAATTTCGTACTCTTGTTAGTGTTTGCAACTTAGCATGCATGACATGTGGCTTGGAGCTGTGTTATTAGTTCATTACCAGATATGCGTCTAGGTCATAACATTCTCTCGAAATGAGAACTTAATTTTTTATGTAAATTGACATCTGGATGAATCTTTTCTTCACTGGTGTTTCTGGAAACTTGGCACATACAAAATGTCTCTGAGAACTATGAGATTAGTTCATTACCTGATCTGTGACCTAGGCTATGATATTTTTTGTATGTGAGAACTACAGTTCCTATGTGAACTTAAAAAACAATGATAACAACTACAACGCCTCAGTTCCAAGCAAGTTGGGGTCGGTTACCTGAATCCTCACTGAAAGGTTGAACAACTCCTAGAAAAGTATAGGACGTAAAGTAAAAGTGCTAATATAACTAAAACATATTCTCAACTAATAAGTATGTCCTATATAGATCTTTCTCCTCCATTGTGCCCTATCATTTGTTAAGTCTGCATGAATCCCTAGGTACTTCGATACAACTTCCTTCGAAGTGATTTTAGGTCTACTTCGTCCTCGTTTCCTTTTAAAATCTTCATTCCCCATGGTTTCTGGTGACTTAAACCTGTGCAGTGTGGCTTAGAACTATGATATCAGTTCATTCTCAGATTTCTGACCTAGGTTATAGTATTATTTTGAATCGAGAAATTCAATTTCTATGTGAACTTTAATTTTTGATTGAATTTTGTGTTGTGTCCATCGGTGTTGCAGTTGCAAAGTATAGGGGTCAATCCGCAGTTCATTACGTTCACCAATGTTACCATGGAATCAGATAAGTACATATGTGTACGGGAGACTGCACCACAAAATAGTGTGGTGATTATTGATATGAACATGCCAATGCAGCCATTGAGGCGTCCAATTACGGCGGACTCTGCTCTTATGAATCCTAATTCCAGAATTTTGGCTCTAAAAGGTATGGGATCGTTGCTAAGAGTTTTTAATGGTTCTTGCAATAGCTCAAGTTGTTGATTTGTCTAAATTTTTGCTAACAATGCCGGACATGCTAGTGCTATTTATTATTTATTGACTTGTTAGTTTGTTTGCTTATTCATACTTTCAAGTGAACAGGCTTTCTTTTCTTATTCATCATCCTGATATGCGAAAGAACTTGAGACTAGGCAAAAGACAATAGGAAGGAAGCAAGCATACTTTTGGTCATTGATTAAAGTAATAAATAAGGGGACATAGAGAGGTACTTTTCATAGGAATACGTTGAGGTTGATTAGGATTCCTTCTTGACGAGGATTGAGTTTGATATTACCTTATTAAATTAGAGTCAGGGAAGTTGTATGAGTAAAATGGTTGTTATTCTTCATTTTTAGGCATGGCGAAGGGACTGACCTGTCAGTTCTGGTTTTTTATTTTTATTTTATATGTTTGCTGACAAAGCAATCCTCTCTCCTTGAAGCTCAAGTCCCAGGAACTACCCAAGACCACTTACAAATTTTCAATATTGAGGCAAAGCAGAAAATTAAATCACATCAGATGCCTGAGCAGGTAATAAATCTTTATTTGATTTTTTTTTCATTTAGTTACATCTGTTATCGACCATCTGATCCCTTGTTCTGCATTATGATGTTGTTCATATAACTTTCAATGCATTGCTCAGGTTGTTTTCTGGAAGTGGATTACCCCCAAGATGTTAGGGCTTGTCACACAAACCTCAGTATACCATTGGTCAATTGAAGGTAAAGTTTTCTTTTCCCCTTTTCTTTTTCACTCTTAATATTGCCAGTTTTTCTTCTTCCGTTTCACCTGGAGAAGCTCTATTTTGTTTTTCCTTCCTGTACTTACTGTTTTAATTTTTTTTTTAGATGGTTGACTGTTGTCCCTAGACCCTAAGATCCCCAAATTCTCGTTGTACAGGTGATTCTGAGCCTGTAAAGATGTTTGATAGAACAGCCAATCTAGCTAACAACCAAATTATCAACTACCGATGTGATCCTTCAGAGAAATGGTTGGTTTTGATTGGAATTGCTCCAGGTTCGCCAGAGGTGTGTAATGTTAAGCTATGTTGCTAATGGAAATCTTAGTTTTGATGTTCATTCTTTTGTACCAGATTTTCTTCTCCCACTAGTACTGTCCCAGGTAAAGAGGGAGAATTCAAGATTCTAGAGTCTTATGAGTCTAGAGAAGAACAAACAAAAAGAGAAGAAAAAAGAAAAAGAAAAGGACAAAAAAAAAAGAACAAAGAAAGGAAAAAGCACGGATAGAGATAGCAGAAGCTCGGGATAGCATTCTCCTTAGTGTCCTTAGGAAGGGGGGAAACTGGGAAACATCATGTAGGGTTTAATTATTTGTTGCCTATATAAAATCATGTGATTCTGCACTTTTTTCATTGCGTCCTCAATTTGTTGTAATATTAATTCCATTTTGGCCATATTCAACTATTGCTCCAATTTGGCCATGTTCAACTATTGCACTCATTTTTTTTTTTTTTTTTTGGTGATAAAATTGCACTGCAAGAGTTCTGTTGCTGTGCTATTGGATGTTCTCAGCTGCAGCAAGTCAAAATGACCATCTTTAAGTTTTGAAAATTCTTCTGACACTACAACAGAAATTTGGATATTAAGAAGGTTATCTTGCAGTATTGGGAAATGAACCGAAAGATCTTTAAGCTCAATTATATGCTACCTTTTGAACTTTGGTAGAGACATGTCATTTAATCATGATATTTGTTATTGTCCCAATGATTTCTCTTAATTTTAATTTAATGTTCAATGAAGATTGACTATTGTCTTTGGCTGTCCATTTTGATTGGTATTGTTAGAGGCCCCAACTGGTTAAAGGGAATATGCAACTGTTTTCAGTGGATCAGCAACGCAGTCAAGCTCTTGAGGCTCATGCTGCATCATTTGCTTCAATAAGAGTAAGAAAAGCTCCTCCCAATAACTTCCTGATTTGTCAGGCAGCCTTGCTTCCATGTTTTCCTGTTCTGACTGTTCTTTGCTTTAAACAGGTACCTGGAAATGATAGGGATTCCATACTCATTTCTTTTGCATCAAAAACCTCAAATGCTGGACAGGTTACATCAAAGTTGCATGTCATTGAGCTAGGTGCCCAGCCAGGTGAGTACCTCCTTTTTTCATGACTAGTTTAAGTTGAACATTGCTTTAGTGAGTTTCTGTGGAGAACATTGCCTGACAAAGTTTGGTTCGTTTCCTAATGAGTTAATAATTTGCAGGGAAACCCTCATTTTCAAAGAAGCAGGCAGATCTTTTCTTTCCTCCAGATTTTGCTGAGGATTTCCCAGTTGCCATGCAGGTCTTTTTTCTTCCTCTCTATATGTGCTTTGTCTTTTCTTGTTGTGCTAAAAGAATTCAGTTTCTTGTAACACAGTTCCTCTGTTACTTCTGCAGATCTCTCATAAGTATGGTTTAATTTATGTCATCACAAAGCTTGGGCTTCTGTTTGTCTATGACTTGGAAACAGCTACTGCAGTGTACAGAAATAGGATCAGCCCAGATCCTATTTTTCTGACTTCAGAAGCTTCATCAATTGGCGGTTTCTATGCCGTCAACAGGCGAGGGCAAGTGTTGCTAGCCACAGTAAATGAAGCAACAATTATTCCTTTTGTCAGTGGCCAAGTAAGTATTTTCTTTTCTTTCTGGTATCATGTATATTGTTGTAGATGCATTTCCAGAAACTTTTGATGAATTCATGTCCATCCTGTACAAACTTTGTTGCAGTTGAATAATCTAGAGCTTGCTGTCAATCTTGCCAAAAGAGGAAACCTTCCTGGTGCTGAGAATTTGGTAAGTTGAAACCTTGTTTCTGAATGCACTATCTTCTGAATTGATTGCATGACTGGATGAAGTGTCGCTATTTCTTCAAATGTCCTATGTCTTGTCTGTGGAACTTTTTCATACCTTTAACTAGTATATACATGGTTTTTTGCTCTTTAAAATGCATCTCCTTTTTCTAGATCAAATATGAAATTAGTTAATTAGCTGCTATTGATATCATCTGGTAGAACAATATTCTGCAAGGCTAATGGTATTATATTGCCTGAAGTCTCTCCCTTTGATTGATTATGATTAGCAGTTGGCAAATTTATCAAAAGCAGTGGTTTTGATGGATTCAGCATGTTGGGAATTTGTTGCTGTCTGCTTTTCACAATGATCTCACATCTATAAATTTTGTGTGGCATTAGGTTGTCCAGCGCTTCCAAGAGTTGTTTGCTCAAACTAAGTACAAAGAGGCTGCTGAGCTTGCTGCAGAATCCCCGCAAGGCATACTCCGTACACGGGATACCGTTGCTAAATTTCAGGTATTGGCTATGTTAGCCTATCATTCAAAAAAGAAGCTTTGTTACCAAATTCATGTTGTTTCCTATGCCCTTCAAGGTCATAGAGAATCGCAAAGTCTATTGAATATGTTTCTTAATGTCCTATCCTGTGAAAAATAATATGCTATGTTGTCTTATTTGCAGAGTGTGCCTGTTCAAGCAGGGCAAACACCTCCTCTGTTGCAGTACTTTGGTACACTTTTGACTAAAGGGAAGCTCAATGCATTTGAGTCTTTGGAACTTTCACGACTTGTTGTCAACCAGAATAAGAAGAACCTCTTAGAGAACTGGTTGGCTGAGGATAAGCTAGAGTGTAGTGAGGAACTTGGCGACCTTGTGAAGGTTAATGACAGGATTCAATTTTTCTGTTGTTCACCACTTATAATAGATTTCCTTCGTGCAAGTATTCTGTTACTTAAGTTACTGACAACAGTAAGCTTTTTGTTGTAGACTGTTGATAATGACCTTGCCTTGAAGATATACATCAAAGCAAGAGCAACACCAAAAGTTGTTGCCGCTTTTGCTGAGCGCAGGGAGTTTGACAAGATTCTGATATACTCGAAGCAGGTTAGTGGTGCACGCTTTTCTGTGGTTATTACTGACTGCTTTTTAGTTGTCTGAGACAGTCATATTCTTTCTTATATCAGAACGTTCAGAGATTGGTAACTCGTTTTTTTCTTGATACAGGTTGGATATACCCCTGACTATTTGTTCCTGCTGCAAACAATTCTTCGATCCGATCCTCAGGTATGCTGCGAATGGTTTTACAAGTAATATGTTTATCAACTTCTCGCCTTCCTCTACAAGCTTCAGTGTCAGGACCCAAATCTAAGGGCATGTGATCAGTACCCGACTAACTACCCCCATCGAAATATCGAATGAACCACGTAGCTGATAACTAACACTCATAAAAATGTATAGAAAGTTATAAAATTGAATGTTTCAACTCAAAATACTATCACGAGCCATCTAAAATATCATAAGGTACTACGCCAAGCGACGAGTGAGATGCCAAGGATGGTGCGGGATCTAGCTGCGGCTACCGAGCTCAAAGGTACCTGTCTCTGCATCCAAAAATCCCTTTCGAATTAAATACACCATCACAGTACTCAGTAAGTCTCATCGACTACTCATTAAATGGCAGGACAAGACTTACTGATAAAACAACATGAAATGTATGAACAACAACATATCTAGTGTAATCCCACAGGTGGGGTCTGGGGAGGGCAAAGTATACGCAGACCTTTCCCCTACCTCGTGGAGGGAGAGGCATGAAATGTATGAACATGATACCTATTTCATAAATTGAAATTGAAAACTGGAACTGTAACTGTAAGTGTAACTGAATACCAAGTCTGAAATACCAGATAACTGCATTAACTGAGAAGATATTCATGCAACTGAAAATACTTAGCTGTAACATTGTAAAATCTCATACTAATTGAAACTAATAAGTAATAACTAATGGTTCTACATTCATGGAGGCCTCTTCCTCGGCAATAACACATATCATTGGAGGTGTCGTCCTCACTTCCAAAATACAAAATGTGGATCTACAAGCATGGAGGCTATAGCCTTGGGCAACCCTACCACAACATACTTGGGGAGTGTTGCCTTCACTCTGAATATAGGCCTTTAACCTAATGCAACATGACATTAGTCAACTGAGCATAGGAAACAGTTCAACATGTTTCACATAGGCCAAAAGGCACCATCATAGCCATGTCATTATCTTTAAAATATGCCGAGTATCAAACAAGATCGCATAAGACTAACTTTAGTAACTGGATTTCCTAACACACTTTGAGATCAAGATCACAACACTTGTTTGAAATCATACCTTGCATGGTGTAGTAGAATCCTAGGTTGATTCCCTTTCAAAAAGCTCTCAGATTTGCAAAGATGTTGTGGCGTTTCTCCATCCCCGAAACTGGTCCGTTCATATAAATACGTGCCTCGTTTTATGGAGCTACTATGGGAGCCCACGACACGAGCTGTTTTAGCTTTCACACTAAGGAGCTGCCAGCAGACTGCTTTATCATGGCTTTTTCGCTTCCGTTAGTTTCATTTTCATACTGCTTTGAACAGTTCGTCCTTATCTGACCTTTTTTCGTCATGTTTTCTCTTGAGCCGAGGGTCTTTCGAAAACAGCCTCCCTACCTCGGAAGGTAGGGGTAAGGTCTGCGTACACTTTACCCTCCCCAGACCCCACATTGTGGGATTTAACTGGGTATGTTGTTGTGGTTGTACTATGGAGCTGCCAGCGAGCCCATAGCACGATTGGTTTTATCCTTCGGCCATGTAGAGTTCTATAGCAGCTCATGTGTTTTCTTTTGAGCTGCTATGGGGCCTAAATGCACTATCCCCGCCCCTCCCAGGGTGATCTTTTCTCCTACTTTTTGGTAGTTTTGGCCCTTTTTTCATACTTGTATACTTCCATACACCTCCAGTTCTCTTTGTGCAAATATTTACCTATAAACAAGTATAGTTTTTTATCAGTGTCCACTCTTGACACAAAAACAAGTAAAATAGCTTCCGAATGCATTTTAAATACTTCAAAAATTTTCAATTTTCGGGGTGCTACATTCATGTAGTCAGTCTAACAGGATTAACTCATAGTTTCTATGCCAAATTCAGTCTTTGACATGGTGCAAATTTTACATGTATATTTTCTTCTTGAGAGGTTTTTCTTGCTTTTCTTTGATCAAGGAGAGAGTATGTCTTATTTAATGCTATCACTTTAGTATTGTTCCTACATTGGAAAAGTTGCATCTTCTTTCCTGAAACAAAATGAAAGTGAAGGAATTGGAGTTGTTGCTATTGAGGATGAATTATTTGGTCTTTGTCTGCAGGGTGCTGTTAATTTTGCGCTCATGATGTCTCAAATGGAGGGAGGGTGTCCTATTGATTACAATACAATCACTGACCTATTTCTTCAGGTTAATTACTGCTTAATGATGTTAAATGCGCTGATGTGTGGTTCAGAAGCCTTTTAATAAATTCTATGAGGTGCCTTGATAAATAATAATAATAATAATAATAATAATAATAATAATAATTATTATTATTATTATTATTATTATTATTATTATTTCTCTGAGGTGCAACGTACCAGCTGATGATAGTTCTGTCTTTCTGAAATATTGACATCAGAGGAACTTGATCCGTGAGGCAACAGCATTTCTGTTAGATGTTCTGAAGCCCAACCTTCCAGAGCATGGTTTTCTGCAGACTAAGGTTTCTGTCCATTTCTCATTAAGGGACATCTTTCTGCTTATACATTTTGCTTAGGCTGTAAAATTTGTTGTATACAGGTCTTGGAAATCAACCTTGTGACTTTCCCGAATGTTGCTGATGCTATATTAGCCAATGGAATGTTCAGTCATTATGATCGACCACGAATTGCTCAACTTTGTGAAAAAGCTGGTCTTTACATTCGGGCTTTGCAGGTTTACTGATCTTTTCAGCATTTTTGAGTTTAACTTACCATAATATATGACTACTAAGTTGGTTAATTATGTATGTTTCTGCAGCACTACAGTGAACTGCCTGACATCAAGCGCGTCATTGTTAATACACATGCGATTGAGCCTCAGGTCGGTATGCTCCAGTGATCATACTGACTTACTATTGAGGGTTGTTGGCCGTGTATTTAGTTCTATTGTATGTTTCAGGCTCTGGTTGAGTTCTTTGGGACTGTCTCACGTGAATGGGCACTTGAGTGCATGAAGGACCTTCTGGCGATCAATATCAAAGGCAACCTTCAAATAATAGTTCAGGTAGTTATTTACTTTATTCCCGCAGAGTCTGGTGCTTCATATTGGCATAGCTGATTATTGGGAATTGTGACATACTTGTGACAATGTATGTGATCATTGGTTCTTGTGAATTGTAACATACTTGTATTAAAATATGCTTGCGTTAATTTCAGGTTGCAAAAGAGTACTGTGAGCAGTTGGGTATTGATGCCTGCATTAAGCTTTTTGAGCAATTCAAGTCATACGATGGGCTGTACTTCTTCTTGGGATCATATTTGAGTTCAAGGTGTGTACTCATGATAGGACATTTTGTACTGGCTAATTTTAATTTTTAGTCAATTAATTATTCTTTTGGGCCTTGTGCAGTGAGGATCCTGATATCCACTTTAAGTATATTGAGGCAGCTGCCAGGACTGGACAAATCAAGGAGGTTGAGCGCGTGACAAGAGAATCTAACTTCTACGACCCTGAAAAGACCAAGAACTTCTTGATGGAAGCCAAACTTCCTGATGCTCGACCTCTAATCAATGTTTGCGACCGCTTTGGTTTTGTTCCTGATCTCACACACTACCTATACACTAACAATATGCTACGATATATTGAGGGTTATGTTCAAAAGGTTGGTATTAACTTCTGTTCAGTACTTGCTTTGTTGAAGTTGTTTCCTAACATGTGACTTACAAGCTTTTGTCCTCTACATAACAGGTCAATCCAGGAAATGCTCCTTTAGTTGTGGGGCAGCTTTTAGATGACGAGTGTCCTGAGGATTTTATTAAAGGCTTGATCCTTTCTGTTCGTTCTCTGCTTCCTGTTGAGCCCCTTGTGGCTGAATGTGAAAAAAGGTTTTTGTCTATTCCTGTTACATCTACTTTAAGATTGTCAGTATAAATTTGGGTATTAAGCTTATCCTGTTTGTTGTCAGGAACCGACTTCGGCTGCTTACACAGTTCTTGGAGCATCTTGTCAGTGAAGGAAGCCAAGATGTGCATGTACACAATGCTCTGGGTAAGATCATCATAGATAGCAATAACAACCCGGAGCATTTCCTCACGACCAACCCGTACTATGACTCTCGTGTTGTGGGTAAATATTGTGAGAAGCGCGATCCTACCCTTGCTGTTGTGGCGTATAGGAGAGGGCAATGTGATGATGAACTTATTAATGTAACAACTAAAAACTCTCTGTTCAAACTTCAAGCAAGGTTTGTGTTTTGTTAGTCTCCTGCTGCTGGTTTATTACTTATCAGATTCCTGAAGATGACCAAACCCCATTATTGTGATGATTATAGGTATGTCGTTGAGAGAATGGATGGTGATCTTTGGGAGAAAGTTCTTAACCCTGAGAACGAGTTTAGAAGGCAGCTGATAGATCAAGTTGTCTCCACTGCTCTGCCTGAAAGCAAGAGTCCGGAACAAGTTTCTGCAGCGGTTAAAGCTTTCATGACAGCTGATCTTCCCCATGAACTGATTGAGCTTCTTGAAAAGATTGTGCTCCAAAACTCTGCATTTAGTGGGAACTTTAATCTGCAGAATTTGCTTATCTTGACAGCCATTAAGGCTGATCCATCTAGAGTTATGGATTATATTAATAGGCTTGATAATTTTGATGGTCCTGCGGTTGGGGAGGTTGCTGTTGAAGCACAGCTCTATGAAGAAGCTTTTGCAATCTTCAAGAAGTTCAACTTGAATGTTCAGGCTGTCAATGTTCTGCTTGACAGTATTCGTGATATAAATCGAGCTGTGGAGTTTGCATTCCGAGTTGAAGAAGATGCTGTGTGGAGCCAGGTGGCTAAGGTTCAACTCAGAGAGGGATTAGTGAGTGATGCGATCGAATCATTTATTCGCGCAGATGATGCCACCCAATTTCTGGATGTCATTCATGCTGCAGAGGACGCTGATGTTTATCATGACTTAGTGAAGTATTTGCTGATGGTAAGGCAAAAGACCAAGGAGCCCAAGGTTGACAGTGAACTCATTTATGCTTATGCTAAGATCGATCGATTGGGTGACATTGAAGAATTCATTCTGATGCCAAATGTTGCTAATCTACCAAATGTTGGCGATCGCTTGTATGATGCAGCCTTGTATGAGGCGGCAAAGATCATATTTGCTTTTATTTCTAATTGGGCCAAGTTGGCAAGCACTCTAATAAAGTTGAATCAATTCCAAGGTGCTGTTGATGCAGCACGTAAAGCGAACAGTGCAAAGACATGGAAAGAAGTCTGCTTTGCTTGTGTTGATGCTGAGGAGTTCCGCTTAGCTCAAATTTGTGGGCTTAACATCATAGTACAGGTAGCTTTCACTTTTTTCTTCTATTGTGCTTATCAGTATTTCTTTTGAACTTGCTTATCGAAAATGTAAGGAGATCGTCGGGACTACTGGTGATAGGTGGTATCTTTTTTTGATTTTGCAGGTAGATGACTTGGAGGAAGTGAGTGAATTTTACCAAAACAGAGGATGCTTTAATGAATTAATCTCTCTTATGGAGAGTGGGCTTGGTTTGGAACGTGCCCATATGGGTATCTTCACAGAACTTGGTGTTCTATATGCCAGATACCGTCATGAAAAGCTCATGGAACACATTAAATTATTCTCCACTCGTCTCAACATTCCGAAGCTTATTCGTGCCTGTGATGAGCAGCAACACTGGAAGGAACTCACGTATTTGTATATCCAATATGATGAGTTTGATAATGCTGCCACTACTGTTATGAATCATTCTCCAGAGGCTTGGGATCATATGCAGTTCAAAGATATTATTGTAAAAGTTGCTAATGTGGAGCTTTATTACAAGGCCGTCCACTTCTATTTGAAAGAGCATCCTGATCTCATCAATGATGTTTTAAATGTTCTAGCACTTAGGGTGGACCACACACGTGTAGTGGATATAATGAGAAAGGTCTTACTTTATCATTGAAACTCTTTACATACAATGATTGTTTGGATTGCTATTTGGTATATGTTCTTGTTATTAACACCTTTTTCTTTTTTGTGGGATTGATACCAGGCGGGTCACCTTCGCCTAGTGAAGCCTTATATGATTGCTGTTCAAAGCAACAATGTTTCTGCTGTGAATGAGGCCCTTAATGAGATATATGTTGAAGAAGAAGACTACGACAGACTACGTGAATCAATTGAATTGCATGATAATTTTGATCAGATTGGGCTTGCGCAGAAGGTGACGGCTGGTTGCACTTAATTGTTTTTCTTCGTCATTATCATATGTCTGATAATAGTTCCATTTCTTGTCTATTCTGCTTGCGCAGATTGAGAAACATGAGCTTCTTGAGATGAGGCGTGTCGCCGCTTCTATCTACAAAAAGGCTGGCCGGTGGAAGCAATCCATTGCTCTATCGAAGAAAGATAATCTATACAAAGACGCAATGGAAACAGCCTCACAATCTGGGGATCGTGAACTTGCTGAGGAGTTGCTTGTTTACTTCATTGAACAGGTACCTTTGGTTAGGATTTCAAGATTCACCTGTACTATCCTCCATTTCTCCCCCCAACCACTACCAAGTACCAACTCCATAATCCCAAGATAATTGGGCTCGGTTATATGAATCTAATATATTGCTCATGTTCGATTTTAATGCTCGAGAATTTATCTCCTAAGAGGACTTACCAGTTTTCTTACTCTAGAGGTTCTCTAGTTAGACTCCCATACTTATTCTCACCAGGGCATAAAACTCTTTAAACAAACTAAAAATATTTTGGCAATTACCACACTTAATGTAAGTGTTTCAACATGGCTAAGCTATATCCCAACTAGTTGGTGTCATCCCACCCAAAAAAAAATGAGGGAAGAGATGAAAAATTCCAGAGAATTAAGAAAGTCAATTCTTGCACCGGTGCATTGAGCATCTGATAAAACACATAAGTATGTAATAACTGTTATCAACCATGAAGGTCCCTCTTGAGTCTGAAGGGTAGATGTGGTCGCGGGGATAAATATTGTGGTGCCCTGGAGATCCTGATAATTTGTTATTTGGACAATTTATGGCTACTAGATAGGTAACTTGGTCTGTTAACATTTCTTGGACTTGTAATCAATCAATGAATTTAATCTCAAACTAGTTGGATCAGCTATATGGATACTATTTTTCCATTGGCTGTAAACTCACAGCAACCCTAATCCTGTATCTGGCCTGGGAGTGGCTATGCTTTCCAAGGATCGCATATTGTTGTCCTCAACGTTTAAAGAACGAGGGAGTTTTTTTATTTTATTTTTGGCGCTCGGAAGTAATTAACAGAGAGTCTCTATTATATTTTTCTTGGAAATGGTATATCTAGTCCAAGAGTAGTAACTTTGATTGCATTAATGGTGCATGGGTTAAAGCTCATCTGATCTGTAAATATTTACGGTGGTGGAAAATGCATTCGATCTTCTAATTCTTGTTGTGTGCTTTTGCAGGGAAAGAAAGAGTGCTTTGCATCATGCCTATTTGTTTGTTATGATTTGATTCGCCCAGATGTTGCCCTTGAGCTAGCATGGATGAATAATATGATCGACTTCGCATTCCCTTATCTATTACAGGTACCCACTGAACTCCTCGCCTGCGTTGTCTGTTTGTACAGTCTTGCATTTTTCGTTTTTCCTTATTTGCTCGTAGGGAGATTTATATCTGCATTAGTTGTGTCCTTTCCTCTGGTAAACCTATTGATAGAGTCTATTTACATTTTGGTGGGCGTCAAGCTATGGTTTGAATGCTCTTGTATTGCATCCGTGACATTTTATGGTATACCTCTTTAAAGTTTATGTCTCTGCAAGGAAGTCTAATCACCAATCTGAGACTAGTATTGGTTACTTGTTTGACAAGTCTACGTCCTAAGCCCTTGATCTGCCTCGGCATTTTAAGAACATGACAATTTTTTTCATCAGTAATTAGAGCAAGTAATTTTTTTTTTCGTTAACCTCTGTACGGTTCTGTCTCATTCCTCTTTTAGGTATGTCATTATGTTTGAGGGAAAGTTTAGAGACTTGTACTTTTTAGTCATGCCTCTCTAATGCATACCTTCTACCTTCTCTTTTATCCTCCCCTCGTCATTTTGCACCTTCTCTTTTATTCCCATTCATCATTTTGCTGTCTGCCTTAGTTTTTTTAATTTCCAGTAGTCCAGTGTTATCTGCATCCACATTCTAATTCGGGTCCTTCTCTCATGGTGCAGTTTATCCGTGAATACACTGGCAAGGTAGATGAGCTGATTAAAGATAAGATTGAGGCTCAAAAAGAAGCAAAAGCCAAAGAGAATGAAGAGAAGGACGTTATGAAGCAGCAGGTAGTTATTGACTTGTCTCTGACGGCATTATTTGCCTATTTTCCTTCTTTTTAGCCTGGGAGACAACATAAGTTGCGCAGTGCGTGGGTAATGTTTTAATAAAGGCCACATCACATGCATGCCTGTGGCAAATTGACCATTTCTGTTACGTGATTGTAATCACAACCAGGCCTTGCTAATCCTATTCATTTGTTTGGTTGCAGAATATGTATGCACAACTGCTGCCTCTCGCTTTGCCTGCTCCGCCAATGCCAGGTATGGGCGGTGCTGGTATGGGTGGAGGTTTTGCTCCAGCCCCAACACCTCCAATGGGTGGAATGGGAATGCCTCCGATGCCTCCATTCGGCATGCCACCTATGGGTTCCTACTAATCTGACGGTGTTACCACACTGGTGTAAACAAGTAAACAAACTTTACGAAGAGAGGACACAATCGGGCTTTTTTAGTTTTCCTTTATTTAGTCTTGCTCTTTGATCTTTCTTTATTACCTTGCAGCTAGTTGCTGAAAGGCACAACTGGAGACTACGATAAATAATTTTTTCTGTTGTGTGTCATAGTGTGTTGATATCTCCTTGGAATATTCTTTTAGAAGAGGCATTTTTTTGCAGTTACGCAGCAAATTGAGGATATTTTCTGTTCTAGACAACCATGTAAAGATGCATTATATTGCTTTTATTGGTTTTTCTTGGGTTGGCTTGCTAATGTTCTTAAGTTCCCAAGTGTTGTAATTTTCCAGGTATGCTTTTCATAAATTCATGTTAAATGTTTTCTTTAATATGTTATAACCAGCTGCTATAAATGATTGCATTTTATTTTCACATAGTTTCCTGACAGGAGGTATGAGCCTCTGTTGTTTCTTATTTAAAATGTTTTGGTTCTGTTCATACAAATCTAATCGAGGAGAAGATTTTCATTATGATATATGCAACTGTTCAATTTTAGACAAGCTTGGAGTTCGAACAGTGGACAATTAGAAGAAAGGAAGCCAGTTGATGACATAATTTTCATCTTTTTCTATGATCACATTATTATTTTCATTACTCAAGTTAAAATAAAACATAAAGTTGAAACCAAGTTCTGCATTTTCATTTTTTATTTATGTTCATTGCCCAATGTGAAGATTCCTTTTTTTATTGTTCTCACTCAGTGTTCCACTGATTCATATTTGTTTTGCGTTAAGGATGTATGGAAATCTGGTACAAACAAGGTGGAAAAAAATGGACAGCATTGTCATGCACACAATGGTAGCATCGGAAAAATTTACAAATAATGATTTTAACCATTGTTATTTGAAGATAAACTGCAGTTTCAGAATTAATTGAAAGTTAACCACTTCTTTGGGTAGAAGTTATATCTGAACAAAAATACCCTCAATTTGAAAAAGAACCAATAGAAACCGTCAATTTTTTTTTTTTTTTTTTGTAGCCAAATATCGACAACTTTAACACTAGTAGTTGTAATTTCCTTCCCTAGTTGGAGTTAATTAACGATCAAAAAACATAAGTGACTTATCATCGGAATAAGATGGTTGATATATACGTAATGCAGTCTTTAATTTGTTTTCCCTGGGACTAAAAGAAATAAAGTTCGTAAAAGATTGGGCAAGACAGGTTTGTCCTCCTAGCTATCAGCTAAAGAGATTGCTAGAATTAGGAACCGATTTTCACGAGCTTCCATTTAACGAAAAAAATGAGTTAATTAGTCAAATAGTCACCCAAGTTATGAAAATAATCCGGTAAAATTATTTTCGAAGTTTTGTAACAATAAAGTCTATCAATGCTACCAACATGGTTTGTGACAGGATGTTTGAGGTCCCTTCACCCTTAATCAGAGATATCAGGTTTGAGCCTTGAGAATGAAAATATTTTATTGGGACCGCTGTACCTAGATGGGCCCTGGAACACGCGTTCCAAATTTAGTTAGGCTTCAATACGAATACTGGACACCGGATGGGAAACCAAAAAAAAAATGTTTATCAATGTTAGCCGATTTCTCTTAAAAAACAACTAAAGCCAGAAAATGACTTTATCTCACTGGATTTTTCACTCCGAAAAAATAGAACAAAAAGTACGAATATCATGCAATATAGGTTGTTTGGCACATAGGACAAAAATCATGAGAAATAATATCATACAATTGAGGTTCAGTATATAGGACAAAAACCATAGTGCAACACTCTTGTAGATAGCTAACACATTGGACCAGAAAAAAAAAGAACAACAAAAACACAATCTACAAACTCATAGTTGACAACACAGTGAAGTATCAACAAACTCGGTTAGACAAAGGATAGAGATTCAATACCCAATCCAAACAAAATGACCACCGAAAGCACTTTGACGAAAAACATTAAAATTCGGTAAAATAGATATTAAGATATCTGAAAGATACTGTCAATTCGAAGACTTTGGAAGTGACAAGCCTGAACTTCTTTCTTATTTAGGAGGGCAGTAAGTTGGTCGAAATGCCAACGGACTAACAGTATAAATTACGGCCTTGTAATCACTTCTATCAATTACTTTGTCATCAAATCTTAGTGGTGCACCATTAAGACCATAATTAATGTTACTAAAAATATTGCAATTTTCTTGAGGAGAAGACACCAATTTCACACGACAAGAATGAAGTGGATGGTCAAGATAAGAATGTCCCATTTTGAAACCATTCAACTCAGCATAGAAATAACCATATGAATTTGCTTCAAATGCCTTGTAAAAGTTTACTCTTTTCTTGTAGTCTTTGCATATGACACTGACTTTTGCTGATGCAATTGGCTTAGCTCCTGATAATGACCATGAACCGTAGGTATCACAAGTTTGGCAGTAGGTCATTCCTTCGATCACCACGGTCGTCTCAACGGGCTGGGCCTGGGCCGGGCCACGATCATATGCGAATGTCAATGGAAGGGCCAGGCCCAGAAGGAGCGATGAGACGATTAGGATAACTTGGATTCTAATTGCCATCTTATGTGAATTTTGGACTGTTTTCTTGATGATGTTAATGGAATTGAATTGATACCTATTTATAGTTATTGGCATGGCATTGATATTAGTTGTTTAGTCTGATTTGAATGTGTTGGATCAATGACGTGAAGGCTACTAACTCATGTATTTGTTAAAGTTGAAGACTGTATGTCAGATTGCTTGCCAACGTGATGACCATTTTATGAAGTTTCTTAGTTTGATATTAATTGACATTGATAATGTAAAGGGTTGACTAATCTGTTTATTAATATGTGGGCTTAAGTTATTTCCGTTGACATTGTTACTGAATCTTAATATGTGATAGTAGAGTAGTGACGATTTTTATCAGATTATTGATTAATGTTTATCAAAAGATTTACATATAGCCACTTAATAAGTAATCTAATTGTGGAATGTCATCAGTGCACAAAATTTAAACTCTATATATAACAAGGTAAAAGATTAAGCCAATAAGCTCGGTTTCTCCTTTAAATTTAAGTTATATAGATTGATAGCGTAAATATTTTTTACATCAGCCATATGACTTCAGGTAATAATAAGTTATTTAATTACTATTATTATATGTTATCAACTATAAATAGAGTTATGTGTAAGTACATATTACTTGACTGATTTTAATTGTGTAAGTGTCTTTTTGCTCTCAAAACATAAAACTTAAACTCTCTTAGCCTTCTCTTTACATTTAATTGCACGATTTTCTCTTCAAATGGGCTGGTCTTTAATTTTTGCCCTTCAAAATCGTACTTATGCATGTGAGGGATAAGTTCTTTAAGGATGCGGAGCATAACTTGTGGGATATTATGATGCGAATAAACTTATCCTAGCACAAAATTGGGCATAAGAGCAAATGACCCTTTTTTTATGGATGTTTGAAACATGCATTGGTCCTTTAGAAAAGTCCAAGTAATATCTATCTATACGTGCATAACCTTCGACATTGTAGTAAATAAAGTCAATGGTAGATTAGATTCGTCAATTTACTAAAGAACTTTAATGAAAAGTCTCTGAGGTTTCTATTATATTATATTATATTATATTATATTATATTATATTATATTATATACTATGATGCTATCTTCGTCTACCATTTAAAAAGGAGATTAGTTTGGTAATGCTGTATCCGTGAAATTATACACTTCCTATATAACAAATCAAATATTTTAGTGTAAATTTTTAATATAGTCATTATTAAATATAAGATTATGATTTGTTCATTCGGGTTGGTATAATGGTATTCCCTCAAGTAAACTTTTGTCCAGGTTTTCTCAATAGGGGGTTAGGTGGTTGTCACTTGTGCAATAAATTTTTTATGTATATACTCCCAGATGTCACAACAAACCATAAACACCAAATACTAATCACTAATCAAATTAGGTGCAGAATTTACTTTGCCACTTGAACTTGTGAATTTTTATCATATGCAAAAAGATAATATCTACAATTTATATATTTATTTCTCTAAGTTCAGAAAAGAGGGAGAGTATTGTGTCTGTCATTTTATTTTTAGCAACCTTGCTCGAATGAAAAACTTTACAAAGACATAAATATGACATGGTATGTGAGGGAGTATTTTATTATAATTATATTGTGGGCCCCACCACTTTATGCCCTTCCTCCTCTTCCTTTCTTCTTCCACGTTTTTTGTCATTTCTCTTTCCTCTTTTTTCTCATTTTCTTTTGGCTTAATACCTAGATGGACCCTTAAACTTGACATGTTTTGTAAGATAGGCATATAAACTTATAAGGTGACCAGATAGACACTTAAACTTACTCAAAGTGTATTTTTCAAGTTTTTCAGTTGTTTTGAAAACAAAAACTATATTTTTCAAACATTCACAATTTTCATGGCTAAACAAGCCCTAAATATATCACAAAATATTTTTTTTAAAATGCAAAAATAAGGCAAACGCATATACATGAGACTATAAATGTGCACTTAAACCAATAAATACTCGCTAATCGCAATTTTGCAGCTTTCAATTAACTCGGATTTTTTTTTTACACTTGAATAATTAAAAAATAATAACTTTAACCAATAAAAATCCTTAAAAAAAGAAATTTCTAAGTTCAGTATTTCAAGTGTAAAAGAAATTTCAAATTAAGAAAATTGTAAAGCCGAGAAGAAAATCCTTAAAAAAAAGAAATTTCATAATTTGAAATTTCTTTTTTTAAGGATTTTTATTGGTTAAAGTTATTGTTTTTTAATTATTCAAGTGTAAAAAAAAAACCGAGTTAATTGAAAGCTGCAAAATTGCGATTAGCGAGTATTTATTGGTTTAAGTGCACATTTATAGTCTCATGTATATGCGTTTGCCTTATTTTTGCATTTTAAAAAAAATATTTTGTGATATATTTAGGGCTTGTTTGGCCATGAAAATTGTGAGTGTTTGAAAAATATAGTTTTTGTTTTCAAAACAACTGAAAAACTTGAAAAATACACTTTGAGTAAGTTTAAGTGTCTATCTGGTCACCTTATAAGTTTATATGCCTATCTTACAAAACATGCCAAGTTTAAGGGTCCATCTGGGTATTAAGCCCTTTTTTTACATCAATTTTAAAATCAATTCTATTATACGCAGATCAAATTTTTTTAAGATATTTTTCCATTTTATTATTTATCTTTTCCATTTTTTCTTAAAAAAAATCAGTTAAACTCCGTAAAAGTTTAAAAGAAAATAATTGGCACTCTAAAAAAAAAATTAATGCAAAAACTGATAAGCAAAAATGAATGTAGGATGCTTTTAGAAGTAAAATCACCTTAGAAAATTTATTGGAATTCTTTTTTTCCTTTTTCTTTTGGTATATATTGTTCAAAGTTGCTATATTTTGTACCCGAGAAATTCAAAGTTTTAAGTGTCATCAAAGTACACCCTGAATTTAGTGGTGTGTAAAAATCAGTTTAACCAATAAACTAAACCGAAAAAAAAGTTATTGGTTTAGAAATCTATTTGGTTAATGATTTTTTAAGTTCTAAGTTCACTCGATTTCAAATTTTAAGTTCATAAAACTTAGAACTTAAAAATCATTAACCAAATAGATTGCTAAACCAATAAAAAATTTTTTCGGTTCAGTTTATAGGTTAAATCGATTTTTGCACACCACTAAATTCAGGGTCTACTTTGATGACACTTAGAACTTTAAATTTCTCGGGTACATAATATACCTTCATATTTGGCTATCAGTTTTTACATTAATTTTTTTTTAGTGCCAATTATTTTCTTTTATTTTTGTACGTAATTTAACTGATTTTTTAAGAAAAAATTAAAAAGATAAATAATAAAACGGAAGAATATCTTAAAAAAATTGATCTACATATAATAGAATTAATTCTAAAATTGATGAAAAAAAGAAAATGAGAAAAAAGAGGAAAGAGAAATGACAAAAAACGTGAGAGAAGAAAGCAAGAGGAGGAAAGCATAAAGTGATGGGGCTCATAATATAATTATAATAAAACATTTCCCACCTACCATGTCATATCTATGCCCACCCATCGTAAAATTTTTCTTATAATAAAACATTTCTCACCTACCATGTCATATCTATGCCTCACCCATCGTAAAGTTTTGGGAAAAGGGCCTGATTTGCCCCTCTACTTTAGTAAAAAGTTTATATTTACCCCCCGTTATACTATCAGACCATTTATACCCCTACCGTTAGAATAGTTACAATATTTACCCCTATATTTAACCCTTATCCACTGTGGCCAATGTCGTGGGCCAGGCCTGTCCACTGTGGCCAATTACATTGCCACGTAAGAGGCCATGTCAGCAACCCAACTAAATTAATCCTAAAATTAAAAGATCAAATAATGTCTTCTTCTTCTTCACCATTAAAGTGTTGTCTTCAACATGTTCAAGAATTGATTATTAGCCCAGAATATAATCATCATAGCCCTTTTTTATTCACGTCATTTAGGTTCCCAACTCTTAAAGATGGGTCATTGGCACAAACGTCCCTATTTAGGGTTGCTCTTTAATTTTTGACCCTCAAATTCTCGCAAAAATTTCCTTAAAAAGTGGGTATTTGCGAAAAACAGCTCTAGTAGTAGCAGCAGAAGCAGAAATATACTTGCAATCTATGGCCAAACGCATATATGGTTTCCTGCAGAAACATATAAGCAAATTTCGGGTTAAAAATGAGGTAATCGGAGAAAAAAGTTTTTTTTTTTTTGGTTTTTGTTTTTGGTTGAAGTTCATTAGCAATTTTTAGCTAAAAGTTGAGGTAATTGGAGGAAAAAAGGGATATTTAAGTTTTTGTTGAAGTACTTAAGCTCAAATATGAGTTAATAGGAGATAAAAGGGACTTTTTTTTTCGTTTTTGTTGAAGTTCTTTATCAATTTTTAGCTCCGAAATGAGGTAATCGGAGAAAAAAAGGGATTTTTTCAGTTTTTGTTGATGGATTTTAGCTTAAAAAAGAGGTATTTGGAGAAAAAAAAAGAGGATTTTGCAGTTTTTGTTCAAGTTCTTTATCAAATTCTAGCTTAAAAATGAGGAAAAAGTGTTTTATTGATCTTGATTGATCTGAAAAATGGGCTGTGATGATGATTTGCTTTTATCTGGTGCTATAATCTGCTGCACTGCTTGAAGAAATTGCACGAATTGGACTGGTCTTTAATTTTTGCTCTTCATTTTTTTTTTTGTGCAGATTGCCCTTTAAATGCATCGGTCTTTAATTTTTTTGAAGAAACGCATATATGTTTCTGCAGAATCAAGCAGGCATTTTAATGGTGAAGAAGAAGGCATTATTTGATCTTTTAATTTTAGGACTAATTTAATTGGGTTGCTGACATGGCCTCTTACGTGGCAATGTAATTGGCCACAGTGGACAGGCCTGACCCACGACATTGGCCACAGTGGATAAGGGTTAAATATAGGGGTAAATATTGTAACTATTCTAACGGTAGGGATATAAATGGCCTGATAGTATAACGGGGGGTAAATATGAACCTTTTACTAAAGTAGAGGGGCAAATCAGGCCCTTTACCCTAAAGTTTTTCATAAGTAGATGTTTGGGTGATGAGCTCAAGGACACGTGCTAGCGAATCTTCATTGGGACATATGGGAGCCGTGGGACCCAGAGTAGTATACTTATCCCAAACTCTTCCTATTTGCTTTTTAAGCATTTCAAACCCATAATGCATTTATTTTATATTTATTTTATATTTGAAAGCTACAAAAATATGAATGTTGTTTCAGAATTTTTTTCTGGAATTAAAATTTAACAAGATGAAAACAAATTTGGAAAGTCAAAATCATAACTAAAGTTGTCATTACTGTAGAATACCCAAAAAAAAATGCGGAAAAGAAGTTAAGCATCCTGATATCATGTTGAGTTATAATAGTAAATTACCTATTTTCCAATAATTGCAGTTATTGGCATCTTGCAACTCTTCAGCTGCATCAAGTGAATCACCAAAAATTTGAAACAACTAATTGGTTCACTCAAACAACAACTTTGCATTATTGTCTCTCCATCGTCAAATTACTATAAGATCAAACTTATCAAGTCGCATATTATCGATATCGGAACTGACGTAAGAACATGAAATGCAAAAAATAATAATATTTTGTGCACGGGCTTTTCATATCTAGTAGCTATAGTAATAGAAGTATCCTCTGACTCACTTTTCAGTATTCTGAAAGTATTGCTTAGAGAGATTGAATTCAGTGTCACAAAACATGCTAATTAAAATTTTACACAATAAGTTATGACGATCTGTTAGGATTTGACCAAATTTTGATATTCGTCAGAATTCGTGAAAAAAATAAGTTTTAACCATGAAGTGAAGTTCATCAGAATTTGAGGGGAATGGACACTAGCCCAATTAGAAAGGTAGTATCTTTTAAGGAGGAACATGTTGTCATTTGTCAAATAGCCCAAATCTGCTACTCGCTCCAGTCACTTTTACTTGTCTAGTATACTAAAACTATATTTTCAATTTTACTTGTCACTTTTAGCATGTTAAGAGAAAAACATATTTCTTTTTTATATTTTACCCTTAGCATTAATTAATCATTTTTCAAGACTTAAGACTAAACATTAATTAATATGCATACGGTGGGAAAATACCATATCAATTATTGTTTCTTCAAAGATGTGCAAAGTCCGAACTTAACAAGTAAAAGTGGACGGAGGGAGTAATATGATCCTTCTATGAAACTTAATTTTATTACTGTACCCGACTCTTGAGTTACAACACAAGGCAATAAGGATGTTTCTCAGAGGGTGCTCCATCAATCATTGATGTTGAAACTTGACCTGCCCGTCAACGAAGAATTTAAACTTATACACTGACAATATAAAGATATTTTTACGCTTTTTGGTAAATTTAATCGGTTATAGTAGGTTACTTTTCTACTATTTTTAAATTGATAATGCATAGAACTTAAACTCATAAATGAAATCCAAGTCACCGGAGAAAACAAGTCAACAACCAACACTAAACTAAAGACTTCGCACTGATTAAATGGTCCTTTACTCAGCATCTATAAATTTGCCTTCTGTCAACTTGATGATCGTTCAATTTGCACAATGCCTAGTTTGAATATCCCATTATGCCTTGTGCTTTTCTTGATCAGCCAAAGTATCAGAATTACAGTATCAGCTCTTGATGGCTATTATTGCCCAAACACAACTACTTACAGTACAAATTCCTCTTATCATTCCAACCTCATCTTACTACTTTCAACCTTTTCTAACGCCTCAAGCAAATATGGTTTTTACAATTCCTCCACTGGCAGCGGCAGTAATTCTGAAAGAATCTATGGTTTGTTTATGTGTCGAGCTGATATTTCAAGTGGGAATTGTCAAGATTGTGTGACTATAGCTGCTAAAAATATAATCCAGTGCTGCCCCGGCAGAAAAACGGCTGTATTTTGGTTGGACCGGTGCTTATTACGTTATACGAATCGATCAATTTTCCCCGATCCAGATTATGGATCCATAATTAACAAACCAGATAAACCTTATGTTCTACGTAATCCTATTCAGATTACCTCTGATGAACAGACCATGTTCAAACAGAAGCTGGGGGAATTGATAGATGACGTGGCGACTCAGGCTGCTAGTGATCATTCGATAGGCAAGAAATTCGCCACTAGAGAAGCCAATTTAACTGTTAACAAAACAATTTATGCCTTAGCTCAATGCATTCCTGATCTTTCTTCTTCTGCTTGCCTAAAGTGCCTTAGGATTGTGATCAAAGTAGTCCATAAGTTTCCTGATGAACCTAGGGGTGCTAGAGTTCGATTTCCCAGTTGTTTTATGAGGTATGAAGAATACTCCTTCTACAACAGCAAGCCACCTGCTCTGTCCTATAATCAAGGTACTGTTTAGATACAATAGCAAGCCAAATGCTTTGTTCTTAACAGGCCTATCAGGCGCACGAATTTTAATTTGTCGAGAGGGTAAGCTTCATAATCCGAATGATAAAATAACATGGCAGAATACACCAAACTATTAGTAGCGGTACATGAAAAAAACGAAAATATCATATCAAAGATAAATAATTACATTATATGAATTTGAATTCTTGAATTGTTGATGCAGGGCATAATGGAATTCCAAAACATGTAGTCCTAATTCTTTGTGTAGTCGTTCCACTCGTTCTTTTGTTTCTATTATCCAGTGGACTCTTTCCTTTGCTACTGAGGAGAAGGAGGAGGAAAAGAAATAATATTCTAAAGAAGATGAATGGTAAGATTCTACTATAATTATGATCTTTATGCTTTTAGTATTCAAGTCCTTTGTTTTCCTTAATTAATTATTTCTTCTCTTCTATGTATTTACATAAGTTGCAGTTGATCTTAGTGGGATTCTAACCGCTGAATCCTTGCAATATGACTTTAATACAATTGAAGCTGCCACTAACTGCTTCTCTATGGAAAACAAAATTGGTGTTGGTGGATTTGGTGATGTATATAAGGTAAAGTAGATTCATGATTACTCCGATTTATATGACACGTTATATTTTCCAGATCACTAATCCCATTTCTTATGGATAATTACTTGTGTTAGGAGACTTGATAATATAAAACTCAAAATATCCATTCACAATTCTTTAAGTCATTCAGGGTGAGCTTGTAACTGGACAAGAGATAGCTGTAAAAAGACTATCAAGAAGGTCAAGCCAAGGTGTAGATGAATTTAAGAATGAGGTTGTACTTGTAGCTAAGCTTCAACATAGAAATTTAGTGAGACTGCTCGGTTTTTGCTTGGAAGGAGAAGAAAAGATACTCATCTATGAGTTCGTGCCCAACAAAAGCCTCGACTATTTCTTATTTGGTTGGTTTGCTTATACTCCCTTATTCAATTTATGAGTCTTACTTTTCTTTTTAGTATGTCTACAAAATACTGTCAATTTCTATATTTAGTAACTCTTATGGTATGTTTAAGATACGAAGAAGCAAGCGGCTTTGAGTTGGTCAGTACGTGACAAGATTATTAGAGGAATAGTACGAGGATTAGTTTATCTTCATGAAGATTCTCGTCCTCGAATCATACATCGTGATCTTAAAGCAAGCAATATTTTGTTAGACAAAGACATGAACCCAAAAATTTCAGATTTTGGCATGGCTAGGATTTTTGGAGTTGATCAAACTGAAGGAAGCACTGGCATAATTGTTGGCACATAGTAAGTGCACCAGGCTCTGCCCTTTTTTTAAAAAACTATTGATGCCACACGTGTCAAGTGTGCATGCGCGTACTTAGTGTTAAAATATAACTTCAAATTTTTTATGGATTGGTCTTTTTATCATATTGTTAATTAATGTGATTTATTTTTATTTGTTAGCGGCTACATGTCTCCAGAATATGCGATGCATGGTCAGTTCTCTGTGAAGTCTGATGTATTCAGTTTCGGTGTGCTTCTTCTGGAGATAATAAGTGGAAAGAGAAATAGATCATTTTATCAAGAAGATAAATTTGATGACCTTCTTGCCCATGTAAGTGTAAATTAAAAGTATTAAATAGGTGATCCCCTTACTTATCTTTCGATAGTATGTATTTTTCAGTTCTATTCATGTTTCTCCCAACTGCAATAGTAATGTCTTCTGCATCATGTATGTTTGTACATAATATTATCATGTTCAAATCCTAATATATATTATTGATTTAATAGATATTGCATATAAGTTTACGCATAAAGCCATTTTAACATTATCCTTCTACAACATTCAATTGTTTTTTATAACCTTTAGAGGACACTATGAACACTCTGTCGGTATTTATAGGCTTGGAAGCTGTGGAAAGATGGCAACGCTATGGAACTTGTAGATTCAACTCTTATCGGTGACTCAAATTTAAGATCTGAAATCATGAGATGTATACATATTGGGTTGTTATGTGTTCAAAATGATTTGGATCAAAGACCTACAACTGCTTTGATAGCTCATATTCTCAGTACTGCATCTGCTACTTTGCCAGAGCCAAATCAACCAGCATCCTATAAGGATTACACTAGAATAGGAAAGATGGATCAACACACAAGCAAATCCATTCGATTGTCCGTTATTCAAGAACCAATTACTGAAGTCTACCCAAGATAGTATAGCCAAGATCATCACGTACAGAAACTAGTAAATCGCCACGAAACGTCTTTTATGACGATTTTTTCACTTTCTACAAAGACTACAAAAAGTCCTATTTCTTGTAGTGATAACTAGTGACTCTCAGTTATTGTATTAGGAGCCGGTTAAAAGATATCTTTTGATTGCGTGTTAATTATTTTGTTTAATTTACATGCGTTTTTCATTAGATAGTTATAAGATTTTGGTCACGACCTGATTTTTAATCAAGTCATGATTGGTAATCGATGCCTTAACTTGACCAAACGAACCAATGTGTCCATTCTAACTTGTACTATCATATCACATACTCAACATGCGTTTAAGAAACTTAACCTTCTATTCTAAAACTTTATACAGAACTATCTTTAAATAATCGCAAGCGGCATTTTGGATTTTCCCCTGAAGTATTGGCGGGTGATGGAAATCACATTTAATCAAAATATTTGAGTCTTCTTCTTTCCTTTTGAGACTGTTTTGCAGGATAAATTAATGAAGTGTGTTGAATTGTTATTTTTGTTGTCATATCTTTTTCTGCGTCAAATTCCTTATCTTTTATTTTCCTATCTTTTCTTTTCTTTTGACACAAGAGTCTTTAATTTCTGAAACAACCTCTCTATCCCACAAAGGTAGGGCTAAGGTCTGTGTACATCCTATCCTCCCCTGACCCCCACTTGTGGTATGTTGTTGTTGAATTGATTAAATCATCTTTGTATCCCCCCCACCCCCCGGGCACCTCCCCCTCCTCCCCTCTTTTGTCTAATTCCTCATCCCTATTCTACCTTTTTCTACATACATCTAGACTGCAATCTCGTCAGATGGAGGTGATTTTATACTACTATTTAAAACTGTTCCTGAAAAACCAATTCAAGTTCAGGGGAGGTTATCAAGGAGGAACAATCATAGTCACTAAATCGTATGAAACAAAGCAATCACGATCATACATGTTCTAAAAGAAACATATTCCACGTAAAAGGAAGAAACAACACACACACACTTAAAACATAAATATGTGAAGTGTGCTCATATTGCCATCCCATATAGCAGCATGAAATCAACCGGGGGATGTGGGAAAGTGTGATGTGTCTCCACAAACATGCTTAAGGAGTCCTCGCGTTGGACAAGTGCAAAAGAGAGTATTGCCAATTTTCCATATCCCCAATGAATCACTAATAATTTTCCAGTAACCAAGACGAACCAAAACTGGGGGTGAAAATGTTGTAAATTGAAATGAGGAAAAGGGAGAATTCATTGATAGACTTGTATTGAAGAAGAAAAGAGTAGAATTTTAATATATTTTCGTGTGTATACACTCAATACACAGTTTTATATATAGCTGTGTGAAGTAACTAACTCTAGGAGTTGTAACTAATTTTGGGATATTGTGTAAAGACTAAACTACCCTGCTGCTTCTAACTAACTTTAACTAATTTTTTCATCACTAACTTATATACTCCCCCTTAAACTAGGCAGTGCAAATATGCTTTGAACACCTAGTTTGGAACTGAGATAGTGATGCTGAACTTTGCTTAGCCCCTTGGTTAGAAGATTTGCTGGTTGATCTTGTTTTGGGATGTATTTTGTGACTACCAAGCCTTGAGTGATCTTTTCTCTTATAAAGTGACAATCAATCTCAATGTGCTTAGTTCTTTCATGATATACTAGATTTGCTGCTAGTTGCATTGCTTCCGTACTGTCAGTTAACACTTCAATTGGTTTCTGAATTTCAATTCCCAAGTCCTTCCTCAGTCCTTGTAGCCAAATGATCTCTGTAACTGCAGTTGCCAAGCTCCTATACTCATCTTCAGCTGAGCTCCTATATACATTTGATTGCTTCTTTGACTTCCAAGCCACTAGAGAATCACCTACCATCACTAAGTAACCGATGCAGACCTTCTAGAGGAAGGATTAATCAGCCAAAGAACAAAAAATGATTATTTATTGAATTATATATAAATCATATAATGAGTCATTTCATCTGTCAAAAATATTAATTGAATTGCATAAATAAAATTATACTTGACTAATTAAAAATATATGCGAATAAATAATATTACTAGAAGTGAGTTATGGGTAACACTAAATTTGAAAGGCTAGGGGAAGGATTAATCAACCAAAAATTTAAGAAAGTTATTATCTGAAGATTTTTAGCAAGAAGAAAGGGCTTCTTGTATTTCTGAATGAATATACAATCCATAAGAATGGGTACTTATACATGAGTTCTAAGACTAGATAAGGAAAGACAATATTACACAATCAATTCCTAATCATTTACATCAATACAATATATTCCTAAAATTAAGCTATCAATCTTAATCATCAATATCAAATCAACATCTCAATCTTAATCATTAATACCAAATCAACACTCCCCCTCAAGTTGGTGCAAAGATGTCACATATGCCCAACTTGCAAACCAGTGTATGAAAAGTTCGTTTGTTGAGGCCTTTAGTAAACACATCAGCTAGTTGTTTTTCTGATGACACGTGGAATAAACTCAAGACACCACCCGTGACTTTTTCTTTGATGAAGTGTCGATCAATTTCAACGTGCTTTGTTCGGTCATGCTGGACTGGATTTCGAGCTATACTGATTGCAGCCTTGTTGTCACAATACAAGGAAAGTTTCCTTTTTTCAGACAATCTCAATTCTTCTAGTGACTTTTGTAACCACAAAAGTTCGCAAACACCCTGGGCCATAGCTCTATATTCTGCCTCCGCACTTGATCTAGCAACTACACTTTGCTTCTTGCTTCTCCAAGTGACCAAGTTTCCTCCTACGAGTGTACAGTAACCGGATGTAGACCTTCTGTCATCTAAAGATCCAGCCCAATCTGCATCGGTAAAGGCTTCTATTTGGAGGTGACCATGTCTGGAGTAAAGTAGACCTTTTCCTGGAGCAGACTTCAGATACCGCAAAATGTGAAAGACAGCTTGCATATGAGGATCTCGAGGATCATGCATAAACTGAATCACTAGGCTGACTGAATAGGCTATGTCTGGTCTAGTGTGAGAGGGATAAATGAGTCTTCCAACCAGCCTCTGATATCTCTCTTTATCAACTGACTTTCCAACTCCGCTTTGTAGTTTGTGATTGCTTTCAATGGGTGATTCTGCTAGTTTGCAACCTGTCATACCTGTTTCTTTCAAGAGATCCAGAATATACTTTCTTTGAGAAATAAAGATTCCTCTTTTTGATCTAGCAACTTCAATTCCCAAGAAGTACTGCAATTTTCCTAGATCCTTGATCTCAAATTCCTGTGCCAACAACTTCTTCAATCGGGTCATCTCCTCTTTGTCATCTCCTGTCATTACTATGTCATCAACATAAACTATGAGAAAAGTGAGTTTACCCTTTAAATGTCGTATAAAGAGGGTGTGATCCGCATTGCTTTGTTGGTAACCAAAGGAGATCATTGCTTTATAGAATCTGTCAAACCAAGCTCTAGGAGATTGCTTCAATCCGTACAAGGCTTTCTTCAGTCTGCATACCTTTCCTTGACTTTGTTCAGTACCAAAACCAGGAGGAATATCCATATACACCTCTTCTTCTAAGTCTCTCCATGAAGAAATGCATTCTTCACATCAAACTGTTGCAAGTCCCAGTCAAGATTAGCTGCACAAGATAGAAGAATTTTAATAGTATTCATTTTTGCAACAGGAGCAAATGTCTCTTGATAATCCACTCCAAAAGTCTGAGTGAATCCTTTAGCCACCAATCTTGCTTTGAACCTTTCAATGGAACCATCAGCTTTATGTTTTACAGTGAAAACCCATTTGCAACCAACCAACTTCTTGTCTGGTGGTGATGCGACAAGTTCCCAAGTCTCATTCTTTGATAAAGCCTTCATTTCTTCCATCATAGCTTGCTTCCACTTAGAATCTGCAAAAGCTTCCCTCCAATTCTGGGGAATAGACACAGAAGAAATGGACAAGGCAAAGGCTCTATAGGAGGGAGATAAATAATTATAGGAAACGAAGTTGGATAAAGGGTGTTTAGTGCAAGATCTGACTTCTTTCCTGTGAGCAATAGGCAAATCTAACTCATTAGGAAGTATAGATAACTCACCAGAAGAAGAAGGTTCGGCTTCGGCAGGTTGCATGATGACTTCTTCTGCTCTATTTCTCCTTGAGTAAGTTATCAAATCAGGCCTATCCAAACGCCCAACAGTCTCCCCCTGAATTCTTTCTCCAATTTCACTTTCTCTTATGGCAGTTTCAATAGTCTCCCCCTGAATTCTTTCTCCAATTTCACTTTCGCTTGTGGCAGTAGTTTCAACAATAGAACTAGGAAAAACCATCTCTTCTTCCTTATAATTCTCCCCCTGAAGAGGTGATGGTGTAATACTGAAACAGGGCTCAGATTCCCGAAAGGTAACATCCATACTGACAAAGAATCTCCTAGAAGGAGGGTGATAACATTTGTACCCTTTCTGTGTTGGAGAATACCCAATAAAGACACATTTAAGAGCTCTAGGTTCAAGTTTCCCAGAGTTCCTAGCGTGAACAAAGCAAACACACCCAAATATCTTTGGAGGAACAGTATAGTCATTTTTACCCTTTAAAGCTTCTAAAGGACTCCGAAAATTAAGAGTTTTAAGTGGCATTCTATTGATGAGGTAGGCAGCTACTAGAATGGCATCCTCCCAGTAAGGCTTTGGCAGATTCATGGTAAACAAAAGGGATCTTGCTACTTCTAACAAATACCTATTTTTTCTTTCAGGAATCCCATTTTGTGCACTAGTATAAGGACAACTAGTTTGATGAATTATCCCAAAAGACTCCAAGTAAGCTCCAAAAGTTTTATCCATGTATTCTGTGCCATTGTCAATTCGAAATATCTTTATCTTAGCCTCAAACTGAGTACAAATCATCTTATGAAATGACTTAAAACAAGAGAAAACTTCACTTTTGGCTTTTAACAGATATACCCATGTCATTCTAGTGCAACAATTGATAAAAGTAACAAACCATCGACTACCATGTAAATAAAGTGTTTGAGTAGGACCCCAGACATCAGAATGAATAGTCGAAAAGGGAATTGTGCTTTTATTGTCACTAAGAGGATAAGAGTTTTTAGTGTGCTTGGCATATTCACATGCATCACAAGACAAAGATTCAAACTCAGTTCTAGAAAATAAACCAGGGTATAATTTTTTTAAAGCAAAAAAAGATGGGTGTCCCAACCGTCTATGCCACTGTATTATTTCTCGGTTGACATCCTTATTTCCTACAAAAAAGGCCTGACCAGAGTCTCGAGTTCCATCAATCAAATATAAGCCATCATGCAATCTACCACTGCCAATCTTTTTCCCTGTATGAAGGTCTTCAAAAACACAATAATCAGGGAAGAATTTGACACTACAGTTTAGTTCTTTGGTGATAGCGCTAACAGATAATAGGTTAATAGGAAAATCAGGCACATGAAGAATGGATGATAAGGTAATATCAGGAGTACAAAACATTGAACCTGTTCTAGAGACAGGGGCAAGGAAGCCATTGGCTATTCTGACATAATCCCCTTTGGGACTAGGAGAGTAATTTTGAAGGCCTTTAGAAGAGCCTGTCATGTGTCTATTCGCACCAGAATCAATAATCCAACAATTAAGCCGAGCATTAAAAGCAATACCTGACTGCACATAATTGGGGCTAGTAACACTAGAAGAGTCAAGTTTGTTCAGAAGACGGCGAAGATGTTGAACTTCATCTTGAGACAAAGTCTCTCCAAAAGTAGTGTCACCCATATTATCTGGATGGGAAGGGTTAGAATAGGCCTACGACTCGAGAACTGAAAAAAAAATTCCAGAAAAAAAAAATCGCCGGAAAGTTGGCTGCCACGCCGGAATCCTAATTCCGGTGATCGGAAAAAAACAAAACTGATAGGGATATGCTCAGAATGTTCCAGCAACCCCAACAGATAAAAATAATCCAGAAACGAACTGAACGGGAGGAGTTTTTTGCGCGGATAGCCACAAAGAGAGAGAAAAACTCGACCTCTTTGATAAAACACGAAACCCTAGTGCTGCGAGGGAGAAAACTCACCTCAAAAAGGCAGCAATGGCTCTGATACCATGAAGATTTTTAGCAAGAAGAAAGGGCTTCTTGTATTTCTGAATGAATATACAATCCATAAGAATGAGTACTTATACATGAGTTCTAAGACTAAATAAGGAAAGACAATATTACACAATCAATTCCTAATCATTTACATCAATACAATATATTCCTAAAATTAAGCTATCAATCTTAATCATCAATATCAAATCAACATCTCAATCTTAATCATTAATACCAAATCAACATTATCATTTCATGGGATAAATAACCAAGTTATTCTGCCAAACATATGAAAGTTATAATAAAGGCAATATGGGCTTTTATCCATTCCTTCCTTTCTTTTGAATGAATTTCCATCACAAAAATTTGAATCTGGACAAAAAATAGTGAAGCCAAATGCTATGACACATATCCAATGCTACAAAATCATGTCAACAATGTACGGACAAGCAGGCCGTAGCCAGTAAGTCATGATCTCCTGAACAGATTAAAAGACAATGTATCGAGCAGATTTATTTCATTTTATATGAATTTGAGTGGGTGTGTGTTTCTTTGTGTATATATATAAATGATACTCCGTACAATAGTCAACGTCTGGAAAAGCATTCGATGTGTGAAAACAAAGAGATTTCAATTGAAAAAATTCAAATGTATAGACTTGTACACGGCAATATGAGTTAAAACGAAGACGATCCAAACCATGCTTAAGGAAAAAATTGAACTTCACATCTGAAAAGAGGAAGAAATGAATAATATCATAGAAATTTAATAAAATCTAATCTTAAAACTCAATGTAAATTGGTAGACCTCATCACGAATCAAAATGGAATGTAGAAACTAATGACTTGAAAAGTACTTAAAAGGAAAAGCTAGAGTAAGTGTAATGAGATTAAGAAAAAATTTATTATATGTGTGTCTCACGTGCCAAGTCATATTTGTGCGAGACACCTCTTTACTTGACAAATGGATAAATTTGGGTCCCACTTTAAGACTTCTTCTCTCTTCTGTCAAACTCAGATATTACCTTCATTTCATTTTCAATGTAGATCCATTAGTCTTTCTCTGCTTTTCCCTTCTTTTATCTTCTTCCTTTGATTTATTCAACCATAAATTACTTTTTCGTTCTTCTTTGAGATTATTTTATTTCAATTTATTTTTTTATAACAAAATTCTAGAGCAATTTTTATTTCTTCATTTCTTATAACATGATTTAGAATGCTTTATACTTCAAAGGTTTAAATTTGGAGAATTCCTTTTGGGGATTTTTGTTAGCAGATCGAATTAGTGTCCTAGACTTTTTCTTTCGCAGTTGATTTTGAATCGATTTTTTGTGGTCAATTGGGTTTTGTGTTGATTATACTTTTATGAGTATTTTAGTTATATCAAAAAATGGAAATGGTAATGACAATTGATAATGAATTTTCTCCTTCTTTTCTTAGTGTTATAAGGAAATATCATTCAGTTGTTCTCTAGTGCGTTAATTAGGGCACTGATGAAGGATTTATTTTTGGGGCAGGTTGTTGGAAAAGTTGAGGAGGATGAATTTTGTGTTGAAGATAAGTCTTTAAACTATTGGCCCTGTTGGTAGTACATATGAACCACACATTGTAGGAGACGAGAAATGAGATAATATTAATGGAGGAATGATAGGAAGAAGATAAAGAGGAGTTTGGCGGAGGAGAGAACAAGTCTTAAAAAGTGAGACCCAAATTGGTCCATTTGGCACATAAAGAGGTGTCTCACACAAATATGACTTGGCATGTGAGGTACATAGTAAAACTTTCCTAAATCATAAGATATACATACAATTGATGTTGATTAGTATACGGTACAAAAATCATAATGAAGACTCTTGTAGAGAGCTATAATACATTGGACCAGTAAAAAAAGAACAAAAACAATCTCATAGTTGACAAGACAGTGAAGTAACAACAAATCCGGTTAGACAAAGGATAGAGATTCAATACTCAATCCAAGCAAAATGACCACCGAAAGCTATTTGGAAAAAAAAACATTCGAATTCGTTAAAATAGATACTAAGATATCTGAAAGTTGTACTTTGAAAGCGACGAGCCTGAACTTCTTTCTTATTTAGGAGGGCAGTAAGTTGGTCGAAAAGCCAACGGACTAGCAGTATAAATGACAGCCTTATAATCACTTCGATCAATTACTTTGTCATCAAATCTTAGTGGTGCACCATTAAGACCATAATTAATGTTACTAAAAACATTGCAATTTTCTTGAGGAGAAGACACCAGTTTCACACGACAAGAATGAAGTGGATGATCAAGATAAGAATGTCCCATTTTGAAACCTTGTAACTCTGCATAGAAATAACCATATGCATTTGCTTCAAATGCCTTGTAAAAATTTACTCTTTTCTTGTAGTCTTTGCATATAACACTAATTTTGGCTGATGCAATTGGCTTAGCTCCTGATAATGACCATGAACCGTAGGTATCACAAGTTTGGCAGTAGGTCATTCCTTCGATCACCACGGTCGTCTCAACGGGATGGGCCTGGGCCGGGCCATGATCATACGCGAATGTCAGTGGAAGGGCCAGGCCCAGAAGGAGCGATGAGACGATTAGGATAACTTGGATTCTAATTGCCATCTCGTGTGAATTTTGGACTGTTTTCTTGATGATGTTAATGGCATTGAAATGATTCCTATATATATAGTTATTGGCATGGCATTGTCGACATTTTCGTTTATTAATGACGTGAAGGCTACTAACTGTATTTGTTAAATTGGTAGAATCGTCCTTAGATTGCTTGCTAACGTGAAGACCATTTGCTAAAGTTTATTAGTTTGATATAAATTGACATTGATAAACTTGGTTGACTAGTTTGTTTATTAATATGTGGGCTTAAGTTATTTACATTGGTATTGTAAGTGAATCTTAATATGTGATAGTAGAGTAGTGATGATATCAAGTTATCCAATAGATTTCCCTATAACAGTTAACGTTTATCAAGATATTTACATAAAAGTAATTTAATTGTGAAAATATATTTTCGGGCATCAATGTACAAAACTTATACTCTATATAGGCAAAGGACTATGCCAGAAAGCCCACTTTTTCCTTTGAATTTAAATTAAGATTGATAGCGTAAATATACTTTACGTCATCGGCGTAACTTCATGTTATAATAAGTTTTTGATAGTGTAAATATTTTTTACGTCATCAGTGTAACTTCATGTTATAATAAGTTATTTAATTATTCATTATAGGAGATCAACGAATGCTTATTAAATAAAGCTATGTATAATTATGTATTGCGTCATGACTTATTGTGTAAATATCTTTCTACGCTGTCAATACATAAAACTTAAACTCCCTTAGCCTTTTTTATGGATGTTTGATACATGCATTGGTCCATTAGAAAGGTCCAAGTAATATCTATACGTGCATAACACTTCGACATTGTATCAAATAAAGTCAATGGTAGATTGGATTCCTCAACGTATTAAAAACTTTAATGAAAAGTCAAGGCCTCTGTTATGATGTTATCCTCATCTGCCATTTAAGGGTATTTGTTTAATAATGCTGTATCCGTAGAAGTTGTACACTTCCGACATGAAAAATTAAATGTTTAGTCAAAGTTTGTATAGTTATTATATACTAATATATAAAATTATACTTTGTTCAATGAAATAGAGAAGGATGTGTTGGTGCAAGAAAAAAGTGGTCTTACGAAAATGAATTGTGTCTTTACAATTCAGTTGCCAATAGAAAAGAAAATTCTTTTTGGTTTACTTTAAAATAGCATTTACTTTAGAATTTTAATCCTATAGTTTATATGATACAAAAATTACGTAAAACATGGCCTTAATCTTATTTATATAACTTTTCTTTTCTTAATTTTATTATTTAAATCACAAGTAAAATATGTAACCCTACATATTGCTCAACAAATAATAAACAACTTTCAGTTTCAATTATTTCGTCGTTTCTTGTTTTGTCGTTGACATGAACTGTCGATTGATTATCCCCTGTCCTCTCGACCTATGGTTTCAAAAACACAGTTGCAACTCAGTCCCGGGACTTAGATACAGCCTATAAACATAGAAATAGCGCTCACCGACCACTTCTTCAAATTGCACAAGTGGAACTCCGAAGTTCAGGACAAGATAGTGGTTATTTTTCAATTACAGGTACTGTCATTGAAATGTGGCTATTTGTAAGGTTTACCCCTTATAAACTGCGCAAATTGAGTTTCCGAAAGAATTGAAAAACTAAGCTCGAATATCTCCAAAACAAACTCAAACAAACAGAGCTTGCAAACTCAACTTTGCATATTTCAAACAAACTCCACTGTGAATGTTCGTTTCTAAATTCGGATACAGGGAAAGAATGAATTCTAGTGATACATAAGAACAAAATTTGCTTGAATATGAGAACTATGTTTTTTTTTTACGTGTAATATAAATAAATATACAAAGGAAAAACAGAATTTCATATTCTGACTTTGTCATGTGGACGCCAAAATCCTTTCTTACCAACAAGAAACTGCTCTTGATGCAGAGTTACCGACCAATGAAGTGACTGTAGAATTGAGCTAAGCTTGTTAAGCATCGGCAATGTGTCTTGAACTAAAACAAATCCACCTGGTCTCACTATTCTATCCATCTCCACAACTACTTCCACCATGTCACATCTGTGAAAAAGATACCAAAAAGTTCGCCTTGTGAGAAAATATAGGATGCATCATTAATCTATGTTGCTCGGACTCTTCAAAAACATCATTAGTTGCATGTCGGATCCTACAAAAGTAGTGCATTTTTTGAGGATCCGACACAGGTATGACTACTGTGGTGAAGACAGGAATTTCATTAAGAGTGTTCAAGATTTAATACATATGAATAAAAAGTAAATTTTGACCTATAAATATAGTACTATAATTTTTTATATACACCGTATAAGTTTCAACGAAGGGTGTCCAACTGACCACCCAGTCAATGTGGCTCTGCCACTAGTATGACAATATTTTTTGAAGAGTCCGAGCAACATAGCTACTAATGGAATGAGAATACTTACAACTGCTACCATAATAGCTGCATTATTCATATTATAAGCCGACAAAATAATAGAGTACTGAGAAGGTAGTTATTGAACCTTTGAGTAAAATTTCCAAAGAGGAAGCTGGAATGTAGAAGATCGTATGTCCGAGGATACGTGTTGAAGGACTCGCACCAGTCATGGTATATACCAATCAGCCCTCTATCAAAGATAATGGAGAGAGTATCTGGCCCACTGATGGGAACGACGTTCATTACCCATAGGGGTCGATCAATGATCGCTGAGGCAAAACTGTAATTACCACGGAAAAGTCACCAAAGACGGTCAACAGAGAAAATAAAGTACAAATGATATTGCGGTTCCAAATGTAAAAAAACTCGCTTACCCTCCATAACCAGCATTCATGTCCATCACGTTCCTCACGCTTGACCAATTTATAGCTAGGCCACCTAAGTAAACATCCGACACCAATGCTGCCCAGTGTTTCGTGTCCTGATCGAAAACATCTTCAGCATCTGTTGTTAGGGATAAGCGCTCGGGTTTACTGTTGAGCCTCTGAGGCCAGGGTGCAGGCCACTTATATGTATTGCCATTGCTGCTCGTGGGGAGTGGTACAAGACAGCTGTCCAGTGACGCGTACCTGCCCGTAGGATAAAATAGATGATTGGAGCGGAAATGATGACAATGTGATATTAATGACCATGAAGGAGATTGACCATACCATGAACTATTTGATCTGTTGTTCTGGTCACATAGAGGTCGGTTATTTTCTCTGCGGTTTTCATAGCAAGAAGATGAAACTGGCTTTTGATATATAATTAGCCCAACACCAGCTGAGTCGAAAAAGGTCTTCTTCACCACCTTCCAGCATATTGCTTCAGTTAGGGCAACCATTGCTGCAATATGAAACAATGTAAAGTACCACTTAGCATAAAGAATAACTCACTTCAAGAAGCTTGCAGCTTTTGTGGTCTTTCAAAGAGATCTAAAAAAATTCATTGACCACAAATAGAACAAAGGTATAAAGTGGGGGTGGAAAAATTAGCCCATGAAAACATGATCCGCCCAACCCACTCAAATTTGGGAGTGTCATTAGCTCAGCCAATTTTAGCCCAACCCGTGTCGGCCATTTAAAAATTGGGCTCATATGTAGCCCAGATTGACCCATATAAAGAAAAAATAGTTTTATTAGGTACTTAAAAAATTATAAAAGAACAAATAAAGAGATTAAAACTTAGTAAGAATTGGGTGGGTTGGGTTATGACCCTCTTTTTAGCCCAACCCATTTCAGCCCAAGTAATACTTGGATGGGTCATTATTAGCTCTGCCCATTTTGACCGGCGCAAATCCAGCCCAACCCGCCCGTTTGACACCACCTAATATAAAGTACCACTAGTGCGTAATCAACATTCAGATTGAAGCTAATCATTGTACAAAAAACTTATAAGAATGTTACTCTGGAGAAATGAGTATCCATGAGTAAGAAGTAAGAACCTTTCCAGACTCTCTTATCTCTTTCGTCATCCCGATAAACTGGCGTTGCTGACCATATGAAATATCCTCCAGGCCTGAGAATCCTGTTTAGTTCCATCAATGGTTTTCCCCCTGCGATTATTTCCAATTTATTACCAAGTAAAATATAGCAGGTAGGATTGGAAATTTGAAAATAGTGATTACCATCTCCATCCCAATGAACCCTGCATCTTGCACAATGAATCATATCATATGCATTATCTGGATATGGCAGTTTTCGAGTTCCAATGACTGAGAGAGTAGCCGGGATTCCACGCTCGAGTGCAAACTGTATCTGAGCCTCATGTTCATCCTTTGGTGCAAATGACATAGTAATGACATTTTTATCCAGCAAATAACCACCAAAGCTAGCAACACCGCAACCGACATCTAAAATGACCCTTATATGCTTTCCCCATTCAATTTCTGGAAAAGCCTGAATGAAAAATAAGAAGATTTCAGCTTAAACATTAATATCAGCGCAGTAGGGCTGCAGGGATCATCACCAAATTCCCAAAATAATGACTGCAGAACAAATAAAAGATGAAGAATACACCCCCCCCCCCCCCCCCCACCAAAAAAAAAAACCCCGAACAAGAATGCACTTGAAAGAAGAAAAGAAAGAACAAAATTAAAGAAAAATGAGAATAAAATGAAATAGTAGCACTGCTTCACATTAAAATGTATGGCCATAGAATTTTATTCAATTGACAAAAGCAACGAACTTGGACAAGGATGAAATCCAACGAAGCAGCGTAAACATACATTGTATACTATTGTATGCTGATGTAAAGAAGGGAAACAAGTAAAGTAGATATACTACCTTTTGAATGGACTCGATATAGTTTGTGACTCCATTCTTGAATTGTGTTCCACCACCAGGAAAAACAAGATAATCACCAGATTTGACCACCCAATTCTGGTCCTTCTTATATTCCACAAGCTTAGGATGAGGAACATTGTTGTACCATATCTATCCAAAGTTAAAAAATAAACAAACAACTAAGGCATGGTTATTCTTTTAGCAAGCAGAACAAAATATACGACTAAATAGAACATGATGCTTTTGGATAAAAAAACACGATAATTTCATCTGAGGACGTGCAACATGTAAAACAAATAGGAAATCGATCAGTATTTGGACCTATAATGCCCAGAAAGTCAAAGTGGAACGATAGGAAACTTGTAGGTTTACAATTAGATTTCATTAGAAGCCAATAAGGTGCTTCAATAGAAATGATTTAATTGGCATGCCATAGATATTGCACCCATTTCAGATGTGCCATTACCCCAAGGAATAGTAGATGGTGATTTCTAAAAACTATGGTGCCAATAAAAGCTTCGAACAATAGTGAAATTCCACAATCATGTTATGGTCTCATCCATGTCTGTGCAATTCATAATATTATTTCACAAGGAAAGAAAAAAAAAGACAAGATTAGAGAAAACTATTGCACGAGGATGATTCTGCAACTGCTGATCCGTCCAAAGACAATGTTACTCCACTACACGAATGCAGAACAATTTCGGCGGTAGCAGTGAATGTCCTAAGGAAAGTCCTAAGACTGACAGCAACAGCTGGCTAGAAGGAAAAATTGTTTTGCCAATCAAAGCCCCAACACTGGTAAGGACGCTCGTGTACCACCACCAAGTTAAGGCACTGGCAACAGGACAAACAGTTTTTAGCGAAGCTGAACTTCTCACATCTCAATGACATATGCGAATAGGATATAACTTAATTATATATACTGACAGTCATTTCCTCTAGCTCCCAAGGAAGACATTATATGAACTGGATTAAAAGGGTCAGTCATCCTTAAAAAATTTATACACTGTAAGCATATAACCTGCCTTATTTTCAAAATTACTAATTCCAGTTTTGTTGTCTAGCTGTCTGTAGTTATAGTTTATGAGACTTTTACAATGTCAATGTACATAAGTTAAACTCATGCCAACAAATCTAACAGCTACATCTCTGTGACAATAAATACTATGCCAATACAATCAACAGCTATATCTAGCTAAGGCAGGGCCTTAGATTTGAAGCTTATTGGTTTGGGATTCTAGTCCTTTTAGGTTACCGTGTTCTAAGCTAATCATTTGTACATATTCAATGGATTTCTTAAGATAAATACAAGGTTTAGACCAAAGCTACTGGGTTCAACCAAACTCGTAACCTGCATTCTAGCTCCGTTCCTCATAGCCTATAACCACTTTAAGATCCAATTTCTACTGCACTAACAATTGCTTCTAAAGTCATTAAACTAAGAAAACAAAAAATAAGATATACCATCATGCCATAGTTAAAACAAAATTAGAAAACAAATCTCTAACCAGCAACCAAACGACCCCTAATAAATGAATAAGTAAATACATGAATAACTAAACTCTGCATAACTAATCCCTACCTTACTAATAATTGCATAACTCTAACCAGCAACCAAACGACCCCTAATAAATGAATTAGTATATACATGAATAACTAATCTCTGCATAACTAATCCCTACCTTACTAATACTTGCATAACTCTAACCTGCAACCAAACGACCCTAAGAAAATAACAAATTGGATATTATACCATCATGCCACAGTAAAAAAACAAAATTAGAAAACAAATCTTACCAACCTATCAAGCTCACCATGTCCCTGCTCTTAGGCCATGGAACTGGCACTTTATACCCATCAGGCAATGGAATCAAACACCTCGGACTCGGGTCAGGACAATGCCTTTCTCTATGCTCCATATGCCTCCTCGATTTCAACGCCTTTATCGCCTCCCAATTATCAAGACAAGGTATATAATCAACTGCCACTAAACCTAAACCCTTACATAGCCTCCAATCATCAAATTTCTCCACATCCAATTCATCTTTTTTTGTATCATTTGATAGAACATCTGTTAGTAGAACCACAATAATAAATATTAATATTTGGCAATGTAATAGCACTGGAAAATAAAATATTTGTACTATAATAATATTTTTGACTAAATACACAAACCGGCTTGAGTCGTGCTAGGCACTCTCCTAAAAAACTATTTCAGCAGTGTGAACTAAACAAGAATGCCTCTATTTTAATTCATGTCTAAATAAAATTTATAGTCAAATTTATATAGAATAGGTTTTACAGTTTTAAAGTCAAAAGTAGATTTCGTACTATTATAAACTACTATTATAAACAGAGCGTTGCGAGCTGTGGAGACTGCAGAGAGCATTCAAAGATTTATGATATATTGAATAAAATATTGGCAAAATTACAGCCCAATATCATTCGGTCTATCTAGTTTACAAAATATGTAATCAGTGTATAGGTAGTGTATAAAGTATACTAAATATACACATACTATACACTACCTATACACCTGAAGTGTATAGACATTGTATACTTCGGACATATTTGGTAAACTAGCTAGCCAAAGGGTACATTTAGGTAAGTTTTCCTAAAATATTTTCCTTCACAAACAAAATTGTACATACCCAATTCATCATTTTTTGTATCATTTGATTGAACATCATTAGATGGGGTTGAATTATTACTGATAGGATTCAACTGAGTTTGAGATTCTTGAGAATTTATTGGATTTGATGAAAAGGGTAGTGATGGACTAGCAAAATGGTGTTGAGAAATGTCGGTGGTAATGTAAATAGGTGATTTTTGAGAGTTGGAAATGAGAATGAAAGTGACAAAGATTAATAAAAGGAAAAAAGAGAACAAAAATGGGATTTTGCGCTCTTTGAAGAGGTTTTTCATGGATGATGATATGGCCATTGCTAATGGAGATTTTTTTTGTTTGTTTGTTTGTTTTTGCAGTGAGATCTGAGAGAGTTGTATAGAGAAAAAAACAGGTGTGAAATGATTAAAGAAGATGTCAAAAAGCTTGATAGAGTAATGTTTTTTTTTTTTGAAATATAGTTAAATGTGTGAAACAGACCAAAGTGGAATGGTGGATCCCATGGGGAGAAATAAATCTACTGACAAGAGAATCTATTGTGGCTGGAATAAGAGTACTCGATAGTTACCATTTGCGTGTAATAATACGTACTCTCATTTTTGTAGATTTCATTTCTCCTCAATTTTAGTAGGCGTTCGGCCAACTCATGATTTTAAATCAGCGTTTAGACATATATTTGGAATCATGATTTCAAATTTCAAATTATCTAAAAAGGCATGATTTGGAATTTGAAACTATGGTTTCAACTTTTTAAAATATAAAATTTAACTCATAAGTTTATATTTTGTAAAACAAGACTCATAAGTTGGTAGATATTTTTAACAATTACCCCCATCAATCATTTACCAATCTCATTAACTTCCACCAACCTTTATTTATGTCTACCAATCTTTAATTTATGTGGTAAGATTATATTAAAGAGTAGTTACATTACTATTCATATCAAATTTTCATTTTTATTGAACTAAAGTTTGATTAATTGATGTTGCATTTTTTAGAAAGGTCTTTTAGTAGTGTACTAATTTTGTTATAAACTATGATTTGCTCATTTGGTAAGATTATATAAAAATTGAGAATGTTTTGATAATTTTCACAATTTGTGGGGTTTTTATGTCTATAAGAAAACATACAACTTAAAATGTTCAAATTGTATGTCCAAACATGGTTTCAAACCATGGTTTCAAACGGGGTAGGGGTTTGGTAGAAATCAAATATTTTTCATTTTATTAGAAGTTTTAAAGTTGGAGTTGTGTTTAATTATATTTTGGTAAAATATATTTGGTTATTTAAATGTATTGAAAGTCAGAAAAAAAATGAAAACTAAATTTTAAGTATTTTTCAAATTTTAAATATAACTTAAAGTTGAATTTAGATTTTTCATGGCTAAATGCTAATTTTCAAATAAACTGGAAAATATTTTCAGATAAAAGTGAATAATTATTATGGTCAAAGGGGTCCTAGTCTTCAAAAATAATACGTACTCCATATCACATTTTTTATTAAAAAAATAAATTAGTTTAATTTTTTTTATCTAACCACCTTTCTACACGGAAATGGAGACCTTCGAGAACAAACAATTCGAATGGACGATATGAATTTTTTCGAGATGGTCAACCCACTTTTTAAACTGTGCACAAGGTGCGCGAGCCTTATCGCGGTCAGTAGTCCTATCAAACTTTGACTTTTTCTTGTATAATCACTGTCGACCTCTTTTAGATATGAATCTAACTGATTCAGAAGAGAAGAACTTGCATCAGTATATGCCCGTCCAAGGTAGAAATCCAATCCAATGAATCACTTGAAATGCGCTTGACATCAAAGAAATGTATAATACTCTTGATTCTTCCTTTTGCTAATTTTCTTGATTAATATTATAACTAAAGTTTAAGTTCGATACAATAACCAGTTTTTTAAACTGTTAGGTTATAAAAAAAACTTACCTATATACGTATAATCTTTTAGTGACCCGATTGTGAAAATTCTTATAAATAAATTATATCCTCTTTGATGATCTTTTATAAAAGAAATAATGAAAGAAAAGGGTCGGATCAAAGCGTGTTCGTTATTGCATGTATAACTTGTTATATTAATCGAGATACAACAATTTCTAGGCACAAATCATCCATATTAAAATATTCTTAAGTTGTTTTGAGTCAAATATATTTCATTTGTTTGTTTTCTTGTTTCTGCTTTGCCTGGGCTTGATCTTTCTAGTTCCATTAATAGGTTTTAGCTTCTGAATTAGGTTTCTAATGCGACGATTTATAATCACATAACTATTTTTGACTTACCTTTAATTATAAATTTTCCAAATCCTTTTTTTTTTTAATTTCGTATCTAATTAAACACTATCTCATGAATTGACACAAATAATGCTATTGGAGTACTATTTTTTTTTATCATTATCATATTCTTAAATTTTCCACTTGCTATTGTTTTATGAGGCACATGGATTGTTGGAGGTGCATATGTACGTGTAAGGCAGAGAGCTCCGAATCCTATGAACTTATCCCTTTAGTTGGATCGCAAATTCGCAATTCGTCCCATCAGATTTGACCAACAGCCACTTGTACACGGGCCCGATATTATTTTTTTAAGCTATGTTCATTAAATAATTTTAAAATTTATGATTTAAATAAATTACAAATTTATATGGTAATAAATCATCCAATTAGGAGTAATATGAATAGCAGATAAATAGTACTAATATTGATGAAAAAATTATTAAGAATAACGATGGAGTAATATTTATAAATTAGGCTTAATGCATATGCAACCCCCCAAATTTGTCTCTTTTTTTCACTTTGGCACCTTAACTAAGTGCTATTCCTATTGAACCCCTGAACTCATTCTCAAGTGTGTCTATCAAATTCCCCAAATCTAATTTTTATTAGAAGCAAAAATTAAATTGGAGAAATAAGGGTGGAGTAATATTTTAGACATGTGGTAAGCTATTCATTAGGTCATGAATGTGTTGACTTGTGTTGGTTCTGTTTTGTTCACCGCCAACTTAATTAAGAGCTACTCTATTTTTTCCCTATCAATTATTGCTAATCTTAGCTAAAATATGACATAATTAAATTAGAATATATATATATATATATTAGCATGTTGCTACATTAAAGATGGAATACTATGTAAGTCGGATTGTGTTTGATAGACACACTTCAGGACGAGTTCAGAGATTCAATAAAAACAACACTTAGTTGAGGTGCTAAAATAAAAATAAAATAAAAAAAGACAAGTTTAGAGGGCCATGCATTATAATCAATATTTTGTCCTTTATTTCACCAAATTGGAAAGGAAATTAAATAGTATAATATATTTAATATTCTTCACTCAAAAATCAATATAAAAACATAAAAAATCACTGTTAATTCATTTTGTATCTTCTAATTCTACAGCAATTTAAATGATGTCAGAAGTAATCTGGAAAGCTTGCAATGGAAATACAAAATTAGTACATACTCTCTCCACCAAAAAAGATTATCCTCCTTTTCTTTTCAATCCTTTTCTTTTTAATCTGTTTCAAAAAAATTATTTCCTTTTTATATTTAGAAGCAATTTAACTTTATGAGATAATTTATAATTACACAAATATTTAAGGTTTATTTTGGACTATATATTTTAAAAGTTTTTCTTTATTTTTTAAAGCCAAATTAAAAGAGGACAATATTTTTGAAACGGAGGGAGTACTATTTTAACATTAACAAAAAGAAAACAGAAAAGGTAAACAGAAGCCTAAAGTAAAACAAACTGCCCGTTTGGATTGACTTATAAGTTGCTTATGAGCTGTTTTCAGTTTTTTTGAGTGTTTGACTGGCCAGCTTAAAGTCATTTTGTGCTTAAAATAAGCTCAAAAAAATAATTAAGCCCATTTGACTTAGCTTATTTAAAGCAACTTATAAGCCAAAAAAAAATAAGTTAGACTACTCCAACTTATTTTTTTTAGCTTATAAGCTGCAAACAACTTATAAGCATAAGTCCATCCAAACATGCTCTGAGACATCAATGCGGGACCCGCATGGTCATGAAGCAGAATTTCGGATATTGCCAAGCCAGCGTGTGGCATCAAAACAGAAGTTGGTTGACCCAGTTTATCAGCAAATTAATACCAGCGTGAACAAGTGATACTGCATCAGGTACAACAATTTAAGGCATACACATCTTGAAGTTCTAAAATTACCCTCGTAGGAAGCTGACATGTCAACAAGGTGGTGGCTGCTTCAGCAGCTCACCCTCACTTCTTATATAGGAGAAATATTTTATATTTTTAGGCCCCGTTTGTTCATAGATATAAAAATAAAATTCACATTTTTTTGGAATTTTGGAGTTGGAGTTGTGTTTGGCCATAGTTTTTGAAATTATAGTTTTTGGTGAAATGCAGTTGTAAAAAGTGAAAAAAGTGGATTTTTTTTTAAAAACAAGTTTTTTGAGTTTTTAATATTCCGGAATGCAACTTCAAGTTGTATTCGGAATTTTCATGGCCAAACGCTGATTCTGAAAAAAAAAAAAAAAATCAGAATAAAGTGAATAATTTTTATGGCCAAACGGGGGGTTAGAATTACAAGTTTAATATTTCTAATAATTCCTACATATATATCAGCTGTTTTGTTAAAATTGCTAATTGAATCCTTAGAATATTGTGCTTGTGCTGTCATTACTTTAATTAACCGTGTGGGACAGAGGCTCACGGCTCACGTGCCAAGTAAAAGCAGTATTACTCCATTTATTTCAAAATATTTATAGTTATTACTAAAAATATTTATTTCAAAATACTTATCATTTTATTTATTCAAAATAAAATTAAATCATTTTTTTCTATTTTACCCTTATATTAATTACATCAATGAGTTGATTTTATGAGTTTACATACCAATATTTAAGTGGTTTCATCATTAATGAAGTAAATATTTACTGAGGAGAGAGAATATAATGAAATATGTTAAGGAGGTAAAATATTTAAAATGTTGCCCTTATAAATAATTTCTTAATGGGCGTGTAAATGAAAATGCGATAAATATTTTGAGACGAAGGGAGTACTAATAAACTAGAAAAATATCCCGATTTCTAACAATCTTAAATTTGTTTAATTAATAATAATGAAAGCATATATGTCAAGAATTACAGAGAGATCAAACAATTGAAAATGACGTTTTCTACCAGCACTTTGAAGTTAGACAGAAATGTCTGGTTCCGGAATCTTTATCTTTCTTTACGAATAACAATTTGTTGGTTTTTGACCCAATAAACAATGAGCATTAATTGAGTATTTTAACCTAAGGCATAATTTAATTAAAAAAAATTTAGTGCAAGAGTGTCAGTGTGTCACTATGGTCTATGGTAAAGTAGATGGGATGATTAATGGGGCGTCCGGCGATGCATGGTATATGTTGCAGTACGTTCAGCAGAATTCTATAGTTTTGATTAGAAATTAACTAAATAGTTACATAAAATAATATTGTGAATCCCAATAACATAAATAGGTTGTGAGTTCTATGACAAGTGATCGATTGTCAAAACCCGAGAATTTTAAATTCTTAATCTGTCCCTACATCAGGGAAAGTTCAAATGTTTCAAGTTCCTTTTTATAACTGTCCACTTTTGCATTAGACATAGTTCCAAAGGAAGGGGTCAAGATTTCACTTGTGATAGCGGTTATACATACGTTATGGTCCAAATTTCACCTGTGATAATGGTTATACATGTTGGGGTATTACGAATGGGTGTAAATTGGAAATTAAATATTGAACCTGTTCATGAAAAAGGCTTCACACCTCTTCAATCCTTTATTTTGTTGGCTATAAATACTTAGTCATTTTCATAAGATTTCAGAAATCGAAAATCGGTATTCTTTCTTCCCTCGAACATTGTTCTCGGCATTTGTTTTCGAAACAAAACTATCATAGAGTCATGTGTTTTACTCCGTTTGTTGAGTTCGACAAAGTTATTGGTGTTTGAGGTATTGCTACTCCAACGATAGGTATATATGTTCTATCCTGAGCGTAAGTAATCCAAAACTTTGGGTACCGTGAGAGGATTAAATTCCTTAAAGCCACATAGTGAATTATGTGAGCTCGGATATTTAGTTATCGTTTCTGATTTTCTAATCTAACTATTTTTAGATTATTTTTTTAATTCTGATTTACTGTTTTAAACATATAATAATAACAATACATCATAATGTTCAATGATCAACTCTAGCAAGCATCACACCAAAGAGACTCAGAGCTACTCTTCAGCATTGCAATAACTCTTATGAAGTATAGAGTAGCAATAGGGAAATCAACAGAATTTTGGAAATTAATGCATTGACGACGTATATATATTTCACATAATTAGATTAAGTCAACATACAACAAGAAGTAATTTTTCACACACACATATATATGGTAATCTGGAAAAATAAATAATAATTTGAAATAATCACTTTACTGATATGCATCCAAAAAAAAAAAAAAATGCACCTCAGTATATATATGGTATAACTTAATTATCTTTTTACAGTTTCCCACTTGTGTATGAGGATTGATGAGTTAGGTGGACAGGGAGAGTAATTACTATGGAACATGGCAGGCCACTCCCACTGCAACACTCTTTCACCCTTGCCCCATTATGTTGGGTATTCTTCTCTCTTTCACATGTTAATAGTAATTTTTAAGTTTTACATCATTTATTTACTATTTTTCTTATCATTTTTAGTTCTTTTGTCGTATTTTATCGTAACAACACAATCTAGAGTGGATATTAAGATACTGAGGTAAGGTAATACCTACCTCAAATCTTACCACGAAAACATGGAGCATCAAATAGGGGCTCAAATTAGTCAAAAAAATGAGATATAAATAGTTAGAAGTGGAAACAGAGTCCTTGCTTGTTGTCAAACACTCAAAATTATCAATGAAAACGATACATAGTTTCATCCTCTAAGGGCTATTAATTGAAAATTGCATATACTTGGTAGCAAAATGGCAAATAAAAGGATGGCCATAGTATGAATTGTTAGTCACGAATCTCGCTGCTATACTATTAATTGCAAATAAAGGAAGAAACCTTTTACAAACAAAAAAACTTACAGGGGAGGAAAAACCAAATGATGAGGTAAACATATCAAATAAATTAAATAGACGAGAAAACAATTTGAAACAACACAAATGCGGCATTATTGATAACTGATGTGAAGTTGAAGAGGTAAAATAATAATAGCAGTAAAAAAAAATTATGTGTCAATTAACCTTAACTTATGATTAACGTTACTAATTTCTAAGGTAATACGCTTTATTTCTTTCCTACAAATTAATAAGTCTTTATTGGTATATAATAGAGGGGTTTCAAGAAATCAAATAAATGCCCATAATGAGGAAATACATATATTCTTTTAAGTTTTTAGGACTGAAAATTATGGAAAAAATTCAAAATTCTAAGAAAAAAAAAAAGATAAATAGTAATGTTGGCCAATGAGACATGCCACCTCCGTTTTTCACTGCCTAGATTTGTATTATATATAGATTTCATATGCTCATAATGAATTGACAAGCTTTATGCTGAATGCATGTCAGCCTACCACAATCATTCCCTTTATTTATGTTTAGGACCGACAATATCAAGAAGCTCATGCAAGTATCAATTACTACTAAACTTTTACTCAATTAGTTGAAATCGTCCCTGCATATATTTTACTTCTATTTATTTTGTTCTTATAGCTTCTGAGAAATTACAGGACTAGATCTTTTTCTACTTGGAAAATAAAAGGTCTCATATTCACATTAGCTTCAGACTTCAGTAATTTTTTATCGATCTTGATGCCACCCTTCGTGAGATAAGAAATGATGAATAAATTTGCTTAGTATATGTTGGAAAGAAGCTTTCCTCTACAATGATTTACAATGAAGAAAGGAGGAAGAAAAAGAAAGCTATTGAAAGAGATGAAGATGATGCTGACAAAGGTTGAGTTCGATGTTCCTAAGTACCAAATGTTCTAGCTACGTGGACACATCTCAAGCATTCATTTTATATTTGATGGATTAATTCCCAACCGTTAGATGGTCATGACAGCTGGGATATTTTGGACTCTACTCTCACGTGACAGTGCACATGAGGGAATAAGTTAAGTTATTTTCAGCTTTTCCTTATGCAATAGTAGTAGGAGAAGTGTATAGGTCATTTTCTACTTTTCTTTTCTTTTCTAATTTATTCTTTGCACAGATTGAATTGTATATATACATGTATAGAGAGATGAATATAACAAGAGAAAATTTTCCCAAATCTCAGTCTCTTTTAAGTTCTTTCATGGTATTAAAGCAATAGCTCGATCCAGAATTTTCTCTTCAAATCAGATCATTTGTTTATCATAATCTAATACAAAATGCCTGAGAAAGTTGTAACAGCTGAAACCAGTAACACTGTGAAGGCTATCACCTTTGATGTAGGACATCTTTATCATCTTAACTCTAGTGATGCACCAGGAATGGCTTTAGTCAATACAGTTTTTGATGGGAGAGGATACCCAAGGTGGAGGAGATCTATCTTTCTATCATTATCTGTTAAAAGGAAATTTGGATTCATCACTGGTACTTGTAAATCTCCATATCCAGGTGCTGCAAAGTATGAACAATGGAGTTTGCTATACTGACATGGTGATTTCCTGGATTTTGAATGCAGGTTCAAAGAATATTGCTGACAGCAAAAAATATTCTAAAACAGCTAAGGTGCTATTGGACAACTTGGAGTCTCCATCACCTGCAAAAAGAGCTCTCAGGTTCAGTCCAAGGCAGCAGTGATGTTGCAGGGTATTTCACTAAACTCAGACGACTATGGGATGAATTAGATGCACTTCATTTAACCATATGTTGTTCATGTGTGTGTACATGTGAAGGAAATAAAAAATTAACAAAATCATTTGAAGATCAAAGAACAATTCAATTTCTAATGGGCTTAAATGATGTGTATATTCAAGCAATAGGTAACCCTTTACCTAGTATGTATATTGTCTATTCACTGTTGTTACAGGATAAGAATCAGAGAGAGGTATATGCTGATGCACAATTCTCCTCTAATTCTGCATCTTTCACGGTTGCTGGTCAAGGGAACAGCCTAATGCTCAGCTTCTAGCTAAGTTTGTAGCTTTTATTGCATCAAGACAGGGAAGAAACAATCAAAGGTTCAAAAATCAACCATTCAAAGGAGGAAATGCAGGAAATACAACTCACAAATTCAATGATTTGTCAAACCGCAGCAGAAATTCAAAGGAAAGAAGAAGTTTGATCCAAATGTCACTTGTAACTATTGAAGAAAAATAGGCCACACAGAAGATAATTGCTATAGGCTTATTGGGTTTCCTCAAGATATGGAATTCACTAATCCTAAAAACTATCAGGGACAGGTTAAAGCAAATGCAGCTATCACACATGATGAGGATGAAAAAAATTAATTGGACAGACAAATGAAGTTGACTACAACAACTTCACACAACAGTATAGCAAAGAACAACTCTCAGAGATGGTATATCTGTACAAGCAAGCTAAAATGGCACAGCCAGGACACTCAAGCATTAATGCTAATGTTGTAGCTGGTACTATTTTAAAATATTTAGGTTAATTTTTGCCAGTCTCAAGCCAAGCACCTAGATCATTGATTCAAGTGCTTCTGAACACATGTGTTATAACCCTAATTCTTTCATGTTTCTAATTCCACGTTCTGTGCCTTTGAACATTAGTTTGCCTAATTCTTTCAAGGTATTTGTTACTCACACAGGAAGTGTTTCCATCTTGCCAGGTCTTGTTTTAACAAATGTCTTACATGTTCCAGATTTTAAGTAAAACCTGTTATCTGTTGATAAACTATGTGTTCAGCACAAATGTGATGATTTATTTACATCTAGTGAGTGTCTATTGCAGGGTGTTCTAATGGAGGGTCTTCAAGCTTTTAGTGAAGTTAGAGAAGGGTTTACTTGTTGGAACCTGCTTGTTCTAAGTCTAAGAGTTTATTTCATGAAAATGTATTTTGAATTCCAAAAGGAAGAAATTCCAGTTAAGAGCAGTTTCAGTCAGTTTCAATTCCTGCACATGTTAATGTTGTCCCTAATGTAACTCTTTGGCATGTAAGGTTGGGACATCTCCTATTTTCACCAATGAAACATTTAGAAGGCCCTACAATCAATATGTGATGTTTGTCCTAAAGCCAAGCAAATTAGACTTCCTTTTCCAGTAAGTTCTATTAAATCTAAAAGGAATTTTTTATCTTATACATATTGATACATGTTACAAATCTAGTACTTACAATGGTTTCATATATTTTCTCACCATAGTAGATGATTATAGTAGAGGGAACTTGGACTTTTCTTCTAAGTACAAAATCTAATGCTTTTCCAGTACTATTCATGGTTGAAAGACAATTTCAAGTGAAAGTCAAGGTGATTAGATCTGACAATGCATTAGAATTGGGAAAAGGAACACTAGAATCTGCTTTTGGTGCATCAGAAGGTATTATTGATCAGCGATCTTGTGTAGCAACCCCTCAACAAAATGGAATTGTTGAAAGGAAGCATAGACATCTTTTAGAGATTGCCAGGGGACTCATATTTCAATCAGATGTTTCTTTTTCTTATTGGGTGAATCTATTTTAACTGCTACACACATTATAAATAGGTTACCCTCCAGTGTCCTCAAGGGCAAAACACCATATGAGATATTGTTTCAGAAGCAGCCCGGTTATGATCGTTTACGAAGCTTTGGATGTTTGTGCTGTGTTTCCACTCTACCTCAAGGAAGGAGTAAGTTTGGTGCCATTGCCAAAGCTTGTGTATTGCAAGGTTATCCTTTGGATAAAAAGGATATAAAGTGATGGAATTGGATACTAAAAATATTGTTGTGTCTAGGGATGTACAATTTCATGAAACACATTTTCCTTTTGTTGCTTCTAATCCTTCTCAAATTCCACATTTTCCTATTACTCAACCTATCTCAGATAACATTACTACTAATTCTTCTATTTCACCATTGCCTCAATATATACAAACACCTCCTCTCTCACCTGCTCATTACATGCCTATTCCCCAAACTAGCACCACTCATATCCATTCTCAATTTTGACTCAGCATTTAGTCTATCTCATTCCACTCATGAACAGTCTCCTATTCCTCAAACTCCTCAAGTTCCGCCTCTTCCTCAAGTTCCTAATCAGCCTCAAGTTCCTCCTCTTCCTTAGAATTCCTCATAGATCGTTCAGACTAGAACAACAAGCAGAATTCCTCACAGACCAACCTACTTAGATGATTACATATGCAACAGTTTAGTTTTTGCTGATTTGGATAAAGCTTGTTTTGTTCACACTGAAAAACCTACTGCTTTTTCTTTCTCCTTTCTTTCACTTCTTAACCAGCATGATGTTCAGTCCATTTCTACTCTTACTGAACCTACTAGTTTCACTCAAGCCTCTCAACATTCAGGTGGTCAAAAGGCCATGGACTCAGAAATACAAGCTTTACATGATAGCCATACTTGGGATGTGGTTGAATTACCTCCTGGGAAGAAGGCCATACCCTGTAAATGGATTTATAAAGTAAAACATTTATCATATGGCAGTGTTGAAAGGTTATAAAGTAAAACATTTATCATATGGCAGTGTTGAAAGGTTGAAAGCAAGACTTGTGGTCAGGGGGGATATTCAAAGAGAGGGTACTGACTATAGTGAAACATTTTCACCAGTAGTAAAGATGAATACCATTAGGTGTTTGCTCATTGTTGCAGCTAAAAAGGATTGGTGTGTTTCTCAATTGGATGTCAACAATGCATTTCTGTATAGTGACCTCCAAGAAGAAGTTTTTATGAAGTTTCCAGCAGGTTTAACTCCTCCTAGTCCCAAACATATTTGTCTCCTAAGAAAATACCTATATGGACACAAATAAGCTTCCCAGTAGTGGTATACTAGCCTTGTCGGAGCTTTGAGTTTTAAAGGCTATTCTTCATCTCTAAACGACTATTCTTTGTTTTTCAAACAAACAGGGGATCTTGTGTCAATCTTAGTAGTATATGTTGATGATATTTTGTTAACAAGCAACAATCTATCAGAAATTGATGATATTAAGTGTTTTCTCAATTCTGAGTTCAAATTTAAAGATTTGGGCAATATACACTATTTCTTTGGGATGGAAATTTTACGAGAAAGACAAGGTTTTATCGTTAGTCAACGGAAGTTACCTTAGACTTGTTAAAGGAATTTGATGTGTCACATCTCATTTGGATCCCTATTCCAAACTCCAAGCAGATGATGGTCCTTTGATGGAGAATCCCACTGCTTATCGGCATTTGTTCGGTAAGTTAAACTATTTAACGCATACTCAATCGAATCTATGTTTTGCTGTTCTCACCTTGAGCCAAAACATGCAAAATCCTTGTTTGACTCATTTTTATGCGGGATTACGAGTACTCCGCTATTTAAGTGCAGATCCAGCCCAAGGAATTTTGCTTTCTTCTAATCCCTCTTTCTCATTGTTGGCTTTTTGTGATGCAGATCGGACCACTTGTAGAGATTCACGCTGATTTGTTAGTGGTTTCTTTATTACCCTTAGTGGAGCTCCAATTTCATGGAAATCAAAGAAACAAGTCTATATTTCCCTGTCCTCTGTTTAAGAAGCGTATCGTTCTATGCGGAGGGTCACTGCTAAACTCACCTGGCTTACTCGTCTTCTTGAGGATCTTTCAGCCCCAAATTCTCTTCCAATTCTTATTCATTCCAATAGCTAGACTGCTATACACATTGCATGCAACCCAGTCTTCCATGAACGCACAAAACATGTGGAGTTGGACTACCATTTTGTACGTTAACAATTTCTTTCTGGTCTTATCATTCTATCTTTTGTTCCTTCAATAAATCGATTGGTAGATCTATTTACCAAACCTTTGTCTGGATCATCTCATAGAGAAATACTCAGCAAGATGCGGGTCATGCCACTCCCCTCCATCTTGAGGGGGGATGTTGGAAAGAAGCTTTCTTCTACGATGATTTAAGTGAAGAAGGGAAGAAGAAAAAGAAAGCTATTGAACGAGATGAAGATGATGCTGACAATGGTTGAGTTCAATATGTCCTAAGTACCAAATGTTCTAGCTACGTGGACACATCTCAAGCATTCATCTTATATTTGATGGATTGATTTCTAATCGTTAGATGGTCATGATAGCTGGGATATTTTGGACTCTACTCTCACGTGACAGTGCATATGAGGGAATACATTTGTTATTTTCAGCTTTCATTATGCAATAGTAGTAGGACAAGGGTATAAGCCATTTTCTACTTTTCTTTTATTTTCCAAATTATTCTTTGCATAGATTGAATTGTATATATACATGTATAGAGCATGGGAAAATTTTCCCAAATCTTAGTATCTTTTAAGTTCTTTCAGTAGATGCCCCAAAAAAAAGTTACAATTCCTCCCCCTCCCAAAGAAAAAATAACTACATTTTTTTCAAAGATTAAAATCTGAATAATCACGCGCCCACCATTGGACGAGATGAAGATGATGCTGACAATGGTTGAGTGAATATGTCCTAAGTACCAAATGTTCTAGCTACGTGGACACATCTCAAGCATTCATCTTATATTTGATGGATTGATTTCTAATCGTTAGATGGTCATGATAGCTGGGATATTTTGGACTCTACTCTCACGTGACAGTGCATATGAGGGAATACATTTGTTATTTTCAGCTTTCATTATGCAATAGTAGTAGGACAAGGGTATAAGCCATTTTCTACTTTTCTTTTATTTTCCAAATTATTCTTTGCATAGATTGAATTGTATATATACATGTATAGAGAGATGAATACAACATGGGAAAATTTTCCCAAATCTCAGTATCTTTTAAGTTCTTTCAGTAGATGCCCCCAAAAAAAGTTACAATTCCTCCCCCCCTCCCAAAGAAAAAACAACTACATTTTTTTCAAAGATTAAAATCTGAATAATCACGCTACACCCACCATTGGTCTTGAACCCATGACCACAAGGTTAAGAGCCTTGCGCTCTACCAACTGAGCTAGACGGCCTTGTTATTGCATTTAGTTGTCATAACGTTAATAATTTTGATTATGCTATTTAGATATTGCTTGATAATATGGTACTGCAAAAAGTATGGCCTTTCTAACTTGTAAAGATTTTCTTCTCTGCATGAGTTTCTAGCACAATGAAGACAATCAAGCTTCTTAGTGGTTGTTTGCATATAACGGCTATTTTAGGTTCTTTCCAGTATTTAGCTTGAAGTTGTAAATACATTCTAATGTTTTTGAGGGGCAAAGTCTATAAGGGTCCTATTGATTGAACATTAAAGGAAAGAACTTCTATAGTACTGCTTTACCTATGTTGTTTACTTTTTCACTCATCTTTACTTTTTATACCGACTAACTTTGTCCATTTATAATTTGAGCTTTGTAAGAATCTATGTTTTGATGCTAAAAGTGTCTCGTGTTCGAGGTGCATTGATAGTTGAGTCCAATATAACTGTGAGGAGGACAAAGTCAGTATTGAAGTAGACAAAACTGAACTGCTATTATTATGCAATTATAAAATGGAAAAGGGCCAAAAATGTCCTCGAACTATCGGAAAAGGTCTAATTATACCCTTTTTCCGTTTATTCTGCTAATAATACCCCCTTCTTTACATTTTTGTCTCACTTATGTCCGTTGACTAACAGTTAACACTAAATTTAGAAATATTACTATTTAAATCTACGTGATAACTTCTTATTGGCTGAAATTAAAACACTTGACCCATTAAAAATGCCCACCTATATGTACCTATTTTCGGACTAACCCGCCCCAAACACTAACCCAACCCGAAACAAAAAGTCTAACTAATAAAAGAGACCGTACTTCTATTAAACTATATGGATGCAAAAGATCCATGGAAGTTGCAAAGAACATACACTCGATTTTGGGTACATATGGGCGGGTCTCTGCATAAGTAAGGAAAGTAAGAAATCTGATATCAGATTCAGAAAAAATCAGGTTTTTGAATTATTTATAGGCCTAATAGCAAAGAAAAAACAAGTGACATAAGCAAATAACAAGGAACGAGAAAAATGCTACATTTCAGATTTACAAAATTTAAAATAGTTCAGAACTGAGTTGTTCTTTGAATGACTATTCAAGATTACTCCTTAACCGTAATTAATACATTAAATACTTACCTTACTCATCTCCGATATGAAAACATTATTACAATTTTATTGTGTTTTCTAATCCTTTTTATTCATTTCTTCAGTTCCTCACCAGATCATCTCTTATGAAATTGAGTATATGCTCTCTGCAACTTTTATGGACCTTTTGCTTCTATTATAAACGATTTGTAATCTTCATATGATTACTTTGCATACTCTTCAAATCACCAAAAGCTTTTTGCAATCCTACCTTCTCCCTCTTTATTTCGACCATCGGATAAGTTTTCGGCCAATTATTTGTTCCAAAAACCTTTTCGCAACTTCCTTTCGAGTTTCACAATGTCAGCACCACAATCTCTTTCTAATGAAACTAAAACTCTCTCAACATGATTTTTCCGCTCATTTTACATACTTAGGACCAATTCCCAACTTACTTTGTTTAATCTGTCCCAGGTCTACCTAAGATCACTTTAAATGCTTCAATCACCAAAGAGCGGAAGCGAACCTGCACGGGTCCCTCTACCAGTTCCTAGTCCGGGGCTAAATGGACCAAGAAGAACACCCTCAGGGATTCCAGAAAAATAAGGAGTAATCCTTCTTGAGCTCCCGGGGAACAAACCCCAGCCTCCATCACCACCGGTTTATCCCTGGTGTTTGACTTAGACAATGAAGGGCCAGAAGAAGCGGAGACGCCCCTGAAGAGGAGTAAAAGAAGAAAATGACCTGAAGGCGCTATCACTTTCTCGGGGGAGGATGTTGTTCCCTTTAGCGGATTAGATCATGGGGGGCGAATGGACTCTCAATTTCGGGCTCCCTTTGTTTCATCTGTCGGGGAGCGTGCATTTTCGGGTGCGACAATGTTAAATTCTCCGCCTTCTACATTTTCCATTCCTCTTCCAGCCACACTGGCCGTACAGCAGGCTCCAACCCCTGGTCGTCGAAGGAGATCGACTTCCCAGAACCCCCCATCATCTCCTCTCCGGGAGGAACTGGTAGACCAATACCCGATCTAAGTAGAAGACCTTTTTGGATTTCGAAGTGTTTCTTTCATGGTTCCGGCGGAGTGCCACCTCCTATCAAAGCATGTTGGGGTGGTCAATTACATGAAGCACGTGGCCAGTGATAAAGACCAGAGAAAGATGGACAAAGTCTCCTCCGAGTGCGTTACAACGCTGGCATGCATGCTGCTGCCCATGTAACTCTTTTGTCGTTCGCTAAATATATTTTCCTTTTCCTTCTGGATTCTAACTTTGTTTCGTCTTCTAGGCCAACCTTCTCAGTGTAAACGGGCTCCAGAGAATGATAGAGGAGAAAGCTGAACTTGCGGCTGAGAGGGACTCGGCTATGGAGCGGATGCTGGCCGCTGAGGCCAAACTTTCAAAGGTCGAAGAGCTCGAGGCCAAGCTCGAGAAAGTGGAGGCGGAAAAGAAAGCTTACAGCTAGCAGGCCAATCTCCTCCAAACTCAAGTAGATGAGTGGAAAGGAAAATGAAGTCAAGCTCAGGACTCCCCGACTAGTATTGTCACACCCCTTTTTCGCGCCCTGAAGGACACCCGTTTTATTATTAAAGGGTTTTTTCAATTGAAGTGATAGTTTTGAGTAGAGATTATTTTATTTATAGAGTCGTCACTTAGAATTGAGTTTTGGTGTTTCGTGTCACTCTTTGTCCGGTAATGATGAATTAGAGTTTTGATGTTTCATGTCCCTAATTGAGTTTTGGTGTTTCATGTTCCCATTTTAACCGAGTTAAATTAGAGTACAACATATTGGAGATTCCTAAATTGTTTTATTTTAAGGAGTCGCCACCTAATTGATTTTAAGGTGAATTAGGTCACCTAATTATTAACTAGGGTAAAGCTAACTAAACCTCTGTTAATAGTCTGCTTAATCAGTGTGATTCTAGGTAAGGGTTCTATATTATCCTAAATGGAAGGGGTTAGGCATCCTTTAGAATCCGTTAATTACGGTTATTCGGCCAAACTGAGGTTAATTAATTAGGGCTAAAGATGCAAATATAATATTTAAAATTAAAAAAAAATAGCTTATAAATATTGCTAAAGTTTTTAAAGAAAAAATGTAATAATGCTGTTTAAAATAATACTTATGAATATTGCCAAGGTTTAAAAATAAAAAGAATGCTAATAAGACTTATAGGAAAGTATAATGATTTGCATAAACAAAAACTTCAAATGCCATTTAAAATGAAAAACTTATAAATATTGCTAAAGCTATATATAAAACGCTATTTGCAGAAAAATGTGATAATTTGCAGAAAAGGGAAATTTCAAATGCCATTAAAAAAAAACTTATAAATGTTGCTAAGGTTTTAAATAATAATGCTATTTTAAATAAAAACTTGCCAAAAGATGATTTGGATATGAGTAGACGAAAATGCGGATTTATACAGCGTTTTAATAAATATTTGAAACAAACAATCATCAACTATACTTTAAAATATGCGTAATTGACTCAAAAACTTTGAAGAGTTATTTACAAAATATACTTGAGTTTGTATTTGCGTGTTAATGCCATTTATTTTTTATTATTTTCTAAGATAGTAAGGATAAATTACGATTCCCCTAACTCAAAATATGTATTCACGCCATTTTGCAAATCAATTATTCCAAATAAAATAAATATTAGACATCATAAATAGTTTTAACATGAAAAGCAGATAATAAACTTATGGAATCAATTATTAGTCTTCCTTAAACTAACTACCCATTTCTAAACTAAACCTACTAATTTATCAGGATTTATCTAAACTAAAGAAAAAAAGTTAGTTGCATAATACAAATTAATATGCACAAAATAAAATGAAAGGGCAAATAATATCAAATGGGGCAGCCCACTTTGGGACTGCTGATCTGCTGGTGGTGGGAGTGGGCTCAACCCACGTTTTTTTTTAAATGCTGCGGATCTGCCTGCTATTGGGCTTCGGCCCAATACATTCTGTTTTCTATTTTCTGCTGCAGACGGGATGGATAGGGAATGACTCGGAAAGATTTCGTTAGGCTTTTAGCCCAACTCCGAATGCGGGAGAAGAACGAGTCCCTCGAATTCATATGCGATGGTCATACATAAAAATGAAAGGAAAAGGATTAGTATATGAATAAATAAAAACTAAGGCCTAAAAGAAGCCAAGTATTAGTACACAACACAACAAAAAAAACACCTAGAGAAAATGTTCAAGCCCAAAATGAGAGCTAGCAGCTGAAGCTAACAGCATACGAAACGGATAAAATAGGCAGTGAGGCCCAAAATACCAAACAAAAAAGTCCAATAAAATATGCACAAGGTTGGTAATAACAGTCGTGAAGGGGAAGCAGGCCCAGAAACGTGTCAAACACAAAGGGAAAATGAAGCAGGCCCAAAATACAGTAGAGCCATTCCAGTTTTCAGAATAAGCAATTTATGTATCTATTACGTATATTTGAGTATACTTCGCGTATACACATTCATAAGGATGTCTAGATGGTTAGTATTGGAAAGCTTTCGCCCCTGTCTTCCCGATGTTGCACAAGTTCCAAGAGATTTCATGAATCTCATGCATGGCTAACACCGGAGAGGGTTCAAACTTGATCTGAAATGACCAATCTAACCTCCTTATGAACGTATTAATTATGAACATACTTCAAATATACATTTATATACATACTTCAACTGAAATATACTTGCAACAGTCCACCAAATTTAAACAAACCAAACTGATAATAAACCATTCACGGGACTTGCTAATGCATGTTTACTCACATGAAAATGCACCTGATATAAAACATATACTCCTAACAAGGTCTGAAAGCTTCTAACTTACATACAAAGAAAACAGATTTGCTTTAAACAGACAGCAAGATATCAAAGATTAGGTTCTGATGGCTAAATGAGAGGACAACTTATCGAGAATACATGTAAAATTTCAAACCAGTTCTCAACTAGTGTTTCAGATCAATTTTCACAAGTATTCATGCGATGACAACTAAGCTCAAGAAGGGACCTTATTACCCAGATTCCATACACACCTAGACAGACTTAACAAACGCACAACAAGGCATCAATTCAGGACAACCATTTTCTTTAGATAGTGCACCAAATTTAAACAACGGAATTCTGTTTCATCAATTTATATCACGCATATACATAGTTATAGCTGCAGATTACCCAGTTTCCAGGATGTTTAAGAATTATTGAAGCCTAAGACAACACATAATCACCTCGACACAACTTAGTCAGATTCTAGTTCAGACTAACAAAGTGATTCTAGAAACATACCGGTTGTATAAAAACACAAGCCTACACCAATAATAGTCTATTCCCTTTTTACTTGAACTATCATGGAGCTATCTCCATTTTCCTTTAGCAACATAAAACCCAACCTATATGAGTTATCAATCATGTGCATACTTAATATTAACCCTCAAACATGCAACAACAGTCATTACTAGTGGATTAAAACACACATGGAAGCAAGCAAATGTGCAATGTCACAAACAACAAACAGGGGCACTTTGAACATGGATATAGGCAGACCAAACATCAGACCCTCTAGAACATGTAAGGAAGCATGCTTGAACCTTTTCTTATTTTGGCATGACTATTTAAAGACTGAGCAAAGCATGATTGTAGTAGAATATGACAATATCACAATTTTCAGGTTCAAACAAATAATACATACAGATATGCACTCAACTGATCCACATAATGCTCTGAAATGACATTAGTGAATACATATAGGTTTATACATAACAGAGAATGATCATTTCAGTATGCCACTATCATTTTAATGAGTCTCAACATCTCTAAAGGATTCAATCAGAGGTTAATCTAGGTTCAACTAACTTCAGGGAAACTGAATCTGTAAGAAAGTTTGCCAAATAATATAAGACTAAATATAGATAAAGTGAACAGTAAGCAACTAGGATGAACATGCACAATCTACATTAGGTGTGACTAAGATTGGACATGTACACAATTAGACAACCAACAACTAGCTGAGCTTATCCAGTAAACTAAATATTCAATGCTAAAACAAACATAGCTAAATGAGCTTAATCAAGGGAGATAGAGACTAACTAATCATAAAATAAAAATAAAAACTAATGCACCCAAAACATGATTAACAAATCACCTAATTTGAACCAACACCTGATTAATCCAATGACATACCAACCAACAAATGTAAACTTGAAGCACCGGGTGAATCTAAACTTACATTAACATACTCATAGAATTAGACTAAGCAGGACTAGACATGTTTAACTCGACCAGAATAATTACAAATGAAACTAAAATACAACTAGGCAAACAAATCGATAAAACAGTTTAAAGCGCTCAAACGATTACTAAAAGAACTTAAAGGAAGGGAATTCACCTTCTTCGGGTGCAGCGGATCTGAGATGCGGAGGGTTCTCGGATCTACACTCGAACTCGAGTATGCCTTGTATGCAATAAATAACAGCGGACAGCAAATTCAGGAAAAATAAGAACAGAAAAAGCAAGGAAATTTTTTGGTTTGTTAAGAATAAAGGTGGCGACTTCAAACAGAGCTCTTTTACGGAAATTTAGTGTGAGGGATGATGGTTCCGAAAAACGTCAATATATCTGGGGATTCGATCTGTCGTTCCATATCTCTCAATTTCAAGGGATATCCCGTCTTTCTTCTTGTTGTTTTCAAGCAATTCAACTCGCCCCCTTTATAGGGTTTTCCATTCGAATTTTTGTAAAGAAAAGAGAGGGGAAGTGCGGTGGGTGAAAAGGAGAGAGGAGCGGCGGTGGTGGGGATGAGGGACTGATGAAGGAGTGGAGTGGGGCAGCGTGGTAGGGGATGAGAATGAAGAGGAGGGGAGTGGGGGGAAAGGGAGCCCCTTTTTTTTCTTTGAATGTGAATTGGGCCGCCGGGTCGGGTCAGGTCGAATTTTGGATTGGGTTGTGGACTTTAAATAATGGGCTGGGCGGAAAAAATGTTGGGCCGGATGAAAAAATGGTTTGGCTTCTAAATTTAAATAAGAGACCTATTTTAACTAACCATATACTAAGTGGGCTAAAACATCCCCTAATATAAAGTATGTATTTATTAGCACTCAAATGAAAATAAAATGACGCTGTAATAGCCGTGCGATAATATATTCGAAATTCAACAGTAAATACATGCTATTATTAAATTACGAAAATAAATGCGATGCGTGTGCATAAGCTGGTAAGAATGCTGAAATGATAAAAAAATGTGAATTATAATAATACTGGTAACAAAATAATAATAACAATAATAATAATAATAATAATAATAATAATAATAATAATAATAATAATAATAATAATAACAACTAGTAATTGTAATAATGAAACACTAGTATTGATAAGAAGCTAATAATTATAAAAATATGAATAATTATTTCTTAAGTTGCCCAAAAATATTAGAAGCGTGAATACGTATCTTGGTGAAGACGGGACAAAGTTGGGTGTCAACAGTCACCTTATTGAATCCCTAATCAAAAGGAAATAACTCTTTATTTTTGGTCTACGAAAACAAAAGACCGTGTAAGGAATTTTGTTGATCAGGGAGAAGGTATTAGGCATTTCCCGAATGTCATGGTTCTCGCACGGTCGCTTTTATCAATTCATATTTGGTTATGATCAATTCTTGGATAAAATGTGTTTTAATTGTTTAGGCCTAGGAGCATGTATGTACGCAAAATCTTTCAGTAAGTATATACTATTAGAGTGTCAAGGAGCGGATAGCCCACATGACTTTTCTTTAATTATATGAATTTAACCAAGAAACGGGTCTTCCCACATGGTCAACACAATTATTATTAGAGTGTTAAGGAACGGGATGACCCACATGACTTTTTTTTAATTATATGCATTTAACCAAGGAACGGGTCTGTCCACATGGTCAGTACAATTTTTATTAGAGTGTCAATGAATGAGATGGCCCACATGACTTTTCTTTAATTATATGCATTTAACCAAGGAACGGGTCTGTCCACATGGTCAATACAATTATTATTAGAGTGTCAAGGAACGGGATGACCCACATGATTTTTCTTTAATTATACGCATTTAACCAAGGAACGGGTTTGTCCACATAGTCAACGCAATTTAAGACACACCTAAAGAGTCTACCGTTTCGAGACTTATTTCTTTATTAATATTTTTTACTCTTTTGACAACGGGTTTTGAAACATGTTCGCAACCCATCTCGCTCCCTTATAATTGATTTTTCCACTCTTTTCTTTTATACTTGACAACGGAATTTGAAATAATTCGCACTCCATCTCGCTCATTTCACAATTTAATTAATTAATTTGGTTGAGCCTTAAACTTTCATCTAGGCTCACTGTTACACGGTCAAGATGATCCCTGCAGGCCTTGACAATTAATATGTGAGATGTAATCAATAAATTAGACTAGACATCCAACAATTTCAATAAGAAACGTGAAAGCCAAACAGTAAATAACAAAGTCATGTATGTAAATTTTGTTTTTCACGACTAGCACGTTAATTTCTAATATATTCATTCAACTGAAGCTTTCTTTTAAAAGAGGATTGAATTTACAATAACATATTAATCGGCAAGCCATTAACTATTAACTAGTATTTAAAAACAGTGAATTTGAATACCTATCCAAGCAAAGATCCAATAATTATTACACCCAAACATTAAACTCAAAACTAAAGGTGTCAACCGGTTCATTGTAACAGGTTTTAACCGGATATTAGTTTACCGGTCCGGTTCCAAATTTTTTTTAACCGGAATCGGACCGGTTAAATCGGTTAAACCGGTTAAAATTTAAAAAAAAAAAAAAAAAAAAAAAGGAAAGAGCCGTTGGGCCTCGGTAATGGACCGTTGGCAACGGTCCATTTGCAAAAATGGCCGTTGCCAAACGGTCATTTTCTTAATTTTTGGCCCCCAATTTTTTTTTTTAACACTTTAACCCCTCCCCCACCCCTATATAAATCCTTCTTCATTTTCATTTCAATTCACTCTTCTTCATCTTTCTCTCAAATCTCAATCTCTCAATTATAGTTACTTTGCAATAATTAGCCATAAAGTCTTATTATAGTTTCAACTTTCAATTATTAATTTTGCAATTATAATATTGTTGGTGGAGTTGGTGATTTTGCAACAATCCGAAGTAGCTTTGGTGGATTTGCAATTCTAGCCGCCTTCGCTTTGTTGGAAATTAATCCGGCAATTTGGTACCTTCGTTCCAACTCTATCTTTAATTTTCGCAATTTAATTCTAGCAATTTATTTTTCGAAATTTAATTTACGCAATTTAATTTGTTGTAATTTATTTTCTTGTGATTTATTTGATTGTGATTTAAATTATTTCTATTTAATAATGTCAAAGAGATTAAGACGTGGTGCCGGTAGTAGTAGTCGTACTGTTAGGGGTGCGCTTAATGAGGAAACATTTGTGGAAGAAACACCTAATTTAGGTATTGATGTTGGTGGAAATAATCCACTTTTAGGTCATGAAGCAATGCAACAACATTTTACCGACACTTTTAATGAAGACTTAGATAATGATGATGATGAAACACAACCCCCCGAAAATCCCATAGGAGATACAGGTCCTGCACAATCACATACACAAGACAAACCGCCTAGAACTCGTAAGCCAACAACTAAAGTTTGGAAATTTATGACTAAGGATAGGGAAAACCAATCAGTTACATGTACCCTATGTGGACAAGTATTTAGTTTTAAGCAAGGAACTGGTAAGGATGGTGGAACGGGTACACTAAATGCTCATATGAGAACCAAACATATGGATGTTTGGGGAGAGCAAACGGGTTCAAATGTGGGGGGGATTCAAATGACGATAGACCCACGAACCGGTAGAAATTTTAAGTATGACAAGAAAAAAGAACGCGTAGAAATAGCTAAAATGGTAGCTTATGATTGTTTACCATTTTCCTTTCCCTCGGGTTTGGGGTTTGTTACTTACATTCAACGTTGTTATAACCCGTTATTTGAGGGTATTCCTAGAAGTACTTGTAGAGCCGATGTTATAGATTTGTTTAAAAAATATAGATTTTATTTGCGCCATGTATTTAATTCTTTAAATTGTAATGTTTGTCTTACCGCTGATTTGGGTCTTAGTATTAACCATTTAGATTTTTTTGCTATTACATGTCATTGGGTTGATGACAACTGGGTTATGCAAAAAAGAATTATAGCTTTTTTATACGACGAAGGAAAAGATCGTCACGATGGAAATTTTTTAGCCGATTCAATGTCTACTATAATGAGATTTTTTAACATTTATAGAAAAACACTTTGTATTGCTTTAGATAATGCTTCTAATAATACAAAGACAATTGGTCTTTTAAAAAGAGAAATAAACCCTCCTCTAAGAAATATTTTTCATGTAAGATGTAGTTGTCACATTTTAAATTTAATTGTTAAAGATGGTCTTATGCATTTTGATGATTCTGTTCAAAAAGTTAGAAATGCTGTTGCGTTTCTTTTTTGTAATGCTAATAGGGGAAGAATTAGAGATTTTAAGAATGCTTGTGTGGAAAATAACCTTAGACCTAGGAAAATTCAAGTAGAAATTGAGACTAGGTGAAACTACACTTACATTATGCTACAATAAGCATATGAGTATAGGATTCCCATACAACAAGTTCACAACAAATATAATATTGATAGTGAGGATTGGTTAACTTTTAGGCATTGGGAAGATGTTAAAGAATGTATTGAACTCTTAGAAAATTTTTATAATGCAACTCTTGCTTTTTCTAGACAATTCTATCCCACGGTAACCGGAATTTTAGCCTACTTAGCGAAAATAGCTAGAGTTTTACAAGAGTATAAATATAAACCCGATTATCAAGTGGCTATTTTTGAAATGATAATCAAATTTAAGAAGTATTTTTTTCCCATCCCAACTTTATTTATATTGGGTTCCCTTTTAAATCCTTGTTTAAAAGTGTCTTATACTAAAAATTTGGTTAGTCAAATTTATACATTTTTAGAAATTGAAGAGGGAGTTCAACCATCTTTAGCTGAAGCCGATCTCGCTATTGATGATGAGTTTAGAAAATTTTTTACTCATTATTCTAGTTTGGAAGAACGTGCTACACCCGTTGCTCCACGTCCTACTACTTCTCAAAGTAGCAAAAAGGGCTTGTCGGGTTTAAAAGTTTTACATTCACAGCCAACTTCTTCTTCTACTGCAAACTTTGATGAATTTAACTTTTATTTGATGCAGCCAAATGTGGATATCAAGGATGACTTGGACGTCTTAGCATGGTGGAAGAAGTACAAGGCAAGCTATCCGGTACTTTCAAGAATGACTCGAGATATCCTTACGGTTCAAGTATCAACCGTGGCTTCGGAGAGCGCATTTAGCCAAGGAAGACAACAAATTGGAGACCATAGACATTCATTATCCGGCTTTAGCTTGCAAGTACTAGTGTGCATTCGAGATTGGATTAGATCGGAGCGACGCAACCAAAACTCAGAAGCGGAGTAAGGCGAAGAGGAAGAAATTGAAGATTTGATAGCTAGTGGACCGGACCAAATGGAAGACTTTGAAGATATTTCCATGACCGAATATGATGTGGGGGAAATTAACGAAATGGTTCAAAATTGGTGATTTTATTATTCTACTATTTTTGTATAACTCATGTATTATTTGCAAGTTAAAAAAAAATACAACTTGCAAATAAATGTTATCCAAGAATGAATAAAATATATGGCTCATTGAGCTTTCTTCTATTTACTTGTGTTCATATTTTTACTTTTATTAAGTTAGGAATATAAGTATATATACAAGTATATATAGTATATAAGTAAGTGTATATAGTATATAAGTAAGTATATATAGTATACAACAACAACAACAACAACAACAACAACAACCCAGTGAAATCCCACATCGTAGGGTCTGGGGAGGGTAGAGTGTACGCAGACCTGACTCCTACCAAGGTAGGACGGCTGTTTCCGAAAGACCCCCGGCTCAATAAAAGCATAAAAAGAAGTCAGATACGGTTAGATAAGGTTAAGAGATTCGGATAAGAGATTTAAAGCGATATGGAAATGAAATAATGCAAGCGACACAGATAATACAGGATAATCAGAGCACAGAAAATAACCGATAATAGCAGAAATCAGAGCAGATGACTAAGTATATATAGTATATAGTACATATATATAAGTATATATAGTATATATACTATATATATTAAGTTATACACATATATAAGTATATATATTATATAAATATATATAGTATATATATTAAGTATATATTGTATATATAGTAGATATGTATATATAGTATATATATTAAGTTATACCTATATATATATATATATTAAGCTATACCTATATATAGTATATAGTACATATATATACATATATAGTATATATATTAAGTTATACATATATTTAGTATATATATTAAATTATACATATATACAGTATATATATTAAGTTATACCTATATATATATATATATATATATAAAGCTATACCTATATATAGTATATAGTACATATATATACATATATAGTATATATATTAAGTTATACATATATTTAGTATATATATTAAATTATACATATATACAGTATATATATTAAGTTATACATATATATAAGTATATGTAAGTTATACATATATATGTGTACGAAAAACACTATTCTGTATTGCTGACTTGCTGTTAGGCTGTTAGTCAGTAAATATTTAAACTTTAATTATAAAGTTGTATAACATATGTAAATATACCTACAATATACAAATAAATACTATAATATATATATATATAATACAAAAAAAAATTAAAAATTTAACCAATCCAAACCGGACCGGTTCCGGTTTGGACTTTAAAACCGGTTAACCGGAACCGGTTAGGCGGTTCCGGTTTTGGAACCGGAACCGGCCGGTTTCCTAACCGGTTCCCGGTCCGGTTCCGGTTGGAACCGGTTGACAGGCCTACTCAAAACACATTATAATCCTCCATAATCCAATCCAACGTAAAAACCCAACAAAACATTTTATCTTGAGTATATTAGATAAAGATCCATGAAGGTATCATAAACCCATTTAGACGTCACCTTGATCCAAGCTAAAACATGAAACTAAAATTATCAGAGAGACAAAATAAGAACGGACCTCAAAATAGTTTGTTACTTTGCTTCAGTGAACCAGAACCGGAGCTTCACGACCAGCGGAACCTCGACCCACTTTTGACACTGTTGTTTTGATCTTTTTATGGTGTTTATTGGCTGGTTTGTTTTGAGTTGGAATTTTAGTAATATATAGAAGCATGGGTGCAAACCCATCCTTCGCCGTCCGTTTTTCCATCCAAAAAAAAAAAAGGTGTGGGCCTCAACTAAAATATCAACCAATATTTAAAAAAAGTGTGGGCCCCAACTAAACACCAACCAATATTAAAAAAAAAATGAAACCCATCATCTCCAAACTTACGAAAAAAAAAAGTGGATTCCATATTAACAAAATCAAGCAATATAAAAAATTCATCCCATATTAAAAAATTAAACAATATTTATGTAATTTCCAAAGTATCTCGTTAAATCAATAATGATGGATTCATTGCTACATGCGTATCAATCCATTAGTGGGAGCAAATGAAATTATTGTACAACAACATACTTAAAATACTTATATATTAAAATAAGATAACATTTAATTACTTTTTTATTTTTCCCTTACTCTAATAAATGTGAAAAGAGATTAATGTCATAAAAGAAAAAAAATAATATTAAATGGAGATCAAATAATTAATAAGGTAAATTAGTGAAATTATAATTCTAATTGACGTTTCCTTAAAAAACCGTGCAAAAGAAAACATGACAATTAAAATGAGTTAAACAAAAAAAAAGTAAAAAAAATGGAACCCACCATCTCCAAACTCGCGGGGAAAAAAAGTGGACCCCATATTAACAAAATCAAGCAATATAAAAAAAAAGTGAATTCCATATTAAAAAAACAAATAATGTAAAAAAAAAGTGCAGATTTTGTATGGGAAAATGACCTAATAATACCTATTTAAGACTCTATATTATGAAACATAAGGATACTTTTCCTTATTTACAAAACATACCAATAAAATTACAAAGTATACCAGATTTGGGCTTAATGAAATACCCACGATTTTAGACTTTTTTTAAGGAAGAAAATCTGATTTTAAATGTGGACTTAATTCTAGAATAGTTACCATTCAACTTATTCTTCTTTTTAAAAATATTTCTCTCTCTCTCTCTCTCCCTCTATGATAGACACCATTTTCATACCTAAGATCCATCTTCTCTCCTAGTATAAATTTTCAAACCGATATTACAAAGTATTTTTGATTTCTAACTTGTGTATTAATTGTATATAAAAATTGATTTGTATCGTTTTGAGATATATATGATCATTGTGTGTTTTGAAAATCTGTATAAACTATATAAACTTTCTCATAATCTATACATACTTTGATCAAATTTTATACAATTTATATGTACTTTATCATAATCACAATATACATATAACTTTTATACATATTTCATACGTAAAAATTAGAACGAATTTATACATTTATACATATTGCATACAAAAATTAATACTATTTTCTGGTGTATGAACTTTGTATGGAATCTGGTCTGTATCAATTACAATTTTATTATACATATTTTTCTCAAAATTTATACATACTTTGATTAGATTTTATACAATTTATATGTACTTTATAATAATCAAAATACACATACAGTATTTATACATATTTCATATATAAAAATTATAAAAATCTATACAGTTATACATATTGCATACGAAAATTATACATATATGTTTTTTGATGTATGAACTTTGTACATAAAAATTACCGATTATAATGGACTTTTTGAGTAAAAGTTGGAGAAAATTAGGTAACAATATCTGTTAATTTTGAATGGGGAGAGAAAAGTGGATGAAATAAGGAAGCAAAAGTTGGAGAAAATAAGGGAACTATATGTCTAAATTTTGAATGGAGAGAGAAAATTGGATAAAATAAGTAAAAGGATTTCCTTACCTTATTTAATGTGTTTTATTTGCTTCTTTTTAATTTACCTAATTTGTATAGATTTTGTAACAAGTCTATTGATATATTTTGTAAACTGAAAAATATCGTCATGTTCTGTAAATATAACTCCTTATCATGTACATATATGTTTTTTGCCCTTTTGTATTTGTAGCAAACACTAATATAATAAGATCTTAGATACGAAGCACAAACTACAATGTTATATTAATCGTGTTTTGAACATAGTATCCCATATTGACAAAATCAAACAATATAAAAAAAAAAGTGAATCCCATATTAAAAAAAAAAACAATGTCAAAAAAAAAAAAAAGTACAGACTTTGTATTCGTAGCAAACACTAATATAATAAAGTTTTAGATACGGAGCACAAACTACAATGTTATATTAATCGTGTTTTGAACATAGTATATATATATAGTGCAAACCCATGCTTCTATATAGTGTACTAATATATGCATAAAAATATTGCAAACTAATAATGTCAAAAAAAAAGTGCACCCCATAAAGGGTGGACTCCATACTAAACAACATCAAGCAATATAAAAAAAAAGTGGAACCCACCATCTCAAACTCACGGTAAAAAAAGTGGACCCCATATTAACAAAATCAAGCAATTTTAAAAAAAAGTGAACCCCATATTAAAAAAAATAATGTCAAAAAAAAGTGCAGACTTTGTATTTGTAGTAAACACTAATCTAATAAAGTTTTAGATACGGAGTACAAACTACAATGTTATATTAATCGTGTTTTGAACATAGTATATATATATATATGCATAAAAATAGTGCAAATTAATAATGTAAAAAAAAAAAAAAGTGCACTCCATATTAAAAAATCAAACAATATTCATGTAATTCCCAAAGTATCTCATTAAGTCAATAATGATGGATTCATTGCCGCGTGTGTATCAATCCATTAGTGGGACCAAATGAAATTACTTTTCTTCAAAAGGTTAAGAGTCAAACCATACATTTTTTTTATATTAACCTGAGATCTAATGTAGCTATTAAACTGTTGTATTAGTTATTCTGCTATGTCATTTATTTGTTATGTTTACTGAAATAAATATACTTAAAATATTTATATTTTAAAATAAGATAGAATTTAATTACTTTTTTATTTTTATTCTTACTCTAATAAATGTGAAAAGAGATTAATGTCGTAAAAAAAAAAAAAAATCAAATGGAGATCAAATAATGAATAAGGTAAATTAGTCAAATTATAATTCTAATCGACGTTTTCTTAAAACACCCATCCAAAAGACAACATGACAAGTAAAATGAGCTAAACCGAGAATATTTACCAAAAATTAAAAAATAATATTTCTTCGTTTAAAAAGAAAATCAATTTCTAATTTGTTTCGTTTTAAACATGTAAAATTAATTTAATAATTTTAATTAGAATTATCCAAATCAAAATTTGATAAAAAATAATAAGTATTTTACATCTTTAAATTAATTGAATTAAAATTGAAAATATTAACTGATGCTTAAATATTGCTATTGTTTTATCTCAAAGAGAGGAAAATAGTTTCCTTTTAAACAAGTATTCTCTTTTAAAAAATATTAATAAATTTGCCGATTTTGTATTCGTAGCAAACATTAATAGAATAAAGTTTTAGATACGGAGCACAAACTATAATATTATATTAATCGTGTTTTGAACATAATATATATATATATACACACACACATAGATGCACTATAATCTAAAGTGTTGGGCCCGTGCGCAGCACGGGCATAGTCCGTCTAATTGGGTAGAAAAAAGGTGGTGTTAGTGAGGTTTTCTGGAAAATAAACAAAAATTGTCACCTAAAGAAGAAGAAAACAGTCTGTGGCTGCTGTTCTTAGTTCTTCCCCTCTAATCGTTGATCTCTTTTTTTTTTTCTCTCTCTTTTTTCTAGCTTTTAGATGTATTTTGTATTGCGGCTGATTATCATTGTATGTGTTACTAGGTTTTTTTTGGTGCGGCTGTGATGTTAGGGTGATTGTGGAGTTTTCCTTGTCTAGCTGCTAGGTGCGGCTGAGTATGATTGATGTGTAGGTATTTAGGCTTCTATATTTAGTTTTTATAGGTGTCTAATTTAGGATTTTGAGTGTGTTATTCATTTTTTTTCTTTTCTCAAAATGCTCATATGAATTAAAAATATCTTGAAGGATGAAAGGAATATTTTCTTCCCAAAATGGAATGTGTTTTTTTGTGTGAGTAGGATGGAATTTTGCCAAGTGGCGGGCTATCATTGATTCAATTTTTCTATTTATTTTCTATTAATAGGATATATAAAAATACCAAGATGAATATATTATTCAACTACTTTTAAACCAAAACTAAGCAAAAATTAAATAACTAGACTAAGGAAAAATTCATAAAAAGCAATTAATAAAAAAAAAAAACAGATTAAGAGAAACCTATTTTTTAATTTTTTTTTTTGAAACACAAAATTTGTACTCTAAAAATAGTGAATATTTTTTCTTATTTCTCATAAATAAACCTACTAAATAAAAATAGAATAAAATTCATACTTTAAAATTAAAATTAAAAGAAATATTTAGACACTAGAAAGGGAAACACTCAGCGAGTATCAAAAATGACGTGTATACAAATATGATGGAGCGAGGATCTGGTCTTGAAGCAGATGTTCGGGTCTTTGAGGAAGGTCTTCGGACCAAGATTTAAGAGGTCAAGGCAATCCAGAAGGACAACGAGGTGCTAGCTACTGGTCAGAATATCCTCCTTTATTGCTAAGAACCAAGAGTGTAGCACCTATGAAATTTTATAATATTTGAAGTCTATTTGATGGATTAACAGATATTACAATCCTCTGTTTTACGTTGGAATCACGATCACCGATAAAGTTATATTGTGAAATTGCATAAAATTATTATTTATACAATGACGGGAAGTGCACATATCGTGAATATATATTTGTTCGGACTGATCTAATAGGTATCATATATAGGAAATATATACTTATACGATTGACTAAGTTTATTTTTCCCTAAAAGTATTTATTTTTTTAATAAGCGCTTGTTTTTAAAAAGTGAAGTGTTTGACCAAGCTTTTGAGCGAAGATAAGTGTTTTTGAAGACTAGCAGAAACAATTTTTCAAAAGCTAAAAAATAGCTTTTGGCCAAAAACACTTTTTTGAAATTGCTTTTGAAAAAATACACTTAGAAACACTTTTTAAAAAACTAGGTCAAACACTAATTGCTGCTCAAAACTATTTTTAAATTTATTGACCAAACACAAACTATTTTTTGCCAAAAGTACTTTTTTAAAAAATCCTTTAAAAAAAGTATTTTTTAAAATAAGTTGATTTTAGAAACTTAACCAAAGACTATAATTGGTGTCATTTTTGGGTGGTTTTTTATAAGATAAGCACCAAGTTGACTTGGCCATTTAAATATTCTTTGGCCAAAATAAAAGAGCTGCTGCTTCCACATTTTATTTACAATGTGTTATAAACACCAAGTTGACTTGGCCATTTAAATAATCTTTGGCCAAAATAAAAGAGCTGCTGCTTCCACATTTTATTTACAATGTGAGGTCATTTTTGAGATTAAATTAAAATGGAGCAAAAGGTCAAACTCAAAGTTGTAAATAAAGGAAAAAGAATATTTTTTTTTGGAGCATGTTTGGCCAAACTTTAAAATCAATTGATTTTGAAAAGTGCTTTTCAAAAAGTATTTTTGGCGAAAAGCAGTTTATGTTTAATTAATTTAAAAAATATTTTTGAGCAACAATTAGTGTTTATCCAAAGTTTTAAAAAGTGCTTTTAAAAGTATTTTTCTGAAAAGTTCTTTTCAAAAAAGTATTTTTGGGCCGAAACTTTTTTCTTTTAGCTTCTGAAAACAGCTTTTGCTACTTCTCAGAAACACTTATTTTTTTCAAAAACTTGGCCAAACACCTCATTTTTCAATATAAGCACTTATTCAAAAAATAAGCTTGGCCAAACAGGCTAACTCACCACCCGAAACTTCATTTCAAGTCTTAAGGATTGATAAAATAGAGATTTTCAAGATATATTTTCAAGAGGTAATCCTACTAGTCAATCTTCATGAATTGTGTATAAATGAGTATATAAAAAATGATTTGAAGTAGAACTCATGATTTAATTAGCCCCCGTTTGGCCATAAAAATTATTCACTTTATTCCGGAATTTTTTTTCACTTTTTTCCGAAATCAGCGTTTGGCCATGGGAATTCTGAATACAACTTGAAGTTGTATTCCGGAATACCAAAAACTCAAAAAAATTGTTTTTCAAAAAAAATTCACTTTTTTACAATTTCATTTCACAAAAAACTACAATTTCAAAACTATGGCCAAACACAACTCCAACTCCAAAATTCCAAAAAAAATAATTTTTTTTATATCTATGGACAAACGGGGCTTTAATGTATTGGATGAGCCCTAGAAGTGAGTTTTGTGCATGAGATTGAGTAGTTGGTAGGGACGATGAATACTGACTTGGTGGTGTTATATAATTAATGTAGTATCACTGACGATTCCCTAATGCATATTAAATGCTAAGAATGAAACCGATTAACGAAATAGGTTCAATCTCAAAGTTGACAGAAGTCGCTGAGTTCTTCAGTTTTAGGTCAACTGTTCTCAGACTTATCTAAATTAAAAATTTCACTAAGTAATTTTGTATAATTAAAATTTCCAAAGCCAGTGAAATGTCAGGATAGGTGCAGTAGGAATATTGACATGTTCATTAAAAAAAGTCCCGTTGTATTTAAGGTCTCATGAACTACTATAAAATATCTACTGTTGCTTTTATTTTGTTTGTGGACAATTGATCGATATTCGGTCAGACTTATGGTCTATGAATAGTGATCTGTAGATCGTGTTTTTACATTATATTAATGAGGCCACCAATAGTTGCAGTTACAAACAAGAGTAAGGGTAGGAAGGAATCAACTTGCTTTAACGATATTTTGTATTGCAGAAGCCGTAATAGTGTTTGATAGTTGAGCCTAAAATTTATTGCTTTGGGTGATAATACTAGGATTTAATCTTAAATGATAACTCTTGCTTTTAAGTTGTTTATTTCTTATGTTATAGTATTCTATATCTCTACTGGGACGGTTTGTAATGTTTCTAGTTAACAAGCACCTGGCATATTGGATTGGCTTATTTTAGGTGATTTTAAGTTAAAATAACTTTTAAACTCTTTTGAAGTGTTTGGATAAGATAAAAAAAATGTTTATAAGCACTTGTTTTTAAGCCACAATAACAAAAATAAGTTAAAAGTCTTAAGTTAGAATTCATAACTTATGGCTTTTGGCTTATAAGTCAAAAGCTATAAGCCCATCTAAACGGACTCTAAATAGTGAAATTAACCTTTGCTTATGATCTGATTCATGTTTCTCTTCCGGAATTATAATCCGTCATTCTTCTCTTAATTCATGGGGTGAATTAAGTAAAATATTATACAACGGTGCGGAAATGGCAGGGATTAGTTGCGATCTCCATTTACTCTCCTCATAGGTATGCGTCTCTCTTCCTTCTTCTTAGTTTATGCCTTTAAACTTACTTTTGGTACCTAAGAAAGAACTACCATGAAAAATGAACAATTGAGTTTCTTGAATTCGATTTCAGAGAATAACAAATTGAGTTTCTTGCATTTGATTTCAGACTGTTCCATTTATTCTAGACTCTTATTTATGTTATAATGTAATATTGTTACAGTAACTTGACTTGAATCATAGTTCTTGATATGCTATGAGTATAATGTTGTTGTAAAGGATACAAATGACGTTAAAGAAGTATTATATAGGAATGAATATGGTGTTATGTCATAGCTATGGCGATGGATGACCTTGAAAGGGCATTTTGGGAATTGAACAATGTTTAACATAAAGAAGTCTATTGATTATGATATGATGGGCGTTGCTATTGATGTTTAGGAGTTGCTTATTATATGGAAGAAGTTGTCGAAACAAAGGAAATGCTGCCCAATTTTCGTTAGCCTTTTAGTCGCTTTAGCTTAAACTCAAGCATGTTTTTAATGATCTAATTTAGTACGAATTCTCTTGAATGTAGAGTTGTGAGCTTGGAAGAAGAATGCTTAGTCGTTAAGGAGACGTAAAAGGTATGTAAGGCTAGTCCCTTTTCTTTCAAAGGCATGACTCCTCTATTACGATTTCCTTTCTATATATTTCCATGACCCTCTTACATCCTAAAAGATGAAAGTTAAAGACTCTTAAGAGCTTCTTATGACATAGAGATGAGATATATTCTATGTTAACGATGATGATAATGATGCTATTTTAAGATATCCCAAAGCCTATGAGATGATGTTATCATGAGCTTGATAATCCTATCTTTATGATTTCGTTGATGTTATTTCCTGTTGTTGTCTCACCTCATGATACTAGTTCCTTCAAGGAGAGACATAGCGATGATGATTATTCCATAATGTAATTGGAGGTTACCGGCCTTACGTCACTCTGATAGAGTTACAACTTTTACTTGGGCTCTCATGCATGCTTTATGTTATTTTTATGTATGATTACACCGTACCTAGTTGGCCGGGCAGACACCACTGCGCTGGGCGAAAGTGGGCGGCTATGATGATGATTACACCGTGCCTATATGGCCGGGCAGACACCACTAGTGGGCGGCATGAGATATTTACCCCGGACACAGGAGGCCCGAACGCGGGCTAATGATGATCACACCGTACCTATATGGTCGGGCAGTTTACATATGCATACTTGATATGATATTGTTTATTATAAAAGTTAGCATGCATGACTCCACCTTAAGAGGAAATCAGTTATAGGTTATCTCTTCATCTTATGTGTTTTTGTCTCTCTATTATGTTATTGTACATGCCTTGCATACTCAATACATTTTTCGTGCTGACGTCATTTTTCTTTTATGGACGTTGTGTTCATGCCCACGGGTAGACAGGGAGACAAACCGGACACCTAGGAGCCTTATCAGCAGTTGTACAGGAGCACCCCACTACTCCGGAGGTGCAGCTTATTGGTATATTCTTTTGTGTACATATTTGGGGCATGGCGGGGTCCTGTCCCGTCCTTGCGATTTCAGTACTCCAGTTAGAGGCTCGTAGATACATATGTATGTGGGTAGTAGTTGTCTTATGATCTCTTTAGTGTATGTTTTGCACATCATTTTGTAGCCTCGTAAGCTTATGTACATGTATGTTTTGAGAGGTATTCGAGGAACATTTCATGATAAGCATGTGTTGGGAATGGTGTATGTTCAGGTTGAGTTGATGATAAGTCTGATGGGTGGTGCTCGGTAGTCAGCTCCGAGTACCCGTCATGGCCCTCTGTTACACCTCAGAAAATTTCCCGTTGGTGCACAGAGAATGGGCTAACGAAGAGCACGAAGTGTATGGTATTTCAATAAGCAAATAATGACATTTGATGACCCTAAGTAGGATTTCAAAGACATCCGATGTTAGACAAGAAAGTTGCTAAGAGAAGGCAAGGCATACGATAGGTATCAGACAAGAATTATGAGTAGCAAATTGATGACGGCTTAATGATGTCTTGGGGAAGAGTTATAACGTCCGATTGTTAATGAAGTGTTAAGAAGATCCCATAAGGATTTGAGATCAAACGAAGTAGCGAGACAAGTTCAGTGTACTGATGGGTTATACGGCTCATTATACGAACCGTATAATGTTATACGGACCGTATAATAGACCGCAGAACCATCACAGTGAGGATCACTCACTGGTGGGATTATACGGTCAGTTATACGAACCGTATAATGAACCGTATAATGGTCACAGAGACGAGTGAATGAAAGGTCCATTTCACGGTCACTTATACGGACCGTATAAGTATCCGTATAATGTCCCGACAGATCAGATTTTTGGGTTATTAAAAAGGGGACCAAGTTCATTATTTCATTTCCACATTTCACCCCTTCTCTCTAAAACATCTCTCTACATTTATTCCTCAAGTTTTCAAGAGATATTAGTGATCAACAACATAAACTAAGTGAATCTAGTGTAAGAAAACCCATTAAAGTTCATCCAAAGCAAGAAAATCCAAGTGAAGGTGAAACTAGGTTTTTTCTCAAGTGAAGTGTTTGCAGCCAAGGTTCATTCCTACACCATCTAAGGTAAGTTTTATGACATTTACTTGTTGTTTAAGGTATTTGACAGTTGAAACACTTGGATTATATGAGGAAATAGGAAATGGGTCATGAGTGTGGGAATAGTGTCACTTTTGAGTAAATGCTTGGATTGGGTTATGAATCTTGATACATTATGATTATAATCATGTTATAAATGATATTGAGAACATGGAATAGACCTTGTATATGAGCGAACAAAATTGTGTGATATGGCCATGAATATGGATGAATTGGAGTGAAATGCGAAGTAAGGATAATGTAGATGAATAAAGGCTATTGTGATGATACTGTGAATATTATTATTAACGTTTGGGAGTTGATATATGATATGGAGGAAGTAGTATGAACAAAGGAGATGCTGTCCGATTTTCTCTAGCTTTAGTCATGTATGCTAGCTATCTATTTCTAATGATAGTATGACTTTAATGAAGGTAGAAACGTGAACTTCGGAGGAGGACGTGCAAGTGTAGAATAGTTGCACGGAAAGGTATGTAAGGCTAACTCTTTCTTTCGTAAGGCATGGTTCTTTGGTCAATCACCTAAATCTTCTATAAGTCTATGACGTATTCCAAACGATTCTATCTTCAAAAGCTACTAAGCTTATGATTCTCGATATGTATTACGATTGTACTAAGTTCCTCGTATGACGAGTAATCCTATAAGGATAGATGTAATGAACGACGATGATAGTGATAACGATAATGATAACGATGATAATAGCGATGACGATAACAATGACGATAATGATAGTGATGATAGCAGTAAGATGCTCATGAGCTATTATGTATGTATATCTATGTATGATTATTATGGAACCCCGAGCTTATGATGCCGGGTAGAATATGTATCTATTTACGTAACGCGCGCACACCTCTGCAGATGGTACAGATGAACCCTAAAGCCTTGGTAGGGCCAGGTATGTGTCACCTTGAGCCTTGGTTGGCCAAGTATGTATGAAACACTGAACCTTCGTGGTCGGGCATGCTATATAAATGCTATGTATATGACATCAATACGAGTACGAATATGCTAAGTATATGTAAGTGTTGTGTAAAGGTTATGTATATGCAATGTATATGAGATGTAAATAATATGAATATGAGTATGAATGGAAATATGAACCCGAATACAAAAATGGATACGAAAGGTAAATGAGTACAGATATAGATATATGTACACGGATGCGCAATAGAAATGGAATGTCCCTATGGCAAGCAAGTAAGTGCTACGCTGATGATATCATTATTTCCCATCCCATGTTATCTCATCCATTGTCTATTATGCTTTCATATTGATATTGATCATGCTTTACATACTCAGTACCTTCTTCGTACTGACGTCCTTTTGTTTGTGGACGCTGCGTCATGCCCGCAGGTGCACAGGGAGACAGACTTGATCCATAGCCACATTCTCATGGACTACATAGCAGAGCTCCATTTCATTCAGAGCTATAGCTTTTGGTATTGATTCTTTTGTGTACATAATTATGGGCATGGCAGGGTCCTGTCTCGCCTATATGATATGAAATACTCTTCTTAGAGGCTCATAGACATATGTATATAGGTAGATATGTTTGGCCTTGTCGGCCTATATTTTGGGATATTATTTTGATAGCCTCGTCGGCTTATGTACATTTATATGGGCATAGTTGTTAATTATGACATAAGTAAATTGTCGCCCAGTGGGGTTAATGTGAATGATGAATGGAAGTATGATTTAGCTATGTGGCTCTCCTAGATGTGATGTGAAAGTATGTTAAGAGGTACCCGGATGGGTTAGCATCGGGTGCCCGTCGCGGCCCTCCGGTTGGGTCATGACAATTTTATGGCTGGAAATTGGTGGAATAACTTGGATATTCTATTGTTGATATTGTTCTTTTTTGGTTGGAGTTGGTTTGAATTGGAAAGAGGTAAAAGATATAGGGGAAGTGCTACCCGATTTTTTGAAAATCAGAGGTATGTTGTTCTTGTGCGGTTGTACTATTTTGAAGTATCACGTACATGTTATTGTGGCTGGAAATCAGAGTAGACAATATGAATATGGTGAACTTGATGTTATGGTACATGTCCATGTGTCTATATGAGAAAGTATTATGTGAAAATGAATATGGTATTATGTTGTAGCTATGGCTATGAATGACTTTGAAAAGGAGTTTTGAGGATTGAACAATGTTTAACTTGAAAAAGTCTATTGATTATGGTATTATGGGTGTTGCTATTGATGTTTGAGAGTTGTTTATTATATGGAGAAAGTTGTCGAAACAAAGGAAATGCTGCCCAATTTTCGTTAGCTCTTAGTCGCTTTAGTTTAGACTTAAGCATATTTTAAATGGTCTAATTTAGTATGAATTCTCTTAAATGTAGAGTTGTGATCTTGGAAGGAGAATGTTTAGTCGTTAAGAAGACGTAAAGGTATGTAAGGCTAGTCCCCTTCTTCCAAAAGGCATGACTCTTATATCACCATCTCCTATATATGTTCTCATGACCTTCTTACATTCCAAAAGTTGAAAGCCTAAGATTATTAAGAGCTTCTTATGAGATAGAGATAAGATGTGTTTTATGATAATGACGGGGATGACGATGATTCTATTTCTTGAGATTATAAAGCTTATGAATTGATGCTATCATGAAACTAATGATCTTATTTTATGATTTCCTTTATGTTGTTCATTATTGATGATCTCACCTCATGAAACTAGTTCCTTCAAGGTGAGAGATAGCGATGATGTTTGTTCCATAATATAATCGGGGGTTACCGACCTTACATCACTCCGATAGAGTTATAGATTTGACTTGAGCTCTCATGTATGCTTTATGTTATGTATTTGTGAGTTTTCACCGTGCCTAGTTGGCCAGGTAGACACCACTACAATAGGCGTAGTGGACAGCTATGATGATAATTATACTGTGCCTAGTTGGCCGGGCAGACACCACTAGTGGGCGGCATGAGATGGTTACACCGGATGCGGGATAATGATGATCACACAATACATATATAGTTGGGAAGTTTATGCATGTAGATATATGATATGATGTTGTTTTAATATAAAAGTTAGCATGCATGACTCCGCCTTAAGAGACAACCAGTTACAGGTTATCCCTTTATCTTATGCTCTCTTATTTCTTTATTATGTTATTATACATACCTTACATACTCAGTACATTGTTCGTACTGATGTCCTTTCTTTTATGGAGGCTGCGTTCATGCCCGCAGGTAGATAGGGAGACAACACAAATACTTAGGAGCTTTATCAGCAGATATACAGGAGCACTCCACTACTCTGGAGTTGCCGCTCATTAGTATATTCTTTTGTGTACATATTTGGGGCATGGCGAGGTCCTGTCCCGTCCTTATGATTTCAGTATCCCAGTTAGAGGCTCGTAGATGCATATGTGTGGGTAGTAGATGTTATGTGATCTCTTCAGTGTATATTTTGTACATTATTTTGTAGCTTTGTGGGCTTATGTATTTGTGTATATATATGTGTGTGGTTTGAGAAGTAAACGAAGATCGTTTCGTAATAAGCTTTGTGTTGAGAATGGTGAATGTGCAGGTTGACTTTGATGTTAAGTTGACAGGTGTTGATCGGTAAGCTAGCTCCGGGTGCCCGTCATGACTCTCTAATTGGGTCATGACAAAAGTGGTATCAGAGCAGTTTCTTCCTAGGGTGTGTCTACGAGCCGTGTCCAGGAATAATGACCGTCCTTCTTCTTCATACATCGTGCGATAGAGCTATAATGTAAGATTTCTCATTTTCTTAATTGTGCGTTATGATTTCAGCGATGCCTGTGAAGAAGAAAGCAACACCTGTCCAGAAGGGCAAGACCGTGACAGGAAGGCGGACTGAACGGGAGCCACCGATAAATATAGAAGTGGGTATGTCCCATAATGAGGCTCCATCTCGTACTTCTCACACTCCGCCTATCTTAGAGGAGCATGAAGGGGTCTCCACTCCAGTTCTCATGCCCCAGTTCCTCCACCGGGTGCTTCGAGCCAGCAGATGACTGAGGCTATTCAATTACTGACCCAGTTAGTTGCCGCCCAAGCTCAGTAGTAGAGTGCGGGTCCTAGTGCCAGAGCGACTAGTGCCAGAGCCCGTGATTTTATGATCCTGAACCCTCTAGAATTTTTCAGGTCGAAGCCGGATGAAGACCCGCAGGGTTTTATAGATGAGATGCTGAGGACACTGAGAATAATACATGTTTCCAGTAGTCAGTGGAGTTGGCTTCCTATAAACTACAGTATGTGGCCGTTCTATGGTACAATAGTTGGATATTTTCGAGAGCGGAAAATGCGCCTCCCCCAGTATGACAGGACTTCGTAAATGCTTTCATTCGCCATTATTTGCCACCGGAGGTCCGACGGGCCTGAGCGGACAGATTCTTGAATCTAAGGTAAGGAAATATGAGTGATCGAGAGTACATTCTCCGTTTCAATTCATTGGCTAGGTATGCTCCGGCCATGGTGGCCGATATGGGAGACCGGGTATATCGGTTTGTGAGTGGCTTGGGACCACATTTGATTAAAGACTGCTTGACAGCTTCGCTCCAAGTAGCGATGGATATTGTTCGTATTCAAGCCTATACCCAGAATTTAGAAGAGCAGCAGCCGCCACACAGAGGTGAGCGTGATATTGATAGAGGGCATGGTAAGAGGGCCAGATCTGCCGGTGCTAGTAGTGAATACAGAGGGGGTCAGAGGCAGCAACATTCTGGTTATTCAGGACAATCTACAGCTAGTGCACCTCCACGATTTACGGGCAGGAGATTTGATCGCCCTATTTATTCTGAACCGGGTCAGAGCTCGAGAGTTTTGAGTTCCCAGTTTGGAGGTGATCTTAGTCAGACGAGACCACCGGTACCGCGATGCAGCCAGTGCGGTAGATTACATTCGAGTCTGTGTCATCGAGGATCAGATGCTTGTTACGCCTGTGGTCAGACCGGGCATATGATGTGTGATTGTCCATCGCTGAGCGGTAGAGTTGGGGCCCAGACCGCAAGATCAGTAGGAGGTTCTTCATCGTTCGTATACCCTGTAGGGCAGGGTTCGTAAGAACCATCAGGTCACGATAGAGGTAGGAGAGGAGCATCCAGTACAAGCGGCCCTCAGAATCGTATATATGCGCTAGCTTGACGGCAGGATCTTGAGTCCTCCCCTGACATTGTCACAGGTATATTGTTAGTATCCTCTCATGATGTGTATGCATTGATTGATTCGGGGTCTACCTTGTCATATATTACTCCTTATATTGCCAAAGAACCTGAGCCATTCAAATCTTTTGAAGTGTCTACACCAGTAGGGGAACCAGTAGTAGCTAAATGGGTATATAGGAATTGTGTGGTTGTTGTTTGAGACCGCCATACTATGGCTGATTTACATGAGTTAAAAATGTTAGATTTTGACGTTATTATTGGTATGGAGTGGCTGGCCTTCTGTTACGCCAATGTTGATTGTAGAATAAAGATAGTTCATTTCCAATTTCTGGAAGAATCAGTCTTGGAATGGAAAGGTAATATAGCATCCTTGAGAGGTAGGTTTATTTCCTATCTCAAAGCGAGGAAGATGATTGCTAAGGGCTATATTTATCACTTAGTACGGGTTCATGACATCGAAGCAAAACCACCAACTCTTCAATCTGTCCCTGTAGTGAATGAGTTTCCAGACGTGTTTCCGTACGAGCTTCCAGGCCTTCCTCTAGAACGGGAGATTGAGTTTACCATTGATGCATTGCCAGATACTAAGCCCATATCTATCTCTCCTTATCGGATGGCCCCTGCAGAATTGAAGGAGTTAAAGTCGCAGCTGAAAGATCTACTTGAAAAGGGCTTTATTAGGCCTAGTTTATCGCCATGGGGAGCGCCGGTGCTGTTCGTAAGAAAGAAAGATGGCTCTTTGCGGATGTATTGATTATAGGAAATTGAACAAGGTGACGATAAAGAATAAATATCCACTTCCAAGGATCGATGATTTATTCGATCACCTGCAAGGTGCCAGATGGTTCTCAAAAATAGATCTAAGATCGAGATACCATCAAGTGAGGGTTAAGGAAGAAGACATCCCAAAGACAGCCTTCAGAACTAGATATGGCCATTATAAGTTTCGGGTGATGTCATTTGGACTAACTAACGCCCCAACAGTATTCATGAATTTGATGAATAACATATTCAGACCTTTTCTAAATTTATTTGTGATCGTGTTCATCGATGATATTCTGGTATATTCTCGATCGGAGGCAGAGCGTACAGATCATCTACGTACTGTTTTTGGAATTCTTCAAGCTCGGGAACTATATGCCAAGTTTTCAAAAATGTGAATTTTGGCTGAATTCTGTCACTTTTATGGGACATATTATATCATTTGACGGTATGCGAGTAGATATCCAGAAGATTGAAGCGGTGAAGAATTGGCCGAGGCCTACAACACCTACGGAGGTTCGTAGTTTCCTGCGGTTGTCCGGTTACTACAGGAGGTTTGTAGAGGGATTTTCTTCCATTTCGGCACCACTGATGAAGCTGACTCAAAAATCAGCAAAATTTCAGTAGACGGACGTGTGCGAGCGCAGTCTTCAGGAGCTGAAAGATGGATTGACTTTGGCTCCAGTCCTAACACTTCCAGAAGGATCATAGGGCTATGTTATCTAATGTGATACTTCATAAGTGGGGCTAGGTTGTGTGTTGATGCAACATGGCAAAGTTATTGCCTATGCATCAAGACAATTGCGGAAACACGAGAAGAACTACCCAACTCATGACCTAGAGTTGGCTGCGGTTATTCATGCACTAAAGATGTGGAGGCACTATTTATAAGGTGTTCGTGTGGATATTTATATGGATCATAAGAGTCTCCAATATATTTTCAAACCGAAGGAATTGAATTTGCGGCAAAGGCGGTGGTTGGAGTTATTAAAAGACTATGATGTTAGTATCTTATATCATCCTGGAAAGGCAAATGTAGTAACTGATGCTCTTAGCCGTAAATCTATGGTAATTTACGTGATGTTCAGCTGGAGAAGAAGGAGTTAGTTCGCGAGGTTCGACAGCTAGCCAGCCTAGGAGTTCGCTTAATGGACTCGGGCAGTACGGGAGTTACTGTCCAGAATCCAACTATATCATCTTTAGTAGATGAAGTAAAGAAGTGCCAATATGAGGACCCCGTGTTAGTTCATTTTAGAGATGCTCTTCCTCATAAGGTGTTACGACCGGAACAGAGGGCCATGACGGGCACCCGGTGCTAACCCACTCGGGCACCTCTTGTCGTGCATTCATACTCTCATCTAGGTGAGCCACATGGCCTACTCATGATTTTTCATACATCAACAATACTAACCACATCGGGCAACGACACATTTTTATCATCATCGATAAACAATGCCCATATCCATGTACACAAGCCGATAAGGCTAACAAAATAATGTACAAAATATGAGCCGAAAAGGCTACAAGACTTCTAACCATACACAATGGTCTACGAGCCACCTTTCTTCCATACAAACAATACGGGTGCTCCCCACGGGGAAAAACTAGGCCTAATAAAGCCTTTCTCAAGCAAGTCCTTCAATTGCTCCTTTAACTCTTTCAACTCGGCAGGATCCATTCTATAAGGCGGAATAGATAGGAGTTTGGTATCCGGTAGCACATCAATAGAGAAATCAATCTCCCGCTCTGAAGGGAGGCCTGGAAGCTCTTCCGAGAATACATCCGAAAATTCATTCACCACGGGGACAGACTGAAGAGTTGGTGGTTTAGCTTCTACATCTTGGACCCAAATTAGATGGTAAAATTTCCTTGCCTTTAGATAGGAAAATAACTTACCTCTCGGGGACGCTGTATTTTCTTTCCATTCTAAAACTAGTTCTCTCAGAAATTGGAAGCGAACCATTTTCATTCTACAATCAACATTGGCATAGCAAGAAGCCAACCAATCCATGCCCATGATAACATCAAAGTCCACCATTTTTAACTCATGTAAATCAATCATAGTACGATGGTCACAAATTACAACTATACAGTTCCTATACACCCGACTAGCTATTACCAGTTCACCAACGGGTGTCGATACCTCGAAAGATTTGATTGACTCCGATTTCAACCCAAATCGACCGTCAATATATGGAGTGTGGAGCCTGAATCTATCAAAGCATATACATCATGAGAAAATACCGATAATATACCTGTGACGACATCGAGAGAAGACTCAAGATCCTGGTGTCCAGCCAAAGCATAAATACGGTGCTAAGGACCACTAGAACTGGGGGCTCTCCCTCTTCCTCTACCATGGCTGACTGGCGCATGTGAACCTGGACCTATAGGGCGTATAGATGATGAAGACCCAGCTGCCGACCCTGAAGGCTGGACTCTACCCCTACCACCTATCGAGGGGCAATCACGCATGATATGGCATGGCCGACCGCATGCATAGCAAACCTCTGAACCTAGTCGACACTGGCCCCAATGTAACTTTCCGCACTAGGAACATCGTGGCACGGGTGGCCTTGACTGACCCGAATCGCCTCTGAACTGAGAACTTGAAGCCCTAAAACTCTGACTCGGCCCGAAATAAGTAGATCTATCAAATCTCTGGCCTGTAAACCGTGGAGGCGCACTAGTCATAGAATGACCTAAATGCCTAGAAAACTGTTGTCTTTGCCCGCCTCTAAACTCACTCGTCAGACCCGAAGATCTAGCCCTCTTGTTACACCTTGTGTCATGCTTATGCTCGCTTCTTTGCTGTTGTTGGCTTTCCTCCAAATTCTGGGCATGGGCTTGAATGCGTGAAATATCCATGTTATCCTGAAGGGACGCAGTCAAGCACCTATCCATCAAATGTGGCCCTAGGCCTCTCACAAATCGGTGCACTCGGTCACCCATATCCGCTACTATGGCTGAAGCATACCTAGCCAAAGAATTGAAACGGAGACTATACTCTAAGACACTCATACTTCCTTGCCTAAGATTCAGAAACTTGTCGGCTCTAGCCCGCCGAACCTCTGGGGCAAGTAATATTGGAGGAAGACATCCACAAATTCTTGCCATATAGGAGGAGGTGCATTGACACCCCGTGAACCGTGAACCGTGTACCATTGAACCACGATATCCCATAATCTATAAGACGCTAACTCTACCGATTCAACGTCTGAAGCATGCATTAACCGGAGTGTCCTCAACATCCCATCAATAAAGTTTTGAAGGTCCTCATCCGACTTTGACCCGAAGAATTTCGGAGGGTTCAAGCTAATAAAATCACGGGCCCTAGCACTAACAGCCTTATCACCTTGCAACTGTACCTTGCCGCTGAGTTTGAGCGGCAACCAACTGAGTAAGTAAATGAATGGCCTCTTTCACATCCTAGCTTGAAGCATCTGGTGGAGGAGCTGGGGTGCTGGAGCTGGGGTTAAGGCTCCCTCATGCCCCTCAGAAATAGGAACTGAGTGAGAAGACTGAGATCGAGCTGCATTATGAGACTCACCTTCCTCTATTTCCGTTGGCGGTACTCTTTCAGCCCGCTTTTCTGCCACTATCTTGCCCTTTTGGGCTGCCATAGCTTTTCTCTTTATAGGCATTTCTGAAATACATAATACACGGTTAAGGAAAGAGAAAACCTTATATCATGGCTCTCTCCCACGATCTTATAAAGAAAGAAGGTCATTCATTCCTAAAATGCCCATAGCCTCTTGTTTATAAGTGTGGCACGCAATACACCCATAAATAGGACTCTACTGGACACGTCTCGTAGACATGCCCTAGGACAGAACTGCTCTGATATCACTTTTGTCACGACCCGACCGAAGGGCCATGACGGGCACCCGGTGCTAACCCACTCGGGCACCTCTTGTCGTACATTCATACTCTCATCTAGGTGAGCCACATGGCTTACTCATGATTTTCCATACATCAACAATACTAATCACATCGGGCAACGACACATTTCTGTCATCATCGATAAACAATGCCCATGTCCATGTACAGAAGCCGACGAGGCTAACAAAATAATGTACAAAATATGAGCCGACAAGGCTATAAGACTGCTAGCTATACACAACGGTCTACGAGCCTCTAAGAAGGGTATGTAACATCATATAGGTGGACAGGACCCCGCCATGCCCATATATATGCACACCAAAAGAATAATACCGAAAGCTGTAGCTCCGGATGAAATAGAGCTCCTTATGCAATCCCTGAACAAGATATCTTTGGATCAAGCCTGTCTCCCTGGCCATCTGCGGGCATGACGCAGCGTCCACGAACAAAAGGATGTCAGTACGAATAATGTACTTAGTATATAAAGCATAATCAACATCATAGTAGGAGCATAAGAAATAGCATTAGATAGAAGAATCAGGAGGTAATAGAGCCCTTTGTACCTCTAGTGACTATCATCATATTTACTTACTTGTCTTTCATAGGGACCTTCCATTTCCAATTCTTACTCATGTATATATACCTACATAAACATATTCGTATTTATACCGTACCCGACCACAAAGGTTCGGTGATTCATATACCTGGCCATGACAAGGCTCGGTGATTATACATACCTAGCCCTACTAAGGTTCAGTGTTATCCGTACCCAACTGCAGAGGTGCGCGCGCGATAAGTATCATACCGGCCATATAAGTTTGGTGTTACATAATAGTCATACATACTTAAACACATATACATAAGAGTCCATAAGTATCATCAACATCATTACTATCATCGTTTTCATTACACCTATCCTTGGAGGATCAACTATCATATAAGGGATGCAATAGAATCGTGAAAGTATTGAGGATCATGAGCTTTAGTAACTTTTAGAGATAGAGTCATTTGGAGGACATTATGGAACTCATGAAATGGTATATAGCAAAGGAATCATGCCTTAATGAAAGAAGGGTTAGCTTTACATACCTCGTCGTCGTCTTAACTACTTAACGTTCACCGTCGAGGCTTAAGAAATCTACCTTTCGAAGGATTCATACCGTCGTTAAGCCTTAATGGTACTCTTAAACCCAAACTAGAATAATTCATGATCTAACGAAAATTGGGCAGAATTTCCCCTATTCCATCAACTTCCACTATACTACAATACAACTCCTAAACATCCACAATATCATAATCAAGTAATCACATTATATTAAGCCTTCAATATTCACTCCCGTATTCAACTCATACTAGCAACTTCATATCATCTTTTGCACATTTTCATACAACGCTTCCCCATCACCCTTATTACCTCCCATAATGAGATTATATCCCTATCATACTAAGAATCACAACTTAATTTAGCTTACTACTCAAAAACACCATAAAAACGACATTTAGACTTCATTTTCTACTTTCTTCTTCTACCCAAGTTTTGCTACAACCAAGAATTCTTAATAACATGAAATAAGCATGAAAACTAACCTTTTTATTCCATAAGAACAAGATTTTGAGAAGCTATCAACTCGTGGAAAAACCCTAGCTACAATGCCCAAGTATATCTTAAAATCTACCAACCCTAGGAAGCCTTCTAACACATGAACACTTTAATTCTTGCTATTTAATCTTTGTAATCTCTTGGATTTGGGTGAAATATGTTTGGAGAAGGGTTTTGGAGCTTTGGAGAGTTTAGAGAAAGTGGGAAATGAAAAATGAAGTGAGGGTCATCCCTGTTTATAAAAAGAAAATTCTGACTCGACCCGATTATACGGGCCATATAATTTATACGGTCCGTATAATTGGACCGTATAATCCCACCAAGGATCACCCTTCTCTAGAAGCAATCTACGGACCATTATACGGGCCTTATAAATTATACGGTCCGTACAAATGGCTGTACAACTGGAAAATTCGAATTTCATTCTCGTCGACTCGTTTGACTTCCAATCCTCATGGAACCTTTTTGGCATATATATAACACTTCATTAACCATACAATAGGCCCTATAGCAGCCCCTCAAGACATCACCAAATAAATATTATCTCAATTATGGCGAAAACCTTTCCGAGCACGACTTATATTTCACTTCCTTCAACAACTAAAGCTCATATATTCGTACAAACTTCAAAATCTTATGGTATGCACCTTAAGCTGTCTGATACCTCCCTTAATCTCGTAAGGGTTTCATAAAAATATTATGGTATGCACCTTAAGCTATCTCATACCGCCCTTAATCTCGTAAGGGTATCATAATCACCTTAAGCTCATGTTAGCCTACTCACAAGGCACAAAATCAGAAATTTTCGAGATGTAACATAAGGAGAAGTAACCATTTGAGGTTCCTATAGATGGATTTCTCCGGCACCAAGGAAGATTATGTGTTCCTAATGTTGCAGGACTACGACGACAGATTCTGGAAGAAGCCCATCTGTTATACCTCGAAAAATCTTCCGTTGATGCACAAGTGAATAGACTAGTGAAAAGTTCAAGTATACGGTACTTCAATGAGTAAGAAATGACATTTGATGACCCTAAGTAAGATTTCAAAGACTTTCGATGTTAGCCGAGGAAGTTGTCAAGAGAAGGCAAGGCATATGAAAGGTATCAGAAGGAATATGCAAGTAACGAGTTAATAAGGATTTAATGATGTCTTGGATAAAAGTGGAAACGTCCCTTAGATTGGTATTGAAGTGTTAAGCAAGTGCTAAGAAGGTTCAACAAGGATTGGAGATCAAACGAGTCGACGAAACGACCTTCGGTATCACTGGGGATTATACGGCCAAACATACTGGACGTATAAATTATACGGTCCGTATGTTGGGACTGTATAATCAGCCCATAATGGCATAACTTTCTAGACCAAATATACGGCTAAACATACGGCCCGTATAAATTGTATGGACCGTATGTTGGTCCGTATATACGATCGGGACTGAAATGGTTCATTAAATAAAGGGACCAAGTCTTATTTCATTTCACTTCTACATCACACCCCTTCGCTCTAAAACATCTCTCTACATTTGTTCCATAATAATTCAAGGGTTATTAGTGATCAATAACATAAATCAAGTGAATCAAGTGTAAGAAAACCCATTAAAGATTATTCAAGTCAAGAAATCTCATTGGAGATGAACTAGGGTTTTTGATCAAGTGGATTATTATCAACTAAGGCTTGTTCCTACAACATATAAGGTAATATTTATGGTATTTCTATGTTTTTTAAGGAATTTGGGAGTTGAAATACTTGGATTGTAGAACGGTATAGAAAAATGGGTCACGAATGTAGAATAGTGTCATTTTGAGTGATAGCTTGAATTGAGTCATGATTCTTGATGTGTTGTGATATAAATATGTTATAAATGATGTTGCGAACATGGGTTAGGTAATGTATGTGAATGAACGTAGTCGTGTGTTATGACCATGGATACGGGTGGTTGGAAGTAAATTGAGAAATGTGGGTAATGTGGATGAATAATGACTATTGTTATAGTATTGTGAATGTATTATGGATGTTTGGGAGTTGATATACGCTGTGGAGGAACGTCGTATAAATAAAGGAGATGCTGTCCGATTTTCTCTAGTTTTAGTCATGTATGCTAGCTATCGATTCTAATGATAGTATGACTTTAATGAAGGTAGAAACGCGAGCGTTGAAGGAGGACGTGCAAGCGTAGAATAGTTGAACGGAAAAGGTACGTAAGGCTAACCCTTCTTTCATAAGGCATGGTTCTTTGGCCAAACATCTAAATCTTCCATAAGTCTATGATGTCTTTCAAATGATTCGATCTTCCGAGCTAGTAAGCTCACGATTCTTGATATGCTATGATTGTACTAAGTTCCTCATATGACGAGTAAGCCTATAAAGATAGACGTAATGAATAACGATAATAGTGATAATAATATTGATGACGACTATAATGGTAATAGTGACAACGATAATGATGACGACGATGATAGTGATGATAAATGATGACGACGATGATAGTGATGATAATGTTCCTAGGTATGGCTATTACGAAACCCCGAGCTTATAAGGCCGGATAGAATATGTGTGTATGTTTATGTAATGTGCGCACCACTGCAATTGGATACGGACAACACTGAGCCTTGGTAGGGCCAGGTATGTGTACCACTGAGCCTTTGTTGGCCAGGTATGTATGATCACCGAGCCTAGCTATGGTCGGGTACGTGAAACACCGAACCTTCGTGGTCGGGCATGTTATGTAAATGATATGTGTATGATATGAATATGTATATGCTATGGATAGATATATGATATAGACATGAGTGTGAATACGAATATGATATGGTTACGAAATAGAATATGTGCATGATATGAATGTGAATAAGGATACGTAAATGAGTACGGATATGAATATGGATACGGATACGAATGTATGTGCCCAATCACGTAATCGAAATAGAGAGTTTCTATGCCAGGCAAGAAAGTGCTTATGACGATGATTCCACTATCTCCCATCTTATGCTATTTCATATGTCGCTTATTATGCTTCTATATTGATATTGATCATGCTTTACATACTCAGTACATTTTTCGTACTGACGTCGTTTTGTTTGTGGACGCTACGTCATGCCCGTAGGTACCCAGGGAGACAGAATTGATTTATAGCTACATTCTCAGGGACTACATAGCAGAGCTTCATTTCATTCGGAGATATAGCTTTTGGGTACTTATTCTTTTGTGTACATAATTATGGGCATAGCGGGGTCCTGTCCCGCATATATGATATGTTATACTCTCCTTAGAGGCTCGTAGACATGTGTATATGGTTAGATATGTTTGGCCTTGTCGGCCTATATTTTTGTACATCATTTTGTTAGCCTTGTCGGCTTATGTACATTGATACGGCATGGATGCCTATGATGATATAAAAGATGTTGTTGTCCAATGGGACTGGCATGACGGATAAATAGAAATGTATGTTTTATCATGTGGCTCACCTAGATGTAAGTATAAGTGTAAGCTAAGGGGTCTCCGGGTGGGCTAGCACCTGGTGCTCGTCGCGGCCCATAGTCGGGTCATGACAAAAGTGGTATCAGAGCAGTTCAGCCCTAGGGTGTGTCTACGAGCCGTGTCTAGTAGAGTCTTGGTTATGGGTGTGTTGCGTGCCACACTTATAAACAAGAGGCTGCAGGCATTTTAGGAATAAATGACCTTTTTTCTTCATAAGAATCGTGCGATAAAGCTATGATATAAGAACTTCTTGTTTCTTAACTGTGTGTTGTGTATTTCAGAAATGCCTGTAAAGAGAAAGGCTATAGCAGCCCAAAAGGGAAAAACGGTGGCAGAAAAGCGGGATGAAAGAGCACCACCACTGGTAGTAGAGGAAAATGAGTCCCAGAGTGCGGCTCAATCTCAGTCCTCCCGTTCAGTACCTATGTTGGAGGAGCGTGAGGGAGCCTCAGCCCCAGCTCCAGCGCCTCCGGCTCCCCCACCGGATGCTTCAGGCCAAGACGTGAAAGAGGCCATACATTTTCTTACTCAATTGGTTGCTGCCCAGACTCAACGGCAAAGCACAAGGCAGGGTGATAGGGCTGTTAGTGCAAGGGCCTTTGACTTCATTACCTTGAACCCTCCGAAATTCTTTGTATCAAAGCCGGATGAGGACCCTCAGGACTTTATTTGATGGGATTTTTAGGACGCTTCGTTTGATACATGCTTCGGACACCGAATCGGTGGAGCTAGCATCATATAGATTGAAGGATGTCTCGATCCATTGGTACACGATTTGGATGGCTTCACGGGGAGCCAATGTACCTCCCCCGGTATGGAAAGAATTTGTTGATGCTTTTCTTGATACTATATGCCTCTAGACGTTCGGCGAGATAGAGCCGATAAGTTCTTAAATTTGAGGCAAGGTAGCATGAGTGCTTTAGAGTATAGTCTCTGCTAGGCTAGGTATGCTTCGGCCATGATAGCGGATATGGGTGACTGAGTGCACTGATTTGTGAAGGGCTTAGGGCCACATTTGATGGATGGGTGTTTGACTGTGTCCCTTCAGGACAATATGGATATTGCACGAAATTTAGGCCCATGCTCAAAACTTAGAAGAAAGTCTGCAACAGCAAAGAAGTGAGCGTGAGCATGATAGGGTACATGGCAAGAGGGCCAGATCTTCCGGGCCGATGAGCGAGTTCAGAGGTGGGTACACGCAGCAGTTTTTCAGGCATTCAGGTTATTCTATGACCGGTGCACCTCCACGGTTTTTAGGACAGAGACTTGATAGATCTACTCATTCCTAGCCGATTCAGAGTTTTTCAAGGTATCAGTTCAGAGATGATTCGGGTCAGGCAAGGTCACGCATTCCACGATGTTCCCAGTGTGGGAAGTTACACTTGGGTCCATGCCGATTGGGTTCAGAGGCTTGTTATTCATGTGATCGGCCAAGCCATATCATGCGTGATTGCCCCTCGATTCATGGTAAAGGTAGGACCCAGCCATCAGGGTCGGTAGCCGGATCTTCAGTATCTATGCGCCCTATGGGGCCAGGTTTATATGCGCCAGTCCGCCATGGTAGAGGCAGAGGAAGAGTTCCCAGTTCTAGCGGTCCTCAGCACCGTATTTATGCTTTGGATGGACACCAAGATCTTGAGTCTTCTCCTTATGTGGTCACAGGTATATTATCGGTATTTTCTTATGATGTATATGCTTTGATTGATCCAGGCTTCACATCGTCATATGTTACTCAGTATATTACGGGTTGATTTAGAGTTGAACCGGAGTCGATCAAACCTTTTGAGGTGTCTACACCCGTTGGTGAATCGGTAATAGCTAGCCGAGTGTATAGAAACTGTATAGTTGTGATTTGTAATCGTCGTACTATGGTCAACTTGCATGAGCTAAAAATGGTAGATTTTGAAGTTATTATGAGCATGGGTTGGTTGGCTTCTTGATATGATAATGTTGATTGTAGAATGAAGATGGTTCGTTTCCAATTTCCGGGAGAACTAGTTTTAGAATGGAAAGGGAATACTGCGTCACCCAAAGGTAGGTTTATTTCCTACCTAAAGGCAAGGAAAATGATCACAAAAGGTTGCATTTATCATCTAGTGCGGGTTCAAGATGTAGAGGCTGAATCGCCAACTCTTCAGTCAGTCCCCGTGGTGAATGAATTTTCGGAAGAGCTCCCAGGCCTTCCTCCTGAACGAGAGATTGATTTTGCTATTGATATGTGTTGCCAGGCACTAAGCCTGTATCTATTCCTCCTTATAGAATGGCCCCCACAGAATTGAAAGAGTTGAAGGAGCAACTGAAAGACTTGCTTGAAAAAGGCTTTATTAGGCCTAGTTCGTCCCCGTGGGGAGCATCCGTATTGTTTTTCCGGAATAAAGATGGCTCCTTGAGAATGTGCATTGATTATCGGCAATTGAATAAGGTGAAGATTAAGAATAAATATCCTCTTCCGAGGATTGATGACTTATTTGATCAATTACAAGGTGCCAAATGGTTTTCAAAGGTAGATTTATGGTCCGAGTATCACCTAGTGAGATTTAGGGATAAAGTTATCCCTAAGACAACCTTCAGAACAAGATATGGCCATTTTGAGTTTCGGGTAATGTCATTTGGGCTAACTAATGCCCCGACAGTATTTATGGATCTGATGAATAATGTGTTCAGGCCCTTCCTAGATCTATTCGTGATTGTATTCATCGATTGTATCTTGGTGTATTCTAGATCCAAGGCAGAACATGCGGATCATTTGCGTACTGTCCTTGGAGTTCTCCGAACTCGAGAGTTGTTTGCAAAATTCTCAAAGTGTGAGTTTTGATTGAACTCAGTGACATTTTTGGGGCATATTGTTACAGCCGATGGTATTCGGGTGGATAGCTAAAAGATTGAGGCCGTGAAGACTTGTCCAAGGCCCACAACTCCTACGGAGGTTCGTAGCTTTTGGGCTTAGCAGGTTATTACAGGAGATTTGTTGAAGGTTTTCTTTTATTTCTGTACCACTCACAAAGTTGACCCAGAAATCAGCAAAGTTTCAATGGACAAATGCTTGTGAACGTAGTTTCCAAGAGCTAAAAGATAGATTGACTTCCGCCCCAGACTTAACACTTCCAGAGAGATTGGAAGGATATGTTGTTTATTGCGATGCTTCAGGTGTTGGGCTGGGCTTTGTATTGATGCAATATGATAAATTGATTGCGTATGCTTCAAGGCAATTGCGGAGACATGAGCAGAATTATCCAACCCATGATCTAGAGTTGGCCGCAGTGGTTCATGCATTAAAGATATGGAGACATTATTTATATGGTGTCCATGTGGATATTTATACAGATCATCAGAGTCTTCAGTATATCTTCAAGCAGAAAGAGTTAAATTTCGACAACGACGATGGTTAGAATTGCTAAAGGATTATGATTTTGATATCTTGTATCACCCCGGAAAAGCGAATGTGGTGGCTGATGCTCTTAGCCACAAATCTATGGGAATTTTGTGTGATGTTCGACCAGAGAAGAGAGAAATGGCTCGTGAGCTCCAGCAACTAGCTAGCCTAGGAGTTCGAGTAGTGGACTCAGGTAACAGGGGAACTACTATTCAGATTTCAGCAGTCTCGTCGCTAGCAGCGGAAGTGAAAGAGCGACAATACGAAGATCCTATGCTAATGCATTACAGGAATACCGTCCTTCAGAAAGAGAAGTCATCATTTGATATTTCAGAAGACTGAGTTCTTCGATGCAGAGGCAAATTATGTGTTCCCGATGTGGCGGGTTTACGCCACCAAATATTGAGAGAAACTCATTGTTCCCGTTATTTTGTCCACCCCAGAGCTACGAAAATGTATTATGATCTTAAGTCTATATATTGGTGGAATGGGATGAAGAAAGATATGGCGAAATTCGTAGCTCAATGTCCTAACTGTCAGCAAGTGAAAATTGAGCACCAAAAGCCGGGCGGATTGTTGCAAGCTATAGAAATCCCAACTTGGAAGTGGGAAGTGGTTAACATGGATTTCATTACAGGCTTACCCCGTTCTCGATGTAAGTGTGATTCTATATGGGTTATTGTGGATAAACTCACAAATTCAGCTCATTTCTTACCAGTCCGAACGACGTATGTAGCAGAAGATTCTGCAAAGCTTTATGTTAAAGAGATAGTACGACTCCATGGTGTTACAACATCTATTATCTCAGACAAGGGAACTCATTTTACGACTAATTTTTGGAATTCTTTCCAAGAGGGTTTAGGGACCCAAGTGAGCCTTAGCACCGCATTTCACCCGCAGACTGATGGACAAGCTGAGCGTACCATTCAGACTCTTAAAGATATGTTACGGGCATATATGTTAGATTTTGGAGGTAACTGGGATGATCACTTACCACTCATTGAATTTGCTTACAACAATAGTTATCATTCTAGCATTCAAATGGCACCGTATGAAGCTTTATATGGGCGAAAGTGTAGATCCCCAATTGGGTGGTTTGAAACATGAGAGGCTAAATTGATAGGTCTAGACTTGGTCCAGCAAGCCATAAAGAAAGTCAAGCTCATACAAGATCAGTTGTTAGCCGCCCAAAGTCGTCAAAAGTCCTACACGGATAATCGTCGAAGAAACTTAGAGTTCCAAGTGAAAGATTGGGTATTCTTGAAAGCATCATCGATGAAGGGTGTAATGAGATTTGGAAAAAAGGGGAAGCTTAGTCCTGATACATTGGGCCTTATGAGATTGTACGAAAGATAGGCAAAGTGGCCTATGAACTAGATCTACCTCCTGATTTGGAGTCAGTTCATCCAGTTTTTCATGTTTCGATGCTTCAAAAATGTGTTGGAGATCCTACTAAGATCGTGCCAATAAGTGATGTGCAAGTGACAGAAAAGTTGACTTATGACGAGGTACCCATTGCCATACTAGATAGGCAAGTACAGAGGCTTAGAAATAAAGAAGTGGCCTTAGTTAAGGCTTTATGGAGAAGCAGTAAACAAGAGGAAATGACATGGGAAGCGGAAGAAAGTATGCGATCCAGATACCCGCATTTATTTCAGCCCCCAGAAGAGGTCCAAGATGAGACGTCAAGATCATAAGGTACATATGTTTTCCTTTTATGCTTTTTGGTCGTGTGTGGCCAAATTCTATTGCTCTTATGTTGTGGCCCTGTGAGGAGTTGTTATTATGGGTTGTTGTGATAGGATGGTAGTGCCATATTATAGGGAAAACTCTGGCGAAATTTTCATAGAATCCTCGAGGACTTAACATTCGAGGATGAATGTTCTTAAAGGGGGAAGAATGTTACACCTCGAAAATCTTCCGTTGATGCACAAGTGAATAAAATAGTGAAGAGTACAAGTATACGACACTTCAATGAGTAAGAAATGACATTTGACGACCCTAAGTAAGATTTCAAAGACTTCCGATGTTAGCCGAGGAAGTTATCAAGAGAAGGCAAGGCATACGATAGGTATCGGAAGGGAAATGCGAGTAACGAGTTAATGAGAATTTAATGATATCTTGGAAAAAAGTGAAAAAATCCCTTATATTGGTATTGAAGTGTTAAGAAAGTGCTAAGAAGGTTCCACAAGGATTGGAGATCAAACGAGTCGACGGAACGAGTTTCGATATCACTGGGGATTATACGGCCAAACATACTGGCTGTATAAATTATACGGTCCGTATGTTGGGACCGTATAATCAGCCTAGAATGGCATAACTTTCTGGACCAAATATACGGCCAAACATATGGCCCGTATAAATTTTACGGATCGTATGTTGGTCCGTATATACGGTCAGGACTGAAATGGTTCATTAAATAAAGGGACCAAGTCTTATTTCATTTCACTTCTACATCACACCCCTTCGCTCTAAAACATCTCTCTACATTTGTTCCATAATAATTCAAGGGTTATTAGTGATCAATAACATAAATCAAGTGAATCAAGTGTAAGAAAACCCATTAAAGATTATTCAAGTCAAGAAATCTCATTGGAGATGAACTAGGGTTTTTGATCAAGTGGATTATTATCAACTAAGGCTTGTTCCTACAACATATAAGGTAATATTTATGGTATTTCTATGTTTTTTAAGGAATTTGGGAGTTGAAATACTTGGATTGTAGAACGGTATAGAAAAATGGGTCACGAATGTAGAATAGTGTCATTTTGAGTGATAGCTTGAATTGAGTCATGATTCTTGATGTGTTGTGATATAAATATGTTATAAATGATGTTGCGAACATGGGTTAGGTAATGTATGTGAATGAACGTAGTCGTGTGTTATGACCATGGATACGGGTGGTTGGAAGTAAATTGAGAAATGTGGGTAATGTGGATGAATAATGACTATTGTTATAGTATTGTGAATGTATTATGGATGTTTGGGAGTTGATATACGCTGTGGAGGAACGTCGTATAAATAAAGGAGATGCTGTCCGATTTTCTCTAGTTTTAGTCATGTATGCTAGCTATCGATTCTAATGATAGTATGACTTTAATGAAGGTAGAAACGCGAGCGTTGAAGGAGGACGTGCAAGCGTAGAATAGTTGAACGGAAAAGGTACGTAAGGCTAACCCTTCTTTCATAAGGCATGGTTCTTTGGCCAAACATCTAAATCTTCCATAAGTCTATGATGTCTTTCAAATGATTCAATCTTCCGAGCTAGTAAGCTCACGATTCTTGATATGCTATGATTGTACTAAGTTCCTCATATGACGAGTAAGCCTATAAAGATAGACATAATGAATGACGATAATAGTGATAATAATATTGATGACGACTATAATGGTAATAGTGACAACGATAATGATGACGACGATGATAGTGATGATAAATGTAAAGATTCTTATGAACTAATACGTATGTGTGCCTAGGTAGGGCTATTACGAAACCCCGAGCTTATAAGGGCGGGTAGAATATATGTGTATGTTTATGTAACGCGCGCACCACTGCAGTTTGGTACGGACAACACTGAGCCTTGGTAGGGCCAGGTATGTGTAACATTGAGCCTTGGTTGTCCAGGTATGTATGATCATCGAGCCTAGCTATGGTCGGGTACGTGAAACACCGAACCTTCGTGGTCGGGCATGCTATGTAAATGATATGTGTATGATATGAATATGTATATGTATATGCTATGGATAGATATATGATATAGACATGAGTGTGAATACGACTATGATATGATTACGAAATAGAATATGTGCATGATATGAATGTGAATAAGGATACGTAAATGAGTACGGATATGAATATGGATATGGATACGACTGTACGTGCCCAATCACGCAACCGAAATGGAGAGTTTCTATGCCAGGCAAGAAAGTGCTTATGACGACGATTCCACTATCTCCCATCTTATGCTATTTCATATGTCGCTTATTATGCTTATATATTGATATTAATCATGCTTTACATACTCAGTACATTCTTCGTACTGACGTCCTTTTGTTTGTGGGCGCTGCGTCATGCCCACAGGTACCCAGGGAGACAAATTTAATTTATAGCTACATTCTCAGGGACTACATAGCAGAGCTCCATTTCATTCGGAGCTATAGCTTTTGGGTACTTATTCTTTTGTGTGCATAATTATGGGCATAGCGGGGTTCTGTACCGCCTATATGATATGTTATACTCTCCTTAGAGGCTCGTAGACATGTGTATATGGTTAGGTATGTTCGGCCTTATCAGCCTATATATTTGTACATCATTTTGTTAGCCTTGTCGGCTTATGTACATTGATACGACATGGATGCTTATGATGATATAAAAGAAGTTGTTGTCCAATGGGACTGGCATGATGGATGAATAGAAATGTATGTTTTATCATGTAGCTCACCTAGATGTAAGTATAAGTATAAGCTAAAGGGTCCCCGGGTGGGCTAGCACCGGGTGCTCGTCGCGGCCCCTAGTCGGGTTGTGACACCATCATTCCCGTTATTCTGTCCATCCAAGAGCGGCAAAGATGTACCATGATCTTAAATCTATATATTGGTGGGATGGAATGAAGAAAGATATAACGGAGTTTGTGGCCCAATGTCCTAATTGTCAATAGGTGAAAACCGAGGATCAGAAGCCTGGGGGATTGCTTCAAGCTATAGAGATTCCAACTTGGAAGTGGGAAGTGATTAATATGGACTTCATTACAGGATTACCTCGTTCGCGGCGTAAGTATGACTCTATATAGGTGATCGTGCATAGGCTTACGAAGTCAGCTCATTTTCTGCCAGTCAGAGCTACGCACTCAGCAGAAGATTATGCAAAGTTGTATATTAAGGAGATCGTACGACTTCATGGTGTTCCAGTATCTATTATCACTGATAAATGATCACAATCTACAACTAATTTTTGGAAGTATTTTCAGGAAGGTCTGGAAACTCAGGTAAAACTTAGCACAACATTTCATCCACAGACTGATGGGCAAGCCGAGCGCACTATTCAGACCCTTAAATATATCTTAAGGGCATGTGTACTAGAGTTTGGAGGTAATTGGGATGATAATTTTTTGCTTATTGAGTTTGCGTGCAACAATAGTTACCATTCTAGTATTCAAATGGCCATATGAAGCTCTATACGGGAGGAAATTTAGATCACTAATTGGATGGTTTGAAATAGGGGAAATAAAGATAGTGGGCCCAGACTTGATCCAGCAAGCGGAGGAGAAGATCAAGCTTATTCAAGATCGATTATTAACAGCCTAAAGTCGTCAAAAATCCTATGCAAACAATCGTCGACGAGGCTTGGAATTCTAAGTTAACGATTGGGTATTCCTAAAAGTATCGCCGATGAAAGGTGTAATGAGATTTGGAAAGAAGGGCAAGCTTAGTCCCCGGTATATCAGGCCCTATAAAATTGTGCACAAGGTAGGTCAAGTAGCTTATGAGTTAGATCTGCCTTCGGATTTAGAGTCAGTCCACCCAGTTTTTCATATGTCAATGCTTCGTAGGTGTGTGGGAGATCCTTCCAGAATTGTGCCTGTAGAAGATGTCCAAGTTATTGAGAAATTGTCTTATGAAGAAGTACCCATTGCTATTCTAGATAGGTAGGTTCGGAGACTCAGAACCAAACACGTAGCCTCAGTTAAAATCCTGTGGAGAAACAATAATAGGGAAGAAATGACTTGAAAAGCTGAGGAAGATATGAAGTCCAGGTATCCACATTTGTTTCCACTCCCAAAAGAGCTCCAGCCATAGATATCATTATCTTCAGGTATGCGATGCTTCTTTGAATGATTTCTTGGTCGTGTGTGGCTAATATGGGTATTGATGTTGTAGCCCTGTGAGGCATTGTATATTTTAGGTTGTTGTGATAGGATGGAAGTGGTATAATTACAGGGGAAACTCTAGCAAAATCTTCGTAGAAATCCCTAAGAGTTTAACATTCGAGGACGAATGTTCCTAAGGGGGGAGGAATGTTACACCTCAAAAAAAATTTGCGTCGTTTGCATTGTAAGTAAACTAACGTAAGCTTGGAGAGGCCATGGAACCCATATAAGGTTAATGGATACTCTTAACAGGTGTTAATCAAGTGTCTAAAGGTTCCGGGATCAAGCAAATCGAAGAAAATAAGTTTGACGAAAGTTTGGCTAAATTTTGGACAGAAATTCTGGGTCAAATTTGGAGGGATATATGTCTGGGTATATTAGGAGTTTTAAGGTGTTTCAAAATCCTAAAATGAAGTTAGTCGAGTCTAGTTTCTAACACAACAAACTAGAGATATTCGCATTTTCGCGAGACTGCCCAGTCCGCCTCGTTGCGATCCACTATGGCGGTAGGCGACCTTCTTGCATATTAAATACGTTTTAAAAGGACATTTTAAGTCATTTTCACTTGAAACTTTTTCCATAAGCTTCTAAGATCTTCCCAAGACAGATCATAAAGACCCTAAGCCAAAACAATAGGGTTTCACCCAAGTTCTATCTCAAGAGTTCCAAGAGAGCAAGAAGAAGCACTCTTAAGGTGTTGGATGCAAGTTGAAGCTTGAGTTCTTGTTGTTGTTGCCGGGTTTAGTGGATTCTTATAGGTGAATAAAGCTTAGTAAAGGTAAGAATATTTCTCTCATTTGAGCCTATAGAAGTCGTGACTAACGTTTACGGTTGAAAACTTGTGAAATAAAGCTCGAAAATCGTAGTTGCGATGTTGTTAGTTGTTGAACTGTTTTGAAGTTGTTCTTGTGGTATTTTATGGCTGGAAATTGATGGAATAACTAGGATATTCTATTGTTGATGTTGTTCTTATTGTTTGGTGTTGGATTGAATTGGAAAGAGGTAAAAGATATAGGGAAAGTGCTGCCCGATTTTCTGAAAATCATAGGTATGTTGTTCTTGTGTGGTTGGACTGTTTTGAAGTATCACGTACATGTTATTGTGGCTGGAAATCAGAGTAGACAATATGAATATGGCGAACTTGATGTTGTGGTACATGTCCATGTGTTTATATGAGGAAGTATTATGTGAAAATGAATATGGTATTATGTTGTAGCTATGGTTATGAATGACTTTGAAAAGGAGTTTTGAGGATTGAACAATGTTTAACTTGAAAAAGTCTATTGATTATGGTATTATGGGTGTTGCTATTGATGTTTGGGAGTTATTTATTATATTGAAAAAGTTGTCGAAACAAAGGAAATGCTGCCCAATTTTCGTTAGCTCTTAGTCGCTTTAGTTTAGACTTAAGCATATTTTAAATGATCTAATTTAGTACGAATTCTCTTGAATGTAGAGTTGTGAGCTTGGAAGGAGAACGTTTAGTCGTTAAGAAGACGTAAAGGTATGTAAGGCTAGTCCCCTTCTTCCAAAAGGCATGACTCTTATATCACCATCTCCTATATATGTTCTCATGACCTTCTTACATTCCAAAAGTTGAAAGCCTAAGATTATTAAGAGCTTCTTATGAGATAGAGATAAGATGTGTTTTATGATAATGATGGGGATGATGATGATTCTATTTCTAGAGATTATAAAGCTTATGAATTTATGCTATCATGAGACTAATGATCTTATTTTATGGTTTCCTTGATATTGTTCATGGTTGATGATCTCACCTCATAATACTAGTTACTTCACGGTGAGACATAGCGATGATGTTTGTTCCATAATATAATCGGGGGTTACCGACCTTGCGTCACTCCGATAGAGTTATAGCTTTTACTTGAGCTCTCATGCATGCTTTATGTTATGTATATGTGAGTTCACACATGCCTAGTTAGCTGGCCAGACACCACTACGATGGGCGTAGTGGGCAGCTATGATGATAATTACACCGTGCCTAGTTGGCCGGGCAGACACCACTAGTGGGCGGCAGGAGGCCCGGACGCGGGCTAATGATGATCACACCGTACCTATATGGTCGGGCAGTTTATGTATGTATATATATAATATGATGTTGTTTTAATATAAAAGTTAGCATGCATGACTTCGCCTTAAGAGGCAACCAATTACAGGTTATCCCTTCATCTTATGCTCTCTTATTTCTTTATTATGTTGTTATACATACCTTACATACTCGGTACATTGCTCGTATTGACGTCCTTTCTTTTATGGATGCTGCGTTCATGCCCGCAGGTAGACAGAGAGACGGTACAGACACCTAAGAGCTTTTTCAGCAGATATACAGGAGCACTCCACTACTCCGGAGTTGCCTCTCATTGGTATATTCTTTTGTGTACATATTTAGGGCATGGCGGGGTCCTGTCCCGTCCTTATGATTTCAGTATCCCAATTAGAGGCTCGTAGATGCATATGTGTTGGTAGTAGATGTTATGTGATCTCTTCAGTGTATATTTTGTACATCATTTGGTAGCCTTGTTGGCTTATGTATATGTGTGTGTGTGTATATATATATGTGTGTGTGTATGTGTTTTGAGAAGTAAACAAAGATCGTTTCGTAATAAGCTTTGTGTTGAGAATGGTGTATGTGCAGGTTGACTTTGATGATAAGTTGACAGGTGGTGCTCGGTAGTCTAGCTCCGGGTGCCCGTCATGGCTCTCTAGTTGGGTTGTGACACAAGTGTCACCTTACTTAGATATTTTTGTCCTATAATAAGTATTACCTTAGGAAATCAAAACATAAATTGACTAGTTTTTTCAACTCTATACTTAGACAAAAACTGACAAGTTAAAGTAACATCTAAGGGTCTATTTGGAAAGCCATCCAGGTAATTGGAATTGGGTGTAATTACACAGTTTGGCCTGTTGTTTGACCAAGTAATTACTTGATTTGGTGAGAATTTGGTGTAATTGAGAGGGTGAAATTACATTCTCCAATTCTCAGGGGAGGGTTTTGAATTGGGTGTAACTACACCTTGTAATTACAAGGTTACTTTTTTTTTTAATTCCTTTCTTTTTATTTTTTTTATTTATATTTTTTTAAATTCTATTTTATTTTTCCTTTTTAATTATTTTTATTTTTAAATATATTTTTCTGTTTATATTATTTATATTTTATTTCATTTTTTCTCATTCTCAACATTTACTTCTTGTGATTCCATGTTCTTGCTCGTAATTTTTTTTATTCTATTCATTTAAGCTTTGTTATTATTCTAATATTTGGAACTGCATCTCTTAGTATTAGAAAAAAGGAGTCATTATCAAACTTGACATATAATGAATGATGTTATTAAAGTAGAATTTCATTTGAAGAAGATTATAGACTTATATTTTCTCTTTCTTTTAAATTATATTTACTTAAGTTTCATTGGAACTTACTTATGTAATGTTAGAATTTGACATAAGAGTATTATGTTAAACTTTTTATTTTTGGATTTTGAATTTAGGTTATATTTTCGATTTTAATTTATTTGCTTTAGTACAATTGACTTGTTATTTCACATTCCATGGTGTTTATTTTTCACTTACAGTTGATAATTATTTTTTTTGTCAAATATTTGAATAATATTATGGAATTATATTTATAAACACTTAATTTTTTTGTCAAATATTTAATCCATGATGTTCTCACAAAAAAGTCTGCTTTAATTTTATAAATAATTAAAATGAAAATATTATTAATTTAAAAAATAAATATCAACTTTTTTTTAAAAATATTAGTTACAATATATGATTATTAATTAATATATTTTCAAGAAATAATTTGTTGTTAAATACATAATTTAATATCATTTATAAAGGCACATATTTTTCAAATATTAATTTTAAATTTTATATTTTAATCAAACTAACTTTGTGTTACACTTGTGCAACCAAACAGTACGCTTGTAATTACACTATAATTACGTGATGACAAACAAACAGGTCGTTGTAATTACAATAATTTGTAATTACTAGGCTGTGTAATTACTACCCTAGTAATTACACCAATTCCAATTACCAGGTGGATTTTTAAATAGACCCTAAATGATGATTGAAAAAGCCACATAGTAACTTGGTATAGTTGGATTCCAATGTCAAAAGAATTACAACTTGTGCATGCTCTAATCAAGAGGAAAAAATAAGTTATTTTTATTATATAGGGGGTAATTTAGTAAACTTCACATTGCATTATTGATTTCTTAATATGAGTGTTTTTGGCTAAGGTGACACTTATTATGAAACGGAGGAAGTAGTATTTGCATTTCAAATACATGGTATCAGGACCAGGTTCATCTCGGTCCCTTTTTGAACAAGAGTTTAGTAATATTTATAAACTCAAAAGTATATAAAAGGTACAATATATGAAAATATTTGTAGTTTAGTTTTTTTTTTAAAATAAATATTTAAAATTACGGTTTATTTCTTTTCATCTTTTGTGTTGTGGACGACAGGATTCTTGAAATAGCAGAATTTATTGAGTGTTAGGTTGGTGCCTTGGCACAACATTTTGACCTCATGAAACTTCCTTTTTTATTGACCTTGGAAAACAAAGTTACGATCTAATTAGCCAATTATCCAGTGGTTATCAAGAAACTCATGTATATGTCTACTTTTGACTGCCAATTTTCTTCAACTACTTTTTTCTTTCATTACTATTTGGGTCAATATTTGTTTTCTCTTGGAACTTTCCTCTTTAACGAACTTCTCTGTGGATGCATGCATCTAAATCCCTCTTGTAGGTGGGTCCTATTAAAAGTACCTTACTCGAAACAAAACGTGTTAAACTTTCCTCTTACTTTTTCTCTAATTTTTTTTTTTAAATTACTATATTGTTCCTTACACATCTGGCTTGCAACTCTATAAAGAGGTCAGCTTCAAAAGGGAAGTATTCGTATGCACTTAAGGTATTCTTGGCCTTGAGAACTCTAGACAAGTGAATTTCGATTCCAAATTGATTACATTATTTAGAGAAAATAAAATTTAAAAGAAACTATGGCAATACAATTAGGATCTTTACTAGTAGCAGCAGATTTGGTTTTTTTCTACACATTTGCAATATTTTTTGCCAATTGCGTCGCTTCTACTTCGATAAATCGCAATAGCTTTCCTGAAGGTTTTATGATCGGTGCATCATCTTCTGCTTATCAAGTAGGTTTTCAAGATGACAAGGTATATCAAAGTTTTGTATTTAATTTTTCGGGTCATTCAATGTGAATTGTCTTTAAATTTCCTATTCCTCTCTATTTCAGTATGAAGGTGCGGCATATGAAAGTGGTAAAGGACCTAGTATATGGGATACTTTCACTCACAAATTTCCAGGAAAAATATCTGAGGGAACTAATGGGGATGTAGGAGACAACTTTTATAATACGTATAAGGTAATTGTTCATGTTTTCAATTCTTCACTTTTTAGTACAACGATAGTTGATTGCGTTCTTTTTTATTTGAATCTGACTTTTAGAAATTGAAATATGGAACAGGATGATGTGAAACTGATGAAGTTTGTGGGAATGGATGCTTTCAGATTTTCAATATCCTGGTCAAGAATATTACCTCGTATGAATTTTAATCATATCAAAAAGCCAATTATTTAGATCGTCGATTCAAGCGCACTCGTATATGTAAATTTTTTCTTACAACCATGCTATGAGTATTTGCTCAAAAGTTGTCCTTTGATTTTCAGGTGGCAAGTTAAGTGGAGGAGTCAATAAGGAAGGCATTGCATTTTACAACAATCTCATCAATGAGCTTTTATCTAATGGTTTGTATTTTGTATAATTAATCTTATTTTAATTAGTTATTCCTTTAAAAAAAATTATATATTTCTTCCTTACTATTTCTATCGTTTCCTACTTCTCTTCGATCTCTCGACTCCATCTTTCTGTCTGTCTGTCTATTTAATTGTGTGTATAAATAAACAGGTATACAACCATTTGTGACAATATACCATTGGGATCTTTCACAAGCACTAGAAGATGAGTATGGCGGCTTTCTTAGCCCTCTTGTTGTGTAAGTTCTTTTCTCGTCTCACCTGAGCCTTTGTTCCTAAAATCTTAAATTATTGCAGATGGTAAACTTTTATTTACTTAATTGAGATAATGGTAAAAATCCACTTAAATCATCACTTTTTCGTGAGTTTCACACCTAAACTATCCGTTGTTCTCTTTTTCTGCCTGAACTATCACCATTTATGTATTAAAATACACCTAATTACTGAATAGATGGTGATAATTCAGGTAGGAAAATGGTACAACTGATAAGGTTTGTTTTAATAAATAGTTTTTTACCATTAGCTCTACTTAATTACATATTCAACAAAACTAAAATAGAAATTATTATTCAAATTGCAGGAATGATTTTGTGGACTTCGCGGAGCTTTGCTTCAAAGAGTTTGGAGATAGAGTGAAGCATTGGATCACCATGAATGAGCCTTATATTTTCACAAATGGTGGCTATGACTCAGGCAATTCTGCTCCAGGCCGATGCTCTCCATGGCAATCCAACAATTGTGCTAATGGAAACTCAGCAACTGAGCCTTATGTTGTTGCCCACAATTTGATTCTGTGTCACGCTGCAACAGTAAGTCTATACAAGAAGAAGTACCAAAAGTCTCAAAAGGGAGACATAGGAATTACACTTGTGGCTCAATGGTTGGTACCGTACACCAATAGTGAACTTGATGCCAAAGCAGCCCAACGAGCCATTGACTTCATGTATGGATGGTAAGTATGCATTAATTACTTATGACAGATTTAACTTATATACACAGACTATCAGTTTATCTTAACCTGATAGATTGTCAGTTTATCTTAACCTATTATAATATGTATATCTTTTTTTCTAAGCTATTGTAGAAGTGTGTGATCATATCATCTAAAATCTTAAACTGTCAGGGAAAGCACACTTTATTTACTTAATTATATTCTCAATTCGCCCCCTCACGTGCGGATCTAACTATTCTTTTCATGGGCTAAGCACGTGGAAATGTTTTTTTTGATAATGGGTGGCGGTCGTATCGATCCGAGGACCTCTGTATGCTTTGATACCATGTTAAAATTAGATTTTGAGTCTTTATTTACTTAATTATATTCTCAACACTAGTAACTCAATATTTTTTTACGGAGAGTTACCTACAATTATTTTTTAAGTGACACAACTCAATTATATGACTATTTGGTGAACCTCAATTATATCATCATGATAGGCTTGTATATACTAACTACAATAAGTAGGAGTTCATAATTAATCAGTTTTCACTAATGCTATTATCTATTTTTCGATAGGTTTATTGATCCATTGGTTTATGGAGATTATCCTTCAATTATGCGAACAATTGTGGGAGACAGGCTACCAAATTTTACCCCAGAGCAAGCTAAGATGGTGAAAGGGTCCTTTGACTTCATAGGACTAAATTATTATACCTCAAATTATGCGGCTCATCTTCCTTCCTCAAATAATGTTAATATTAGCAGTGCCACAGATCCTCATGTCCACGTCACAGGTAATCTACTTGAGAAATTAAATTAATGGTACAAAGTAAATAAGGAAAATATTACTATTTCGGAATTGATTTGATTATTATCTACTCATTTTGATTTGCATGTTCTCTTGTTTTATAGGTGAAAGAGATGGAAAACCCATTGGTGATCCTGTAAGTTCAGCATATAATTAACTACTGTATGTTGAATTTTCTTTAAAACTTATAAAAAAGATTCATAGAATTAACGAGACGTTTTTTTTTTTTTTTTTTGGTGGTGCAGACTGGAGTGAACATCTTCTTTGACTATCCAAAAGGACTTCGAGATCTTCTAGTCTATACGAAGGAAAAGTACAATAACCCAACTATTTATATTACAGAGAATGGTATGTCAAATTCATCATCTCTTCATCAAGCTATATGCAACCTCTGTTCCTTATTTATGGTTTTTTTCTTTTTAAATCTGTTTAAAATAAAAATGATACATCTCTATGGACTATAGTGACAATTTTTCAACTTTATACATCTCATTTTCTACCTAATAACGTTCTCTTATAGTTTTAAAAATGTTATGACATGTTAAAAATGCAAGCTCCAAGGATATTTTTGGTATGTACCAAGAGTTTTTTTTTTTTTCCTTAAACTTCTCGCCTAGTCAAACATTACCCTAAGATGAAATAGATAGAATAGATATACGACACACATGGAAATAAATTCGATCGATAGCAAATTGGATGACATGACCTTCATCTCCTAATATTAATTTATTGACTCTCTTATAATTATGATTTCGGGTAATTTTCAGGAATGGGTGATCGTAGCATCACAATGAAGGATGCAATAAGGGATCGTCAAAGAGTGAAATTTTATCGTGGTCACCTTTTGGCAGTTCAAGAATCCATAGAGTAAGTTCAAAAAATTATTAAATTAAATCATTTCAACAACATAAAAAATAACTTTTCGATGTTGACAGAAAATGTTATTACTTGGCAGGCTGGGTGTGAAGGTTAAGGGTTTCTTTGCATGGTCATTTCTTGATACATTTGAATGGACAGATGGTTATAAGTTAAGATTTGGAATGTACTATGTGGATTACACTGATAAATTGAAGAGATACCCCAAATATTCAGCTCTTTGGTTTCGAAAACACTTTCACAAGGAAGCTTCTAAACTTCACTATTCTAGGTATATGCGCTCTTGGATTCCAAGGATCTTGAGTTCATATATGTGATCTCTATTTTTTAGTTACTTTTCATCCCTTTCCTATATATTTTTTCATTGTGTTTGAGACAACATGTCTTTGTACATTATTTGCGAAAATGTAAGGAGATAATATATGAATCTTTTATTGTCTATGGAATCGAGATAGTGCTCCATGGGTTCCATTTTGTACGTCACTTTTCGTTATTAGTTGCTCAAAAAAAATGAATTCATTAAGTTGGTTAATTGGGCCTTCATACCCAATATCTTGTCATCCCTCCTCCTCTCCCTGGCCTCCGTGGCATTAAGTGAGCTTGTTAGTTGAGCAACCTGCTGCTTCATGCCTAGGTACGCACTGGGATACACAGCCCCCGCATCACTAGAACTACCTAAGCCTTGTAGGGCCTACGTGAAGCGATGAAAGGCTCTATTCACCATGCCATAAGTCGTACCATACCTTGTTGGGCCACCAACACTCTCCATCCACTTCTCCTCTATTAGCTCTGGGGTCACTAGTGTGCCGGCTGGCTGTATAGCACGAAACACATATATGTTTTGTTGAAATCAGAGCAGGACAGTTAGAATCAGAGCAACTTTCTTCGATTTGAAGCCCCGACATGCCAAATTGTGGGGTAGATTACGTCGAGGGATGTGACATAGTCGGGTTGGGAGTAGTTGTCGGAGTACAACTTATAGTCGCTGCCTGTGATACATGAGGAAACTGAGGGAAGCCATGTGGGATCCTTCCAATATGGTAACTTCTAAAATATGCTCTAGTTTGTCCAGTTATGGTAAACCCCATACCCATCGAATATGTACGGTTCTTCTTCAGTAACCTTTGGGAGGTTCTGAACTCTCTCCCAAATATCCTCGTAAGACGGTATTAAAGGTGGACAGTCTTGTTCAATTTTATTCTTGTATTTTTCATTCTCCTAAATGGATGATCCATCGGCAAGAATTGACGGTGATAATCAAACCATGAATTTTTTTGCCGTTTTTTAAAGTGACGGACTCAGTATTTTTCATGCAGTGATAACATGCTAACTTTCCAGTTGTCATCCACCCAGACAATATCCCGTACGGAGGAAAATCATTAATAGTCCATATTAAAACGACCCTCAAATTAAAATTCTACTTAAGCGAAACATCATATGTCTTAACCCCTTCAACCCACAACTGTTTCAGCTCATCAACCAATGGTCGCAAGTACACATCAATCAAAACTTTTAGATTACGTGGGTCAGGAATAATGCAATTAAGGAGTATATATGTACTAGTCATACACAACTCAGGGGGGAAGATTAGACAAGGTTATGAACACAGGGCACCACGAATCCGGAGCAGCAAAAACAGAATGCCGAGTGAATCCGTATGAACATAAACACAACCTAACGTTACGTGGTTCAGTTGTGTAGTCTGGATTGGTTCTATCAAAATGCTTCTAGGCCTCACCATCTGATGGATGATACAGAACATCTGTTGGCCTTCTATTTTCATTGTGCCATCTCATATGAAGAGCGGAGCTATTAGATGCATACAACCCTCTTTAACCTTGGTATAAGAGATAAATAATGCATCGCCTTAACAACAACTCTCTTCCCACTGGGAGTTTGCTTAAACCAATCACTACCACAAAACTTACAAGATTCTAGACAGATGTCATCCTTATAGTATAACATGCATCCATTTTCACAATAATCAATTCTCACCGACGGGAGTCCCAACTTAGACACCAATCTCTTTACCTTATAGTAATTATTGGGTATCTCTAGAGTCGGATCAACTAATTCATGCATGAGGTCAATCACAGAATTCATTGCTTCTTGGGGAACATTCCAATCTGCTTTGATACTCAATAATCTAACAGCGATAGACAATTGAGAGTGGGGAATCCCATCATGTAAAGGCCGACTAGCTTGATTTAACTTTTCAAAAAAAAAAAGGGGTTGGCCTCTTCATTGGGAGGTTCTTCAACATGGACAACGGATTCAAAATCCGAATGCATGCCATAAGCATCCTGAACCATGTCGTGCATTCTAGAATTTTGGACATTAGGTTCTACCCCCCTACTACTTTCACCAACAACAAAGTTCTGAAATCTATCAAATATGCGTTTCTCCATGACTAGTTCACATTGTATAATCACTTTTAAAACCATTTTCAAATAGATGAAGCTTAAAAATCTCTGATTTCTCATAATTCATACATTCACATTTAGCACAAGGACACCTAACCACACCATGAACTGTAAAATCCTCAAGTGTCATTGCATAGTCAACAATACCATAGACACCGGCTACATATTCATCCCTCAACCCAAATCGACCAATATTAGTTCTATCATACATCCAACTACGAGATTCCACCTACACGAATAACACAAAATTTGAAATTGTTAAACTTATTTATTTATTTAAAAATATGGGTTGGTGTACATTACCTTTAAACAACAACAACAACAACAACACCAATCTTTTCAATACAACAACAACAATCTTTAAACCAAACTTATTCAATTTCAATGCAACAACAACAACTATCTTTAAACCAAATTAGTTGCAATTTCAATACAACAACAACAATCTTTAAACCAAACTTATTCAATTTCAACAACAACAACAATCTTTCTACCAAATTAATTGCAATTTCAATTCAATACAATAACAACAACATTCAATTTCAGTATTTCATTCAATTTCAATTCAAAACCCTAAGAAAAAGTTAACATCCTATAAGCCCTAAAACAAATATTGAACACCAAATAAAGTTAACCAAACAAATAAATATACAAGGTAATGCCACTAATAATATGAGAATGAAATTAAAGACATGCTTGAGAAGTATTTCAATTTTACACTAGCTAAGATGAGATAGAAAAAAAAAAGGAAAAAACATTACCTGAAAATTTTTGAACTACCGAAAAACGGCGGTCGCCGACTGGGGCGGTTCGCCGGTGGAGAGAAGAGTGATAAAGAGAGAGGAAAGAGAAAGAAAGGCATGAGAAGAGAGGAATTTTTCAACCTCACCAGGTCGAAAAATTAATTTTTATTTTTTTAAAATTTATATAATTAAAATTTACCTAAAATAATTTATTTTTATCATTTAATTGTACTAAAATAATTTCAACCTCACTAGGTCAAAATGCTATTTTTTAGTTACTATTTCAACCTTGTGAGATCGATTTTTTCTTTTTTAAGAAATAATAATTCTTCAAATTTCGATCTCAGTTGAGGTCGAAATTAACCCTTTTTTTTAGTAGTGACTTGTTTGCCTTAGAGGCCCCAAGATCAACATGTTTAAAGCCGTTGAGGAAACCTCTTGCAAGGTTCAAAGATATACTTCAATTATTTTGATATTGACGTCGAGAAAAAAATCTTGAAAAACAACAAATTTAATAAATGATGTTGGAAAAGGGGATATTTTTAGAGTACAACCAGGACTCAACTGTCATGTGATGTTGTTCTTTAGAAAATTAGAATTTATTAAAAATGTAATAATACTTGAAAAAATTATTGTAAATATCTTCGAAATTATATGATGGTGACCAAATGATATACATGCTATAAGACTTAAATTATAAATTAAAACATTATAATAATGTAAAAGATTTTAGAATATTAGTGAATAAAGCTATATCCAACTTAAATACGTTGACGGAGACTATCTAGCCGGTCCTCTAGGTTCCACAATGCAACTAGTCCAATATGGGACCTGCCAACCAAAACTCATTTTCTAGTCAAAGAAAATAAAATGAAAAAAAGGAAAAGGAAGTTCTTATCATACTAAGGTATTCTAGTTGTCATTGAAAAGATAGAAGAAAAATGACAAAAAAAAAAAAAAAAAAAAATAGTCCTAGGAAACGTGATTAATTAGAAAGTTTAGTTTAATGTAGCCTGCGTCGAACACTGGAAGCAAAGTCCTAGCAACTGCCCTATCAACTCTCAACCAATCACCATTGACGTTTGCTTAGAAAGTTCGTTGAGCGGTAAGATGGCCAAAATTTTAAAATTTTGAATATCAAATAATTAATCTAAAAATTAAAGAAAAAAACGTAAAATCCTTGCTATGAATACTTTATCGAAAAAGGGTCAAAAATACCTTAAAGTATGTGAAATTTATAACATTTGCACTCAATCATGCTCATGTTGTTACTTAGTTGGGCAAAACATACTCTTATTTCACACCAAACTTAATAAAAGACTAATAAGGGCATATTTTGACCTCCTCACAAACATTAAGGGAAAATTTGTTCCAATTTAGTTCCTAAATGTCAATATGCAACAACTTGTGAAGTTGCATTTATAAAGCAATTTGGTTAAATAGTAATGATTTTTCTTACCAATTTAAGGCATCACATACACTCATTATGAGCCAATTTCAAGCAACTTAACGTGCCATTTTTTACAATTTAAGTTGAGAATCTACATCTTGAAACAATGGAGATCTTCATTTTCTAAAGCACACTATCAACTGGTAATTTATACTTTCATAATCTCCATAAGGAAAAAGAGATTTTGAATGGCATTTCCTTCATCCACAGTCTTGGAAAATATATGGAGATCTGATCATTTTGCCTTAACAAGTTCCATGCACTTCCCAATGTAAAATTTCTTGAACTTGTTAAAGTCCACCAATTTTGTCCTTTTATGCAGATTGTCCCATAATGATCACCTTAGACCTTACATGCTCCACCATATTATTTGGTAGGGTTTCTTGCATTTTAGGAAAATCCCATCCATCTGTTGTCATGAATTGTGAAACCTCCTTAATGTTTTAATCCAACTGAAAACCTGCAGGAATCTTTTACTAATAGGACCAAGTCTAGTCCAGTTATCATCCCAAACATCACATGCACCATTATTAGGTTCCCAACATATTAAATGATCCACTTGATCTGTAGCCTCTAGCATCTTTTTTCAAATCTGTGAACCACCTTTACACTACACTTTAGTAGGCTTGAGCTTTTTACAATATTTGTTCCACATGAAGGATTACCACAAATTGTTAGCTGTTATAAATTTCCACCATAACTTGGCAAAGAGAGCTTTATAAACATCATACGATGACCTGAAATCCAGACCTCCCTCAGCTTTGTGTAAACATATATGCTCCCATGACACCCAATGCCAACTTTTTCCTTCCTCTTTGTTGCTTCAAAAGAATCTTGCAAAGATCTTGTGTAGTTCGTTGATAGTGTACTTAGTAGAAACTACTGCTGAAAGGATGTACAGTGGAATACTTTGAAGAACACTACTTATTAGTGATGACACCAATTTTGTCCCGCCTCTCCTCCGAAATACCTATTTACGCTTCTAATATTTTTGGAAAATAAAAAAAATATATATTATATTTTACTATAATTATTAGCCTCTTATCAATACCGGCGTTTCACTATTCTATTACCGCACTGATTATTATTATTATTATTATTATTATTATTATTATTATTATTATTATTATTATTATTATTATCATTTTCGGCATTTTACCATCTTACGCACACGCATCGCATTTATCTTTGCATAATTAAATAATAGCGTTTATTTACTGTGGATTTTCGAAATATTATTACACGGCTATTACAACGCCATTTTTTATCTGAGCACTAATAATTGCATATTTTATATTAAGTAATATTTTAACACAAGTTATTTAAATAGGTCTTTTATTTAAATGTAGTAGCCCAAATCAACTCATACTATTTTCGGACCAATTCATAAGTCAACCCACATTTTTAATTCAATCAGCCCATTCTTTTAATTCACTAGCCCAAATCAATTAACCCACATTTTAATACCCATCCCAAAAATGAAGGAAACCCTATTCCTCAAGGTCGATGTGAAGAAAATTCAATCCTATTCCTTTACTGTGGATGTTCGTTTGAATCCGAGCATACACAAGTTTGAAATTTTGAAGCGTTCGAGTGGATATCAAAGTCCCGCACCCACTTCGCTGCACCCGAAGAAGGTCCGTAATTCCTTTTTTTTTCTGTTTATTTCTTTTAGCAATTTTCTTTAATTCTCTGTTTGTATGAGTAATTTTCTGTGTTGGCATGTATTTATGTTTTTTTGGTTTAATATCGGTTAGCGAGTATTTGTTATCATGTGTTTAGTTTGGTATTTGTTAGATTAGTCTAATCATAGTAAATAAATATTATCATATGATTATGTTTGCTTAGCCTTATGTAATTGCAAGTATGTGTTTTAGGTATGCTTTAGATTTATCTGATTATAATGAATATGTGTTAGCATATGTTTGCTCAGCGTAATATTGGTAGGAGTACCATGATGGCTTTTTGATGTGTTAACATAGTTGATTACGCATTTTGTGACCTAAAACAGTAGTAAAAATATGTGCTAATTGTAATGACCCTCTGATTTATGTGATCTTTTTTTTGGTTATGGTCTTCTAATCAACCAGCAGCTTTATCATATGGTCGATTATGTGAGATGATCTATTCTAAACGATTACCATCTATGTATTGTATTTAAATCCCTATAGGACATCCTGCTTAGATTAACCAAGTGGCAATATGAGAGTAGTCTAAATAAAAGGGGACTATCTTGGACTTGTTCATAGTTAAGTGAAACCTGTAAAGACTGTGGCTAACAGTATCTATTAGCACATTTTGCATTGTCTGTGATTGTTTAAAAAGATGACAAATACCCTACACATATTGCATGACTGTTTCCTTTATTCAAAAAATGATGATGAACTTGACTTAGCTTCGACTGTTGGGGTCCATGGACTGTTTTTGTGGTAAGAGTTTGTTGGAGTTTGTTCGTATGATATGTTTTGTTGCAATTTTGCCTGGTTGGTTAAATGGAGATTCAGGTAAGAGTTTGTTGGAGTTAATGTCTCATGATAAGTTAACTAGCATGACATGGTAGATGTTAAAATGAATCAGTGCTATGCATCCTAACTGTGAAAGGGGTCAGGGAGGTTGTCATTTGATTTGTGAAGAGATAAGGAATGATGTTCTAGAGTTAAGGTCTTAAGAAAGGCTTTGAGTACCCACTCAACCTAGTAATAATTGCCCTGGACAACTGGGGTTCCTCCATACTAAATCACAAGATCATGAGACCCTCCATAATCCCAACAGTTAAAGAACAAAAGGAGATTTGAAATACATTTACAGTTATCCCTGTTGTGACCCTAAATGAGAATAGTGACTAAACAGTAACTGGTGATCTTAACTCCAACTCAACTTGTGTCTTTCCAATCCATTACACGTTTTGTAGTCTAGATAGGTTTTAAAAAATGATTTAACCTTAAACCATGACTAATCCGGCTCTAGTCACTAATATTCATCTGATGTTATTTATAAGTTCTCTGGGAGTTAACCTTGGAAGTTTGAAGTGATAACACTAAGTTATGTGAAGTCAGACAACTGTCGGGATTAAGCCTCGATTCGGAGTTTCCAGGTTGTTACCCTGCATTGTGTAAAACTGCTTGTTTCAATTCTGATCATGCTAGTATTGTCATCTTGGGATCAGTATGCATTCATTTTTGCTTCATCTACAGATAGTCTTGCTGGTGCTGCCTCTGCAAACTTGCCTACGTTTTCCTATATTGCCTGTTCTGAGTCTTTGCGTGCTAAGCATTTGCTTTGTTTTAAGTCAGGCAATCGTAGCCTAGTTTGGATGTCCTACTATATATGATTAAGCTGGTTGAAACATTAAACTTACTGGTCCTATACTTGCAGCACACACTATTTTTTAGGTCAAGTCTATGATGTAGCTTTAATGCGATTCAATCTGTATTTACTCCCAATACCTGTTTCATGAGTCTGAATATGTTTGGATCTTAAATGTCAAACCTCTATTATGTTAAAGTAGAAGAGTAACATCCGTCCCCTTTAGATTTTTTTCCTTATGTTAGAATTAGATTTTCATGTTTAAGATATCATTCATCTATTCTGGGTTTTGTCCAAATGGTTGAGTTAAAATCGAATTAAAATATGTATGATGTCATGCCTATATGCTATAAGAACCAGAATACTTTACCATCTAACTCAATATGAAACATGAATTTATTTGGCATTTCTTTCATTTTTCATGCTTGTCCTCTCCCTATTCTCCGTCTGATTTTTTCAAATAGGTTTAAGGTGCATGGTTTAGCTTCTTAAAGGTTGTCATGGGCTGTGTGGATCATGTTTGATAGCTAGAAATGTTTTGAATCACTCCTTACTCCTTTTAAATATAATCTCTCTTAAAACAGTAGCTAACCTCTAGTGATGTGTTCAGGTAATCTAGAGCTTAGTTATATGTTTAAGCATTTTGTTTGGTTTGTGTTATTGGATTAGTTACCCATTTGAGATTATTTAATCGTATTAATAGATGTCTAATCCTTTTCTTTTATTTTCTTGTGCATGACTGTCGTATACGAGTCCGAGGGACTCATCCTTGTTCGTATCCGGTGTTGGGCTGGAAGCCCAACGTGAACTCTCCTCCCGAGTCAGCCCACTTGCAGCGAAAAAATTAAAAAAGGAATTCTGGGCCAAGGCCCATAACAGCAGCGACAACAACAACGTCCCAAATGGGCCAAACCCATTTGAACTCCTTTACATTTCCATCATTTTATTATCTTTGTGTATTTGATTGTCTGACTAACACTTCCTCTTAGTTTAGCTTATTTAGCTAGAATAAACTTTAGTGAATTTAGTGGGTTTAGCTTTAGTATAATGGGTAGTAAATTTAAGAAGGATATTGATATTAATTTCATAAGTATCACTCCTTTCTTCCCATGCTAAAATCATTTACAATGTCTAACATTTATTTTTATTTGAAAATCGATTTACAAAATAGAATGATTATATATATTTTAAATGAAGAGAATCATATTTTATTCTTATTATCTAAACATTTCAAAGCGCCATTAATATGCAAATATAAATTCAAGTATTATTTTTATAAATAACTCTTCAAGTTTGAATCAATCATATATATTTTAACCAAGCATAATTAAATAAAGTTTAAAAAAAGGAAAACTCATCATCTTTTGCATTCTATTTATGAAATAAGTCTATGATTTTCTACGCCATTACACTCATATGATGTAATTTTATTCTAAGTTTAAATTGGTTAGTTCTTTTCTTAAAAGCTTCTATTTATGTACGAATCATTACATTTTGCAAGTCTCATTTTTTCAAATAAAATTATTATTTTAAGCTTAACAACATTTATAAGTTTTATTTTTTTTAAGTGGACTACTATGTATTTCTTCAAGTTGATTTAAATAGCATCATTATGTTTTCCTTTAAAACCTCAACAACATTTACAACCTATTTTCCTAAGATTTAGGCATTATATTTAATCTGAATTAATTAACCTAAGTTTGGTCGGATAACCGTAAGTTAACGGATTCTAAAGGATGCCTAACCCCTTCCCTTTAGGATAATATAGAGCCCTTACCTAGAATCACACTGGTTAAGCAGACTATTAATGGAGGTTTAGTTTTAACTTTACCTTAGTTAACATTTAGGTGTCCTAATTCACCGTTAAATTAATTAGGTGGCGACTCCTTAAATAAAACAAATAGAAATCACCAATATGTTGTACTCCTAATTTTACCCGGTTAAAAAGGGGTATGACAATTAGAACTGCTTTCCCTTCATAAAACAACAATCTACCTTTCCAGCTCTGAAGGTTGTTCTATACTTTCTTAATGAGCTCATTGTAATATACTTTCTTCATTTAGTAGGCTTGAGCTTTTTACAATATTTGTTCCACATGAAGGATGACCACAAAGTGTTAGTTGTTCTAAATCTCCACCATAACTTCGCAAAGAGAGCTTTAGCAACATCATATGATGACCCTGTTGACATCTAATTTTCACCTCTTAAGACGCGTATTTTAATTTTCAAAATTTTCGAGTCAAAGATGGAGCAAGGATGCACCCTAAAAAATTAAAATTTCAAAATCCCGATAAAATTGCAGAAAATTGACATTTTATTATTATTGACAATGGCAAGAAAATTACGAGTTATTTGCTTTCATAAATATAATTCAGGAGGAAATACACATCCCACTCCGCTTAACTTGAAAAATTATTAGTTAAGACGACGTATGAGTTACGGCTCATTTTAACCGTATTTTTTCACATTTTTTAATATTTCCCGGAACTATATCAATATTAGGCTTATTTTGAAGCTAATATTTTGAATTTACGGGTTTTAAATTTTAATTAGCCTAAAAGAACTATTTTTATTTAATTATATGTGTATTTATAATAGTTAGTCTTTATTTAATTTAAATTGGGGGAAGAGGGGGTGGGGGGGGGGGGGGTTTTTAAAAAGAGGGGGGGGGGAAGTTTAATAAAATAACCCCCCCCCCCCCCCCACCACCACCACGATTTATTTGCTCTCTCTTTCTCTCTCTCTCTCTCTCTCTCTTCGTGGAAGCAATTTTAGGGTTAGGGTTCTGCCACCTTTGGTGGTGCTTCATGGCGATTTTTCGGTCATTTTAACCCAAATTGAGAGGACTTTCATGTCCTTTCACATGTTCCCATAATTAGCAGGTTTAATTTTTTTTTTATTTTAGCTATTTATATTGTTTTGAGCCATGTTCGTATGGATGTTGCTTGGGTTTTCCACGCGCGTTGGTTGCCATGGGCAGGACCTCGAGTCCTAAGTCATCTTGTGCACCACACGCGCTTATGTGGGAAATCTAGGGTAATTTCCACGAAATTGCATAGGATTAGGTACGGGTTTTGGGGATTTTATCACCTTGGTACATTGCAGGTACAATTGCACCGGTGAAATTGTACCCTAAGTCGATCTTTGGGTTGCCTCACGAAAAGGTAATATTCCATTTTAGTTCATTTTATTCCTATATCTAGCTTATTCTATGTGTGAATGATTGGTTAAAAGGGGTTATTAGTCATTGTTTTATGAGTCTGTTTGGCACATATATATATATGTTGATGTTGCTCATGTTAGTACGAAGGTTGTTTGTTCTGTGAATGATTGTTCAAAAGCTGTTTTAAGGTTACTGTCTTATGAATATAGTAGGTATATATATATATGTTGATGTTGTTCATGTTAGTATAAAGGTTGTTTGTTTGTTGTTTCATTGTGTTTACCATGTTATTGTGTTATCATATCAGCATAATGAAGTTTTCTTTTTGAAGTTTTTGATCATTAGTTACTAGGTATTAAGAATAAAGATTTAAAGGCAAGTGTTGGTTTTGGATCTTGGTTCATTATCTCACTAAAAATCTAAGGTTGTTATGTTGCGGTATTATTGTAACGAAGTGTAAAAGATGTTTAGGAGCATTAACTAATGAGACTAAGGTTCAAATAGGTTGAAATGAGGTAGAGATGTTAATCTCAAACCATAGTTGTTATTTTACTGCTCATTTCAAAGTCTGAAGTATTTTCCTATTTTTCCTGTGTTTTTGTTAGTTTCCTGTAGATGTTGTGTTCACCTTAGCTTCATATTGATTGTTTTAGGACCATTTTTAGTTGTCAATCTTATGTATATATTGGTCTTGAGTGAAAAGCTGAATATGTGATGCCTATGAGGTATGTTCTTCACTAGGGCTGTCTTAAAGGACATAAATGGCCCCTGTTTCTTTGTTAACTATTAGTAGATTAGACTTAGCCTAAATGATACTCTAAAATGGTCTAGAATAAGTCATATGATAAGAATAGGTTTTAAAACGAACCTAAATCTTGATTTTCTTCTAAAAAAAAAAGAGTCCACTTATGTATACTTTCTTTCAAAAACTGCCTGTGTGTTAGCTTTAAATGACCCTCTAAAGATAGTTTGAAGACTAATTTAAAGATTTTGGAATAATAGGCTTATCTTTTGTTTTCTGCATATTTAGATTTAATAGAACCTATACTCTGTTTGCTTGTGTTATCTAAGCTTAGAATTACCCTTTGAGAACTTATGAGTGATCTGTAAACATACAACTCTAAACATACTAGATACTTCGACTCTTTGAGATAGGATTTGATATTAAAAATGACCCTTTTTCTCCAAACTTCCTTGAAATTTGTTTATGAAGGATCTCTCTTAAAAGGTTTGCTTATATGAATTCTTAGTACTGCCATGAAAATAATGAACTTAGCTGATTTTGAAAAATATTTAAAATGAATCTAGTTTTTCTGCCTTGACTATGTGACCTGTAAAACCATAGGAAGAATGTTTTGTGTGTTTTTATGACTTCCTTTTTGCTTTAACTAGTGTCTTGTTTCATCATTCCTGGATATGACAAAGTATATGAAGATAAAAAATGATTTTTCTTGAATCTAATTTAGTGTGTTTTTGAGACTGTCCAGATTAAGAATTTGCTATAAAAAAGTAATAAGAACTTGAGCACTGGTAGCTTACCTTGTTGGTCTTTGAAGAGTTTAAGTGCCTTGAACTTTAGGTGCATTGTCTGCATTTGTTAATCATGCTTTTGAAACTTTTAAGGGCAGATAATAATGAGTAAAAAACTTGGTTTCCTATTTCAAGGTTGAACAAGATGGATTGGGGAACAACTCATAGGGGGATATTGTCTTTGAATCTTTGACACTTCTGTGTACTCCATTTATTTGTAGTTCTCCATGAAAGTTTTTTTTAGCTTATATTAATATAGTGCCACAGTTTCTAGGATTCTTTTTGCATAACATGGATCACATAGAGACTTAAGGGTGAGTGGATTGGAAATAAAGTTAAATTACTCTCAAAAGTTTAACTATAGCACCTGCTTAATTACATTTATCCCTGCTACTTGATTAGGAGTTTCTTTTGTTTAGAGGATTCATGTATAGGATTCTTTGCTCTTGCTTATTTGCTTAAATCAAGACATGTCTACTGCTACATTTTTGCACCTAGGATAGTGCCATGAGTCCTTTTGTTCCAATTTTGATTCCTTAGAGCCTGTCATTTCTTTTACTTGAAACGTCATATTATATGTGATATGTTAGGACTATGATTGATCTGCACTTGAACCTACGATAGTGTCATGTTCCCTCTTTGTCCTTGCTTGTAGCTTGTTGAATCTGATTTGGATTTTTACACGTCTTACTTACTTATGCAATTATGGGAATGAGGTCAGACCACTTTTGAGACTTTATTGGAACCTCGTAAGATCTATTATGTGCTGAATTGATTTTTTTTTTTTTATGATTAGTTGATAACTTGTGGTTTGCATTGTTAGACACCTTGACCTTTTTTAAGTTGAGACTAGCCTGAAAAGACTTGGACCTACTACTTGCCATTATGGCTTTTGGATGAGTGCAGGCTAGCTTAGGAAAGGTTCTTAGCACTAATTCAGTTTTCCTGCTAATTAAAAAATGAACTCATGACTGGTTAATTCATCACTTTGTTCTTCTTGATTGCTGTTTCACCCCAAGAAAGTATAAAAACAAAGGCTATGAGTATGGTCCTTGGCCTGGTTTCTGTCTCTTTTACCTTAATCTTGTACTGCTTCACTTCCTTGCATTTCCACTATCAACACTACTTATTTTATCATCTAAAAAGTGTGCCAGGCCCTCCTTGATTATACTATGTTTTTGTTCTGAACTTTGACACTCAATGCCATGCTAAAACTGAAATCAAAACTTTTACAAGAACAAATGTAGTACATGCTTACTTGTACCTGCCTCTGTAGCTGGCTTGTGAATTTCTGTTGCCCAAATACATGATTTCCCACCTCTGCCTGCCTCTAACGATGACAGGTTCAGTATGGTATTTTGAGCCTATGATAGTGTCATGAACCCATTTTGGCCAGAGTTTAGGACTATTTGGATCTGTAATTCCTCTTATATAAGCCTCCAATCATTTGTGATTTTCTATGACTGCAGTTTGAACTATGTTAGCTTCACCCTCTTAGGAACTTGTTGATCCTGTTTTGGCTATCCATCATACCATAGTTAGATTATGTTTGATCCTACATTCATGCTAAACCTATCATGCTTTTCCTAACTGTGCCATTGCTATCTTCTGAGTCTCAAACACTTGTTGTGTCTTGCCTTAGTTATCCTTGCAATGCCTAAAGTTATGTGTTTTCTTCACCTCGTGTTTGATGAATTACTCTATGGCATTTTTGTTTCTGTGATAACTAGCCTTGCATCTGTGCTTGATTGTTTAAGCTTTGATCAGTAGCCAAAAACTTGAATTTGAAATTGTGTGGATTTTTGGGGAATTTATGGCCTGTACATGACCTAAATATGGTGTTTAGAGTCAAGGTTAACTGAATGTGTAATGTATATCAAGTGTATATGGAGGGTGTGCCCTTTAAAGGTTTTGCTCTTCATATTTTAGTAGTATACTGGTGGTCTATCATGTATACTAGAGTCTTGACACTTAGAAATTTAAGAAGAAAACCAAGTGGTAAATTGTGTATACCAGAGCTTTGACACTTAATCTTTTTTAAGAAGAGAATGAGTTTGGGCTTGGGCTTGTCACTTGGAATTTGCATATCTGGGCCACTATCATTGTTTTGGGCTTTCTTTTTGCGATGTTTGGGACAGTTTTTGAGTGGTTATCATATGGGCTTGGCCCAAATCTGATTTAGTTCATTTTTTGGGCATTGTAATAATTATTATTATTATTATTATAGCTCTTTAATTTTGTACTTAGTTTAATTTGTGAACGTATACTAATGTCATGTATGCCCTTTACCTCTCTGTCCATCCAAAACCCGTTCCCACTAACGTATCTAGATCAAGTCAACCCAACTTGGAGCGACATGGAGCATACGTTGGAATTGAGATGAAGCCGATTGCACAAAATTTTTCTTTTTGGGCTTGGTCGGCCCAAATTCTCTATCTCCTTTAATTATGCACTTTAAATTATTATTTGCGCAATTATTATGTCAATAGGAACCCTTATGAGATTGTCGCATTTTAAAGACGCCAAAAAAATGAATTTACTGCAAAATTTAAGACTAATTTTGAGGCATCTATGCAAACTTGGGACTGATTTGGATAAAAAGACTAAAACTGCCGATTTTGTGAAAATTGAGGACCAAATTGAACATTTATGAAACCTGTGGACTTATGACATATGAACTGATTTGAATCAATATTCAAAACTTGTGGGACTAATTATGATTATTTAGACTCAGACTAAAGAATAAAATTTGACTAAAACTGAGAAAAAGATAGAATAAAAAATGGACTATATATGCAGAATACTATATGAACTATAATAGCATGCTAAATTATTTTCTTAAAAACTATTTTCTATACTTAAAAATACTTTTTCAAAATTATTTTTTGGGTGGACTTATGTAGAGTCCTACTTAGGTTAAGAACCTTCAGGTATTAGCCTAAGTGTTATAGTTCGACACCCTATACGCCCCAATTTTGGGCAAAATTTTACCATTTTTGTTTCTTGAAACATGGTATATTTCATGAATGACTAAAATCTTTTGTTGCGAAAATATAAGCCGAAACAATTTTTTTTACCATAAATAAATTATATCTACAAAGGCATATTAGTAGAACCGGCAGGTCAACCGTATTTTACTGATCCTTAATACCGGGGTGCCTAACACCTTCCCCGGGGGATCACCAGAACCCTTACCCATAATTTGGTTAGATTAGGATTTTTTAAAATTTAACCGTTTTGAATGAACCATTTTCGAACTGGTTTTCCTAATTTCCTAAAAATTAGGTGTCGACTCTAAAATAAGTCTATTTAGAGCACCATCCATGTAGAAGTATATTTTTTTCTTTTTCCCGGTACGATTGACAACCGTATTTCTCCGGGACACTTTTCTTTTTAAATGAGGCAAGTGCAAATACGAATCGGAAAAAATAGAATCACTACAGATGGCGACTCCGCTGAGGACAATTTAAGGTTCTAACCATAAAGGTTCCAATAATTTGTGTGTTTGTATGATATAAATTGTTTAAGTGATATAAATTGTTTATGTGTTTAAATTTTCACAAAATATGACTATCATTCATGCATGCATACTCCGCCACTCCTAGCATTTATTTTATATTTTTTCTAAAAGGGTGACGACGCGGGATAAGCTGCGTTCATACCTTCACTAAAAAACCTATTGATATATTCTTTGGAGATCTCTAAGGTCGAGTCGGCATGCGGTCATCCCACAGCCTTAGCGAGCCCACCCCCAGCTCTTCCGCTTGGGTAACCTGTGTCATTCGCTTGAAAAACAACTTTAGAATAATTAGCTTAGAGCGAAGCCAAATCCCTACTGATATAGCGCATGCTGGCCATAGATCGGTTTGGGTATCTCAGACCTACCTGAATCGGACAAGTAAGACACCTTAATGTGTTCAGATGGTGTAAAAACCTGAAGACACTGCATCCCACTATTTGCTATTTCGAAGCATTATTGTGTTGTGTGTAGAATAAACTATTGTTCCTAGGGGCAGGGAACTAACAGTGTTCTGTCTTGCAGATGTCTCCTGATGTGCAGTTTGATATGGTTGTGGGTCTACCACCAGGTTTAGTGATATGGTGGGAAGGTTTGACTAATGATCAGAAGAAAGAGATAAAAGGTTGTATAGGGCACCTGCCTTCATTGATAGACACGACTGGGGATCCGGGTCTGCTAGAGATTATTACTATTTATTGGGACAACGACAGAATGGTGTTCAGATTTGGAGAGATAGAGATGACTCCCACTTTAGAGGAGATTAGAGATGTCTTGGAAAGCGTAGGAAGTGCTAACAGATCCAAAAAGAAATTAGCTCAAAATATCCTTATCCCTCACAAACCTACGCCAAAAGAAATCAAGGACATGTTTGCTCTCAAGAAAGCCGATTGGACACAGGGACCCACTATAGCCTTTAGAGAGTTATATGAGAGGTATTCATCCAAACGGGGGTACGAAAACCACATCTTTGAGTTTTCCTCACTCCAGTCCTGGGAAGCTAACCAAACACTAGCCTTTATAACCTGTCTACTGGGAACCATGGTATTTCCACTAAATGCCTCCCTAACTATTGACACCCGAGTTGTCTTTGTTGCCTATGCTGTTCTTAGGAGAGTTACAGCAAATGGGCTTACCAAATATTTCGACATCATCCCTATTATCTTATCAGATATATACCGAGCTCTGGGAAAGTTCCACAACTATTATTATTACTTCCAGGGTTGCAACCTCCTAGTCCAATGGTGGGTACTTAAGAATTTTGATAAGAGTGGTATATCTACCCACCGAGATCTGTCCTTGAGAGATGATGATTTGGGAGTCGCCACTATGCCTTGTGGAGTTCAAGATAAAAGAGGATGGGCCCACATCTTTTCCAGATTGAGAGAAAAACATATCAGGTGGAGGGTACCTGATTTTCATTCCAAGACTATTTGTATTAAAAGTCATAGGCGTCCATATTTACATCTTATGGGCATTAGGGGAATCAGACCCTACGCACCATTGAGAGTATTTAGACAGAATGAGATAGGTTGTTCCAAACGTGGGTAATATGGGAGAGTTTGTATGAGATTATGAAGAAAGTCATATCGAAGGTATAAAAGATGTCGAGAAAGACTGGAAGAATATGATAAAGGAAGATAAGTTGGATGAGAATCCAAACAATCCAAGTCATGATGAAAATTACTACGAGTGGCTTAGGGCTGAACTAGCTGGTGCTGCTACTCCAGGGCCGTATCTGTACAAATTTCCCGGGGATAGGGAAGCTATAAATGCAATCTAGGTTAGAAGAATGAAATGACGAATGGAAGAAAGAGAAGTGGATCATCAAGCAAAAATAGAATATGATCTAGAGATAATAAAGAGTTTGACAGACGTGGCAGATGCTTCATTGAAGAGTTTGGAATGGCTCGACACTTTTGTCAGAAAAGCCATCGATACGGGGATGTCATTCCCCGACGATCAGAGGGGTCAGTGGATCAGGACAGCACTGATGCCAGCCCATGTAGCCATTCAGACAGCCCTCCGAAGGGCAAGAAGGCACAAGATAATATAGAGCAGATTTCTGTCCGTGGAGTGGACTTTTTCTGATTATTGCATTTACTTTAAAAGCCTTGTAATCCCACTTGGGAAAATACTATTAATGAGAAGCATTGGGATTTTTATTTTGCTAACAATACATTTGTTTTACATATGGCAAAATTCTGCTTCATACGCTAGTAGCCTTGGAGCAACAAGGTATAGAAAAGCAAATTATATATTGTCTAAATGCTTATTTGATATAACTGCTTTGTGTGAAAAATATATATATTATTGAAACTATTGATTGGCCCACATTCCGGTCACTACCCAAAAGAAAAAAAGAAAAAAAAACCTCTAAAACCAAAATTAGCTCTACTTTTAAAAGGGTTGATTTGCTAATAGGAAATGGAGACTCCAGACAGCATGAGTGAAACTTCTCCTTACGTCAACTTAGTCAGTGAAGTTGAGAACATGGAAACGACAAGTGAAAAAACCCGACAATGGGACGATAGAATGGCCCTGGCTACTGCCCGAATGAAAGAAGCTGTCCAGACCACTAAGGCAGCCAATGAGAAGATGAAAAAAGTTGAAACCCTCCTAGCTTATGTTGAGGAACTAACTAAGCAACACCCTGCCAGTCGGGTAAAATCGGGGAAGGCACCTGAAGCACCACTTGGGAGTTATGTCCCACTCAATCAACAAGAATGGCTTGACCCCATACCATATAGAGACGACGAACTACTTATCCCCAATCTGAAAGCCTATGGACACCCGCGCGGATCTCAATTCGAGGAGCCTCCAGTTTCATGCACAATTGTTCTTAAAGGCACAAGATCGCTCAATTAGGGTACACCAGTAGAATTGTCCAAACAAGAACTCTTGGAGACTTTGGGAAGCTTTGGAGTGTATGCGCAAAGCCTAAATCTGTTGCCACCATGCGCTCCTTCTATGATTTACAGAATTGCCTCTACCACCGAAGTCAGTCAGGACATACAGCCAATGAGTGCAGAGCATTGGAAAGGAAGCTTATCCAATGGATTGACCAAGGGAGAATTCGCCAACTACGGGGGGCCCATTCTTTCCTGATCCATGATCAAGGAAGAAATCATGCGGAAAGGATATCAAAGGTTAGGTTCTGGAGGAGAGACTTTTCCAAATTCAAAGAGTCATGTGCCAGGATTCACTCCCTACTATGTAGCGTGAAGAAGATAAGAGCAATGCCACAAACTTATCAGGGTCGCCCAGGTCTCCAAAAGAAAGGGTTTGCGTGTATCACCACGGTCGCCCTGGCCACGACATTGAAGAATGTGTGGATTTCAAACTTGAACTGGAACGCCTCGTGAATGAAGACCATGTTTGGATTGTCACGGGAAGACAAGGATAGAAGATGAGGATGAAGAAGACAATGCAGACCTGCTTAGTATGGTTGGGTAGAAAAACATAAGTATCCCTTATAAGATAGAGTGTCCCTTTCCCTTTTTATGTAAACGGAACCATGCCGACCTGATGTCCCATTGGGGATACGTGGGAAGCCTACACAAGGCCTGGTCAGGGTAAAAAAAATTAAGTTTCGGTTAGCATACGAAAAAATTATTTTTGTTTATGCCTGAACTACAGATGGACCTGATTTCCCTTTGGTGGGATACATAGGCAGTCTATTTGTCGTGCCCCAACCTTGGTAAGGCGTGATTGGCACCCAGCGCCTTACGAAAACCGAGCAAACCAAGCTACAACTTGCACTCACTATGTCTCGAATGGCAACCCAAGACCAAAGAGGCTAAAATATGAACATAATATCATACATACATATAAGTACAATAGGCCCACAATGCCAACATATCCACTGACAAAACATAACTAAGTTGTATACAGGAATCTGTCTGCAAAGCCTTTATGAACATGACTGAAGTACATAAGTCGGGACAGGGCCCCCGACATTCCCTTAACACAAAATACATACACAACCCAGACTCAGCAATGCTCCAGGAAGAAGTGGAGGCCACCAATCAACACTAGTACCTAAAAGCAGCCTACTGTGAAAGATCCTTGTCCCGTCAGTTTACACCTGCCGGTATAAACACAACGTCCACAAGAAAGGACGTCAGTACGAATAATGTACCGAGTATGCAAGGCGAAAATGTAATATAATAAACACATACTGCAGGGAAGAGGATAAGTAATCTAGCATATATATCTCTCCATACTTTCATATCTTCAACTACATCTGTGTACTATACTATAATCCTGACTAAATATCATTCTGGTGCTATCTCTCTGCCCAACTGACCAGTGATAACTACCCGACCGTTCATAGCCCGGTGGTAACTGCCCATTCGATTATCGTCTGATGGTAGAGCGCAACTGCCCGACTGATCAATGGTAACTGCCCAACCGGCCGTAGCTCGGTGGTAATAACATATATCTGCCTAACTGGCTGTAGCCCGGTGATAACATCTGCCCGACTGGTCATAGACCAATGGTGATTATAATCGACATCATAACCAAACTTCTACAAGTAATCTCTATGCACTTCTTATGGTCATCACATAACCCGTAGGGTCTACATAATAACATAACACTTATAAGCACAGCTCAGGCCATTAGTACTTCTTCCCGCTTGACTAGACAATTACCAAATCCTATGATACAATATAAACCTCTCTTCAAACATTAAATACCTCATTAGGGATCCTCTACTAGCACTCGATTCATGTCCTATAAAACATTCCTTAAGAACCTGTTCCTAAACTCGTTGGATTATTATTATGGAACCATCATCATGAACACATCTCACCTTAAAGGAACAAAATCATAAGGTGAGATCAACATCAATGAATAACATCAATAACCATGAAACAAGTTCAATAATATCACAGGAACATCGGGAACTGTAAGCTTTGGTATTTTAGAAATAGGGTTATTGAGGATATCATATAGAGGTTCATAACAAAGGGATCATGCCTTAAGAAAGAAGGGGGTTTAGCCTTAACACACCTGGAAATTCACTTCTCGACTTTCCAACCTACCTCTTGCCTTGCAATCTATTTATGATCGCTTGTAGTCTCGTAATCTACATATAAAATCATTCATACTATTGTTAGGCTCACCATCAAACACTTGTCTTAAGCCTTTAATTTACATCCATTTTGAATCTGTCGAAATTCGGGCAGCATCTCCCCTTTTTATATGCCTAGCCCGAAATCACAATACCAACAACCAACAACAACAACAAAACCAACATCAACAACAACATTATTAACACCAATATACTCCAGAAAATGTCCCACACGATGTTTACCTCATTTTTCAACCAACTAATTTGTTATACGACGATTTAATAACTTTATTTTCATAAATAAATCGAAATCAATATCAATAAAGAGAGATCCATACCTTATTCTTGCTATAACCGCAATATCTTTAATAGCTACTTTGGATCCAAGATAAAATTCACCACAAAACGATACTATAATCGCAACTATACGTTATCCGGACCTAAATCCGGAGATTCCACTTAATTCGCGCTAAAATTTTATAACCGGAAGGTGGGGGAAAGTTCCAGATATTTTGGGGTGTTTGGATAAAAATGAAGGGGTAAGCCCCCTTTTATAATATTGTCGAGTTGGGTTGCACTGACTTAAAATTGCTCAGCGCGTTCGTGCCACCTTGGGATGCGTTGGCACTCAGTTATCCCTTACTGCTCTGTGCGTTCAAGCCACTTCCAGGCGCGTTCGCGCAGAGTTAACCCCTGCTTTGCCAGTCTGTCTTAAAATGCTCATAACGTTTGATTCCGATGTCGGATTGATGCGCAGTTTGTTGCATTGGAAACTAGATTTCCTGAACTTCAATTTAGGCATTTGCTTTACCTCAAAACTCTTCATATGCTAAAAGATATTCTTTCCCCAAGTTAGACCAAAATTATCATACGAAATCTTGCCCAACTTTTCTCCCAAAGTTCCAGAAACTTAATCTCTTTCATTCAATTGCCCTTCAATCCTTCCATAGCTTATTATATGAACTTAAACCCTCACAATCATAAGATAAGCGCATCTAATCTCATATACCTCCTGAAAGGTAGCTCGAATCTCAACATACAAAACTACGGGGTGTAACATTCTCCCCCCCCCCCCCCCCCCCCTTAAAAACATTTGTCCTCGAATGTTAAACTCTTAGGGATCTCTATAGAAATTTCTGCAGAGTTTCCTCGGTAGCTATAATACTACCAACCTGTGACACAACAATCTAAAATACACAATACCACACCAGCCACCATTAGTAATAATAACGTTTTAACCATCCTTAACTAGTAAATGTACCTGTATTATCATAGGTAGTTGCTCCTGATTCTAATGCCTAGTCAAAGCATATATGCGGTTTTGACCACTGCTAGAGCTAGATACTCCACCTCTACCTCTGCCTCTGCTAACTGATGTCTGAGGGTCTCGTTCTGGGAAGCGTACCGAGAAAGCTGAAGCTGCTACTGATCCAGTGGGCTGAGCCATACCACCTTTATCATTAATCGAGCAATCCCTTATATAGTGACCTGAAACCCCACATGTATAACATACATCAGAGCCGTGACGACATCGTCCAGAATGGGATCAACCACACTAAATGTATCGTGGAGAGGACATCCTCATCTGTGCTGATTCTCTCCGCTGCTGAAAATTGGAAGCCCTCGAATTTCGACCTGATTCAGAATAAACCGACCTCTCATAACGCGGCCTCCGCAATGGTGAAAGAATACTAGTAGCTGAAAGTGGGGGCCTAAAGCTACCCTTGACATCCTCTAGCTGACCAGAAGATCTAGATCCCTGAGACTGACACTAAAATCCTCACACTGTCGTCTCTTCTGATCTTCTAGATCCTGAGCATATGCCTAGATACAGGCGATGTCTGTACCATCAAGTAAAGCAGCTTTGGAACATTCATTTAAATGTGGCTTGAGTCCCGCCACAAACCGGTGCACTCGGTCTTCCATTTCTGCTACAATACTGGGAGCATGCCTAGCTAAAGATTTAAACTGGAGACTATGCTCCCGCACACTTCTATTCCCTTGCCTAAGAGTCAAGAATCTATCTACTCTCGCCCGACGAACCTCTAGTGGAAAATAATGTCAAAGATAGGCATCTACAAACTCCTACCACACGGGTGGAGGTGCATTAGCCCCTCTGGAATACATCCAAGCATTGTACCAATACACAACCACATCCCGTAATCCGTAGGAAGCTAACTCTACTGACTCGGTATCTGAAGCATGCATCACTCACAACGTTCTCAGCATTTAATCTATAAAATTATGTGGGTCCTCCTCTGGTTCCGACCCAAAGAATTCTGGAGGGTCCAAATTAAGAAAGTCTCGGACTCTAGCACTAACGGCTCTGTCACCGTAACCTGTACCCTACCGCTGGACCTGAGCGGCTACTATCTGAGTCAACAACCGAATAGTCTCTTATACTTCCTGACCCGAGGCATCAGGTGGGGGAACTGGGGGTGCTGGATTTCCTGTATGCTTATCTGGAATGGTTGAGATATAAGGGGTCCGGGATGGAACTTCATTCTGGGACCCGCCTTCCTCTATATCTACCGGCGACTCCTGCTCAATCCTTCTTCCGGCCACTGCCTTGCCCTTCTAGGCCGCTGTTGCTTTTCTCTTCATAGGAATTATTGAAATCATAACATGTGGTCAGGAAAAAAATAATCGTCATAAGATGGTTCTATCACACGATCTAAAATAGGAAAGAAAGGAAATTTTCCTAAATTCCATGTAGCCTCCTGTTTATAAGTGTGGTGCACTGCACACCATAAACCATACTCTGCTAGACACGGATTGCAGACAACCCTGGGACAGACCTGCTCTGATACCACTTTGTCACGCCCCAACCTTGGTAAGGCGTTATTGGCACCCGGCACCTAACGGGAATCGAGCGAACCAAGCTGTAACTTACACTCACTTTGTCTCAAATGGCAACACAAGACCAAATAGGCTAAAATATGAACATAATATCAGACATACATATAAGTACAATAGGCCCACGATGCCAACATATCCACTGACAAAACATAACTAAATTGTATACAGGAATCTGTCTGCAAAGCCTCTATGAACATGACTGAAGTACATAAGTCGGGACAGGGCCCCTGACATTCCCTTAACACAAAATACATACACAACCCAGACTCGAAAATGCTCGTGGAAGAAGTGGAGCCCACCAATCAAAACTAGTACCTGAAAGCAGCCTACTGTAGAATATCCTTGTCCCGTCTGTCTACACCTACCGGTATGAACGTAGTCCACAAGAAAGGACGTCAGTACGAATAATGTACCGAGTATGTGTTGACACCCAATTTTGTCCCGCCTCTCCTCCGAAATACCTATTTGCGCTTCTAATATTTTGGGAAAAACGAAGAAATATATATTATGTTTTACTATAATCATTAGCTTCTTATCAATACCGGCATTGCATTATTCTATTACAGCTACTAGCTATCCTCATCATCATTTATCGCTTTTTATTATTATTGTTATTTCCGCATTAACATTATTATTATTATTATTATTATTATTATTATTATTATTATTATTACTATTATTATTATCTATTACTATTGCTATAATTCACGATTTTTATCATTTCGACATTTTACCAGATTACGCACACGCATCGCATTTTATCCTTGCATAATTAAATAATAGTATTTATTTCACTGTGGATTTTCGAAATATTATTGCACGGCTATTACAACGCCTTTTATCTAAGCATTAATGATTGCATATTCCGTATTGAGCAATATTTTAACACAAGTTATTTAAACAGGTCTTTTATTTCAATTTAGAAGCCAGACTATTTCGTGCACTCAGTCCGTATTTTTGATTTATCGGATTCCAAATCAAATTCCAATCAACTCATAAATATTTTCAGACCAGCCCATATTTTGATCTCAATTTTTAGACAAGTCCATGTTTTAATTCGCTAGCCCATTCTTTAATACCCAGTCCAAAATTGACCCTGTCCAAAAAAAGACCGGGTCCGGCCCAATCTGTTTAAGGGAGACCCTTTTAGGGTTTCCCCTCCATTTTCCCTTCGTTCCCTTTTCCTCTCCGCCGCTCACCCCCTTCATTTTCTTCATCTTCTTTTTTCTCTCCGCCTCCCCTCCCACTATTTCCTGTTCCCCACCACCGCCGCCTACCCCACTCCCATTTCCCTCTGTTCCCCACTTAATTTTGTTTCCCCCCGCTCTTCCTTCTCTCTATTCCCTCAACACAAAGTGAAAACCCTATAAAAAGGGTGGCGGGCTGAATCGTTGAGGACAGGTTGGAAATCCCCCCAAAAAAGGCATAAGGATCTTGAACCCCGAAATTTCCTGAAAAGAACAAGTTTTTCCATTGGCGAAATCCCCTGAAAATAACGAATTTTCCGGTGGTGGAAATCCCCTGAAAATATTGAGTCTGCCAACCGCCTTTGTTTCCCTCTAAAATATTAGCCCACTGTTTTCTTAATATTCAAAGTGTCGAGCCATTTTATTTTTTGCATTTTGGCCTTGTTATTGTTTTCGCATCCGAGTCTACGCAAACTCGGAGATTTGAAGTGCTCGAGTGTAGATTGGAGACCCCGTATCCATTTCGCTGCACCCGAAGAAGGTAATTACCCCTCTTTGATTATGTCCCCTTTGTATTTTGTTTTCTGCTGCGTTTAATTTTGAAGTAGATTAAGTAGTCTGTATGCTTCTTTATCATTTTTTTTCTCTCTCACTTTTCGCTTCCAAATTGGAGTCGAGTGAATGAATACTTTGAAATTTTTCAATTTCGTCTCTCATTCTTGTAGAAAATGAACGGCTGAATCTTTATCCTTTTGTTTTACTTTCCTTTCATGTTTGATAGACGTCCGATGTTTCCTTAGTTCGTCTAGACTCTACGTTTCTATTGTTTATTTCGACTTATCAGAAAAGTATGAATTCTCTGTTTTCAGACTCAAACTATGAAATATGTGTTTATAAAAAAGCATTAGTTAGTTCCTGCTCGAGCCTTTTCGCCATATGACGCTTTACGTTCATTCGTAGTATTTCAACCTATACGTGCAGCGAATAAGTTATGTGTGGTTAAGCATTTTCTAAAACAGTTTGAGAATGATTGAAAGAATTTATGTTTGTTTTTTTTTTTAAAAAAAGGGGTTAATGAGAACGTGAATCCTGTATTTCTTCTTTCAACTCTAATTCAAAAAGTTGACAGATATAATCATCTGATGTTTTAGCTCATCTGGATAGTCTTAGGGTGCTTACCACTAGAATCTTTATTCATTTAAAGAGGAAGTTTGTTGTAGATTTTACTAGTTCTTAATCTCTTTATTGAATTTGGATCGAAATTTTGAGGTTGGGCAGTCTTTGTGTGATTCTTAATTAATATCTAAACTATCTCTTAAATAATAGATTTTAATAGTTTAAGCATGAATATTGCCAAGAAATCTGTTATACTTTGATCTTCTCTGTTATCTTGTGGAATTTAATCAAATTCTTTTAATACTTAAAGTTTCAACTTGTTTCCCTGCCTAGTTTGGTTTCTTTAGTGTTTAACCTGTCATAATGTATTTTGAGGCTTTATTAATATGTGGTAGTCTTTCTTTTCAAGAAGCGAAAGTTACCAGATCATGTTTAAATTCTTACAAGCATATATACTTCCTAAAAAATTAGTTTGCTGAGGACCTTGTCTGATCCTTTGCTTTGCTACCTGTTAATGAGGTTAAAAATATGTCTAAAGGGTCATACGTCATGTTTTTTTTTTTTAATGATCTTACAAACTAATCTTTGCAATTTGGTTAAAATCGCTTGAAGGAATTCCCAACTTCTTGTCAGCGTCTTTGTTTTACCATGTCTAGTTGGTGTTAAAGATTATCTTTGTTTATAGCTTTTAATCAAAATCTGTTTGAGAATCTAAGTTGAAAGAACTAAGTTTGGTTTTCTTGAGAATGTTTTGATGTGTAGTTTATATTTGAGTTTGAACTATGTTTGAAGGGTTGAATGAGTTTCTGTTTACCTAGAAATGAATCTGAAATAGATATGAACTGATGAAGATTATAACTCGACTGATTTTGTGATTAAATGCCTATAGTTTTACTTAAGGTCTTAGATATTATAGGATTTAAAATATATCGGCTGAAGGCAGATTTTATCATGCGTGCTAATCATGAAACCTTAGTATGTACTTCCAGTATTATACCTGGAGGATTTCGTGTAACAAGGTTTGCCATCCTTGGTTATTTGTAGTTTAACATTAAAGAAGATATGTCCTGCTATGTTTTTTTTGGGATAGACAACTGTTAGGTATTGTCTACTATGGCTAATCATTGGCAAAAAATAGCTATTGTTCTTGAAGAATGGCTATTGCCATGTTCATAAGGCTGCCATGTTATACTTGATGTGTTGATGCCACCTTATGAATTGCTATACTTGAGTTAATTGAGTCACTTTACTGCTGTCATTTGGCTTGCAATTGTTGCATCTGATGGCTGCATTGTTGGTTGAATTTGAGGGTAAAAAATGTCACTCTTGAGAACATATAGCTACAGTATGGCTGCTTTGTTTGAGGCCAACTTTATGATGAACTATCTATTGCAAGTCAATATTATTTCTGAATGCTATGTGGCAAACTGTTGCTGTTGTGTTTTCCCTGAGAAAACAAAGTTGCACTTTGAAACTCTTATGTTGCGGATATAATTTAAGGGAAGCATACGGTTGACACCCCACTTGGAGTTTGCTGTTATAAGGTTGAATTGTCATTCCCAGAAAGCCAATGTTACATTTCTAAGGATAAATGGTTGCTGCTTTTTTAAAAAAAAAAAAAAGACAATTCCTGCCTTTTTTTTTACTAGTGTTCTTAGGCTAAAAAATTGCTGCTTTAAAGTTGTTTCACGACAATCGTACTTCTGATGTTTTATTGATCTGAACGAATATTATACTTGGCACAACGTTGCCATAGATTTCACTTAGTAATATGTTGTGGGAAAGTTTACAAATGTGATGTTGATTGTGAAAAATTTGACTGCTGCTTTACTTTTGTTATTCTTTCATATTTATGTGGTTGTGCATTGCAAGTATACCTCATATGAATGTGTATACATGAAATATACCTAGATATACATAGTATACATATAATCTAAGGAGTTGTTTTGAATTTGTGTTGTTACATGCTTAACCTTATCTATTGGTTAGATACTAATCCTTTTCTTCACTTTTCTATGCATGACCACCGCATGTGAGTCCGAGCGACTTGTTCTTTCCCCGCATTCGGAGTTGGGCTAAAAGCCCAACGAAATCTTTTCCGCGTCCAGCCAGTCCGCAGCAAAAATTAAAAAAGGGATTCTGGGCCGAGGCCCAATAGCAGCAAACAGACTGCAGCAGCTCTTTTAAAAAAAAAAAGAGAATGGGCAGAGCCCATCTAAATTATCTACTCCTTTATTTATTTTGTGCATTTAATTTGTATTATGTAATTAACTTTTTGTTTGTTTTGTTTTCTTAGTTTAGATAAATCCTAATGAATTAGTAGGTTTAGTTTTAGTAATGGGTAGTTAGTTTTAAGGAAAACTAACAATCAGTTCCATAAGTTTTTTTTTTCATGTTAAAACTATTTTATAATGTCTAATATTTATTTTATTTAGCATAATTTATTTGCAAAATAGCATGACTATATATATCGAGTTAAAAGAATCATCTTTTATTCTCACTATTTCAGAAATCTAAAACGTCACTTATATGCAAATTGTTATATTTTTGCAAGTCTTATTTTCAAGAACATTATTACATTTTTATTCAAGGTTTTAGCATGTCCAAGTTTTATTTTTTTTAAATAGTCTTTAAAATCTTCTCTTATGCAATACATCATATTTCTACAAGTATTATTTCAAACGACATCATTATTACTTTCATTTAAAGTCTTAGTAATATTTATCAGTCCTATTTAAAAAAAAATGACATTTTAAGTTTTCTTTTATATTATATTTTCTGTAAATCTTATTTTCACTAATACTATTTTCCATTTTTTAAATTTAAACATTATATTTTACTCTCAATTAATTAACCTAAGTTGGCCAGATAACCGTAAGTTAACGGATTCTAAAGGATGCCTAACCCCTTCCCTTTAGGATAATATAGAGCCCTTACCTAGAATCATCCTGGTTAAGCAGACTATTAACGGAGGTTTAGGTTTAACTTTACCTTAGTTAATATCTAGGTGTCCTAATTCACCGTTAAATTAATTAGGTGGCGACTCCTTAAAACAAAACAAAAGAGGAATCTCCAATATGTTGTACTCTGCTTCAACCCGGTTAAAATGGGGTATAACAGTATGCAAGGTGGAAATGTAATATAATAAACATATACTGCAAGGAAGAATATAAGAATCAATTTGACACTTCTGACTTACTAATGAAAATCTAGCATATATATCTCTCTATTCTCTCATATATTCAACTACATCTGTGTACTATACTGTAATCCTGACTGACATATCATTCTAGTGCTATCTCTCTGCCTTACTAACCAGTGGTAACTGCTCGACCGGACATAGCCCGATGGAAACAACCCATCCGATTATCGCCTGATGATAGAGCGCAACTACCCGACTAATCAGTGGTAACTGCCCAACCGGCCGTAGCTCGGTGGTAATAACATTTGTCTGCCCAACCAGCCGTAGCCCGGTGATAACATTTTCCCGACTGGTCGTAGAACAGTGGTGAGTATAATTGACATCATAACCAAACTTCGACTAGTAATCTCTATGCACTTCTCATGGTCATCATATAACCCGTAGGGTCTACATAATCACATAAGACTTATAAGCACAACTCAGGCCATTAGTACTTCTACCCGCTTGACTAGACAATAACCAAATCCTAAGATACAACATAAACCTCTCTTCGAACATTAAATACCTCATTAGGGATCCTCTACGAGCACTCTATTCATGTCCTATAAAACATTCCTTAAGAACCTGTTCCTAAACTCATTGGATTATTATTTGTTACACCTCGCACTTTTAGAGCATGAGCATGCCACGTACTTCACTGTATTAATGGAGTATTGAATACGGCCTATGAAGTTTTGGAAGGTACAATCCACGGGAAGTACGTAACAACGAAGTATAAGATGAATTACGATCTTGTAAGTCGTAACCGGGATGGACAACCTTGGAACTAAAGGACATGACTATTACCAAGTATAATTAATAATAACTATCATGTATAGAGCGTTTTAGAAGATTCCGGGACCAAGCAAATCGAAGAAAATAAGTTTGTCAAAAATTTAAAAACAAAATTCTGCAGAATTTTAGGTCAACTTTGGAGGGATATATCTCCGGGTATATTAGGAGTTTTAAGGTGTTTCAAAAGCCTAAAATGAAGTTCGTCGAGCTTAGTTTCCAACAAAATAAAGCACTCATCAATATGAAATTGGAGCAGGGAGTTTTGGGCGTTTTAAAACAGACAGTCAGAAGAACCCGAACCTGGGTGGAAAATTTGAACAGTTCACTTAAAACCCCACTTATGTTTTGACCCGGCCCAATCCGAGTTTGGCACCTATAAAAGGACCTCTGCACTTCATTTTAGTCATTTTTCTTCAATTCCACAACCCTCTAGAACTCTCCTAACATCTCCACACCTCTCTAGAATTTCCCACACTTCTCTCTCCATTATAAAAGTGTTCTTGAAGGTTCTCCACCATTCCAAACCATTATATACCATCACAAAAGAGGATTAAACTCCAAAACCCCAAGCTAAGTCATGGAGAAGGATTGTTCTTGTCTCTACTTAATGTTGTGATGAATTTGGTCTTGGAAGAAGTTGAGTGGGGTGAAGTTCTTCTAGTGTATGGTATGTTTTCCATCCTATTTCTCATGATTAAGTTGATTTAAAGGTTTAGCAAGTCCTATAAAAGAAGAGAATTATAGTAGAGAAGTTGCAAAGTATTAAAGTGAAGGTGATGACTATGGAATGAATTTGAAAGGAGATTTTGGATTAATTTGAGATTAAATTGAATATAATTCTTTGATTATGGTATTGTGAATATTGTTATGGTTGGTTGAGAAATTGAGAAAACATCGTGTGGGATGTTTTATGGAGTATATTGGTATTGATGATGATGTTGCTGATATTAGTATTTCTATTGTTGTTGTTTTATTGGTATTGCGATTTCGGGCTAGGGATATAAACAGGGGAGATGCTACTCAAATTTCGGCAGATTTTAAAAGGAATTAATTTGAAGACTTAAGATAAGCATATGACGATAAGCCTAACAGTGGTATGAACTCTCTTCAATGTAGATTTACGAGCTTAGGAGGACAAGTGTTAAGTAGTTAAAGTTAAGGCGACTAAAAAGGTATGTTACGGCTAGTCCCTTTCTTTCAAAAGGCATGATTCCTATGTTATGATTCCATATATGTTTTCACAACCTTCTTACTTCCAAAAGTTTAGAAGTTCTTGATTCTTAAAAGTTTCTTATGATACTAAAGATGAGATGTTTTCTATGATGAACATGATGATGATGATTTAAATTCTACAAATTCCAAAGCTTATGATTTTAATGCTATTATGAGATTATTGAGCTTATTTCATGATTTTCTCGATTTTATTCATTGTTGTTGATCTCACCTTATAATAATTGTTCCTTCAAGGTGAGATATAGCGATGATGATTGTTCTATAATATAAATCGGAGGTTACCGACCTTACATCACTCCAATAGAGTCGTAGCTTTTAGTTGGGCTCTCATGCATGCTTGATGTATGATATTAAAACTGTGCCTATACGGCCGGGCAGCACCACTACGGTGGGCGGCTATGGATAATGATATTAACACCATGCCTATACAGCCGGGCAGCACCACTAATAAGCGGCGTGAGATGGTTACCCCGGACGCGGGCTAATGATTATGTTATATAAGTATATGAGAAATGTTTTCTTTTAAAAGCTAAGCATGCATGGTTTTCACCTTATGAGGCAATCAGATGCACAAGTTATCTCTATCTCCTGTTATGTTCTATATTTCTTATTATGATATTATTCATGTCTTACATACTCAGTACACTGCTCGTACTAACGTCCTTTCTGGTGGACACTGCATTCATGCCTGCAGGTTCAGGTAGTCAGCCAGACGATCCATACCAGTAGGACCTTTCCTCAGCCGTAGTCAGGGCGCTCCATTTGTTTCGGAGCTGCAGCCCAATTTGGTATGCTATCTTGATATGTAAATATGTGGGTATGACAGGGCCTTGTCCTGTCTTTTCTACCGTTTATATTCCATATAGGTCTGTAGATAGTTGTATATAGTTAGAACGTCGTGTAGTTCTGTCATCTATTATTTTGTGTACAACACATGTAGCGGCTAAGTCGGCCTGCATTGTTATCCTTAGTACAAAGACTTATATATCCATATGCATGGTTTATGAGTTAAGATGTAAAGTTTGTTGTATTAATTTTACAGAAGTGGACATAGTTTAGATATAAGTAAAAATGGGCCACCAGGTTACTCAGTATAGTGCAAGTACGAGTTTAGGGGTGCTTGGTCAGTAGTGGTCGGGCACTCGTCACGGCTCATCGGCTTGAGTCGTGACAAAAGTGGTATCAGAGTGGTTCGTCCTAGGGTTGTCTACAGACCGTGTCCAGTAGAGTTTTGTTTATGGGTGTGAAGCGCGCCACACTTATAAACAGGAGGCTACGGTGCATTTAGGAATCATTGACCTTTTTTTTTATTAGATCGTGCCATAGAGCCAGAGTCTAGGAAAGATCGTTTCTGACCCTCTTTCCTTGTAGGTAAGTGAAGATTGACAGAGAGGAAAAGATCGGCTTCAGATAGTGGGCTGCAAGGAAGGCCCCCAGGGTGGATTCAGGACTACAGATCCCAGATCGAGTAGGAGGAGTCCTAGCTATTCTATTTAGACAGATCCTTCAGAGGACATCGAGACGATCCCCCCAGAGCTCGTGACTTCCATGGAGGAAGACCCTTCGGAAGATAGTTACGAGACGGACCCGTCTGAGGGTTTGTATAAGACGCCAGTAGAGTAGGAGGCTCCCAAGGCTGCACCAGAGTTGACCCCTCCAGCTTCTCCTATGATGGAGCGTTATGTTAGGGCAGCCACAAGTGTGAGTGTTACCGAGTATTCTAGCCCTCTATCTTGACCTTCGGTAAATCAGAAGCTGCCAGCATATTCGTATCCCTCGGACTCAGATGGGGGAAATGAGGAGGGCCAGACTAGTAGATGGTGGGAGGACGATGAGAAGGATACTTCACTTTAAAGCCCTCCAGACCAAGATCAGGACAGGCTGACTATAGGTATATGGGTCTTTTACAAATATTTCTTATGTGTGTACAATTATTGCAGGATAGCATTTAATAGTTGACGGATGGGAATTCTAAAGGAACCGATATCCGAAGCATTTGTAGGTAACTGCGACTAAGATGTTTTTACCACCACTAGGAATCTTGGAATTAGGAATGGAAAGCAGTCGCGTGCGTTGATTGATGGTTATTATTGGGAGTTCCAAAGGTTAAGATAACATTTGCCTAGCCAGGACGGTATGGGACTTTTCCAACCTGGAGGGAGATGCATTATAGAATTTTACTTGGGATCCATTATAACTTCAATTGTTTTTTTTATAAGTTATGTGATAAATAGGCCACGCATCAAGACAAATGCGATTCTTATAAGTAGGGGCACCTTGAATTATTAGGCAAAGTTGATAAAGGTTATTTGGAAATAAAAAAAATAGTGATGTCGGCTTATGAATAAAAAGGAAAGGAGAGTAGGTGTTCGAGTGGAGATCGATTATTAATCCTATATTGCCAGAAATTCATAATCAAGGACTTAGGAAATGTGTAAAGAAGTCCTACAGTCTTAGGTCTATGTACAATCAATAGGTACGTCATGCTAGAAGTTTCAACTATTTTTATAGAACAAAATACATGTTTACATCATTACCTTTTTAAAAAAATTCCAGTTCAATATTGTTGATGTAGATTATTATACAATTTATTAGTACAAGGCGATTCAATATCAGATTGCCTACTTTAAGGCCGAGGATGTTGGCGAAAAACTTGAAGTTGAATCAGTACTTGAGCTTGAGCAAATGATCTATTTATTTTTCAAACAGAACAAAAGAGTCGGTGTGATCAGGCTATGCTACGAAAAGTTGTTGACATCATTGATTTTATATATCGGAGATCAGTATAATAAAGGAGAGAAGTGAGAGGGATGAAGTTCAAATTAAAAGAAGGGATAGATTTAGTTTGTGTAATGTTTAAGTACGAACTATTGTAGTGTCTAGATCACTTTGATTTGAAAGGAACCAATTTCCAATAAGATGTGAATTCCATGAAGGATAGTCTGGTATATGAATGATATTACAATTCTGTTATCTATATTTCATTCCCGTTTTTGTTCCGCATCAAAAATATTATTGAATGCAATTGTGAAGAATACCAATATGATAGAATTAGTTAGGTTAATGATAATTAGTTGTTGTTTTGAAGTTAAATTTAAATTCAATTAACCGTTTATATTTTTTAAAGGAAACATGTATACATCTATTTTAAATTGGGGAGTTGGCCACATAATATAAATCCATTCCTGCGCGTGTTTGCGGTAAAAAATATCATACATGAGTCACATGATAATTTTTGACAAAATTAATAAGCAATATAATAAAATTGCATGTCCTTAGTTTTTGAACTTACTGTGGTTAATTTTAAAATTTGGAATAAGAACTTTTGGAATTGACACAATTGAGTATTTTTAGTGTTCGAATTGGAATTGGAAGATAAGTTTTTTTTTTTAATTGAGTGTAGTTATTTGTTAAAATTGAATTGATATACAAAAAGATGAAATTTGAAATGAAAGATAAGAAGTATAATCGCATGTTTTAATTGATTAAAAATATAAAGTTAAATATCATATAAATCGATTAATTATGAAAATAAAAGGGAGTCATTTATTTATAGATTACTCTTTCAAGTAAATAAGAACCTCGAAATTTCTTATAATTCAAACACGTCCAAACACAACTTTTTTTATATGTCCGGCAAAGTCCAACTACAATGCAATTATTTTTCATCTCATATTTGATTATTTTTCAAAATCAGTCAATGGAATATGATAAAAATAATATTATTCTTTTGATATCAAAACATCTAAAATAATTGCAACTGTGATAAGATATTATGTACTAATTGTAATTTCACTACTAAAAAGTTATTTATTAACAATTTTTTTAATATTTCATAGTCAATTTAAATATGTTAATGTGATACAATAAAAATTGATCAATTTTATTATTTCAAATGAATAACTTAGCATTTTTTATAGTAGCATTTTTTATGATTATTTTTCTTTAAATTACCGCGCATCGCGCGGGTACGTATACTAGTTTCTTATTAATATGCCTTATAGGTTTGATTATGACGCAACTGTTAATTAGTAAATAATATTCAAAACTAATATCTCTCGCAAAATGCAGTAGAAGTAATTGTAGTTTCACGAATTGCGGGGGTTCCAACTCCCAGTATTTTTTAAAATTATATAGCGGGGTTGTGACTGCTGGAATTTAAACTGCAGTCAATTTGCGGGGGATTAAACTGAGTTTGAGATTCTTGAGAATTTATTTGATTTGAGGAAATGGGTATTGATGGGGTTGTGGAATGGTGCTGAGAAATGTCGGTGGTGATGTAAATAGGTGATTTGTGAGAGTTGGAAATGAGAATAAAATTGCAAAGATTAATAAAAGGAAAAAGGAGAATAAAAAAATGGGATTTTGCGTTCTTTGAAGAGGTTTTCCATAGATGATGGGATATGAGCCCGTTTGGATTGACTTATAAGTTGCTTATAAGTTATTTATAAGCTGTTTTCAGTTTTTTTGAATGTTAGACTGGTCAGCTTAAAGTCATTTTGTGCTTAAAATAAGATTAAAAAAAATAATTAAGTCCATTTGACTTAGCTTATCTAAAGCAGCTTATAAGCTAAAAAAAAAAAATAGACTACCCCAACTTATTTTTTTTAGCTTATAAACTATTTACAGCTTATAGACATAAGTCCATCCAAACAGGCTCATAGCCTTTGATGGGTTCGTGAGGAGAAAATAGTAATGGAGATTTTTGCCGTGATATCTAGGAAAGTTGTAGAGAAAAAAGCGGTAAAATGATTAAAGTTGATAAGAGTAATGTTTTTTTTTTGAAATATAGTTAAAGGTGTGACCAGACAAAAGTGGCATGGAGCCCATGGGGAAACTCTCATCTTACTCTTAATATAATAGATTAATGATTGTGTCTCAATTTATGTGATAGTTTTCGTTTTTTCAGAATCAAATAAAAAAAATATTGATTGTTATTTATTTGTATGCTCTTTAAATATTTTAAATTATTAATTAATGTTACTTACAATACTTTTTGTGTAGTCTCTTTAAAAAATTTAAAGATTATATGTTTGAATTTACAGTGGGAATAAAAAAATTTGACTCTCGAAATCCGAACTATCTCACATAAATTGAGAAAGAATGAGCAATATTATTTCAAGAGAAAAAGGCCAAAAATATCTAAACTATTTAAAATAAATCAAATTTAACCTCTATTATATTTTTGACTCAAAAATGCCGCTCGTTAATTTTTTTGCTAAAGAATACCCACCAATTATCCAAAGTATGTAAAGAGGGGATTTTTCAGAGTTGGAGACGAGGATGAAGTTACGAATATTAATAAAAGGAAAAAGGAGAATAAAAATGGGATTTTGCGTTCTTTGAAGAGGTTTTTCATTGATGATGAAATGGCCATTTCTGGGAAAAAATATTAATTGAGATTTTTGCAGCGGGATCTGGGAGAATTGTAGAGAGAAGGAGGTGGAAATAGTATCAATTAAAAAAGTAGATAGGAATTACTACTATGTATTTTGAAATATAGTGTTTTTGAACGGAAAAGGGTTAGATTTGTCGTTGTACTCTCAAGAATAAGTTACATTTGCCCCTCATTATACTTTTTTGATATATTCGTTCTTGCCATCCAAATTTGGGGCTATATTTGCCCCTGTGCTCCATTTTTTGGTCACATTTATCATTCGTTTGTTAAATTCCCATGTCTCCACCTTTATTTTCATACTGACGCTTATGTGTTTTTTTTTTCTTAATTTGAATCTGGTCTCATTTTTTTTTTTTTTCTCTTCTTCTTGGCCATTTGCCTTCAATGGAGACCACTGAAGCCAAGTTTACAATTTTAATGATTATTTGAGAACTTGAGTCTTAAGTGTTTAAGCAAGTAGGAAGGCCATTGTAAAGTTGGCCATTGATTGTCGTTCCTTTCCCCTTAATCCCAACCCATTTGAGTTTCAAAATCAGCTGATGCATGCAATCAATTGGCTTTACATTATAAACCAACCCAATGAGAATACCGAAAGCACAGTTATCTTGACCCACGAAACCGGAAGTTCCGTCAATTGGGACCAAAACCCCCCATGAATTGATTAGCAGGGCGAGCTAGGTAGCCTTCAAGGGTTCATCCGAATCCCATCGGCGAAAACTTACACTATGTATATAAGGTTAAAAAAAAAAATTATGCATATATAGTAGATGTTGGACTCCTTTGGCTTCTTCGCGTATTTACTATTTCATATATTTGAACCCCCTAGGTGAAAATTCTATCTCTGCCACTGTTGATTAGGAATAATCGCATTCTCATGATTGTGCGAACCAGTTTCCTCCCTATAAATCGAATGAGAAGGAAAAGCTTCGAGAATGATGGAACTTGGCCAAATTTGAGCGTCACTGGTCTCCATTGAAGGAAAATGGCAAAGAAGAGGAGAAAAAAGAAAATAAAAAATGGGACCAGATTTAAATTAAGAGAAAAAATATTCTTATATGAAAATAAAGATGGGGACAAGGTGATTTAACGAGTGGATGGTAAATATGACCGAAAAATATAGTACAAGGGCAAATATATCAAAAAAGTATAATGAGGACAAATGTAGCTTATTCTTAAGAGTACAAGGGCAAATCTGATCCTTTTCCCTTTTTTTTGAAATATAGTTAAGGGAAAAGGGTCAAAAATGCCCCTCTACTTTAGGAAAATGGCTAAAAATATCCTCCACTACAAATTTGGATAAAAAATACCCTTCCCGTCATTAAATTTTTCAAATATAATCCTGTCTTAACGGAAATTCTAACATAACCCGATTTCATTTTTAAACCCGCTCCATTTAAACCCGACCCAACTAAATAAAAAACGCATATGAGTTACCCGCTCTTGTGCCTAGTGATTTCAAATGTAAGACTCGGGAACAAGTTGATCGCATATGAATTTTTTATGTAGTTATGTCGGGTTTAAATAGAACAGGTTTAAAAATAAAATCGGATTATATTAGAGATTTCCCTTAAGACAGAGGTATATTTAAACACTTTAATGACTGACGGGATATTTTTTACCCAATTTTTAGTGAAGGATATTATTAATCTTTTTTATAAAATAGTGAGGCATTTTTTACCCTTTTCCCTATAATTAAAGGTGTGTGAAGACTAAGGGTGTCAACCGGTTTGAACCGGCAACTGGTTATAAAACCGGCCGGTTTCCGGTCTAAAAATCGGAACCTGCCACCGGTTCCGGTTTACCCGTTAGAAACTCGAAACCAGAACTGGTCCGGTTCAAAACATCCAAAATCTCTTTTTTTGTGTGTTTTGTATAGTATATATATATATATATATTTATTAGTATATTGTAGGTATATTTACATATGTTATATAAGTTTATAAGTAAAGTGTATATATTTACTGACTAACAGGCTAACAGCAAGTCAGCAATACAGCATATATATATATATATATATAAAAGTATATGTTTAAGTTATATGTATAATATATATTATAAGTATATTCTTAGTATATTTTAGTTATTTTTCAAGCATATAACTTTCTAGTTTTTAATTTAAGTAAATGTATCATGTATATTATAAGTATATTCTTAGTATATTTTAGGTATATTCCTAACTTAATATGAGTAAAAATATGAACACAAGTAAATAGAAGAAAGCTCAATGAGCCATATATTTTATTCATTCTTGGATAACATTTATTTGCAAGTTGTAGTTTTTTTTAACTTGCAAATAATACATGAGTTGCAAAGAAATAGTAGAATAATAAAATCACCAATTCTCAATCATTTGGTTAATTTCCCCCATATCATATTCGGTCATGGAAATATCTTCAAAGTCTTCCATTTGATCCGGTCCACTTGCTATCAAATCTGCAATCTCTTCCTCTTCGCCTTCCTCTGCTTCTAAGTTTTGGTTGCGTCGCTCCGATCTAATCCAATTGCGAATGCACACTAGTACTTGCAAGCTAAAGCCGGATACTGAGTGTCTATGGTCTCCAATTTGTTGTCTTCCCTGGCTAAATGCACTCTCCGAAGCCATGGTTGATACTTGAACCGTAAGGATATCTCGAGTCATTCTTGAGAGTATCGGATGACTTGCCTTGTATTTCTTCCACTATGCTAAGACGTCTAGCTCATCTAGTTCCTTGATATCCACATTTGGCTGCATCAAATAAAAGTGATATTTATCAAAGTTTGCATTACAAGAAGGAGTTGGATGTAAATGTAAAACTTTTAAACCCGACAAGCCCTTTTTGCTACTTTGAGAAGTAGTAGGGCATGGAGCAACGGGTGTAGCATGTTCTTCCAAATTAGAATAATGAGTAAAAATTTTTCTAAACTCGTCATCAATAGCGGTTTCGGCTTCAGCTAAAGATGGTTGAACTCCCTCTTCAATTTCTAAAAATGTATAAATTTGACCAACCAATGCTTTAGTATAAGACACTTTTAAACAAGGATTTAAAAGAGAACCCAATATAAATAAAGTTGGGATGGGAAAAAAATACTTCTTAAATTTTGTTGTCATATCAAAAATAGCCGCTTGATAACCGGGTTTATATTTATACTTTTGTAAAACTCTAGCTATTTCCGCTAAGTAGGCTAAAATTTCGGTTACCGTGGGATAGAATTATCTAGAAAAAGCAAGAGTTGCATTATGAAAATTTTCTAAGAGTTCAAGACATTCCTTAACATCTTCCCAATCCGTAAAATTTAACCAATCATCACTATTAATATTATATTTGTTGTGAACTTGTTGTATGGGAATCCTATACTCATATGATTGTTGTAGCATAATGTAAGTGTAGTTCCACCTAGTCTCAATTTCTACTTGAATTTTTCTAGGTCTAAGGTTATTTTTCACACAAGCATTCTTAAAATCTCTAATTCTTCCTCTATTAGCATTACAAAAAAGAAACGCAACCGCATCTCTAACTTTTTTAATAGAATCGTCAAAACGCACAAGACCATCTTTAACAATTAAGTTTAAAATGTGGCAACTACATCTTACATGAAAAATATTTCTTAGCGGAGGGTTTAGTTCTCTTTTTAAAAGACCAATCGCCTTTGTATTATTAGAAGCATTATCTAAAGCAATACAAAGTGTTTTTCTATAAATGTTAAAAAATCTCATAATAGTAGACATTGAACCCGCTAAAAATTTTCCATCGCGACGACCTTTTTCTTCATCATATAAAAAAACTATAATTCTTTTTTGCATAATCCAGTTGTCATCAACCCAATGACATGTAATAGCAAAAAGATCTAACTTGTTAAGACTAAGACTCAAATCAGCTGTAAGAGAAACATTACAATTTAAAAAATTAAATACATGGCGCAAATAAAATCTATATTTTTTATACAAATCTATAACATCCGCTCTACAAGTACTTCTAGGAATACCCTCAAATAACGGATTATAACAACGTTGAATGTAAGTAACAAACCCCAAACCCGAAGGAAAGGAAAATGGTAAACAATCATAAGCTACCATTTTAGCTATTTCTACACGCTCTTTTTTCTTGTCATACTTAAAAAATTTACCGGTTCGTGGGTCTATCATCATTTGAATACCCCCCACATTTGAACGCATTTGCTCTCCCCAAACATCCATATGTTTCTTTCTCATATGACCATTTAGTGTACCCGTTCCACCATCCTTAATAGTTTCTTGCTTAAAAGTAAATATTTGTCCACATAGGGTACATTTAGCTGTTTGGCTTTCCCTATCCTTAGTCATAAATTTTCAAATTTTAGCGGTTGACTTACGAGTTCTAGGAGGTTTGTCTTGTGTATGTGATTGTGCAGGACATGTATCTCCTATGAGATTTTCGGGGGGTTGTGTTTCATCATCATCATCAATTTCATTAAAAGTGTCGATATAATGTTGTTGCATTGCCTCATGATTTAAAAGTGGATTATTTCCACCAATATCAATACCTAAATTAGGTGTTTCTTCCACAAATGTTTCCTCATTAAGCCCACGCCTAACAATACCACTACTACCGGCACCACGTCTAAATCTCTTCGCCATTATTAAATAGAATTAATTTAAATCACACTCAAATAAATCACAAGAAAATGAATTGCAACAAATTAAATTGCGAAAAATAAAGATAGAGTTGGAACGAAGGTACCAAATTGCCGGACTAATTTCCAACAAAGTGAAGGCAGCTATAATTGCAAATCCACCAAAGCTACTTCGGATTGTTGCAAAATCACCAACTCCACCAACAATATTATAATTACAAAATTAATAATTGAAAACTATAATAAGACTTTATAATATTTATTTGAGAGAAATTTAAAGTGGCTAATTGTTGCAAAGTAACTATAATTGAGAGATTGAGATTTGAGAGAAAGAGAAGAGTAAATTGGTGTGGATTAAAATGAAAATGAAGAGGGGTTTATATAGGGGTCGGGGATGGGTTAAAGTGTTAAAAAAAAGTTTGGGGGGTTTGGGGGGAGAAAAAGAGTTGGGGACCGTTTGGCAACGGTCATTTTTGCAAATGGACCGTTGCCCAACGGTCCAATTTGGGCCCAATCCGCAACGGCTACAAACTAAAAAAAAAATAAATTAAATTCCACCGATTTACCGGTTTCGGTTTTACCGGTTTAATCGATTCCGGTACAAAATAAACGATAAACCGGTTCAACCAGTTCCGATTCCGATTACCGGTCCGGTTACCGGTTTGAACCGGTAAAACCGGACCGGTTGACGGGTTCAGTGAAGACAAAAGTAGGATGGAGTTCATGGGGAGAAATAAATGCACTGACAAGGGAATCTATTGTGGCTGGAATAAGAGTACTCCGAGTGTTGCCATTTGAGTGTAATTGTACCCAAAAAAAGAATTATATACGTACTGTCGTACTCTCATTTTTAGTCTTCAAAAATAATACGGAGTACTTCCTCTGTGACTCTGTCCTACAGTAATAATTTTTACATGGCAATTTTTACTTCTCGAAATTTAAATTATGCAAATTTAATAAATATTATAATAAATTTTTCATCATATTAACATAAGAAAATTTATAATTTATGATATTTTTGTATAGTTTTTGAATATCTAAAATTTAATTTTAAAATAATAAGTTGATCTAGCTCAATTTAAATTTAAAAATTAATCCAATTGACTCTCGAAAAATAAAATGTCACATAAATTAAAACGGATGGACCAACATTTTTTATTTAAAAACAATTTAATTAAATTTTAATCTAACTTCTTTTACCAATCTTTTCGACTGAAATCATAAATGAGTTATCTTCCCTCTCCGATGATTTTTTTCTAAAAGTAGTGAAAGAAAAGCTTGGAATCAAACAACGTTCGTTATTACATGTATTTCTTTCCGAGTAGAGATTTAGCAACACATATTAAGTACAAATTATTGATATTAAATTTTACTATATGTTAAGTTATATTCAGAGCTATATAGATTCAATCAAACTCATTAATTTTTGCTCAACTAATATATTTGTGTTAAGAAATTCATTGAATATGTGTAAATATTAAATTTAGAACTTAATTATTTATACTTAAAGTCGTCGTTCTAAAATTCACAACTCAAAAGTTAAAATTCTACCTCCATCTCAAGTATATCGAGTCAAATCTGTTTTATTTTTCTTTCAAGAAAGAGATTGCTCCTTAGTTTTCTTGCTCCCACTTCACCTTGGTCTTTCTGGTTCCATTGATTTGTGGTCTTAACTCTTAACTTCTGTGCTAGATTCTTACTAAGATGATTTAAATTAATACAAATATCTATAATATATTTTAGATTATAAATTATTTTAAAAATTCATTATTTTTAAATTTCGTACTCTAATAGACACTGTCCGATAAATTGAGACAAATAATATTTTTTATCGTTATCATATCCTTAAATTTCCCATTTGCTGTTGTTTTATGAGGCACGTGGATTGTTGGAGCTGCATGTGTACGTGTAAGGCAGAGAGGGGTGTGATAGGACAACCACTTCTCCAAATGATACTATGGAAATTCACAATTTTAATTTATTTAACAACTTTATGACTGATTTATTATATTCAAAAAATATATATTTAAATTCAATATAATTATCATATTTAGTATTTTATAATAAGCTTGATATAGTAATTTTTAACAAAATGTATATATATATATCCTTTGTTAAAATACTGATTTAATTGAATCCATAGAATAATGTGTCTGTACTGTCATTACTTCAATTTCAGAATCTGTTTAACCATGTGGGACTGAATTTTAGGGCTCGCATAGTGGTCAATTTATAAAATTAAAATAGAATTAATTAAATTTTTCTCATCTTACACTTAATATTAAATGTTCCTGAACATAATCAATATTAATTAGAGTGCAATTTATTGGATGTGTATATATATACACACACATGCATACATACATTAACATATAATTAACTTAAATAGTAACATGTCATACGTCAAACTTAATGTAAGTATACCAACACTGCAACACAATAATAACATTAACTACATCCTAATGCCAAATAAGTTCGGCTATATGAATCTCAACTTCTTTATTTAAACTCATTTCATATTTTCGTAATGAATTAACAAGTTTTATGCTAGATGTTGGCCTCACAATCCTCTCCTTTATTCGTGTTCGGGATCGAAAATGTCAACGAGCTCATATATAAGTATCAATAACTGCTAAAAAAAATCTCAATTAGTATCGTCTCTACATATATTTTACTTCTATTTATTTTGTTCTTATAGCTTCTGAGAAATTACAGGAGTAGATCTTTATCTACTTGGAAAATAAAAGGTCCCATACTGCCATAATTAGCTTCAACACTTCAATAATTTCTCATCGACCTTGATGTGACCACTGAATAAGAATTTGTGAATGTATTTGCTTAGTATATGCCAAAAAAAATGTATAAATGCCAAAAAGGTATATGCCATTTTATTTTTTTTTTTCTTTTCTCAAAATATTGCAGATCTACTAATTAAAGCTTTAGAACAAGAATGCCAAAAAGATTTGCTTAAAATATTGCGCCCACCGTGGGGCTCGAACCCACGACCACAAGGTTAAGAGCCTTGCGCTCTACCAACTGAGCTAGACGGGCCAATTGTTTGGTCAGCTACCATGATAATAACCAACCTCTGATTTCGTTCTTTATATGACATTTTTAACTTTGTAAGAAATTTCTGCTCTTCATGAGTTTCTCAATAATGAAGACGATCAAGCTGCTTAGTGGTTTGTAAATTGCATGTAACGACTATTTTAGGTTCTTTCAGATATTTAACTTGAAGTTGTAAATACATTACTAATGTTTATGAAGGGCAATCTATAAGGGTTCGATTGAGTGAACATAAAAGGAAAGAACTATGAGCCCGTTTGGATTGGTTTATAAGTTGCTTATAAGCTGTTTTCAGCTTTTTTGAGTGTTTGACTGACCAGCTTAAAGTCATTTTGTGCTTAAAATAAGTTCAAAAAAATAATTGGGCCCATTTGACTTAGCTTATCTAAAGCAGCTTATAAGCTGAAAACAGCTTATAAGCCAAAAAAAATAAGTTAGACTACCCCAACTTATTTTTTTTAGTTTATAGGTATAAGCACATCCAAACATGCTCTATATATAGTATTGCTTTACATATGTTGTTTACTTTTCACTCATCTTTTCTTTTATACCGACTAACGTTGTGCATTTATGATTTCAGCTTTGTAAGAATTCATGTTTCGTTGCTAAAAGTGTCTTCCTGTTCTAGGTGCATTGCCATTTATGATTTCAGCTTTGTAAGAATTCATGTTTCGTTGCTAAAAGTGTCTTCCTGTTCTAGGTGCATTGCCATTTATGATTTCAGCTTTGTAAGAATTCATGTTTCGTTGCTAAAAGTTGAGTTCAATATAACTTTGAGGGGGACAAAGTCAGTACTGAAGTAGACAAATCTGAACTGCTATTACTATGCAGTGGGAGAAAAAGCTCAAATATGCCATCGAACTTTTCGAAATGACTTTTTTATTCCACTCATTAATAGTTGGACTCATTTATGCCATCGTGGTGACCGAAACGGCTCATTCATACCACTTGCCGTTAACAACTCATACGACTAGTTTTCAAAAAATCAGATTTGACATGTGGCCTCCAATTAGAGGTCCACGTCGCCAAATAAACGAGCCCAAATAAAATTAAAACGCGTACCAAATAAAATTGAAATCCGACCCAGACCTGACCTACCCAGAACCCTTTTAACGCAAATCCTTGTTCTTATTTCCCTAATCACATTATACGATCAAACAGAACCCATTAGCTATGTTAGATTGAACCTAATGGGAAGTAAAGATGCATGATCATGTACAAAGTGAAAATTATAAACTTCACATACTAGATAAATCCTTTTAGAGCAATAGCTAATGGATGCTCTGACAATTAATTTCATATACACTATTAAGATTGTATTGGTTTTTCTCGCTAATGGAAGGATTCATATCCTTTTAAGAGCCGAGTAGCTAATTTTCAATATAATATAAGCATTTCTTACCGATGGGTTTTTGTTTTGACCAACATTTTTGCTCACTTGTGCCTTTTGAATAACAATAACCACTGAATTAAAAATATTACTATTTAAATTCCACGTGATAACTTCTTATTGACAGAAATTAAAAACACTGGACCGATTAAAAAGACCCACCCATATGTATCCGTTTTCGGACTAACCCGACGCGAAACAAAAAGTCTAACTAAAAAAAGAGACCCTACTTCTATCAAACTCCATGTAACCAAAAGTCCACGGAAGTTGCACAGAACATATACTCGATTTTGGGTAAATATGGGTGGGACTCTGCATAAGTAAAGAAAGTAAGAAATCTCATATCAAATTCGGAAAAAATCAGGTTTTTGAATTATTTATGGATCTAACAGCAAAAGCAAAAAAAAAAAAAAAAAAAAGTGACATAAGCAAATAACAGGGAACGGGAAACACGTTGCATTTCAGATTTACAAAATTTAAAACAGGACAGAACTGAGTTGTTCTTTGAATGACTATCCAAGATTACTCCGAACCATAATTAATACATTATATGCTTACCTTACTTGTCTGCGGGATACAAACATTGGTACCATTTTATTGTGTGTTCTAATCCTTTATATTCATTTCTTCGGTTCCTCACCAAATCTTTTCTTAAGAAATTGAGTATATGTTCTCCGCAACTTTCATTGAGATTTTGCTTCCATTATAAACGATCTGGATCTTCATATCGTTACTTTGCATACAGTGCACATCTCACCAAAAGCTTTCTGCAATGCTACCTTCTTCCTCCTGATTTCGATCATCGGAAAAGTTTTCTAGCCAATTATTCGTTCCAAAAAACCTTTTCGCAACCTTTCTTTCAAGTTTCACCATGTCAGCACCGCAAACTCCTTCTAACAAAACCAACATTATCTCTATTTCTGATGCCGTCGGCGCTTCCACTGCCATGATGTCATCGCCACAAATTTTTGGTAGCGAGCAGAATCAGAGCGATGAAATCGCCACCAAGCAAAACCCATCGGCGCGTTCCATAATTCCAATGAACTGGCACTTCGACAATGATCTCCAAGGAAAAGCCGTTGTTACTGGCCAAGCCGGCGGCCGAGACTCTCCAGGCAGTGACTTCCCGTCCAGAATCGGGGCCGAGCTTTTACCCACTGTGAAAGTTGACTGCAGATGGACAAAAATAGAAGTAATCGTCCCCGGGGAGGACGAAAGAATTACTTCTCACCGAACAGGGTATTCATATGTTTACACACACCCGTTGTCGATGAAGATTAGTGAGACCGTGGACCCGGTCATTCTGGACTTTTGCAGGCGCTATAAGGTTTGTCTGGCCCAAGTGGGCCCATCCATGTGGAAGGTGGTGGCTAGCCTCCGATATTTCGCCACCTTGGCCGGTGTGAATTTTACCATCGACCATTTAATCCGTCTCTATTCCCCGAAGTTCTCCCGGGGGAGGCGTGATTAATTTTTCCAAACGGGGTAGAAAGCCCATCCTCACCAGCCTCGATGATGTCTATGACAGAGGTTGGACAGAATGATTCGTAGTCATAGCCACAGCTGATTTACTTCCGATCAGTAGCCAGCCCATGCCAGACCGATGGAACTCTACTCGTAAGCTTTCGCTATGTTCCTGGTAAATCAATCTCTTTTCTCTTATTACTTTTCTTTTGCTAACTTCATTCGTACGTCCTCAGCTACTCTGTGGGAACCCTTAGAGATTAAGAGATTAGTTGATTGGATCTAGAGCATTCGGGATGTCTTTACTCCGGAGTCCAGGACATGAAATAACCTCTCCATAAACCGTAACTGGATACCCAGTAACCACGGTAACTTGTCTCCTCTCACAACATGACTATTTCCACTCTATTTTTCATACGTAGGACCAATTCCTAACTTATTTTGGTTAATCTGTTCTAGGTCTGCCCAAGACCGCTCCAACCATTGAAGTGTCGGTTGATGCAGCCGAGGCGAGCCTCCCTATTAGTCAAACCAAACAGCAGAAGCAAACCCGCACGGGTCCCTATGCCAGTTCCCGGTCCAGGGCTAAATAGACTAAGAAGAACACCCTCAAGGATTCTAGGGAAACAAGTAGGAATCCTCCTCGATTTCCCAAGGAACAAACCCTACCCTCCGTTACCACCGGTTTATCCCTGGTGTTTGACTTAGACAACGAGGGGCCAGAAGAAGAGGTGACACCCTTAAAGAGGGGTAAAAGAAGAAACAGGCCTGAGGGCCCCATCACTTTCTCCGGGGAGGATGCTATTCCCTTCGAAGGATTAGATCATGCGGAGTGAATGGACTCTCGATTCCGAGCTCCCTTTGTTTCATTTGTCGGGGAGCGTGCATTTCCATGTGCGACAACGTTAAATTCTCCCTCTTCTACTTCTGCCACTCCTTCTCCAGCCGAACCGCCCGTACAACCAGCTTCATCCCTTGATCGTCAAAGGAGATCGACTTTTCAGAACCGCCAATCATCTCCTCTCCCTAAGGAACTGTTGGACCAATACCCGGCCCCGGTAGATGACTCTTTTGGATTGCGAAGCATTTCTTTCATGGTTCCAACGAAGTGCCACCTCCTAGCAAAGCCCGTTGGGGTGGCCAACTACATGAAGCATATGGCCACCAATAAAGACCAAAGGAAGATGCACAAAGTCTCATCCGAGTGCCTTATCAATGCTGGCATGCATGTTGCAGCCCAGGTAACTCTTTTGTCCTTTGTCAAATATTTTTTCCTTTTCCTTCTGGATTCTAAATTTGTTTCCCCTTCCAAGCCAACCTTCTCTGTGGAAACGGGCTCCAGAGAATGATAGAGGAGAAAACTGAATTTGTGGCTGAGAAGGACTCTGCCGTGGAACGGATGCTGGCCGCTGAGGCCAAACTTTCAAAAATTGAAGAGCTTGAGGCCAAGCTCGAGCAAGTGGAGGTGGAAAAGCAAGCTCACAGCCAACAGGCCGATCTCCTCCAAACTCAAGTCGATGGAGTGGAAAGGAAAATGCAGCCAAACTCAGGACTCACTGATTAGTATGGTGGAGCGAGTATTCGCTCTTGAAGCGGATGTCCGAGTCCTTGAGGGATGTCTCCGGGCCAAGACTTAAGGAGTCGAGGCAATCTAGAAGGAGAACGAGGTGTTGTAGGTCAGAATGTCCAGTTTGAAAAATCGAAGAGATATTTATAATTTAATATCTATTTATTCTTTTATTAAGTAATATTAATTCCAACGACGGTTCAGGGGTGAAGCCCCTTAAGCAATTGCTTTAGGCCTCCCCTAATTGAGGGCCCCAATCTATTACGGTTAATATTTAATAAAAATTGTACTCGTTTTCAAAAAAAAAAAAAAAAAGCATTGTACTCATATAAAATTATAAATTAGTGTTATTAAAAATATATTAAAATTATGCTTATTTTTTAGAATGCGATATATTTTATTTAAATAATTACTTGAATTTCATAATAAACATGTAATATGCGGGAAACAAATTTGATGACGATATTGATAATAAAAAAAATTAGTCTCTTGTAGTATTTTATAGAGTTGATAATTTCTTAAAGAGTGAATCAAGTCATCTTTTTCAATTCAAAATAAACTCGAACTATTTGAAATGCATGAAATTATTTTAACATTATTATGTAGTACGAAATTTTAAGACCCCATTTCTGGAATCACTCTAAGTATGTAGTTGTTGTTGTTCGTAGTACAAAATTTAGAGCATTAGATGATTAATATTTATAAAAATATTATCTTAACTGTGGATATTTCTTATAAAGACGTGAAGCCTCGATAAGTAGAGTTGTCAAATATCTTTGATGGTGGGATATAACTAAGTGAGTGAATGGTCAACCTACCCACAAGATGATAAGTACACCACACCATTGTTACAAAACAAAAAGAAAAAAAAATACATAATATTCTATTCAACTATATTTAAGGCCTCTTTTTCAGATTTGATTTTAGGCCATCGATTTCGTTGAGCCGCCCTTAATTCATTTCTCAATATTTAGATGTCTTATAATAATTAGGGGCAATATTATAAAAAATTTATGTTATTTATTACTTCTTGTTAAGGAGTGTGTTGGTAAGGGTGTGTCAAGTCAAACAACCAAGTAAACCGGAGGGAGTATAAAACAATTAACAATGAGTAACAACTAACAACCATCCAAACAAGGTGTCAACGGCAAAATTGAGCAATGTTCTTTCCAATAGTTTACAGGGTAAATTAAATATTCGTATTAAAAAAGGAAAAGCTAGCAAGTTCACATATGTATTGCTCAATTAAGAACCTCAATAAAGGGTACTCACGAGTTTCTACAGGATAATTAATGGAGGAGTCTGACCTGTAAGACTTTTGTGGTTGTGTATGCCTACTGTTGAAATCTTGCCAGACATTAACACTACATTCAGCTTAACCTCATATTTTTGCAGATTTTGTATTCAGTTGTAGTGTAGGTGCAATTCTGATATGCTCGCTTGATTTTGTAGTGTATAGTGCTCTACCCTGTTGGTAACATCTTTGTTAGGAACAAAACTTTGACACCTGCAAAATAGTCCTTTACCGTTTGGCCATGAATCTTTTTTACTTTTTTTCGGAAAATGCTTTCACTTTATTTGGAAATCAACGTTTGGCCATGAAAATTTCAAATACAACTTAATGTTGTATTTGGAATTTGGGAAACACCAAAAAACGTATTTTCACCTTTTTTTTTTTCTTCACTTTTTTCACTTTTAAGTTTCAATACATTCAAACAACCAAATATTCTTTGCAAAAACTATAGCCAAACACAACTCCAACTCCAAAATATCAAATAAAGTGAAAAATATTTGATTTTCATGGCCAAACGCCTACCTAATGTAGTATTTTCCTATAAAAGATTTTCACTATTCCTGGCTTATATTACGTAGTAACAGGTAAGGGATGAGCTACAGAAAGAAACTCTGCAGAGTACGTTGTTTTTCCTTTAACAATCATCATCCAATTGATTTTTAAGGTCAAGTACTGAATTAGCTACTGCTCAAGAAAAACTTCATGAATTGGAGAGGAGAACAAGAGAGCTTTCAAAGCTTGCTTTACTTATCTCCTGCTTCGCAAAATAATAATTAGCATAAATATATGTTGAATAATATTTAGAATGAGGGAAAATTATTTGTTTGGTCCTCAAGTTATCGCTATATTCCAGTGTTAATCCTCGTAATATTCGACATAGCACATTTGAAATTTAGCTTAATTGTACTCGATGCATTACTGGTTGATCTTGTTCAATACATTTTGACAGTGCACAAGTATAGTCCATTCAAGATATTGCACTTTCACTTTTTCTTTTACAAACAGTATCAAGTGAGTAACACCCCTAACAGAAATCAAGCCAATTTAACTATTGTTATCAATAACTGCTAAATAGTTATTGATTTGAAACAAGAATCCTCTTATACTTTATTGTGATATGATCTTATATCATTATCAGATGTTCTAAGCGGTTCAAAATATCCTGCTGTTGCAACATCACGTTGTTAGTGTCAAGTTTTTATGATGACAATTTTACTTGTGCAGGTATAGTAATTGAATCACACAAGAAATATATGTGAGCCCACAAAACAGTCCCAACAAGATGGGAGCCCACAAAACAGCCCCAACGAGCTGGGCTCACTCAAGTGAAGATTTCCAGCCCTAACGTGGCTAACAGTAGTACTCTCCAGCAGTACAAAATCGTTCAACAAAGGAAAGATATCTGCAACATTAAAGAAAGAATATTCCAGCAGTATCAAATCGTTTCAAGGAAGGAAAGGCCATCTCCAACATTAAAAGAAATATCTCATGGAGTGTAACAATCGTGATGATTGATAGTACTGCCTCAATGTACAAGGAAAGCAGCAACAGTTCAGCCTTATTCTTGGAAATAGGATCGTTAATTCTATTTCTAAGGATCAAATCCCTTGGGTTGATCTCTCTGCGTGAAGAGCCTAACAACGCTGTAAAAGGGCTGCTTCACAAGCACAAGACTTATGCTTAGTCTCATTCCCTCAAGTGCTCTGCTTTACTTTTAAACAAACATTGTTAGTCTGAGTGATTTTTAGTGTAACAAAAAAGAAAGGAGAGTTACAGTTTGTGAGGCTTTGTATAAAAAAGAATAAGAGTGATTTGAGTGTAGACGTAGGAACTTCTCACTTTCAGTTGCTTAACCGCACGTGAGAAACGATCAAATGGCTGGATATCAAATTCCTGGAGCGATATTGCAAGATGGGCACTCCACAACAAGACCACCATATTTTAACGGTGAACACTATTGCCACTGGAAGGAAAGGTTTAAAATCTTTGTGCAGTCAACTGATTATCAAGCCTGGGTTGTGATTAAAAAAGGACCTAAACCTAATCCCAGAGCCGACACTGAAAACAAGGAAGATGCAGAAACTTCAACAATTGATCTAGAGTCACATGACATTACTAAAGAACAACAAGAGACACTGCAAATAAATGCAAGGGCAATAGCTTTGCTCTATTGTGCAGTAAGTGGAGAAGAGTATGCAAAAATTTCAAATTGTGACACTGCCAAAGAAATGTGGGATAAACTTGAGGTCACTTATGAAGGAACATCAAAAGTAAGAGAAACAAAAATTGAGAACTCAAAGACGATGAGAACATCGAATCAATGTTCACAAGATTCAGCAAGATCATTGGAGAACTCAAATCCCTTGGAGTAACCTATACCAACTCACAACAAGTTAGAAAGCTTGTTAGAAGTCTGCCAAAAACTTGGGAAACCAAAGCAATTGTTCTTGAAGATGGAAATATGGATAAGTTCACCTATAATTAGTTAAGAGGAAATCTAATAGCTTTTAAAAAGAATCACATACAAAGATACCAGAATGACGAAAAGAAGAAAGTGGTCGCCTTCAAGGCTCAAGTTGAAGAATCTGATGATGACTTTAAAGAAGAAGAAGGGTCTATGATTTCTAGGCATGTGATAGAAGCCATGACAAGATCAAGAAATAACAGAAAAGGAAGCTCGAACTTTAGAAAAGGTAAGACTTCCACTGGACAGCAAAAGAATGAAGGAAAGTGTTATGAATGTGGAAAATATGGCCATATTGCATCTGAATGTCCTGAGACAAGAAAGAAACCAACTAGAAGTTATCAAAAACAAAGAGCTTTCAGCAGTTGGAGTGAAGATGAAATTTCTGATGAAGAAGCTGAAAATGTATGTTTCATGGCTCTCGAAGGTAGCAGTAAGGTAAGTTCTAATTCCTGCTCTAAATGTGAAGAAACTCAAGAATTATTAGATCAAACTCTTATAGACCTAAACAATGTCTTTGATGAATATAGAAAACTGAAAAGAGAGAAAAAAGAATGGGAATCAAGATTAGAAATTTGCGAAAAAGAAAAAAATTCGATTCAAAATGAAGTTTATGTTTTACAATCTAAATTAGATATTTCACTGAAACCTTCCAACCATAACTATGTCAAGTCAAACCAGTCAACTTACACAAATAAGTCCACTGAGAAAAAGGCCTTACAAATGACTAACAGTTTTAAAGGAAAGAAAACTGTTTCCTTAAACACTAATAAGTCGACTAGAACCTCTAAGTGGAATGAAAGGAAGCCTGGAATACATAGATCAACCGATCCCTATAAGGTGGAAGGAAAACCTTTTCAAACATGTTTTTGCTGTGGAAAACTCGGCCATAACTATCATAACTGTGGATTTCGATTTTCAACTGCACCTGGTTGGATATGGAAACCCAAGAAAATTAAATGTTTTGAGACTAACCATCAAGGACCCAAGAACTCTTGGGTACCTAAACAAGAGTAAAAAAATTTGTCTTGCAGGAACACCACAAGAAAAGAAAAAAGGGAAAATGGTATCTAGATAGTGCGTGTTCAAGACATATGACAGGCGACAAAAGTCTATTCAAATCAGTCGCTGACTTTGATGGAGGATTGGTAACTTTTGGAGACAACTCAACTGGAACGGTAATAAGTATTGGTAATATTACTTTTGATAATTCTTGTGATATTTCAAATGTTTGGTTGGTAAAGGGACTTAAGTATAACCTGTTAAGTGTAAGTCAGCTATGTGATTCAGATCTTGAGATAAGATTTAGTAAATCAGGTTGTGTCATAGAAAACTCCTCTGGGATAAAAATTCTTCCTGGAAGTAGAAACAAAAATGTGTACACCTTGGACTCTGTCAAAAATCCTAAAGGTCATATATGTCTGGCATCAATGGGAGAAGATCCGTGGATGTGGCACAAGAAGCTTGGGCATGCTAGTATGCGCTTAATTGAAAAACTAGCAAGACATGATCTTGTAATAGGATTGCCAAAACTCAACTACACTAAAGATCATTTATGCGATTCGTGTCAAAAATTTAACAAACTAGAAACTCCTTTAGTTCTAAAGATATTGTGTCTACATCAAAGCCTTTGCAATTACTTCATATGGATCTAGTTGGTCCTACTAGAACTGCTAGCATTGGAGGAAAAAGGTACGCATTTGTTATAATAGATGACTACTCTCGTTTTACCTGGGTAATATTTCTTGCTCATAAAGATGATACTCTAAAGAATTTTAAGTTTTTTTGTGAGAAAATTCAGCGTGAGAAAGGATATTACATCACTTCCATTAGAAGTGATCATGGAGGAGAATTCGAAAATAAAGCTTTTGAAGAATTCTGCAATGATCAAGGATACACACACAACTTCTCCTCACCTCGATCTCCGCAACAAAATGGTGTAGTTGAACGAAAGAACAGAACCCTTCAAGATATGGCAAGAACAATGACCATAGAAACAAGCTTACCACATCACTTTTGGGCTGAAGCGGTAAGTACAACTTGTCATATTTTGAACAGATGTCTAATCAGACCAATTCTCAAGAAAACTCCATATGAGCTATGGACGGGTAAGAAACCAAATATTAGCTACTTTCATCCTTTTGGATGTAAGTGTTTTGTTCACAATAATGGGAAGGAAAATCTTGGTAAGTTTGATCCTCGAAGTGATGAAGGTATATTTCTCGGTTATTCTCTTACTAGTAGATCCTATAGAATTTACAACAAACGTACTTTATCTATTGAAGAGTCTATTCATGTTGTATTTGATGATACTAATCACCTGGCCGAGAAAAGGAAAATTGCAGATGAGAAGACAGTCAAATACTTACTGCAGTGGTTACAAGACCCATTGAAGAAAAGGCACCCTGTGAGTCGACTTCTGATGCACCTCAGTCGACTGATATTACTATTGGAACAGTTCCAAACGAATGGAGAAGCGAACCTGACTATCTAAAGAAATTTGTTATTAGAGACATTCATGAAGGGAGGAAAACTAGAGCATCTAGTAAAAATAATGTAAATTTGGCTCTTATTTCTCAATATGAACCAAAGAAAGTTAGTGATGCCTTAAAAGATGAATACTGGGCCAAAGCTATGGAAGAAGAACTTGATTAATTTGAAAAGAACAAGGTGTGGAATCTAGTTCCGAAACCTGAGAATGCTTCAGTCATTGGCACAAGATGGGCATACAGAAACAAGCTAAATGAGGTCGGAGAAGTAGTTAGAAACAAAGCCCGATTTGTTGCTCAAGGATACTCACAACAGGAAGGAGTTGACTATGATGAAACTTTTGCCCCTGTTGCCAGGTTGGAATCCATTAGAATTTTGCTCACATATGCTTCTTTTAAAAAATTCAAACTTTTTCAAATGGATGTCAAAAGTGCTTTTCTAAATGGGTTCATTGAAGAAGAAGTGTACGTCAAACAACCGCCAGGTTTTGAAAACTTAAAATTTCCCTATCATGTTTTTAAATTAAGTAAAGCTTTATATGGTCTTAAACAAGCCCCTAGGGAATGGTATGATTGCTTAAGCTCTTTCTTGGTAAGTCACGGCTTTTTCCGAGGAAAGATCGATACAACTCTTTTCATTAAACGATCCTCATTAGGAAATCTCATTATACAAATATATGTTGATGATATTGTTTTTGGAAGCTCTAACCCTTCTATGTGCAAGGAATTTTCTGATCTTATGCAAAGCGAGTTCGAAATGAGTATGATGGAAGAATTAAAATTCTTCTTGGGACTACAAATCCATCAAACTGACAGTGGAATATTTATATGTCAAGCTAAGTATGCTAAAGAACTCGTTCAAAAATCTGTCCAAAAATCCTGTGCATCATTCTAGGGACAAGCATATAGATATTAAGCATCATTTTATCAGAAATCATGTTGCTCAGGGAGATTTTGAAATAGTCTTTGTTAACACTGAAAATCAGCTTGCTGATATTTTTACTAAACCTCTTCTTGAAGAACGTTTCTGCATGCTAAGAAAATCTTTGGGAATTATTGAGAAATCTGTCTAAATTGTTTAACAATCCGTGTCCAGATTTTCGGCTATTCAAATCCTTGCCATAAATTGTATCCATCCAATTATGACCGTCCCATCTTCCCATATTTTACTTTTTACCTTCCCATAAAATCTTTTTTTTCATCTGTATCCCCATAAACCCTTTTCACCTTTCTGTCTACCTTTCCCTGCCAACCTTTTCCGTCTGTACTCTCGTCTCTCCAATGGTGAAAAACGCGAAAACCCCTCTTCTCTCCACACGCCAAAGCTCAAGACTCCAGGAAATCGGAAAGAATCTCTCTTCTGCCCCTCATGACTCCGTCATCTCCGGCGACTCCTCTTCCTCTGACACCTCCGACTCTATTCCAATTTGCAATCTTGGAAAGCGAGCCTTTGCTGATGCTGCATGCTCCACCTCCTCCAAGAAACTCAAAACCATCACTGATAAACCCCTTGATCTTTGCAAGAAATTTTGGGATGACCATCATCAACAACTCTTCTCGTCTCTTGAAGACAAAACCATCGTCTCTGGTAGGATTGTTGATCTTGACCATATGCTTTCTCTATGTTGCAAGGTCAAACAGTTATTTTTCTATCAAGGATGGGAAAACTTTTTCAAAACCCCTCCTCATGTGTATGAAACCCCTGTTCGCATGTTTTATGCAAATCTTCGGTCTTCTAAAGCTAATGAACTCGAAAAAATGGTTCTTGGTACCCACATTGTGCTAAATTGCTCTGTTCTTGACTTTATTTTTGGTTGCACCTGTACTGGTTTTTCCGAACTACCCAAAAATTCCTGGCCTGATTCTTTTGAAGTGTCTTTTGATGATGTTAAGAAAACCCTTTCAAATTCCACCTCTGTTCCTGCTCAAATTGGTCCGTCCAACATCTCTTTTGAGGCTTGTGTGCTTGCTCATATGGTTGCGACTACTGTTGTTCCTCCTGCTGGGTCTTATTCTACTATCTCCCAACGTGATGCTATCTTTGCTTTTTGCCTTATCTCCAAGAAGAAAATAAATTTTTCCTCCATCATCATCAATTACATGATTGAGTGTGCTTCCAATCCTTCTAGCCTTCCCTATGGAATGCTCATCTCCCGCATACTTGAAGTCCACAAAATAGATTTAGTCGACTATCCCATTACTCTAGTTAAGCAATGCTACAATTCAATGGCGTTTGGTAGCATGGGATATGTCTTGAGCAATGATTCTTGGGTGTTAAAGGACGTCTATGAGGCATCTCAACCTGGTCCCTCTACCAAAGGGAGAAAATCAGATCCTTCTGTCGCCTCTGCTGAAAGCTACGCAGAACTTCTCGCCAAACTTTCTTCTATGGATGAAAAACTTGAGTCTGTCAAAGACTTAATGGCATCCACATTGTTTCAAGTAGAGAAGATTCGTGATGCGACTAAGGAAACGGGTGCTGATGTCTCTAAGCTGCAGCTTAAACTGGATGTTGTTTTAAAGGAAGCGGTCAAACTATCCGCCAAGCTTCAAGCCAGTGTTAACGCCATGCCTGAACGTCTTACTACTCCGTTGACTGAAATGAAGGATGCTATTGTGAACACATTAGCCTACTTTCTTCGTCGTCCCGTCTTTCGCCGCCAAGAATAGTTTTTTTTTTTTGTTGTTTTTGGTCTGTTCAAATAATGTTTTTGTGGGCCTTATGTTTTGGTTGTGTTTATGCTGCTATTTTGGTTGGTCTTTTTGTGTTGCTTGGTTTGGTATCTTATGCATGTTATAAGTCTATATATATGTCTGATGTTTCCTTGTCTTTTTTTTTTAGTGATGCCAAAGGGGGAGAACTGGACAGTCAACTGTTCAGGGGGAGCCTACAAGGACTAGTCGACTAGTCAGGGGGAGCCTCCACCCATTCAGGGGGAGCATTCGTTACAGGGAAGTTGACTACATAGTATTTAAAATTGTCATCCTCAAAAAGGGGGAGATTGTTAGTGTCAAGTTTTTATGATGACAATTTTAATTGTGCAGGTATAGTAATTGAATCACACAAGGAATATATGTGAGCCCACAAAACAGTCCCAACAAGATAGGAGCCCACAAAACAGCCCCAACGAGCTGGGCTCACTCAAGTGAAGATTTCTCAGCCCTAACGTGGCTAACAGTAGTACTCTCCAGCAGTACAAAATCGTTCAACAAAGGAAAGATATCTGCAACATTAAAGAAAGAATATCCCAGCAGTATCAAATCGTTTCAAGGAAGGAAAGGTCATCTCCAACATTAAAAGAAATATCTCATGGAGTGTAATAATCGTGATGATTAATAGTGCTGCCTCAACGCACAAGGAAAGCAGCAACAGCTCAGCCTTATTCTTGGAAATAGGATCGTTAATTCTATTTCCAAGGATCAAATCCCTTGGGTTGATCTCTCGGCGTGAAGAGCCTAACAACGCTTTAAAAGGGCTGCTTCACAAGCACAAGACTTATGCTTAGTCTCATTCCCTCAAGTGTTCTGCTTTACTTTTAAACAAACATTGTTAGTCTGAGTGATTTTTAGTGTAACAAAAAAGAAAGGAGAGTTACAGTTTGTGAGGATTTGTATCAAAAAGAATAAGAGTGATTTGAGTGTAGACGTAGGAACTCCATTCAAAACCTCCATTGTACCAAACCTTTATAAAAGAGCTGCAGAGAACACCCTTGCAACCCAAGGGGACTGGACTAGGATTCACATTGAATCTGAACCAGTATAAAATACTTGTGTCATTTATTTTCTGCACCTTACTTTAGCATTCACTGAGTAAGTAGTCGACTATTGGTTCAACCTAGTCGACTAACTGATCGAAAATTTTACAATTCACCCCCCTCTTGCACTTTCACACGTTTCTTTAGAATCAACCTGTGTTCGTTATATCTTGCTGTGGTGATTGTCATTTTCAATTGGCTTCCTTTATTGTATACTTACTCCTGTTGACACTATTTGAAGTTGGTAGCTGATGTTGCTCTTATCAGGTGTTTAGTGATGCTTGTTTGAAGGCCCTACATTTGTCTATCAAGGTCATTCGTGATGATAGATTTGAATGTTTAAAAGTAGTTGGACATAACTTGTTTTTGGGCTATGTGCAGTTACATTTTTAGTCATATTTTTTTGTTTAGCTTGTACTGGGGAACACCAATGAGTGAACAGCTGATTAGATGTTGTCTAATTTTGTTCTTGGAGTTTCTACATATGATCATTTGGGTTCTCTTTGGTCTTAAATATTGATTTGTCTAGCAAGTTTCATAATTGGCTTTCTGCAAATGAATGGTTTACTTTATTGACTAATCCAATTCTGTTATTCAATATGATTGTCAAATCTAGAATGAGATGTATTACTTCTCTTTATCTTATATTCATGTTACCTTTTAGTGTGGAAGTTACTCTCTCCGTCCCATAATAAGTGTCAACTTAGTAAAAAACACGCATATTAAGAAACTAATAATGCAGTATAAAGTTTACCAAATTACCCCTATATAATAAAAATAAATTCTTTTTCCTCTTGTTTAGAGCATGCACAAGTAGTGAACATTTTGACATTAGGAATCCAATAATATCAAGTTTTTATGTAGCTTCTTCAATCATCATTTAAATTTTACTTTAACTTGTCACTTTTTGTCTAAGGGTAGAATTGAAAAAAAACTAGCCAATTAGGGTAGAATTGAAAAAAACTAGCCAATTTGTGTCTTGATTTCCTAAGATGACACTTATCATGAGACAATATTTTTTGGCTAAAGTGATACTTATTATGGGACTTCGGGAGTATGAATTTACCTTTTGAAGCAAGGCTTTGTCTTTTGAATATTTCTTGGTTTACTAAATCGGAGGAACTATTCCCTCCGTCCCATAATAAGTGTCAATTTTAGTTAAAAAGAAAAAAAAAAATTGTCTCATAATAAGTGTCACCTTAAGAAATCAAGACATAAATTGGCTAGTTTTTTCCAACTCTATCCTTAGACAAAAACTGACAAGTTAAAGTAGGATTTAGATGATGATTGGAAAAGCCACATAGTAACTTGATATTGTTGAATTCCCAATATCAAAAAGATTACTACTTGTGCATGTTCTAATCAAGAGGAAAAAGTAATTTATTTTTATTATATAGGGGTAATTTAATAAACTTCATATTACATTATTAATTTTTTAATATGCATGTTTTTAGCTAAAATTACACTTATTATGGGACGGAAGGAGTAGTTTGATAGGACGAATTGAAGTATGAATAATGGACCGGAGATAACTTGGGTTCAGGTTTTCAAAGCTTTTTTATGTGTTTGGTTTTAGCACTCTTCGTTGTTCGATATCATAAAGGTCCAAGTGTCTTCAAAAACGAAATAGAAGCTAGTGCGGCTTTTGATTTTGAGAAAATTTCAATAATATACCATCTAACATATAAAATTACATTTGCGTAGCCATATTTTTAAATTACACCCATATAGCCACTTTTTCACAATATACAATATTATACAACAATATACAACTTTATACATCTGGAATAGACAATGTATCAACCTGGTATAAAAGTGTATAATAATATATAGAGTGTATAATAATGTATAAGAGGTGTTTATATCCAAGAAAAGTCAATTGTATACAACAATATTGTTATAAATATTATTTATTATTATGGATGTCTATCTTTAGGAGAAATATTAGGGTTAGTGACTTTGGGATCAAGTCACTTTTCCCCTATAAATATAGAGGTTCTCCTTCATTGTATTTCATCCCTTATAAGAAATAAGAACTCTCTTCTCTCTTGTTCTACATATATTCTTGCTTTAGTTTATTGTTATATAACACGTTATCAGCACGAGACCCTACCACGCTTAATCTAGAAATTCAAAATTGATGAGTTATTTTTTTTGGTTGGAATATGCTATTGTTTGGTCCATCTACCACAAAAGGCTTTGCTGAGGCAAGATTTGAGCTTTGACTTTATAGTCTTATTTCCTCACCCTTACAGGTAAGTAATTTTCTCTCTGGTAAATCTATTGCCATATTTCCTCAAAACAGTCTAGTGGACATTATGCTTACGTACTATATGTAAAAGAACAACAATATTTTCCATGACAATGAACTGGATAAAGGCCTTGAATATTTGTATCCATTCTTTTTAGTGGATATTTAATTACAGGATAGCAAACCGTTAATTAGTTTGCAAGGCCTCGTATATGTACTATTTGAATTATCTAAAATTCCAATTATGCTTTTACATGATAATCTTATATTTATGACCACTGGCACTACAAGAAAAAAAATATTTGGCAATAATTTTTTTTTGTTGCCATAGATTGATTATTGTTGCAAAAAGTACTTTTGGCAATAAAAAAAAATATTTTGTTGCATGAACTTTTCCCAACGGCTGTTATTGCAACAACGTGCAACAACTTTTTTTTTTGTTGCCAAAAGTACTTTTTGCAACAATAATCAATACTATGACAACAAAATTAAATTCTTTGGCAACAAAAAAATCATTTGCCAACAATAAAATTAAGTTGTTGCCAAATATAAAAATTTTTGTTGCGATTTCTATACTTTCTTGTAGTGTGGGAAGTGGTGATATTTTCATAGGATTATTGTGATTATAAAGGAAGATATGTTACAGAAATATTTGTATTTATGCCTCGATTTGCTCCTGAAGTAGCAATATCTTAAAGGAGGTTCTAAGTGATCACAATTTTATATGGTTAAGGCAAGTTCAGATGATTATGATTCGTTCATGAAGAATAGAACTTTTGATGGTATAAACACAGATCCATTCCCTGGAGTGAATGTGACAATATTTAGTAAAGACTATAAATACAGACGTGCTCTAAGTAGTGAGAATATCACGCTTCACCTCCAGAAGAGGTAGAATAATTGAGAAGAAATATCTGAATATTGTATTCTTTAATCCTGAAGTAGTAAACATTAAAATTTACTCCTGAAGAGGCAAATTTTGAAATTACTCCTGAAGAGATAAACTTTGAGATTTACTCCCGAAGTGGTACGATTCTGAAATTTACTCTCGAAGTAGTAGAACCCTGAAACTTACTCTCGAAGTAGTAAGAATTTGAAATTTACTCATGAAGTAGTAAAATACTTAAATTTATTTCCGAAGTAGTAGAACTTTAAAATTTATTCCTGTCGTAGTAAAACTTTAAAAATTATTCCTGAAGTAATTAGACTTTGAACTTTACTCTCAAAATAAGAAGGTTTTGAACTTTACTCTCGAAAAAGTTCAACTTTGAAATTTACTTCTAAATTAATAAAATAATGAAATTTTCTCCCCAAAATTTGTTGTGACTTTATAATGCATGTAAAGAGTTTTCTTACTTTTCTGCAAGCTTTCAGTTTTGGTTATTTAAGTATTCACTATGTATTAAGCATTGACTCCTTGATTCTTATTTGTTTGCCTTCAATTGATAAGATCCCAATCTTACCCATATGTATTAGTGATTTATCTTAACTAATATATTTGAGTAAGCCAGCAAAATGTATGGCCTGTATTTCTACCACGGCCAACTCACCAAGTCCAAATGTGATGTTAGAATCAATTCATAGTTGTGTAATGAAATCAAAACTTATCTATCCTAAGTTGGTGCTTTATTTTTCACTAAGTTTGCATGTATAATGATTTACCATTAATTTGAGGTTAAATATGACATCCTTGATTACCAATTGGCATGTAGAATTTGCTAATAGAAATATATTTGATTTTCTGTAATCGGAATGTTTAATCTCGAAAACAAAACTATGATAGGAATGTTAAACTCCTCCGATTAGATGGAGGGGTATTAAAAACAAATAAAAAAAAATAAAGTAACATGCTTATTACTCTTGATTTTTTTTTATGAAGCATTTTGCTCACAATTGATCGGCTCAAATACATTGTGAGGTGCAAGTTATAGTATTACCTTATTTACTAAACAAAATGGTTTGACGTATTTCTGAATTATCTATGGTGCACTTGTTGTGCTTTCAGGAAATATTTCTATTTAATTTGCTTTAATTTTCTTAAAATGTTGGGATGTACTATTAAGGAATAGTTCTATATGTCTTTTGGCAGTCTAGAAGTATTGGTATGACTTTTTGCAAGTAGAAAAAAAAAAAGAATTGAGAAATATATTGAAGCGGCGTTTTCTTGTGGTTGAGAGAAATAATAAGCTATTGAAACTTATGTATAAAGCTCATCTAAATAATCAAGTTTCCAAAAGCGATTAAAGGTCATGTTTGTTAGTACAAAATCAATTAAGGGCTCCAGAAGAGCTAACTATTTATTTAGAAGATCATGGCACTAGTACTGTCCAAACAATGTGTGATTATGGGAAATAAATTAAAGGCTCCTAAAGAGCTCGTATAGTATTATGTCATTCGTTCTAGATTGTAATATATGAAGGTGTTATGATCAAAACACAAGTTGTAGTAAACCCGAAGTTTACTAAAGTAAATGACTATCATATTGAAGCTATAGATGATTTGAGGATTAAATATCTTCAAAATCATAGTAGGTAAGAAATATTTATGGGAAATGTTACCCTTTTTATTCTCCAAATTGTACTACACAAATATAAGCATGATGAAATCACATGCCATGGTAAACCAGAAGTTTATTGATACGAAAATGAATTCATGTTATAGTAAACCAGAAGTTTACTAAAAAAATAGCACATGGCATGGTAAACTTGAAGTTACTAGTATAAATAATTTTATTAGTCGGCATGAGCGGTTTGGCCATTTCGATTCAAATATGATGTGAAAATTGAGTATTTGACATATATTGAAGAACTAGAGGATTCTTCAAGTATTTATTCTTGTTGCTTGTTCCCATAATAAGTTGATTATACTAGCAAATATTGAGATTGAATTCCCCAAATTCTGAAAAAATATAAAAGGTGGATATGGGCCCGTTCACTTGTTATGTGATATCTTAAATAGATGGATCGATAAGACAGTTACATGTGCGTTTATTGTCAACCTGCAGTTTGACATATGCAAAGTTACTTGCTCAAAAATGATTGAGTTGAGAGCGCAATTTTCATATTATGTAATCAAGATAATTCATCTTGTGAATGCTAGTTTATATCCAAGCTGGTTTGGCGTTGAATGCCTCCAATAAATAGCTAAACTATTGCTTATGAGAACAATGATTCATGTGCTGGTCTGAGATATGATATATTGTATACATCACTTGTATGCTCCAGACCAATAAATTATGATAAATTCTCCCCTCACAATTGGTTCAGGGTTAGGAACCAGATATTTCCATCTAATAATTTTTTATGTCTGGTATATGATTAATTAATCTACCATGATGCACAAAGATGGATTCCCCCAAAGAAGATGGGATATATGTTAGTTTTTCTAACATAAAGGGGGAGAGAATAAGCAGTAAAGGGGAGAGAATAAGCAGCTGAGGAATATGTTATGAATTATCATTAGTATGATGCTCATTCAAAAGATAATTCAACTCAAATGCTAGAAGCATTTGCTGACCCAAAATTAATTTTTAATTTCAGCTGCAAAATGCTCCTATTAAATTCATGTCCCTGAAGGATAGAGTCTACAGCATGCATGAAGCGTGATAGAATAATCGGTTCCAAACACAATAATCATTGAAAAGAAAGAGGAGCAAATGATCACTGATCATTATAAGGAGGCAATGTGCTCTTGAAGAGCCTACGACATAACACTTCATGAAACCTCATGAGAGGTTTAGGTACCTAAAAATAATGGAAGTGATGAGATCTCAATAAGTTATGTCACATTGCGAACCGATACAAATGATATATCGTCGACGATAACTTTGGTACAATATAGCGCAATGTTGTAAAAGATGGTGAGAATCTAAATTCTACGTCTATTAAAGCATGCTAACATAGAAATAATTATCAAGTGAAATGACGCATCTCGGTAAACGTAAAGCTTATTGGACCTGTTGTCCAGACACCAGAAGATGTCACATATTTAAAAAGAAATAGATGTTGTCACAACCTACATGAATTACTTGACAAAATTATATTAAAATTCCTGAAGAATTTTAAATGCCTGAAGCATATATAAGTTGTAGAAATTTGTTCATAATTTTTATATGAATTAAGTTAAGCAAGGTGAATCCGATTTATCACCTTAATGAATATTTATTGGCTAAGGGTACAAATGACTCTATTTATCCTTACGTCTTTGTGAATCAAAATCTGTCATATTGTTAGTGCAAGTTGATGACTTGAGAATTATTGAAACTCTTGAAGAGTTTTCGAAAGAAATAGATTATCTGCTGAAAGAAGTTGAAATGAGAAACTTGCAGAATTTTTTGGTCTTGAAGTGCCATATCTTTATGCAATTGATGCATTTATATATTTTGCTATGACTATGGGGGATTATAGTCATACGATGTTGTTCTACATGACAGTCAAATCATATAAAGATAACATCTGTTTATAAAGCAAGTCAGGAATGCACTTGGAGTGATTTCAACAATATAACTCTATCCAAAGACTGAAGATGCAGCAACATACATAGCCCAACTAAAGAGAGGATTCATAAAAGCACAAGGCATGTTTCACCAAAGTTGTTCTTGACACATAAGCTCTAGAAGAATGGTGATATCAACGTGCAAGAGATTTGTTCGAGCGATAATATGACTGATTTATTCACCAAGTCTCTACCAACTGCAACTTTCGAGAAGATGGTGCACAAGATTGAGATGTGAAGATTCAAGTTTTTGGATTGAAGTTCTCATCAGGGGGAGTTAATACGCGTTGTACTCTTTTTTCCTTTTAAGGTTTTTGTCCCACTGGGTTTTTCCTTGTAAGGTTTTTAATGAAGCAACCAAATGACGCATTATTAGAAATGTGTACTCTTTTTCCTTCACTAGAATTTTTCCCACTGGGCTTTTTCTAGTAAGGTTTTAACGAGACACATTATCTATCAAATAGACATCCAAGGGGGGGGGGGGGTGTTATAAATATTATTTATTATTATGGATGTCTATCTTTACGAGAAATATTAGGGTTAGTGACTTTGGGATCAAACCACTTTTCCCCTATAAATATAGAGGTTCTCCTTCATTGTAAATAATCCCTAACAAGAAAAATAAAGAATTCCCCTCTCTTCTCTCTTCTCTACAAATATTATTGTTCTTGCTTTATTATTTTATAACAAATATAAAATATTTTTTCAATTGTAGTGAGGGTACAAATACACAGAAGGTTTTTGAAGTGAGGGGTACAAATTGGGCAATTTCGGGTAATTTTACATTCATGAGCTATTTAGGATAATTATTTTTCCTAAATAGTCATAGAGGGTTATTTTCCCATTGATGTTCTGATTTTTAGGACTGAAAATTCTGTTAGTCATTTGAGTCATTCTTCACTGTCTATCACTAACGGAGAATGCTGAATTAGGGAGGATTGCATTCACCAAAAAATTTGTCTGCACGAAATAAAATAAGTCAATTGTACTGCTTCTACAGACAAAATTTAGGCATTGATGTACAAGTTTGACCATCTTGGTATAAGCCTAATCAGCCTAATTATGATAATAAACAGAACTATTTACGTATAATAAATTAATGGCCTAAATTAATACTAGCATGAAAATCAAAAAGAATTTTATAAATTTCATTTTTAGTAAAAAATTATGCGGCCATTTTTAGTAAAAAAATATGCGGGTTTACGAGGGGCGGGGCGGGTTGAAACATATTTTTTTACTACGAAGAGGTTGGTGGAGTCATTCAACACCCAAGACTCAGTTTGCTGCTAATTCCTTCCTTTTTAGAGCCCATAGTTTTAAATTGCTTTAAATTATTTTTATGAGTAATTATTGATAATATTTACAACAGTTAATGGATCAATATAAGTTTTGAGTTATTTTTGCAATTTATTAAGTGAGCAAATTGTATATTTCTGAAATTTTCCCTAATATTTTAATAGATTCATTATGTACAATAGGATACAATAATAACATACTCAGTGTAATCAATAGGTGGAGTCTGGAGAGGATAAAATGCACAGACCTTATTCCGATCTTTGTGAGGTAGAGACGCTGTTACCAATTAACCTTCTATCAGAAAAGTGTGATCAAACAATACAATACACTACAATCTATTTGAACTTTTATTTAGTATGCGTTTGGTCATGAAAATCAAATATATTTCACTTTATTTGGAATTTTAAAGTTAGAGTTGAAGATGAAGTTGTGTTTGATTATAATTTTTGTAAAGAATATTTGGTTCCTTGAGTGTATTGAAAATAAAAATAAAAAGCTAAAAACAGAGTTTTAAGTATTTTTTAAATTCTAAATACAACTTCATAGCCAAATGCTGATTTTCAAATAAAAATTGTATTTGAAATTCTCATGATCAAGCGCTGTTTTTCAAAGAAAGTGAAAAAAAGTTAGGGAAAAAGTGAAAAATTATAATGGCCAAACGGTTCTTAAAAGATAATCACTCAATACTCTATAATAAATATTGTACAATAATGATTTTGTTTTTTTGTCCAAAAACAAAGGATGGGTAAACTACCAACAGCCATCTAAACAAGCTGTAAGCGGCAAAATTGAGCAATGTTCATCGTAAAACTTTATGAAACAAAACAAAACAAAAAAAGAAGAAGTTAATTGTTCATTAACGCACCGAGTTTCACATTCTAATTATTAATTTTTTTTTAATTAACCTGAACTAACCATCTATATGTTAAAAGAGAAAACTGAACAATTGATAATTGGGGGTAAAATCACGAAAAAATGTTCTATATATTTTGGATAATTATTTAAAAAACGATACTTTTAAAAAAACTAGTACTCGTTTACAGGGAAATTATTCGTATTCAAAAAAGCAAAAATAACAATCTGTCTATTTGCAAAAAATATTTACTCGAAATGGCCCATATTTCTAATATTATCCGACATAACCCTTTTAGACATTATTATATACACTTTTATACAAGATTGATATATATTATCTAAGTTATAATGTTGAATATGGTGTGTATAAAAAATGTTGCAAAAAAAAAAAAAAAAATTGACTATGCGGATATAAATTTAAAATATGGCTACGTGGATATAATATTTTATATTGAATTATATATTATTGAAATTATTATTATTATACCTTTAAAAATATAGTAGGAAAAAGGTTTTTCGAATATACGTTAGATGAGTAAAACCATGACCGTTTCAGTAAAGGGAGTCATTCAACACGGAAGACTCAGTTTGGTTTGCTGTTAATTTCTTCCTTTTAGATCTGCTTCATTTTCACTTCTTATTCACGATCTCGCTAAACTGAGAACCCACAGCCAAACAAGTCACAACACTCTTTTTTACTGCACCGACGATTATTCTTTTCACCGATCCGTAAGTAAATTTACCTGTTTTCATTTGCATTTTCGCGTAACTTATTTACTGTGTTAAATCAATTTAAGATTTATTGATTTTTTATACTGATTTTGTTATTTTAGTTGTTCATTGTTATTTAAGATCTAGTTAATGTCATTTTAACTACAAAAATAATTTGTGATTATATCTTACTTTAATGTTATGCAGTACATAATTGTTTAATTGTTTTTCGAACAAATTATGAAACTGAGTCCCCACAAACAAATGAGTAACTATTTTTTAACTGATCCGTAAGTTACTTTTTTTTTACCGGTTTTCATTTGCATTTTCGTGAATTTATTTACTGTTTTGATTGATTTCAGAAATTTTAACTGTCACGATTGTTTATTAGTATTATGATTTTGTAATTTTTTTTAATTACTACACGATTTTGTGATTGTATTACTGTGATTTTGTCATTTTAGTTGTTTATTGTTACTGAAGATCTAGTTATTTAATGCTTAATTTTTGTACTAAAAAAAAAAATGATACATGCAAACTACAAAAAAATTGTGATTATCCTACTGCCTATGTATACATAATTGGATAAGTTTTTGTTTGAAGAAATTAAGGAAAATTGAATGTGCTGATTGAATTTTTAGTGATATATCTAATGCTGAACTTGTAATACTCCTTTTCGCCGCAAAAATAATGGAATTTTAACTACATTTTCCTACGTTCGTGTACTGTATAATTGTATAAATTTTAGTTCAAACAGATTATCCGGATTCACACTGAAAATTGAATGTGTTGATTGAATTTTCAGTTGTTCATAGTTACGGAAGATCTAGTCATCTAATGCTGCTCGTTTTAATACTCCCTTCGCCCCAAAAAATAATACGTTTTAACTACAAAAATTTGTGATTATCCTACTTTTATGTAGTGCTTATTTCGAACAGTTTTCGAAACTAGCATCCGGATTCACACTGAAAATTGAATGTGCTTATTGATTTTTCAGTTGTTCATTGTTATGAAAGATCTAGTGGGCGTTTGGCCATAAAAATTATTCACTTTTTTCCGGAAATTTTTTCACTTTTTTTACTTTTAGCGTTTGGCCATAAAAATTATTCACTTTTTTCTAGAGTTGTATTCCGGAATACTAAAAACAAGAGAAACTTGTTTTTCAAAAAATTTCCACTTTTTTCACTTTTTTACACTACATTTCACCAAAAACTACAATTTCAAAAACTATGGCCAAACACAACTCCAACTTCAAAAATTCCAAAAAAAGTGAAAAAGTTTTTGGTATTTATGGCCAAACAGGCCCCTAGTTATCTAATGCTGAAATTTTAATACTCCATTCGCCACAAATAGTGATGGGCTTTTAACTACAAACAATTTGTCATTGTCGTACTCTCAGGCAGTATTAAATGTATAAATTTTGTCTCGAACAGATTAATAGACCTACATCTGGATTCATTCGCACTGAAAATTGTATGTGCTGATTGATTTTCCGCAGTTTTACGTCGCAAAATTGGTGAAAAGAATGTGAATTACATTTAGATTAGGGGGAAGCAGTGAGCAAATTTGAATAATGATGTAGATGTGCGTTTAATTTATATATGCTATAAGAAGCACGTGTATGATGTTATGAGGGGTATTGTTATGTTCAATTCATTTGAGCAATCAGTTGTGGCATGTTTATTTTCTATAATAATGGATGTACAGGTAAAATATGTATATCTCTAGAGAAAATTCTAGGACAAATTGAGGTAGGAGATGTTTCAACCGACTAAGTCTTAGTCCCATACTAGTTGGTGTTGGGTATATGAATCCTCTATATCTATTCCTCACTATTTGGGTGCAAAAGAACAAAATATTTGGAAGATTAATGATTTTATGGCTATTTTTACGTTAGCTGTCAATCAATCACCACTCTTCCCCTTTATTTGGACATGAGGCTGGCCATGCAAAGCTCACATAGGTAGCGTTAAGCAAGAGGACGTCCTTGGACCATAAATATGACTGACTTTTGAACTTCTGAATATCCATATTAATGTTGTGTCAATGGCTTAGTGCATATGCTCTAACTGAGTGTGTACTTCTATATGTTTGGTCTTTTTGGCTCATCTTGAGTTGAGTTGCATCACGTATGATGAGCACCATTTGACATACTAACTCAATTACTGAAGCCATAATGTAGATTGCATGTTATAGGTAGACCTAAAACTGGTTACTTCACTTGAAATCTATGGTTTTAAACTCCTCATTGATTGTCCTATCTATTACACCATGTTCAAATGATTTTGATTCGTTTTTTAATTGTTATTCCTTTATAATCCTTGCAGGACACTTCTCCTTTACAGGTGCCATTAGTGTATCATGTGCTATGCTTATGAGACTTATCTACTGTATGATGATGGTCAATGAGCTTTTCATGTACATTGCAAGAATGGACTAGAAAACTCTGGCGTGAAGAGTAACTTTGCTTAGAACTTGTAATCTCTGCAAGGATGGTGCTCAACAAAGTTACAGAAATTGTTTCCGCTGCAGTGGCTCGTATCTCGACCCCAAAGACGTCTAACACTCCATATCCATCATCGGGGTTACCACCCCTTCCAGGTTCACTTAATGTTCCCAGCTTAGATCAGAAGAACAAGTTGAGACTTTCCTCATCCCTTCAAGATCTTTCTGCATACCGGCGGCTTGATCTGGAAGATGGCGGTCCTAACCCCGAAATAGAGAGAGGTTCAACTAATTTAAAACGGCTAAACTTCCAGAGAGAAAATTTGGGCACAAGCTTCTCGAAGGTGAAGGGGACACCGGCAGTCACTTCTGCACGGACAAAATGGAGACGAGTTATCTTAGTTCTCCTGTGCTTGCTATTGGTTGCATTTCTCCTATATGTGTTGTTTTTCCATTTTAACTTATTCCATGGAGAGTCAAAGTATTATGTTGTGCTTGATTGTGGTAGCACCGGGACTCGTGTTTATGTATATCAAGCATCCCCTAACTATAAAAAGGATAATGATCTCCCTATTATATTGAGATCACTGCCAGAGGGTTTCAAAAGAAACTCAAAATTACAGAGTGGACGGGCTTACAATAGAATGGAGACAGAACCCGGATTTGACAAGTTGGTGCACAACACATCTGGCTTGAAAAAAGCAATCAAGCCACTAATTAGATGGGCAGAGAAGCAAATCCCTAAGCATGCACATAAAACTACTTATCTCCATCTTTATGCTACGGCTGGGGTCCGCAGGCTGCCAAAATCAGACTCAGAATGGCTTCTTAACAATGCTTGGTCCATTCTGAAAAGTTCGCCTTTTTTATGCAAGAGAGAATGGGTCAAAACTATCACTGGCATGGAGGAAGCCTATTATGGATGGATAGCTATGAATCATCACACTGGTATATTGGGGACAAAACCTAAAAAGGGAACATTTGGTGCACTTGACTTAGGTGGCTCATCACTGCAGGTTACTTTTGAGAGCAAGGAAAATCTCCCTGATGAAACTAGCTTAGAGCTGAATATTGGTGCTGTTAATCATCATCTCTCTGCTTATTCCTTAGAAGGATATGGCCTGAATGATGCTTTTGACAAGTCTGTAGTTCATCTTCTCAAGAGGCTTCCCAAGATCAGTGATGTAGATCTCGCCAGTGGAAACATTGAGATCAAGCATCCGTGCCTGAATTCTGGTTACAAGGAGCAATATATCTGTACTCATTGTACTTCCCTATACCAAGAAGGCGGTAGTCCTTCCACTGGTAGAGAATTTAAAGGTAGAGGAGGAAAGCCTGGAGTTCGCGTTCAGCTTGTCGGAGCTCCAAAATGGGAGGAATGCAATTCACTTGCAAAATCTGCTGTTAATTTTTCTGAATGGTCTAACAAAAATTCAGGAATTGATTGTGAGTTGCAGCCCTGTGCTCTTGCAGAAAATCTTCCTCGTCCTTTTGGCCAGTTCTATGCTATGTCTGGTTTCTACGTGGTATATCGTTTTTTCAACTTGACCCCTGATGCTGCCCTGGATGATGTATTAGAAAAGGGTCATGAATTTTGTGATAAGACTTGGGATATTGCAAAGACTAGTGTCGCACCTCAGCCTTTCATAGAACAGTATTGCTTCAGGGCACCATACATAGTCTTTTTGTTGAGAGAAGGCTTGCACATTACTGATAGGCAGGTAACCATTGCTTCCGGAAGTATTACTTGGACACTTGGTGTTGCGCTGTTGGAAGCTGGAAAGACAGTTTCAGCTGGGGTGGAACTTATTAGTTCCAAGCTATTTCTCATGAAGATGCACCCAGTTATTCTTTTTGCTATTTTGTTTGCTTCATTAGCTGCACTTCTTTGTGCATTATCATGTGTTAGCAAGTGGATGCCCAGGTTCTTCCGTAGGTCATATCTTCCTCTTTTCAGGAATAATAGTGCTGCATCCACATCTATAATCAACATTCCAGCACCTTTCAATTTCAGACGGTGGAGTCCTGTTATTACAGGTAATTTCTTCTGAAAAGCATGTGTCCTGTGCTATTCTAGTTTAGAATATGTGCTCTTTGTTAGGGAAATCGTCACAAAAAAATTCTTTGCTTTCCCTTCTGATACTTGATCTTTTTTGGGGTATCTGATAATTGATTAATAAGATTTATGGACTAGATATTTACCTTACCTTCAACAACAACATACCCTGTATAATCCCACCAGGTGGGGTCTAGGGAGGGTAGAGTGTACGCACACCTTACCCCTACCTTGTGAAGGGTAAGGAGACTGTTTCCAATAGACCCTCGGCTCAAGATAAAAACTATCATAACGCTAACAATGTATTTGACTGAAAACGTGAAAACATTCTGCTTTTTCATTACAGATGTTTTTTATTTGTGTATACCTGAATTATACATTTTTATTAGTATTTTTTTTGAAGTCTAATTTAGAGAAATATGATAGTTTCGCTGATTAAAAAAGGGATTTTTACACTCTATGACAATTAGCGCAAAATAATTACCCGTTTTAGCCCATTTTTAGATTTTTACCCGAGTGAGCCACAAAGTGGGCCTAGCTTTGCGCCTTCATCCATGGTGGGCATTTCAGTTCAGTGCTTAATCACTGCACTACAACGATTAGTCAAAAAACTCTTCAAACTGACTAATCAAATAATTAAATCTCCTTTTCTCCCCCAAAAACTAAATCCATCCGTTCACAAAGCTCAAAAAATGGCAAGACCCTCGTAATCTTCACCATTATTCCTCTTCTTTTCATCCTCTCTGTATCTGCTAACCCGGACTCGAACCGGACACCGTCGGAGGCCCACAAAGAGCTAATCAAATTGGGTTCCCAATTGGCCTACTCCCGAAGAACGTAAATCGGTACTCTCTAAACTCCAGTTCAGGTCACTTCGTCGAGAAGGTGACAAGTGTCGAATCACCCTTCCTCCGGACAACCGCCTTGGGACCTAGTCGAAGAAAATCACTGGGAAAATTATTGATTTTGAAGTGTTTTTAGTTTGGTTTAGGGTTTAATGTTGGTGTTATTTAGGGAAAGGTGTGTATAAATACCTCTTATACATTATTATACACTTTTATACGGTTTAGTTGGTTATCACGCTAGTCTCACACACTAGAGGTCCCCGGTTCGAACCCGGGCTCAGGCATACATTTTCACACTGGGTATGTTGTTGTTTTAAATGGTGTAGAAGTGTGTGTAAACACCTCTTATGCATTATGTATAAACCCCTCTTGCGTATTAACACCTCTTGTATAAGTTTGTATAATACTGTATAACAGTGTAGAAGTGTGTATAAACACCTCTTATACACTTTTATACAAGGTTGATACATTTTCTACAGTAAGTGTATAATGTCGTATAATGGTATATATAGTGTGTATTAAGAACTGTTGCAAAAAAAAATGGCTATGCAGAATTAAATTAAAAATATGGCTACGTGAATGTAATTTTTTATGCTGGATTGTACATTATTGAAATTTCCCTAAAAAAGAAAGAAAAAAAGAAAATTTTGATAGCTTCAGAAATGAAGTCACACCAAACATACACAGCAATCGCTTTTTTCACAGTTGTTAATGCAGCTCTAGGGATAGTAATTGATTTAGCTTTCAGATTAATTTAGTATCTAATAGTTAACTTTAAGACTTCAACAAAGTGGAGTTGAATGGAAAATTTATGCCTCTGTCATAGCCAATTTCCTCAACTTAAGATCTTTTTCTTGCTTCCATAGACTGTCATCTTCTAAAGGAGCAATTCTTTTTAAACCATTAATACTGACTTAGGAAGATTTCATTTTGTAACAAGAATGAATGATTGTCGCGGATTAAAGTGAGAAGATTACGCTTTTGTATGGCGTTGAGTCATGTTTAACAATACATGCTTATGGGTAAGGTCTGCGTACACCTCACCCTTCCCAGACAACTTGTGGGATCACACTCGGTAAGGTCTGTGTACACCACACTTCTTCTTGCTGTTTAAAAAAAAAAAAAGAAAAAAAAGTAGGCCACCATGGTTTAACACTTTATGTTCTCTGTTGTAACTTGTACTGCAGTTCCTATCAGCACTGTTTCTCATATCCTTCTTAGATCATGCCAATTTTGTCTTTTCAGGCGAAGCAAGAGTGAAGACGCCACTCAGCCCAACAATTGCTAATACTCAACAGAGACCATTTGACACTGGGCATGGTTTTGGTGGCAACGGTATCCAGCTTGGTGAATCTTCCTTATACTCATCGTCTAGTAGTGTAGCACATAGTTTTTCATCAGGTAGCTTGGGGCAGATGCAATTTGAAAGTAGTACCACGGGTTCCTTCTGGTCGCCACATAGAAGCCAACAACGTCTACAGAGCAGGAGATCTCAATCACGAGAAGATCTTGTTTCTTCGCTGGCTGAAGTTCCCTTGCCAAAGGTCTAAATCTTATTGGTCATATTTCATTCAGAAGAGAAAATCATGGGGCTGATGATTTCTAATGGCTCATTAGCCAAATTGCAAATAATCATCGGCTATGAATCTCATGACATATGCCTGTCCAATGTTCTCCTTTAGAGGCACGATACTCAGACTTGTGGAAAGCTTATTCATCCGACATTGCATAACATAGATTCATAACACGGATATTATCAGTCAAGAGAAGTCTGGCATCGTTAATAGAGGCAGCTGTGCAGAACTGCAGAATAACTTTTTATTATGTGGAGCTCGACAAAGATATTCATCCTGTGAATATTAGGTATTCGACTGCCATTCCAATTTGATAGTCCAAAGTTTCACATGATCGGATGGGAGCGATGCAATTGCATCTTGCAGAAACCACTGGTGGAGGTTCTCTAATGCGAATGAGGTTGACAGCTTGTAAATGGTCAAATTGGTAGACCTCAGCTTAGGTTAGGCTAGCTTGAGCTTTTGGTAACTCATTCTCTTGTCATACTTAACCTCAGGTTAGGTTAGCTCGAGATTTTGGTAACGCATTCTCTTGTGATACTTAACACGTTATACGATCCCTTGATTCTTTCATACTACCGATTATTCTAATGTACTGTTATTTACAGAATCCAACATTTTCAGAAACTACAATTTAAGCCTAATGTTTGGTAGAATACATAGCTAAGAGCATTGAAAAAGTTACTGAGTTGTCTTGGATTAGAAAGGCTAGTTTGAGGAAACCAGCATGAAGAAGATGTAAATGGTTTGTCCTATACCAAGTTGGAGAAGAACTTGCAGATTATTGTCATCCACCTGCTCTCATTTCTTTAACTCCCAAGATATCAAAAGGGATCATTTGACCAGAAAATTATGCGAGCTAGCTTGTTACACGCCTTTGAAGTGGCCGTTTGGGAGCTAATTTAAAAGTAGCTGATAAGCATGAAATGTTAAACCTTTTTAAGTACGAAGCTAATTTTCTAAGTGATTACGTTTTTGATAGCACTTAATGAGCATCTTTTCCATCAAAATGATTGAAATGTCCTTATAGCTAACTTACAAATATATAATTTTGTAGTACTTTTAAAAGGACGAATAGTGGAAATGAAATGGAGAGAGAGAGGTTTGTTGTTTGTGTTACAGGTTTCGTTATGAGAAGAAATTTCGGGATTACATGAAAATATTAGAGATAAAATAGTAAAAGACGTGAACGAAATCCACCAATAAGCAACTTATGACACTAAGTTTCGATTATAAACACTTTGCTTATTGAAAGGAGCAATGGGGCAATTCTCAATTTTTTTCTCCCTTCGGAATGCCTGCTTATCCATCCTAACACAAATTTTAGCGAACATAAAACTAAAGAACTGCAGATTTTTGGGCTCCAAGACATCCTCAGTTATTTTGCAAGGCCTCAACCAGATTCAGAGCACCATTCCAGTATACGGACAGTGATTGCAGTGAATTTGCATAAACAATAGCATAACTATACATTAAACATACGAAAACGTATTCCCTTATCATAAATATTTACTGCAAAAGCTAATAGATTCGAAAAAAGGCTTAACTATCTCAACCTAAGACCTGTGAAGACAGTTGGAAACAAACTGCTCTTGTTCCAAACGTGGGAGGTGAAAGGGAAATCAAGGAACTAACGGTACGGTTAGATTTCAGATGCGAAAAATAAAGGAATCAATTGCATCGTTGAATGTCTTTCGTTTTTTACTACCCTATGGTTAAATAAACCAGCCACCAGAAAACTTTAAAATACAAGGCACATTTTCGTTAGAAATCGTACAACACCACGGTATCTCTTGGTTGCAGGCTGAATCAAGATCATAGTCACGGCGAACTTTAGAGGAAAACAATCTTGGAAGATGTTATAGCTCAACCTTCTGGGCGGGTGTATCAGCATTCCTCAGTGAGAAAATCCAATTAAACATTTGTGAGAACATACTGAGGGTAGAATCCTTCTCTTTCTGTTCCGACTTCACATTGCAAAGCGCATTGTAGTCATGTTTCAAGTGTGGAGCAGCTATTCTTTCCTGGAGGAAGGCATTTATGACATGTAAGAGATGGTCGATGTCACAGTAAATTAAATCATCTACTGAAATGTAGAAGTGGTACCTTAAATACTTCAAATGGGCAAGAATCTGAGTTATTGCAACCCTATAAACAAAAAAGAAATAGAAGCATGAAAACCTTAGAACAGAACAAAAAGGCAATACTGAGAGGAAAATAATTGATAGCAAGAAGATGTGGATGAATCCTTTGAGACCTCAAAGGGAATACATTTGAGTCACCTGTGGCACAAGTTGCTACATTTAGCAAGTGTGCTTCTTGACAAGTGACACCTATATCATTCCCAATTAAAGTTGTGCAAAAGATGCCTGAAATTCACTGTCACTTTCCAGAATTCTTTAAAAAAGAAAGCAAATATAAAACAGGAATATAACAGTTAATGTGGTCGATGCTTTCTTGTGGCTCTGCCACGAACTTGTTCACTAGCAAATACTGGTGAGATTTGTGTACTTCCCAGGGATTAGTTCGCAAACAAAAACAAGTTGCAACTTCAGAAAAGTTTCATGAATTTCTAACATAAAACTATTGGTAAAACCTCTTTTACGTTGGAAGCATGGACATCACAGCCAGTGAATCCTTTTCCAGAAGTTGAAAATGAGAAGTACAGGGAAAAACCTTGAAGGCCGGTAATTATTGAGGTATGATCCCAAAGTAAGAACAACGGATGTTGTAATCAGAGAACTTACTGGTATTGGAATGGGACGCTCATTGTGCAGCACTTTCACAAAGTACTTGCTTGAGTTGTTTGACCCGCAGCTGTAAAGGACTAGCATGTTATTTCCGGCAAAAGGTGTCACTATGCTTCCCCGCCAGTTTCTCTTGTTAGGAGGCTTAGGAGGAAATTGCAACGCCTGCTCTCTTTGTATTAGTTCGAATTCTGAAACATTCAGTGCATAAAATTGAATAAGAAACCGAAGGTAGTAGAGCATAAAACCATCCTTTGCATAAAACTCACCAGATTCTTTAAGAAAGAGCCCAATCAAGCATGAAAACGGAAGCAGAGTTTCTGCATGAGCAAAACGTAGTCTTGCCTTTTCATAGCTCCCGGGAGCATATCCTTCTACAGGAGGAGAATGCACATAAAACAAAGAGCACCAGATATCAGATTTCCATCATTTAAAGATTAACTTCGTTAGAAAGTATGAATGGGCAAAAAGGTTTTCAGCAAGACGATCTTGAGCAATAAAGGAAGTTCTGCATTACTAACAAATAACAACATCAAGTAATTAGTATAATAAAGGTTCCACTTTCTACTCTTATCGACAGTCCTCTAGTTACTGAGTTAGCAGTTGAAAAGGACAGCTCGCTAACAGAGGCAATAGAGTCGTGGAATATGAACAGAATTTATAAAGTTGGCAGGTTATATGGGATCTATTTAACATATAATGAAGTGGGCCTGGCCTTTCTTTAATAAGGAGAAAAATACTTCCCCTGCTTGGCCTCTATTTGATAAGGAGAGAAATAATCTCCCATCCATCTCTAGTTGGACAACCTCCATGCCAGGGTTATTAACCTAACCTACCCTCTGCAGTATCATTTCACCGTGGGATCCACCCCGATTAATGAAAGTAAAAGATCTCAGGGTTCTTGAGAACGAAAGTTATATTTCTTCAGATTCAGATGAGGAATGTGTACAGTGCCAAATAGGACAGCCTTGTACTAGTAAAGGCAATAAAGAGGAAGATGAATTTTATTATAATATCTTTTCTCAGTTCAAGGAATTGAATATCAATGTCTTAGATGGTAATAACTTAGTTGATCTATTAAAGATTATCAAGGATCTAGAGCTCAGGTCTCGGATTATTGGTAAATTCGATAAAACACCTGAAATTCAAGGTGACGTACAAATTCAAGAGTCATCAGGTCCATACACCATGTCTGAAGTTAAAAGACTTCTTGACAAAAGAGAAATATTATAAGTACTCCTACCACAACGCAAGATCTGGAAAAAGAGATTGATAATCTCAAGGAGGAGATCTTAGCCCTCAAAAAGCATAATATTATTCTAGATAAAAGGATTTCTAGAATTGAGAGTAGAGAAAAACAAGTCATTGAAACTCCAGTCCTTCAATATACTGCCATAGAAAATACATCTATGGAAGAAGGTACAAGTAGTAGGGAGCGTGGAGAATTTCTTAAAACACTGGAGATTATTACTTCTCAAAAGTTTTTTTTTTTTAATCAAAATTACTCTTTTAATTGATTACAATTTTAAAAACGAATTTACTGCTATAGTTGACAGCAGAGCAGATTTAAACTGTATTAAAAAAGGATTAATTCCCTCGAAATATTATCATAAAACTACCCATAGTCTTAGATCTGCTAATGGATTACTTTTAAATTACCAAAAGCTTATATTTGCTAGAAAAAGGTTTGTATACCAGAAAGTCTTGTACTGGTAAAAGACATTTCCAACCAAATTATTTTGGGAATCCCATTTTTTCAAAAAATATTTCCTATTCAAAGATCGGATAATAAAGGTATTATAGGAACCTTTGAAGGAAAAGCAGTCAAATTTCAGCTTATAACTGAACCCTTTTCAAGAATTATAAATGAAATAAATGACAAGTTGATGAATAAACATCAATAAGTCAATTGTCTCAAACAAGAAATTTATAGTCTAAATATTGAAGAGATTTTACAAAATCCTAAATTATAACAAAAAATTGATTTTATAACGAACCAGTTTTCATTACAAATTTGTAGTAAACACCCCAATGTTTTTTTGGAATAGGAAGAAACATGTGGTTACGCTTCCATACGAAGATAATTTCAATGAGGGAAATATCCCTACTAAAGCAAGACCATGTCAAATGAATTCTGAATATTTGGAATTATGTAAAAAGGAAATTACCTCCCTTTTACAAAAAGGTCTCATAAGGCCTTCTAAGTCTCCATGGTCATGCACTGCTTTTTATGTTAATAAACATGTTGAACAGGAATGAGGAGTTCCTAGATTAGTTATAGATTATAAACCTCTCAATAGAGTTTTGAAATGGATCAGATATCCTATTCCAAATAAAAAGGATTTGTTGGATTGACTCCATAATGCTATTATATTTTCAAAATTTGATTTAAAATCAGGATATTGGCAAAATTGCAGAAGTAGACAAATACAAAACTGCTTTTAGTGTCCCTGTAGGGCATTTTAGTGTCCCTGTAGGGCAATTCGAATGGAATGTTATGTCATTTGGATTAAAAAATGCCCCTTCAGAATTTCAAAACATTATGAATGATATTTTTATGCCTTATAGCAATTTTATCATCATATATATTGATGATATCCTAGTATTTTTAAATATACTATAGAAATGCATTTTAAACATCTTGATATGTTCAAGAAAATCATTATTCAAAATGGGTTGGTTATATCCAAACAAAAAATGTCTCTTTTTCAAACAAAAGTCGAATTTTTGGGTCACAATATTGAAAAAGGAAAAATAATTCCTTTTCATAGAAGTATTGAATTTGCTTCTAAATTTTCTGATATTATTACTGATAAAACTCAGCTTCAAAGATTTCTTGGAAGTTTAAATTATATTTCCCCATTTTATAAAGATTTAGCAAAAGATACATCTATTTTATATGATAGATTGAAAAAAATTCCTAAAGCTTGGACTGAAGATCATACCCAGACAGTTCAAAAAATCAAGAAAAAAATTAATAACCTTCCTTGTCTTACTTTAGCTAATCCTAATTGGCAAAAAATTATTGAGACAGATGCTTCTGATATTGGCTATGGAGGAATATTAAAACAATATTCTCCAGAAGATAAACAGGAGTATTTGGTTCAATTTTATTCTGGTAAATAATAGCCAGAAAAATTATGCAACTGTAGCTAAAGAAATTCTTGCTATAGTAAAATGTGTTCTTAAATTTCAAGGTGATTTATATAATCAAAAGTTTTTAATAAAAACTGACTGCCAAGCTGCCAAATTTATGTTTAATAAAGATTGTAAACATGATGTTTCTAAACAGATGTTTGCAATATGGCAAGCCTTATTAGCGTCATTTGATTTCGAAATTCATTATAAAAAAATGGTCAGATAATACAACAACAACCCGGTGAAATCCCACATCGTGGGGTCTGCGGAGGGTAGAGTGTACGCAGACTTTACTCCTACCAAGGTAGGATGGCTATTTCCGAAAGACCCTCGGCTCAAGAAAAGCCTAAAAGCATAAAAAAAGTCAGATAAGGCTAAAAGATTCAAAGCGATATGGAAATGAAATAATATAAAATAAAATAATGCAAGCAACACCGAAACCACGGGATAAACAAAGCACAGGAAATAGCAGATTATAGCATAAATTGGAGCACAAGAAATTATATTACGATACTGCGACTACTAATAAGAACGGATAACAAGACTATCTACTAGCCTTCTACCCTAATTTGGGTCCTCCAAACCCTCCTATCTAAGGTCATGTCCTCGGTAAGCTGTAATTGCGTCATGTCGTGTCTAATTACCTCTCCCCAATACTTCTTCGGCCTACCCCTACCTCGTCTGAAACCATCCATGGCCAACCTCTCACACCTCCACACTGGGGCATCTGTGTCTCTCCTCTTCGCATGCCCAAACCATCTCAATCTCTCTTCTCGCATCTTGTCTTCCACCGAGGCCACCCCCACCTTATCCCGAATATCCTCATTCCTAATCCTGTCACTCATGGTGTGGCCACACATCCATCTCAACATTCTCATCTCGGCAACTTTCATCTTTTGAACGTGAGAGATCTTAACTGGCCAACACTCCTCCCCATACAACATAGTCGGTCTAACCACCGCTTTGTAGAACTTGCCTTTAAGTTTTGGTGGCACCTTCTTGTCACATAGCACTCCGGAAGTAAGCCTCCATTTCGTCCACCCTGCCCTAATACGATGTGTGACATCATCGTCAATCTCTCCGCTGCCTTACACAATAGACCCAAGGTACTTAAAACTACTTTTCTTCTGGATGGCCTGGGTACCAAGCCTCACTTCCAAGCCAGCCTCCTGAGGTGCTTCACTGAACTTACACTCCAAGTACTTTGTCTTGGTCCTATTTAGCTTAAACCCTTTAGCCTCCAGGGTATGTCTCCAACCCTTCAGCTTAGCGTTAACTCCGCTACGAGTCTCGTCGATCAGGACTATGTCGTCCGCGAAAAGCATACACCATGGCACCTCACCTTGAATTTGCCGTGTCAATCCATCCATCACTAAGGCAAATAAAAACGGACTAAGAGCTGATCCTTGATGCAACCCCATCACAACTGAAAAGTGCTCTGAGTCTCCTTCTACTGTCCTTACTCTGGTTTTGGCTCCTTCATACATGTCCTTGATCACCCTAATGTACGCCACAAGTACACTTTTAGCCTCCAAGCATTTCCATAGGATCTCTCTTGGAACGGTCAGATAATAGTCTCCCTGATTTTCTTACAAGAGAATATTTGAGTTCATAACTCTCACCATTATGTTATCTGCAGGATGAGACCGCAGTATAGCCCCAACTCTAATAGAGGGCGGGGAGGAAGAGGAGCAACCAAAGGAATAGGGAGACGAACTGTTCTCGCCCAAATAGGTAACCAAAGGCTTATAGCTGATATACAGGACCTTCTCGTAAGAGCAAGGAAGACATAACATATCAACAATATCTGGATTTTATAAAATCCAAAAAGAAGGATGATAATATGCCACATTCATATTCTAGTGCTCATACTGAGGATGACCATGAGGACACAAACTCATATGATCAAAATGAAAACAGAGAGTTAATAATTCTCCTTGAAAATGAAGACCTTCAATGGAAGGATGAACCTTGGCAAATAATGCAAAGGTATTTTGATGCTGCGGCATACGCTACTCATACTTATAAGTATCGGATGAATTATGAGCTGATTTTCTCTTCCATAGGATCAACAGAATTTCAACATTTTTATCCTCAAAAATTATTATTAAAAGGGCTTTTTCTCCAACTAAATGATCCCAGTTAAATTATTATTAAAAGATCCCAATTAAATTTAATTATTGGGACTATGTCGAGAGCTTTAATAAAGTTCTCTTATATGAAAATAATAATAGAAAACATTCTTGATTTATAAAAATATGTGCCAATGTTTATAAACAAGGCATACCAAATTGGTTCTGCCAATGGTGGATTCATTGTGGTCCAACAGTCAAAATATTGCCTGAACCTTCAAGAGTTTATATACTGAATGGATTGAAGTTTCCCCCAAGATAATAGACTTGGAAATTAATAATACATTCTTTGATGGAATAGCTAATATGTATTTCTTTATTGAATTCTCTATTCCATGGATTATGAAATGGTCAGCAAAAGTGGGTTATACCCCTCAAAATCTTCCTTGTCTCAATAGGATTTTTTATGCAAAATTCTGGAAGAAACTTATTCAGAAAGCAGCCGATGGTAATATCCCTGGCCAAGAATTAATAGATCAAATTGAAGTTACTATAGCAAGCTATAGAGATTCAATTAATTCCAGACAACAGAGGGAAATTCCCAGTCCCTTCCAGCATATAGCTAGGAGAATCCAGATGAAAAAAGGAATTATATCCCAAGAAAAAATTATAGCAGCTTATATGGAAGAATTCAAATAAGATTTTTTAATGCAAAATCTGGACATCGGGATGCCCTCAAATATATCCATGGCATCTTTTGGTAATACCACAAACAACGACAATGATGATGAAGATCAGACCTGTTTAGCAGGAGAATCTCAAGGAGATGATACTCCAGAAGATGTAAAAATTTTTTTGGCAGAATTCAAAAGTCAGAAGGAAGAATCTTTCACCTCCGCAAAAGACAAGAGGAAAAACAAAAATGAAATGATGGGCGGACCCCACCACTAGCGGATGCTTTTATAAAGCATAGCTTTAATAAAGAAAAGCATTTTGTCTTTTGTAATCATTGTACTTTTTCTTTTCTAAAGTTGTAGCCACGTTTTACTTTTATTTTTCCTTGTCGGCCAATTTTATTTTGTCAGTTCTTGTATTGATCCATCATAAAAGGATCATTTAGTCAGGAAAGAAGGTAGGCTTTCACAGACCCCCTTCTCTACTTGTAATAATACTCTCTATAATAAAAGTTTATTGTTTACTATATCTTCATCTCTGCTGAGCACGACTTCCATCCATTAGGTAATTTTTCTTTTATTTTTATTTAAATTTTAATTTACATATTCATATTTAACCTAAATAATAGGCTAAAACCCTTGTGTTGAACTATATCACACTAAACTACTAGGTATTATGGTGAAAATGATTTAATTAGTTAGAATTCACCCAAGATGGTATTGAGGGCAGGTAGAGAATAACCCAGGCGGATTGTTCAAATTTAGGCGGTGGTCCTGTTGGTGTGCCCGCTAAACCGAGGTGGCGTTTAGGGCTGTTTTTGGACTTGTTCTGAGTTAGACCACCTCCATGCCAGGTTATTGACCTATAAAAGTCCCTCTGTAGTATCATCTCACTGTGCGATCCGCTCCGATTAAAGTTCCTCTTCTCTCTCTCTCTCTCTCTCTCTCTCTCTCTCATTTTCAATTAATTTTCTCAATTTAATACGCACTTTACTACTCTATATATATCCTAAATACCCAATGTAATCCCACGAGTGGGTTTGGGAAACCCCCTCCTTTCTTGACTAAATGATCCTTTTATAATGGATCAATACAAGAACTGACAAAATAAAATTAGCCGACAAGTGTAGCCGACAAGGAAAAATAAAAGTAAAACGTGGCCACAACTTTAGAAAAGGAAAAAAAAAGTACAATGATTATAAAAGACAAATTACTTTTCTTTATTAAAGTTATGCTTTATAAAAGCATCCTCTAGTGGTGGGGTCCGTCCATCATTTCATTTTTGTTTTTCCTCTATCTTTTGCGGAGGTTGAAGATTCTTTCTTCTGGCTTTTGAATTGTGCCAAAAAAATTCTACATCTTCTGGAGTATATCTTCTTGAGGTTCTTATGCTAAACAGGTCTAATCTTTATCATCGTTGTCGTTGTCTATGGTATTACCAACAGATGCCATGGATATATCTAGTGCCCTTACTGAGGATGACCATGAGGACACAGACTCATATGATCAAAATGAAAACAGAGAGTTAATAATTCTCCTTGAAAATGAAGACCTTCAATGGAAGGATGAACCTTAGCAAATAATGCAGAGGTATTTTGATGTTGCGTCATACGCTACTCATACTTATAAGTACCGGATGAATTATGAGCTGATTCTCTCTTCCATAGAATCAGCAGAATTTCAACATTTTTATCCTGCTAATAGCAAAAAAGTTTATAACTTTTCAAAAATAATTATTAAAAAGGTTTTTTCTTCAACTGATGGGGATTAAGCACTCTCAAGGAAAGGGATTACAACAACCCTGAGCAAAAGATCCCAGTTAAATTTAATTATTGGGACTATGTTGAGAGCTTTGAGAAAGTTCTTTTATATGAAAATAATAATAATAGAAAACATTCTTGGTATGAGGCTATCCGGGACAAGGTGGGAGTGGCCTCGGTGGAAGACAAGATGCGAGAAGCGAGACTGAGATGATTTGAACATGTGAAGAGGAGAGACACAGATGCCTCAGTGCGGAGGTGTGAGAGGTTGGCCATGGATGGTTTCAGAAGAGGTAGGGGTAGGCCGAAGAAGTATTGGGGAGAGGTGATTCGACAGGACATGGCGTAGTTACAGCTTACCGAGGACATGACCTTAGACAGGAGGGTATGGAGGACTCAGATTAGGGTAGAAGGCTAGTAGATAGTATCGTTTATCCTTTCATATTAGTAGTCGCATTATCGCGATATACGTTCTTGTGCTTTGATTTCTGCTACTATCTGTTATTTTATGTACTTCGATTATCTTATTTTATCTCTGATAGCTACTGCCCCTTTGCAAACTGCTTCATCATGGCTTAATTGCTTTCGTTATTTTCATTTTCATATCACTTTGAATTTCTTAACCTTATCTAACCTCTTTTTATGCTTTCTATTGAGCAGAGGGTCTTTCGGAAACAGTCGTCCTACCTTGGTAGGAGTAAGATCTGCGTACACTCTACCCTCCTCAGACCCCACGTTGTGGGATTTCACTGGGTTGTTGTTGTATTCTTGGTATGACCTTCAGTCCAAGCTTTAGGATTTTTTTTCAATCTATCATATATAAAATAGATGTATCTTTTGCTAAATCACACGATTATGCCTAATTTTGCAAAATGTAACCTAATTGACTAAAATTATGTTAATTAGCTATTTCAATTATAGCCACAATTACCATATAACAATTAATTTCAAATGTAACCACAATGAAGCAAATGGTTAATTGTAATCAATTTGAATCCCAAATGCAAATACAATTCGAAATTGAGAGGCGAAATGATTATTTCATTTAATTAATCAATTTTCTTGAATCAACGGATTAAAATATTTAGCAGGCGGTTTAGCGCATTGTGCTGTTTATTTTGATGGTTGACTTGCTAAATAAAGTTGGAAGAAAAGTGAAATCATGTAATATTCTGTCATCCTACGTTCAAAGCTGAGATTATTTACTACATACTGTTTTCATTTCCATGTGTGGTGGTACAATTTACTATTTAGGTAGAAAATTTTCATATAGTCTTATGTAAAAGGTGCTTTCTAGAGACAAGAGGAAATGTTGTCTTCTAGGGAGCACTCTCTTCATCCCAATCCAATTCATGCAGTGTCGATATTATGAGACTCAAATAATTTTTTTATCTAATTTTTTATGTTATTATTAAATTTTTTTAGTTTATAAAGTTGGCAGGTTACATGGGATCTATATAACATATAATAAAGTGGCCCCGGCCTTTCTTCAATAAGGAGAGAAATACTTCCCCCGCTGGGCCTCTATTTGATAAGGAGAGAAATAATCTCCTATCCATCTCTAGCAACTCTTTTTGATTGAGTACAAGGATTAAGGAGTTGGGTTCACTTTTTCCAATTATCTCATTGGAGGAAGAAGATAAGAGAAATAAGCTATCAATGGACTATAATAAACAACCATCCAAAAACCCCTGCAGGCCCCCAGCGGGAAAAGAAAACAATATAATGCTACTTCAATTAACATTACCTTCTTTAGCCTTAATTGCCTGTTCCATGGATTGAAGAACATCCTCAAGTAGCGGCACTCCCATTCGGTAATTCAATGAATTACCATAGCCCTTCAGTATGAATGACTCCAAATCATCGGCATACTCCAACAAAGAAACCTAAATGATAACTTGTCAATAAGGATGGAATGAAACAACAAGACTTCAACTTCCTATGCCAATGAAAGAATGGAGATACATCTAACACCAGAAAATTTTATTTGTAAAAAACGTCGACTACCTTTTAATCAAACATCAATCAAGTTAGCTTAATCACGCATCCCATCCCAACTTTCCCAGTTATGACCTAAGAAAAACAAAGAGAGCTCCTTGCAACACAGGAACACAGAACTAATTGACTAGCAAAACCTAGGAACCTATATAAACCCCTCTGCCCTTCCCCGTTTCTTATTAAGTCCAAGAGGAGCTACGGAAAAGGGATCAACTTAAAATACCTCCGCTGGGCTGAATAGACTACAAGCTTGATTGGTGATGTTCAACAGTGAAGCTTCCTGTCAAAGTAGTCAATTGAAGACAAATAACTACACTCAGATCTAAATAAATAAAAGGTTTTGCACCACTGGAACACTAGTAATTGCAATACTAACCTGTTGGCAGAGAAACCATAAAGAAGATACATCCTGTTTTGTAAAATTAAGCCCATATCTCCTCACTAGTTCGTGAGTAATTTCATCTATTATGGGTTCTTTGAGCTTCTTTACAGTTGGCTCTTGACTTTTCCTAAAATCCTGCCACCAAAAAGAACTGTCACGTAAACTTTCTTTCTAACTCAACTCACAAAACAAACAGTAGAGTGTGTATGTGCATATATAAAAAGGATCCAAATCAACAGTCAGGTAAGCAGGTGCAGGAGAAACAGAAAATGCAGGGAGAGGAAGGATTGGATACAGGAGATGCAATTTAGGAACATAATGAATATTCAAGACCTTTGATACTAAATACCCCCGTTGAACATCTGAAAAAGCCCTTGCAACCCCCCCCCCCCCCCCCCCTTTCTTTTTTTTTTGCTGTTTCAAGTTTTAAATTGGTAAAACGCCCTAAGGTCTAAGCGCTTCAACAAATACAAGATAATTCTGGGCAAGTATCTCCCAATGATTTCCTATGTTCTGCATATCACTTTGGACAATTAGCAGCTCAAAATCTGGATAAGGATCTTCTTGGATTCACAATTATCTTTCCCGTGGTTCTTATTTATCACGAAAAAAATATGTTTCCCTTAGTTCTTCATTTCTACTTCTTCCCTTTCAGTTCAGTCGTTGCCTAGTTTAACTGGGGTGGAGATCCTACAGGAATTAGTAAGGGGATATATATGTTCAAAATAAGGTTTAGTAGGGGGTACGCTCAAAATAATGATGGGGATTCTAGTATGTTTTACATCTATGTGTTGCTTATTTCAAAGAGATGGGGACTTTCTCGGTTAAAGAAAGAGATCAAGTCAAGTGGAAAGATAGAGAACAAGTTTCTGCTGCAAATCATTTGAGTGCTGAAATTCCAACTATGCCACTAGGCATAGCAAAATAATAAGGAACTTAAACTCTCTTGCTATATGTCAGCTCTGCCTATGCATGATTATGATGATTGCATTTATCTAAGGTTTAGGTGATTAGGATTTGGGTTACCAGTACGAGCAAAACTTATATAATAGCCAGTGAACAACAAATGGGAAATCAAACGGACTCATCATAGAGCAGTTACCAACTTCACTCCTTTTGAAGTCAAAAAGCAAATAAAGAAAAAATCAACTGAGAAAATGAGCCTCTGATAGTCAGGATCAAATTATCCAGAAAAATAGAAGCTGAAATATTTTGTATTCTGAGTTGCTCAGTGCACTAGATTCCAGGTTTGATGTACTCGCATCATAAAATCAAGTCCCAATTAACAAGCAAAACCTCACGAAACTACCAACTGCAAATTAATTTTGATGTCACCTTCATAAAGACTATATACATAAACTTGACAAGTATACCTTGTAGCTTTGACAACAATCATGAAATCTTAAAACTATATCACTAGCACGGCTTTCACTTGTAACAGCAAAAGCTCGATGACCCCCTGGCCCAAGCTTCCCTTTTCCACTAAACAGCCCCATGCCAAATGCTACGGCGCTAGCTGATGCCCGAGGAACCTATAAATGTCACTATCACCGTCAAAAGTCATGGCTAGTGATGAGCAAACAAGAAGCAGAGATAGAATCAGAAGAGTTCTAGCTATAAAGAATAAGGCAATACTAATAAGTTCAACCGGTGTTGCGAATCACAAAGAATCCTAAAGCAGCAAAATCCTTTGATGCATAACTTAATGAAGAAATGAACATGTGCTTTGGTGAGTAAGCAAAGAGCTTGACTGCAATTCTCAAAGCATTGTGAGGCATTGCTATTATAAAATCATTCTGACACCTTTATTTGAGAAAGGCATCCACCAGATGCAAAGAAGTTTCAACAAGATATCCTTGCTATTTGTTTATTTGGTGAACGCATACTCATAAACGTGTGCTCACTTTTTCCACCATAAAATAAAGATCTCATAAATGAAGGAAAGCAAAGTACAAGTCAAACTATCAAAATTTTCAAAACTGCAGTATTAGAAGTTTGAATCCAGTGGCCTCTTAGCTATTGGGCAAGTTCAAATTTCGCCCTGCCGGTTTACTATGTAAAATTAACGCCTCCTTAACTCTAAGCCTTTGATAAGTAAAGGCTTCTTAACTATATCATCATGTTGACAAAAAATTTCCATTCCCATTAACTGCAATGATTTGAGAATTTCCCACAATGAAAGATTGCCCTCTCAAATGAGAGAAATAGATTTGATGATAATGAGAATGCAGTTTTTAAAAAGTAAATAACTGATCTGTCAACCTGGGTAGCCTTAATTGAATATATATCAGGGTGGTATTCTTCACTAAACAGGTTGGGAAACTGTTCTCTGACTCTGATACCAAGATGATATAACTCGTCTTCACCTTCACTGATCAGCTCTCCGCCTGTAAGTTTCCCCTTCCAAGGAGAGCTCCACCCCGTTAACCAAGCAGGAATTTTATCCAAAGACTGCTTCTGTTCCTTAGCATCACGTACAAGGACCTCTAATCGAGCAGCCAAGGCTTCTATCTCCCTTATCCTTTTCTTGGTAGGAGCACGAGTTCCATGACGTGCCTACCAAATAAGAAGTTACGAATAAAGATAAATTAAAATTGAACCATCTCTTATGAACATAGCATTACCCGAAAGTAATCTGTCAAAATATTTCCTTTTATATCAGGCACAATTTCCATATGAAAATTCAAAATCATATCTGTGAAAATTCTACGAAGCAAATGATGTCTATGCATTTTTCATTAAAAAGTTCAAGAGGGAATGAGAAGCACATAAAGTGCCAAATTATTAATTGACAAGGAAAACAAGAAGATTGAACCTATATTTAGAATGAAACGGAAAGCGAGAACAAAACTTGGGATACTCAAAAATTGAGAATCATATTGTTCAAACTTCTGAAAAGTTGAAGATTAGTAGCTACTGCAAATACGTGACATTAATCTTCAGATTGAATCCTTTGGTGAATAAGATGACCTTACTAGCAATCTAGATATATGGATACCCTCTGCAACTTTCCTATTGTAAAGCATCCTCCAAAGCTTGACAGAATAAGGTTTTTCAAGAGGGTAGCCTAGCGGTCGAAGAGCTGGATTGACAACCTTGGGAACGGAGGCTCGCATTCCAGCAGAAGCAATACTAGGTGAATTCTTCCCTATCTAAATCTTGGTGGATAACGTTACCAAGTAGCCTGTTGATGGAAAGTAAAAGGTACCCAGTGTATCAGTCGAGGTGCACACAAAGCCACGAGTTAGTCTGGAAAGTAGTCTAGTACCGTTATAAGAAATAAACAAACAAAGGAAAGGTTCTTTTGATTTGGTGCAGATGGACTTCCAATGGCAGCCTAAACTTTTGTATTAGTCTATAGAGTTAAGTCAGGAAATTATCAACATATGCACCAGATCCTAGAGTATAAAGACAAGGTGATGAAGTTTTAATTCTCCGTACACACACGCATCCACAATTTTCTCACTGTTATAGTTCTTTCAGAGAAAAAACGTGGATAATACTATTAACAGAAAATGCAACAAATACAACTTAAACTTCTAAACCAATTTGGATTGGCACCACAAGAAGGAAGGATACCAATAGAAACACCTAACAAAGACTCACCACAAGATTCAAATGAATAGGTGTACACTGATCTAGATTTTTGGAAGGCACAAAGGAATCATCAGATATATCCTTCACAACCCCATATCTGCACACGAAACCAATAAAACAAGTACATCAAAAGCCCAATTCAATAATGCAAATGCCAACCTCATTTGCTCCTTTTCTCTGTTCTTTTCTTTTGGCCACAGATGACTCATACATAGACAAAACTTAAATATACAGTCTGAAATCTTACAAGTAGACAGCACACTGAATATGCCATCGGTTTGAACTGCATATATGTTGAATAAAAAAAAAAATCTTTTAAATTCTATAGGCAGTCAGGTCACAAAAAGGTACTCCCTTGGTCTCAATTTATGTGACACTTTTCGCTTCTAGAAATTCAAACTATGTGTACTTTAACTAACATTTTAAAATGTATTTTTATCATATTTACATTAGAAAAATTGTATCTTATAGTACTTCTCGTATAGTTTTTGAATATCTAAATTTTAATTTCAAAATAGTTAGTTGATCTAATCCAATTTTAGCTTAAAAGATTAATCAAATTGACTTTCGATAAGCGAAACGTGTCACATAAATTGGGACAAAGCGAGTAACTTTCCATAACATCTATTGATAAACCTTACAAACATGTCAAGTAACAAGCTAGTATATTATCTGAATTTTAAATTTTAAAATATTTAGTTGATCTAATCCAATTTAGCTTAGAAGATTAATCAAATTAACTCTCGATAAGTGAAAAGTGTCACAAAAATTGGTACAAAGGGAGTGACTTTCTATAACATCCATTGATAACCTTGAAAACATGTCAAGTATCTCAATTTATGTGAGACTGTTTCATTTTTTGTCAGTCCCAAATAGAATGACAACTTTCCATATTTAGTACTCCCTCCGTCCCAATTTACGTGGCATCATTTGAGGCACGAAGTTTAAGAAAAAAAGGAAGACTTTTGAAATTTGTGGTCTTAAACAAGCTTAAGATATTTGTGTAGCTGTAAATTATCTCATAAAGTTAAAGTTAAATTGTTTCTAAATATAGAAATGCGATATTTTTTTTTTGGGACAGACCAAAAGAAAAGGTGTGCCACATAAATTGGGACAGAGGGAGTAGTAAAATTGACTTTAAACTTCTCATTTTAACTTTAATGAGATTATTTTGGTCACACAAACATCTTATTTTAGACCACAAATTTCAAAAGTCTTTCTTATCATTTTTAAACTCCGTATCCAGTCAAACACCTTCGCATAAATTGGGACGAAAAGAGTAACAAGCTATGATAATAGTGTGTACAATTGTACTCTGAAACTCTACTGAGATTCACCTCACACATAGCTCGAAATTAGAATACTTATAACCCGTCTGGCCATGAAAATTTCACTTTTTCCCGGAAAAATTTCTTCACTTTATTTGAAAATCAGCATTTGGATACAAAATTCCATTTAGAAAACACCTAAAACCTTGTTTTCACGATTTTTTTTTTCACTTTCAGTACATTGAAACAACCAAATATTCTCAGCAAAAACGATAATTAAACATAATTCCATCTTCAACTCCAACTTTACAATTACAGATATAAGTGAAATATATTTGGTTTTCATGGCCAAACACCTACTTAGTATATCACATATATTCGGATCTTATTTCTCTTTAACAGTGTCAATTTTTTCAAATCCATTGATATTCACCTCAGAAATACGTAGCTCAAAAATTAAAATACTTATTATTCCATTTATAGAATGTCAAATTTGAAATAGAAAGAGAAATAGACCTGGTTACAGTTGATAAATGTTGACGCACATCGAACGATTCATTAGCGCTTGTGTGTAACGCTATCGCAAGTAGAACTTGAAGCAGTAATAGTAGAGCAACATTCATTGTGTTCACCAATATTTGTTTCTTTCACCTTCTTTGTTGTTTTTGCTTTTATTTGTAGTGGATTTTTTATTTTTATTTTTCTTTATAAGTGAAGTGCTTTTTTCAATTGGTTTCTTCGAGAACAAGTCAATGTGGCTTGTACTTTTTCGAGAAGTCGCTCTAGATTTTTAGATGTTAAGGGCGTGTTTGGTATAAAGGAAAATATTTCCTTGGAAAATAAGTGGATTTCTTAGAAAATAATAAGAAAAAAATCGTATTATCCCAAGAGCATTTATGTGTGATTTAGCAAAACGACATAGAAGTTGGATGAGGTGGGAGTGGAGCTTCGGGGGTGGCAATTAGAGGTGTTGGGTGAGTGGGGAGGAGATAATAAATTTGAAATTATGTCACTTATTAAAACTTGTTTTATATACTTCTATTAGGGAAGTCATTTTCCTCATTTTCCAGAAAAAAATATTTTTTCAAAACATTTTGACCAACCAAATATAAAAAAATTGAAAAATATTTTCTAGCTCCTCCATTACCAAATACTCCCTAAGGGCCAACTCTAATTGATCGTTAAATCAAGATGGACACCCGCATGGGTTGGAGTGAGTGGTTTTTCACATGAAGAACCTGGGATGGATTCTCCTTACCAACTACTTTCTAAGTCAGAGCTCGTCACGCATCACCCCCAACTATTTGTATATGTAACTTGTGGGGTCCACAGATGATACAATTAGACTCATCTCTTGGCGACGCGTGGTAAACGTCAAAGACGTCTCTTTTCTCCTCTTATTTGGAATAGTGATTATCCTGAAGCTACTCGGAAAATCTAGTGGCTATGAGGGTGGCTTTGGTACTAAGAAAACTATTATCCATGCAAAATATATTCCTAAAAAATGTCTTCTGGAAAACACGTGGATTTCTTACTTATTTTCTAGTGTTTCGTAAGCAATAAAAAAATACCATTCCAATTACATTTATATGTAATCTAGCTAAAAACACAATTCAGGGGGCTTAGGGTAGGGAGTGGGAATTCTGGGGGTGTCATGGGGTGGGTAGGGGTGTTCATGGTCTGTTTTGACTCGATTTTTGGTTAAAACCAAACCAAACCAATTAAGTCGATTTTTTCTAATATTCAAACCAAACCAAACCATTATAGTATAAATTCTATCGGTTTCGATTTTGTCAGTTTTATTGGTTTGGTTCGGTTTTTGCGTTTTTTTTTTTTTTAAGAATGTATTAATACAAAGAACCTTTGAATCAAATGGTAACTAAATACAGCTTTGATCGTGATCCATTCAAATCTAAGAATCTTCTTAATTAATTCATTAACTTTATTTAGGTATTGGCCTATGACTTGAGTATAGGAATTACAGAAACATAACATCTACGTTTCATGATTATAGTTACCTTCCTACATATAGCCTTTTGATATTACACAGCCACTCAGAAATTTTTGTTATCTAGACTCATTGTGTTTATGAAGCATTGAGAAGAAAATACAGAAATTAAAACGAAAAATGATAAACAGAAAGACAAAGTCATCTACCTAATCTTTTTAAATTTCAATTGCCATTTTCTTCCCTTTAATTTGTTACGGATAAAATGCTAGCTTATCAGTAGTAATTCAGATGGCATGTAAATGAAGGAACCGTAAAATTGAATAACGCAAAAATTCTAGTTTACCTTTTGCAAATTTCTTTTTATTTTTACCTTAAACTTAAATGGGCTACACTTATCTTTCTAATTATTTGAATTTGTATTGGACTTGGAATGAGCCAATTATATATATATATATATATATATATATATATATATATATATATATATATATATATATATATATATATATCGGTTTAGTTCGGATTTTTTTGGTCTAACATCAAACCAAACCAAATGTTATCGGTTTTTAAAAATTTAAAACCAAATCCAGTCAAACCAAGCTAGTTTTCAGTTTGACTCGATTTACCGGTTCAGATCGATTTTTCGATCTCATTTGAACTCCCCCAGGGGTGGAGAGTGGGAGTTGAGGGGTGAGGGGTGGAATGGTCAAGGGGTAGGGTCGTAGGAGTTGAATGAATGACGAGGAGACAATGAACTTGACATGTCACTTGTTTATCCATTTCCATTAGGAAAGTCATCTTAACTCATTTTTAACAAATTTGTTTTCCTAAAAAAAATATTTTCCAAAAACATTTTGACTGATCAAACGTTCGAAAATTTGAAACATACCAAACACATCCTGAATGTTAAAATTGTTTACCCCGAATTTGGGAAATCAATTGAATTTGTATACGGGTATAGGATATGTGCTTGGATCTTGATATATGTTTGATAGTGGAAAATAAGCGTGTGAGTATTTAGTAATAAAACGGCTAATAACGATAATTTGCTCGATTTGCTATGGACATGAACATTTAGAAGCTATGTTCAATACTTAATGGAAGAAGCACAACATAAATGGAAACAAATGGCCTTGGCCGGATCAGATATTGAGGGAGAGAGATTGTGTATATGAGCTCTTTTATTATAAATGTTCTTGGAAAGTAAAGGAGCCAACCCTTACAAAGGAGGGGATGTGCTCTATTTATAGTGGTGCCTCTATGGGCCTCTTCCCATACAAATGATTAGAATAATAATAAAAAGGACAGCTCTGAGCAGATTTGGTGGGATTAGGTTGGCCGTACGATCTGACGCACGCATGGTTGGTGGTTGACCATGGCAGGACGTTATCGACGCGTGGCAACCGCGTAACGGATCTCCCGGATCAACGGCCATGACCAAAATGGACTAACGGCCAGGATATCCCAGACTAACGACCACGATTTCCTGGACTAACGGCCACGATTTCCCGGACTAACGGCTATGATCAAACGGACCAGCGGCCACGATCAATTCGGACCAACGGCTATGATCAAACGGACCAGCGGCCACGATCAATTCGGACCAACGGTCACGAATGCTCGGGTCACTGGGCTTGGTCGTTCCAATGACGAAGAAGGCAGATCAGTCGGTCCCCTCGCTCCACCGGTTTGCCTCGCATCCGGTTTTTACCGTATACAGATAGCCCCACACTTCTCGGATCTCCGATCTATCGGAGTAACGGGGAGTGGATAACTTCCGAAACCGGTGGCCCTGTCAGCTCGTCGTTACCTTCTTATTTCTTCGTTTTGAATGTTTGCCATTATTTTTGACATGATCGTTGGTCCGTTTTAGGACAGGTCGACTCACAGTCGTTAATTCACCGTGCCCGTGGGACTTATCCGATGCTTCATAAGTTCAGATGTCTCCGAATTACGATAGGCATTTTCTTTAGGGTCGGTATTTTTTCAACCTTGGCAAAGTTTTTGATGTAGCAGTCCCCGTTTTGGGGGAATTTGCCGAGCTTTGGCTTGGGTCATTGTGACCTTGTCGCCTTTGTCGAATTTCGGGCACAATCCTCGATATAGAGTATGTGAGTGGGGCAGTGCCGGAATACGGCGGTTACCATCAGGGCGAAGTCCTTTTAATAGAAAGACACCCAAGATTTTGTTATACCAGCTTTTGATAACTTTGCGTTTACAAAATGTTTGTACATATGAGAATTTTAATTCCTTCTGCCTTTACTGTAGCAAATATACAACGGGACACGATTCGTTACGATCGTTTGGTCCTTACATCGAAGGCTATGGCCGGTGACCGGGCCTTAGTTTTGCCGTAGCAAATGCTAAATGGGACACGATTCATTATAATTGTTTGGTCCTTACATCGAAGGCTATGGCCGGTGACCGGGCCTTAGTTTGCCGTAGCAAATGCTAAATGGGACACGATTCATTATGATCGTTTGGTCCATACATCGAAGGCTATGGCCGGTGACCAGGCCTTAGTTTTGCCGTAGCAAATGCTAAACGAGACACGATTCATTATGATCGTTTGGTCCTTACATCGAAGGCTATGGCCGGTGACCGGGCCTTAGTTTGCGGTAGCAAATGCTAAATGGGACACGAATCATTATGATCGTTTAGTCCTTACATCGAAGGCTATGGCCGGTGACCGGGCCTTAGTTTTGCCGTAGAAAATGCTAAACGGGACACGATTCATTATGATCGTTTGGTCCTTACACCGAAACCTAATGCAAAAGGTCCGGTCTTGATTTTGCCGTAGCAAATATTAGGGGGACACGATTTATTTTGATCATTTGGTCCTTACACCGAAACCTAATGCAGAAGGTCTGGTCTTGATTTGTTGAGCTCCTCCGTTTTCCACTAACCGGGGTAAACCTCGATGTGGGTATAAGTCCCCTAGTGTTTATTCGAGCTGCAAGATCAGGCGAGCGCTATCAAGTCCCCACTCGTAGGCCGTGACCCCGAGTTCCCGGCTGTTTGTCCTTATTTTTGTTAAGTAACACGTTATACTTGTTGCCTCATTAAAAACCTTGTCGAAAAACCCATTTTGGGACAAAACCGTACTAAGGAAAAGAGTGCAACACGCGTTTTCAGACCTAGATCCTAACTTTATCCGGTATTTGATTTCCTGCAAAAAGAAAAAGGTTAAACATGAGGTGTCCATACCTTAGCAGTAATATCCCTTCAAATTGGACACCTCAGCAGTAATATCCCTTCAAATGAGCCACGTTCCGGTTGTTGCACAATCGCTGCCCGTCCACGGATTCCAGCTGATACGATCCTTTGCCCGTTACCTCGGTTATCTTGTACGGTCTTTCCCAGTTCGGACCCAGTTTTCCTCCGTTGGGATTCTTGGTGCTCAAGGTATCTTTCCGAAGCACCAAGTCCCCAACTTAGAAATGTCAAAAATTGGCTCTCCGATTGTAGTACCTTTCCATTCTCTGCTTCTGGGTTGCAATACGGACCAACGCGTTTTCGCGAAGTTCATCCGTGAGATCGAGTTTCACAGCCGTGGCCTCCTCATTTGACTCTTCAGTGGTATACCTGAACCGGGGATTCGGCCCGTTTATCACCCCCACCCGGAGAAATGACTCGGGCCATCCCTTGATTTTTCCGACCTGAAGCTTGGTTTTCGAGAGTATGGCCGATACCTTTCCCTCGATGGTCCGGCCTCCGGTTCGTAACTCTTTCGTGATCTCTCCGAGCTTTTGTTCATTTTTACGGGCCCCGGGGGAAGCTCGAGTTGGTCATCCTCTATCCGAATTTTTGACTCGTATCGGTTATGGACATCTGCCCAGGTCACAGTCTCGTATTCCAGCAAGCTTTCATTTAATTTGAACGAAGCCGTCGAGCTCTGAACATTGAGCCCCTTTGTGAAAGCTTGTGCGGCCCATTCCTCCGGAACCGGGGGGAGCTCCATTCGTTCCCTTTGGAACCGGTTGACAAATTCACGCAATAGCTCCTCGTCTCTTTGGGCTACACGGAAAATATCCGTCTTTTGAGCCTGCACCTTTTTGGCTCCGGCGTGTGCTTTTATGAAGGCATCGGCGAGCATTTCGAAAGAAGTGATTGAATGCTCGGGCAGATGATCGTACCAAGTCAATGCTCCTTTTGACAGAGTTTCCCCGAACTTTTTCAGCAACACGGATTCGATTTCATCATCTTCTATATCATTGCCTTTTATAGCACAGGCGTATGAGGTCACGTGTTCATGAGGGTCCGTTGTGCCGTCATATTTTTGGATATCCGGCATTTTGAACCTATTCGGGATCAATTTCGAAGCTGCACTCGGAGGAAAAAGCCTTTGGATGTACCTCTTTGAATCCGGCCCTTTCAAGATAGGCGGAGCCCCCGGGATTTGATCCACCCGAGAGTTGTATGTCTCCACCCTTTTTTTGGTCGAGTCCACCCGCTTCGCCAACGTTTCGAGCATTCTCAGAACCTCGGTGGATGGACCAGCTCCGGAGCCATTGCTTTCAACCATCCGTGCCTCATCTCTTCTGGGTTCAGCAACACTCTTCGCCTTTTCCGGGGTCGTTTTATCTCCTCCGTTCTGCAGCTGGGCTATTGCGATTCCCTATTCGGAAATCGCCGCTCTCTGTTCCTGCAACATTTTAAAAATTAAACGCAAGTCAATATTATCATTCGGGGTATCCGGTTCTTTCCGGACTTGTGTCCCGGACAAAGTAATTGAATTGTTAGTATTTAAAGGGTCAGTGGGGTTTGGCAATCCTCGTGGCCCGCTGCCTTCATTTTCGGCCACAATCTCGTTGTTGTTGACGTGACCAGATTGCCCTTTGTTAGCCATTTGGTCCGTTTTTTTCAGAGACGGACAGCAGATGTTTCTGATTTTGATGGGTAAGATAGAGATCAAGATCAAAGACCACTATTATCCTAGCCCCACGGTGGGCGCCAAACTGTTTACCCCGAATTTGGGAAATCAATTGAATTTGTATACGGGTATAGGATATGTGCTTGGATCTTGATATATGTTTGATAGTGGAAAATAAGTGTGTGAGTATTTAGTAATAAAACGGCTAATAACGATAATTTGCTCGATTTGCTATGGACATGAACATTTAGAAGCTATGTTCAATACTTAATGGAAGAAGCACAACATAAATGGAAACAAATGGCCTTGGCTGGATCAGATATTGAGGGAGAGAGATTGTGTATATGAGCTCTTTTATTATAAATGTTCTTGGAAAGTAAAGGAGCCAACCCTTACAAAGGAGGGGGATGTGCTCTATTTATAGTGGTGCCTCTATGGGCCTCTTCCCATATAAATTATTAGAATAATAATAAAAAGGACAGCTCTGAGCAGATTTGGTGGGATTAGATTGGCCGTACGATCTGACGCACGCATGGTTGGTGGTTGACCATGGCAGGACGCTATCGACGCGTGGCAACCGCGTAACGGATCTCCCGGATCAACGACCATGACCAAAACGGACTAACGGCCAGGATCTCCCAGACTAACGGCCACGATTTTCCGGACTAACGGCCACGATTTCCCGGACTAACAGCTATGATCAAACGGACCAGCGGCCACGATCAATTCGAACCAACGGCTATGATCAAACGGACCAGCGGCCACGATCAATTCGGACCAACGGTCACAAATGCTCGGGTCACCGGACTTGGTCGTTCCTATGACGAAGAAAGCAGATCAATCGGTCCCCTCACTCCACCGGTTTGCCTCGCATCCGGTTTTTACCGTATACAGAAATAACATTTGAGCAAATGTTGAAACCACCACACGTTAGCTAGCAGACTTATTAAAACGCCAGTATAGATTTCTGATAGCGGGCTTACTTGGCCTATTGAAACGTCATAGATTTCTGGTACATGATCTGGAAGCTAAATATCAATTTTGGTTCTAGGCGAAGATACGGCAAGCTTTAGATCAATATCGGTTCTAGGCAAAGTTACGTCACAAACAGTTTTTATCCCATTTAACCGAGTGCAGTGCACCATCAACACATCGATAAAAAGGATGTGCTAAGTAGATTAGACTGATTGAAGAGTGTACGATCGAGATACTCTCCAGAACATAAAGCAGAGGGAAAGATTGGTCGAGGCATCTAAAATTTACTTTCACAGAACTATGGTAAGTGCATATCCATTGAGTACACATCAACCTAGTCTCCAGCTTCAATGCAAACTAAAATATTTACAAAATATTTACATAGCAAACTTATAGAAAGGGGGAGGGGGGTTGGGGCAGGCTAGGAACTGGGGATGTTATATTATGAAAAGCCAAGAGCTGGCTGATGCATAATTTTGAAAAGAGCTGGCTGATGCATAGTTTGGGAATCAAAATTTCGAACACAAATTTTTCACCGCAACGAACACATTCTTAATTTCCACATATCTTTGCAACCACCACTGCATGTCAAAACAAGAGACAATCAGTGGTTCGCCACTCCAGGACTGCCAATTCGCCTATTATTAACATACACCTGAACAGAGTATCGGACTCCTCCCTGCAATAACTTGCAGAAATACGGAAACAAACCCCAGCAAAAGCGACCTCCATCTCACTTCTAATCATTTATTTCTCCAACTGAGCCAACATCCCCCGAAAAACAAAACTGACAATTTCGATTTACATCTGACATCTTTAGGCATACATCTTAATTTCAAGCACAACTAGCAATCACTGAAGGAAATTAAACTGTTCGAACGCCGAGATTTACTCAAAGAGTAATAGTAGCACGGATAACTACATCTATTCGGTCTATATGTACAACTCCGGGACTTTCAACTACCAAGACACCCTATATCTCATAGGCAACGCTAATACCAACTAATATCCAGACAACATCCCCAAAAGGGCAGAGTACTCATGGAAAGTTGAAAGTCTATCTTCTCCATCAGGCAAGAACTTCATCCTCGTGCAGGAGCATTTGATCAAAGTGCCAGACACCTAAATTATAGGCGCAGAGGTTGAAAAGTTAAGAAACATAAAGGAGAACTTTATATAAATAGGATATAAGGAAAAACTGTATAATTAATGTAAAGGAATTCACAAGGAAGTGCGATCCTACCATGTCCTTTGCCCACTCTTCTCAGCTGAGCCACATATTCCGAGATCGTCTTGATTGATTCCACCTAATGAGGAAAAAAGTCTTAGAAATTAAAGAAACAAACAGAACATGTTTTAAAATAGTATCACTCCACAAGTCCACATGCATTTAGGGTGTGTTCGGTACGGAGGAATTTTTTCATGTTTGGTTGGTCAAAAATTTTGAAAAACATTTTCTCTAGAAAAACGAATTCGTTAAAAATGAGGAAAATGACCTCCCTAATGAGTTTAGGGAAAAACAAGTTCCACAAACGATATTCACATCGATTGTCCTCCCCACCCTCTAACACACCTCATCTTCACTCCCACCCCAGTAGCTACCATGCCCAACACCCCTAACCTCCCATAGTGTTTGTCTAGATTATATACAAATGTTTTTAGAATAACATTTTCTTGCTTACAAAACCGAACACAAGAAAATAAGTAAGAAACCCACTTATTTTCATAGAAAACATTTCCCTTCAATACTGAAGGACCCTTAGTATTAAGTCCCAAGAACTTCATTAGACAAATAGTAGGAAACCTGACCTGTTCGTGCAAGTACTCATTCTCAACAAAATCAGCCAACTGCACATCGTTGTTTCGTGTCGCTACCTGTTTTTAAAGGTTAGAGCAGCCAGAAACATATAAATGACATCTTACAAAATAACCAAGAAGCATAACTTTTTTTCTTCAATGTTATTTATTTTGTAATTTTGGTATCTTTAACCAACAGAATGGTTAACTATTTCAAATTGAAAATGAAAGGGAATACAACTAAACGAGAATAGTAGAAAAACTCACAGCGTGCAAGTTTAAAAGCTTCTCATTTGTCAACTTCTCCAAAGAGAGTGCAAGCTCCATTGCTACAGAACAAATTCAACAAAGCATGTGGTAAGTGACTGAAATCTCAGTTTGCTTTTTTTTTTCTTTTCATCAGAATGTAACAACACAAGAAATCCAGTATTTCTGAACTCACAAGTTCACGAGCAAGAGGAAACTAGTTATTAGGCATTTCAGAGTACGAGGGCCTTAAAAATGAATAAGCACCCAATTTCATTAACTTTTGCAAGACAAATACTGGCCTTCTCCACATAATTAATTTGCCTCTTTTCATGTCTATATGGACATCGCTCTAGCAACTTAAAATCCAAACAACCATTTTTACTACCATCAACATAGTTAAACCTAAATACAAAAATAGAATTACAACATAAGAGAACAGAAACAAACTTACCATACAACGCATCCCCCTTGTCAGCATGATCAAACTCAGATAGGGGCATCAAAATAGACTGCAACTTCACTTTCCCACCACGCTTGTTCTAAACCATGAAACAAATAAAGTTAGCACCAATTCAGTTAACATGGATGCTAAGAGTTAGCCGCTCCCCAACCCCAACTGATAAAAAGAGAAAGAGCTAAACTATACTTTCATTAAAGAAAATTCTCAAAAACCTGATACTCCATAAATTTCTCAGCATGCTCCCTTTCCTCTTCACTAGATTCCTTGAAAAACCTAAATCAACCAAACAATAAGACTGAATCACAAACTATTAAACAAAATCCATATGGGGAACTCATCGATTCGAGAGTGTCATTGAATATTTACCTGGCAAGTCCCTTGAGAGCAACATTGTCTCGGTCGAAGTAGGCGTACATCGCATGGTAAACATATGAAACATTGTATTCCACACTGCAATCACAAAAATAAGAAGTTGTTCCAAACGTGAGAAATCATAATCCTCATCAAAGCTTCATACACGTGTGGAAGGGTTTCACAAAAAAGGATTTAAATAAGACTCCATTTTAAAGAAAAGAAACAACCAAAGCTAGAAATATTAAAAAGACTGACTTGATCTGTTCATTAATAGCAGCTTCAGATGGATCAGTGTATTTCTGTCTAGCAAGTGAAGCTTGAGGATCATTAGGGACAAGCATAAGTTCTTTTTTCACTTCTTCAAATGGCTCAAAAACAACACCCGTTGAGAGTTTGTTGTTCGAACCCTTTGCAGCACATACCACCAATCCATTTCCGCTCTTCTTCAGAACAGATCCATTTAAAGAAGTTGAGGATAACATGGAACTCGAATTTTCTCCATGGGTGTTCAATAACGCAAAGGAAGGTGATATTTTTAGAAGCATGATGAATTATATGGAACTTTCTGGAGAATTTGAGCAATTTGTAGAAAGAAATGAAAGAGGAGAACCAATTTTGTTGAGGTGATGACTAATGTCAGAAGAGAAAAAGGGTTACTGATTTTTTTATAGTAGAAGATGAAGAACCGGACAGGAGAGGGATGATAGCCGTTGGATGGATGACACGTGGATGGAGATGATTGACTGGTGCATAGGAGCGCGTGGTAGACTCGTGGCATATTATCAGGATATATGCTTGCTAGTCAGAAAAAATTACTAGTACTATTTATGTCGGCATTAATAGTGACATATAGTTGCTATGTAATCTTATTTATCTATCTATATATATATATATATATATATATATATAAAAGAGGAGGGACAAGTAACGTGGTTAAATCAAGTGACAAGCTAAAAACAAGTCACTTGTCAATTTTAAAACAAAGTTAATGAGAATTGTAATAACATTTTTGAATTGATATATAATTGAAATATAAATATTCAAATTTAATGAGAAGATAATTCATTGAATTAGGTTTCGATAAGTTTGAATTTTGAAGAAGTGATCTAAACCTAATGGAATTCTTTATCATTTTATCTTAAAAAATGAAGCATTCTAATCTTAAACATACGAATTTTAAATAATCCAAATAATCTTAAATAATAATAAATAAATAAATCACCTATATAAAAAGAGTATTTTGCATTGAGGTTAATTTAAAAGATCTGACAAAATTATTTTGAATTTTAAATAATTCAAATAATACTTTCAACATAATCTGCACAATTTAAAAAATATTTGTGTTATTAGACTGAACAAACAAATAAAAGATGTCTGAAATATTGAAATATCATTTGTGAAAAAAGACACTATAAAAATCAAATCTTAAAGTTGCCGTTATTTGCATACTTAAAAAATTATTAACAACTCTTAATTTAATTTTTCGGTGTAGGTAGGATATTAAAATTGATTTATAAAGAAAAAATAAATGGTCTCGAAAAAATTGTCAATTTAAAAATTGAAACAATTAGATTCGATGTCAAATTAAGTAAGGTATGTGTACTAATTTTTTACGATTAGTTTCTTTTCATGTCAACCGCGCATCGCGCGGGTACGAATATTAGTCTATATATAATGGGAGAAGCAAAAGCATGAGGGATGACAAGTGTCATTGCCAGAAAATTTGTATTTAATAAATAAAATAAAATAAAAAAGACAACAAAAAATAAAAAGAAAAGACAAAAAAATAAAATAATATTAGGATGACAAGTGTCATCACCATAAAATTCGTATTTTAAAATTTAAGAAAATAGTAATTCGCAAAAAAAAAAAAAAAAAAAGAAGAAGATAACGCTGCATTCACATGCTTCCAAAAATAGTGGGACGGTTCCAACAATTAAGCAATATATAATAACCATGGTTAACAAGAATTTTGAAAAGCAAAAAATTGCTATTAAACCAAAAAAAAAAAAAAAACATTCACATGCTCCCAAAAAGAGTGGAACGGTTCCACTAATTAAGGCAAGTGTGAATTTGAATTTTGAAGAAAAATGAAACTAGATAAGGATTCAAAGAAAGTTAATACTTTATTCTGGTTAAAGAAATAAATTGGGATGGCTGATCAATATAGAACCAAAAAAAAAAAAAAACGTATGTGGTTAAGTGGCTTTGAAATTAAGTGGTTACAACTTCTTATCTATAACACTAACACATTTGTAGGATTTATCAAATTCAAAAAGTCTTTTTAAAAAGACATTTAAACTCCCCATTTTAAGTATGGGAACACCCCACTTTCAAAGTGCCATTCTCCTACTTTTGGGAAACACATGAACGTAAAAGTTGGATGGGCAAAGCCTTTAGTTGTGCAGATGAAATTGAATTTGATTTGTCAACGTTATATTAGTTTATGATGCATGATTACCTTCCTCGTGAAATGAAGAAAAAGTGCGAGACTTCTTTGTGTAAATTTGGTGAAATTGAGTAATTTTTCCTTCCACAAGGAGAAAATATTTTATCTTTGTCAATTATATAAGCCGTAAGTCTGCTCTTGCGTGCAATGAGGCATTTAGTCATGAACCAGTCAATGACAATGGATCCACTTTTTCACATCACTTTGGTAATTTGTCGTTAAGTTATTGTGAAAATTGTTTTGCTTATGATTATTTAAAATGTTGATTATATTTTAGATAAACATGGAGGTATATCTTTCTAAACCCATGCCGAAGAGTAAGCAAACAAAATGTGCCACCCTTCCAACTAGAAGGGAACCTCGCGAGGAGAAGAAACTATAGGTCCAACGTCAGTTTTCTGAAATTGTTATATTTGTCAACTTGATGAACGTTTGATATTGTTTTCTTTGTGGCATACAACCTTTGATGACCTTTTTTTTTTTTTTTTTTTTTTGTGGAAAGAAAAGTGAGAGAGAGAAGAGATTCTTAGGGGATGAATTGCTTGATTATTACATCAAGTATATTGGAATTCAAACATGTTTACGAGTAACCAATTAAGGAAAATACAAAGTTCAATTTTCTACTTGGATAATTATTAGCATTCTAAATTGCTAGCTTCGGCCTTTAAAATTTTAACAGGCAAAAGTGACTAAGACTCCATTTGTTTTACTAAGATTTAGAAGTTTGAATCTTAATACAATACTACTATATCTATATTTTCGCCATCTTGATTTCAGTTTATGATATTATCATACTTTTCTCAATAACCGTAATCTTTAAATGCAGATTTTACAAAATGTTAGTACTATCTTTCTCTTTGGAATGTCAATAGTTAGTGAGAAAGTTAATTTGCAATTTATAAAATCAAATTGTTTTTATCTTTGTTTAGTGTCTAAACAGTAGATGTTGTATTTGATGAGAAAGTTTTCAATAATAAAACTAGATACCCATTAATGCTAATTTATTAATAAACGAAATTCAAAGGAAGAATAAATTATCTCTTTTCGACCACTTAAAGCAGTTCACTAATACAAAAATGAAATATAGTAGTATAACTAAGGAAGAAGCGGAAAAAAACACTAAAAATTGGAAAATTTATTCCATTATATTTACACTTAATTGTTTTTTCCCCGCTTCTTTCCTTTTTCTGATTCTTTTTGTTTCCTCCCCTTTTCAATTTCGTAAACATTCTTATTCACAGAAACGAAAAAACTGTGAACCTCCTTAAAGGAAAATGAAAAAAGCAGTTCGTTTATTCAAGCTCCTTGATGATACGATTTACTATGGTATGCCTATAGATCAACTCAGTTTTTAGTATCAAATTTCTATTCTTATGCATATATATTAATTGAGAGTTATATTTTATTGTTTGTTTTTAATGACTGATTTATTGATATTGTTATTTTGATTTATTGAAAAGAGCAAGAAGAGTGAAAGAAGAAGAGAGGGTGGCGAACTACAGAAGAAGAAAACAATAAATGATGACAAACTATTTGTGGCATTTTGTGAAATCGCATCAACATTAAGAAGGTTGTGTCTCCAAAGTTATCAAAGCCATTTGACGTTTCAAAGGTTTATCTTTAATGACCTGTTCAGCTAAAATATCAAATAAATTAACCTTTTTTTTTTCAAAGTTGAGTTTGATACGGTTAGTATTTTCTTTTTTTATGGTACACAAATTAACAGTTGTAAATAAAATTATTTGTTCTTCCATCCGACGAATTGTATAATCTCTTAATTAAATTTACGCATCCTGCCTTTATGCTTTTCAATTTCCTATTGTTGGTGTTTGACGTGTTTCTTAAATTTTTAATACTTATTTACATATTGTGGTTTGAAATTTCAAAAGAAATTGTTATGTGCGAGTGATGTTGATTCAATTTGATATGTCTTTTATGTGGCATCAAATGCATTTACGTAGGAAATCCACATAATTTATATAAGTCCTTATTTAGAAAAGAAATATCATCTTGAAATTACTTTATTGAGATTTGCCTATTCTTTTTGGCAGTGATAGATAATATATGTGAAGATGGTATCCCACTATGAAGATACACACCAAACTGCATATTTCTTTATGAACCTCCCATTTGATGGAATGTATATACCTGCTAGGTATGAGAGATGATAAAGAATCTCTTCAACTTATCATTATCAGCTGCAATATATGCTAATTTAAGTGTATAACACTGATGAGTATTTGGGAATTGGGAACTTACTTTTAACATTGGTAGAAATGTTAGATTTTTAACAATTAAAATATCCCAAGTAATAATACAATAAAAGCTTAAAAGTGACAATTCTATTTCTAGAATAACACATAATAATATTATTATACGAATAACAAGTAGAAAGTAAGTGAAGATTTTACTGATAATGGTGATGAACAAATAATATAGGAAGTTAGAAATATAGCAAAATAAAAGAGTGTTTAGTAATTTAATTTGAGAGATTATTAATGCATATTTTCGAATCATGTTATATTTTTCAAGATGCAGTCGAGATTTTATTAAAACAATGTGATGTAATGCACTCAATTAAGCAAAATAATAATTTGATAAGCTTAATATTTTATGACATATCTGAGCATTGCACAAGTCCTCATAGTAATTATTCTAAAATGCGAGCAACAGGTGAAGCACAAGTTAATAAAAGTTATAGCATAATGTGAGAATGTGTACTTCTTGATTAATATTTTTTTTACTTTTATCCGCGCATTACGTAGGTACTAATACTAGAATCACTTGGTGGACATTCAAAAAATTGTGCTCTTTAAGCTCATGAAATAATAATTGAAAATGCAGATTTGTTTTGGTGCATCAAATTCACTCTCACAAGCTTATATAGTCCATTAGAATCACCGCTTGGTGGACATTCCCAAAATGATATGCTTGTCAAGTTCTAAATTCTTAAAGGAAAAACATGTCAATTCTTTAAGATGAATTGATACTAAATTCTACGATGTTGTTTAATTACTTCTTCTTAATATTTTATTTTCTACTCTTAATATCTAATCGTCCCTTTTATTTATGTGACTTTTCTATTAACAGTATAATGTGTTTGACGATGGATGTTGAACAATTGATGGAAAAATTTCAAGGCTAATTGATTTACTTGCATCAGCATCTAAAGAACCACTTATTCTCTAATTGAGTTCAAAGTACAATTATTATGCTATACTCATTCTTGATTAAAAAAAATTGTCTCTATTTGAAACATATAATAATGAGTTCGATTATGTACATAAATTTTATGAAGAGCAAAAACATCAAGAAAATATATGACGAGTCAATGAATATAACATAAACAGAATCTTTCATGCCCCTTTATGTCTACCGTATTTTTTAAGTAATATTTTCTTATGATAAATTATATTTAATCATCTCTGCGCAAAACACTGGTAGAAATACGAGTATATATAAAAGCAAGACATAGGCCCGCCTACACGGCGCTCTCTAAGGCCTTAAAAGCTATTTATCTTTTTTGTTTGTTTTTTGACCTTTTCCCTAAATTTCCCTCACAACTACTTAAAATAAATACAAAAGCCGAAAAGTCACGATTATTTAAAGCATCCACCTAACCGTTGTTCGCTTATAGAAAAAACATTACCGGTGATCAGCATTTAAAGTAGTGCCATATAGATTTGATACTATTTTTGAAGTTCTTTGTTTGGTGTTTACGTGTCTCATGCCTTTGCTCCATTATATCAGTAATCATGAAAGGTGAGCATTATGTTATACAGAGCAAATTCTTTGCCTATATTATCCAAATTTTTTGATCTCATGAGTTTGGGATCCTCCATTTACAAGCACTGGTTTACTTGGCCGCTTTGAAGCTTATAGAACGTGCACTTCTATTGCCCCGAAGTCTGTCATGGAAGAGTCGAAGCAGAGATTCTGATGAAGTTTCTCCCCTCCACCTTTACCATATTTTGGTACGTCTACTTTAGAGACTAATTAGGGACTTTTTAAACCCAATCAATAGTTGTCAGGATGAATCACACGTGGGAGATATACATGAAGTCACTGAGCAGGCTTAAATCCCTTACTTTGCCATTCTTTTCAGAATAGGATGTTGCAGTTCTTTCGTCAATGTGTCTATGTTGCTGGTTGAAATCTCTGGTTATTTTACTTAGGTTTACCATGTGCACGACAATTTGATTTTGTTGTCTCGTCTGTTGCCAAGGAAGGTCATTGCTTTTACATTTGGGTAAGTTTTACTGTGTTTTGATACTTTTGATTTTGATAGTGTCGTTTTACTTGACAATCTTCAAATATTTAATTTCTTATGTGGCTTCAAATCATAGATTTTTCGTAACACGAACTCGGGAAAGTTGGCACAATAATGCGTCCCGTTAGCAGTAATAGGTTGTTTTAAGGATAAAAAAACTCTATCTTTGTCCTCTTATATCAAACTCATATAACCAGGGAAAAAGGAGAGAAAAGCTCATCTTTGTCCCTTATCTTTAGGCATAGACTAAAAATCATCCCTATTCTTTCACATGGAGCAATAATAGTCCTCCATGTTTGAAATGTTGGTGTACTTTCCTTTCCCAAGCTTCTGTTACTTTCTTAACGTTGAGAAGATTTATCACTCGAGGACCCTACAACAGCACTTACCTGAAGTATTGGAACCATGAGTTCATGATACTTGCGTTACACTTCCTCAAGCCTTCAACTCCCGACAATTCACACATATTGCCATATCCGCCATTCTAAAAGTTTATAGTAGTAAGAGTAACTTTTATTTTGAGGACCTTGACCGAAATAGGACAGTTACAAAAAGAAACAGAGTGAGCAATGAAAACAAGTAAAAACTATGAAAATTCATGTGGGAATGGGGGGAAAATGGATATAGATCGAGGAAGAAGGCAATGATTTACCAAAGTCTTTGGTGAGAAGAAAACAGGTGGAAGGAAAGCATGAAAAAGATGATATAACATATGAAAGTAGGTGATAAAAGTGACTTCATCAGATGATACTACTCACTACCTGGTATTGAAAAACTGAGTTCAACTTTTTATTGGCTATAACTCAAAGCCTGGTGCGGTAAATTTATTTATAACGTAGGTGTGTTTGTGTCTTTTAGATATGCTTCGACCAGCACTAAAAGCTCGCTGGATAGCTTCTTTACTGGTGTATGCTGCCCTTGGAGAATTTAAGATTATAACACATGATTAATGTGTAAGATGAATGAGAGGAATGGTTTCCAGGTTGATAATATAAAGTAGTAATTGGTAGGGGAAGAAGGTATACCGAAGACTAAAGAAAAACTTTGATAAGTGTACGCTTTTAGGAGCAGGATTTTAGCTCGAGGACATAACAGAATTTAGTTAGTTCATTAAAAACACAAGGGAATGGATGAAATCATTCACCTGAAGAGTTAAAATGTAATAATTTACTGCAAAATCTAATCAGTCGTACTCAGATTATTTGATTGCATCAGTGTTTTGGTTCATATTTAAAATTAAAAGTATATGAGGCCAATTACAAAGATAGCCCCTCGAGGACGTTGACCGAAATAGGACAGTTATAAAAAGCAACAAAGTGAGCAACGAAAACAAGTAAAAACTATGAAAATTCATGTGGGAATCGTGGGAAAATGGATACAGCTCGGGGAAGAAGGCAATGATTTATCAAAGTCTATGGTGAGAAGAAAATAGGCGGGAGGAAAGCATGAAAAAGATGATATAACATATGAAAGTAGGTGATAAAAGTGACTTCATCAGATGATACTACACTTTATCAATTATGGGAATCATGGATAAGAGATTGTTGGGTCATGGTATTGGTATCACATTCCCTGAAGCTAAAGACTGAAACCAAAAGGCACAACAGTTGTAAAACCTGGCTTTGAAGTTTTGTGGGCAGATAGCATGACATTGGAGCATCAAAATGTGTTTAATTGCCAACAGCTACCACAGGGTTTAACTGATGCTCCATTAGATGTTCCATTCAAGATCACTGATGCTCCATTAGATGTTCCATTCAAGATCATTGATGCTTATAGGAAACTTAGGATCATTCACCCAAGAAGTTTAATTGGTCACTGTAAAAAAATGATAAATAAGGAGAGTTAAGTTATTCACAATTTCTTTGCGTGTGTATGAAATTTAGATAAGATCTGTGAATATATTGATATTTTTAATTTGGTTCTCCAATTGATTTTTGAATAATAATGAATTTCTTTTCACCATTTTCTAGGAAATATTTTGTCTAAGTACCCCATGCAAAAAGTTCTTTTAGATCTGTGTGGATAAAAGAACGGGATGCAAACGCTTGCTAATTCGAGGTGTATGAATAGTGGCCTTGGTAGATTTGCAGCAGATTATGATTTTAGTGGATTTGGGATGAGGCAATTAAAGGAGTGTGATGAGACAGTGCTTGTGGAGATTTACAAGTCCATGGTTGTGGTTGTGGCGCAGGGACAGTTTGTTCCTCGCGATGTTGTTGCTTTTTCAAATTTGGCTCTGCGATTATGCACCACGGTAATTAATCCCACCAGAAAAAGGGTACTTATTATCCAAGGCTCCATAAATATTTTTTTGGCTTGGCTTCTGTTGATTTCCCATAAGTAGACTAGCTTTATCTCTCAATTTCCTTACTGATATCTTCAAATTTTGATGACCATGAAATATGGACCCTTATAAATTTCTATTTTTTTTTCCTGCAATATGTCAGACGAAAGACTCATTGGCCTCTTTTTCTATGAATGGCTGCAGTTTAAAGCTGAAGGACCAATGTCTTGCTTTGGTCATTGGCCAATAGGTCCTTGAGCTTTCCCTGCCTTTGGTGCTAGGAAGGCATGCAGATTGGGATGATAATCTCATAAGTACCATTCTTGAGCTCTTTAGACCTCTTTTAGTTTTTGTTTCTTTAGCTGTTTATTCCCTCTTAACTGTGATTTGTAGCCACTTCTTTTACATGCATCTTCTGGACCATCTTCGTGCCTTTTACTTTATCAATATATATCTACCCTTTAACCCATAATATAACGAAGAAATCAGTTACTCCTTGAAATGTACTGTTTATCTGATATTAATTAGTTTACGTGCTTTTTCTGCAGAATTTCAGAAATTGAAAGAAATCAGAATCGAAGATGTTGACACTGACCATTCTCTTCAGGATGTTGGTATACTTTCAGATTTCAGTTCAGGTGACAAAGATTTCAATTCAGGATGTTGACTACAATAGTACTGACGCTGCAAAAAATAAAAGGTATGATACTTTTTCCAAACTTTAAGAAACAAAGCTAATAATCAACATGTGTTTATGTACAATATATTTCACAACTCATTTGATCGAAATGTTTATCAAAGAATTGACTGCATTCTTTTGATATCAACTGATTGAGGATTTTAAACTTTCTCGCCTTTATCAGTTGTAGAAATCTAAATAGTGACATAAGAAATAAGGCGCATTTCCTCTCAGTAAGTTTTTGTTGTCATATAGCATCTTCCTTCGATATTTGAATTTTCTAAATATCTTTTAGCCTTCCTATCTTTCTGCATTTTGAATGAAGGGAAAGAAATGAAAAGAAAAAAAATGAAGATGCATGTTAAAGTCTTAATTTTTGATAAAATTCTTTTCCTCTGAATTCTTCAAAATAATTACTTTCATAAACGAGAACTTGCAACTGTCTTATCTATGTATGATTTTGTTTCCAGCTTTGATCTTCTTTAGAGAAGAAAAACGGGAATCGTAATTTTAAAAACTAATAGACATCTCTCTGGATATTCTCTACCATCTCTGCTAAGCCAAAGTAATTTTATCTTTTTTAAAGCTATCTTTCCTTTCAATCATTTGTTTATTTAAAAAGTATTTTAGACATCGGATTTAACATTTCTACAATTTCAACTTTTGACTTCCTTCTTAATTGATCAACTAATATATTATGCGGTAAGTTAATGACCGTGCGAAGCGCGGGTAAATTACCTAGTATATATATAATCTAAAGCTAGGAATAGATAAGGTAACGTGACATCTCTCTATGGTCACCATTCATATTTAAATTTTTATCATTTTTTTGCATTATCCACACATACCCAAAATTAATGGGGAAATTAAAGAATATGTTAGCGGAGAGTCCAAAAGTCACTACTAGAAGTTATAACCATTACTGTTACTAAGAGTCCAAAAGTCCCAGACATATATATAATGCTTACATAGTCTTATTTGATCAGGTAAAGATTGATTCTGGCACAATTCCCCCCCCCCCCCCCCCCCCCCCCCCCTATATGGTTGTGGTAGGTGTAGTGGCATTGTTTTGCATTTTCACAGGATGGTAAAATCCTAGACTCTCTTGCTTTGGTCTGATGAAGAACAGTAGGGGAAGATTTTGGTGTTGTAATGCTTGTGGGATTTTAATAAATTTATATTTGTATCATATAGATGTTTTCATAGATAGATAAAAATGCAATTTATCTTTATCATGTCTTTTTAATATTATTTTTTTGCATTTTATCTCTATTTTCTTGGTTACACTTTAGATGCAGATGACATTTCTGGTTAGTCTATCCTCTTCCTTCTACGCTTCTCTCTGTTCCTTACACTTTGTCTAATCAATTTGATTGTTGCTAATGGGGCTTCAGTGGGTATTTGTTCGTTGTAATGTTCTGTTGAGAAGGGTTTTTTTCCAATTGAATTATCTACATATAAGTAATTTTATCTTATTTGCTCATGTATATTTTGTTTTTAACCAATTTTACATACATCACCGGTCACCGCATTATTTTTATACTGGGATCACTTTTCTTCAAAATTATTACTACTTTTTAATTGGTTATGAGATCCCTATTAAACTAAATAGTCCGTCACTAAATTTGATTGATTTTTTCTTGGAAGATTAGCTTAGTCAAAGTATTTTAAAAAGTTCTGAGAAAATTGGAATTAAAGAAAAAATTGTTTGACTTCACCAACAGTAATACCTTCACATAAAATGACATTGGAGGAGTATTTTAGTCTAAATGTGCAGATTAATAGCTATATATAGGCATGAGATCGAGGCGGTTACAGATCCCAGCCAACCGGGGAGAGCCACGTGTCCCATAATTAATGAGAAGTGACTTGAAACGACGTGCGTTACGGCGGTTGTCAGAGCTGACTGCCCGGGATGAGACACGTGGCTGATGACAGACGGGACGTGACACAACTGTTCCCGCCAAAATGAAAAGATAAGAACGAGCATTCGGAACCACCGGTTTTTGATTCATCCATTTCGCGTTACTCCGATAAAACTATGGTCCGGGAAGTGTGGGGACTATCTGTATACGATAAAAATCGGATATATGTTAAACCGGTAAGACCGGAGACCGAGGGAAGAAAGGGATAAGCACGTGCACGAAGATTTTCTTTCTGGACCGGAGGAGTGCTTGAATCGAAGAAAGGAAGGGCATCATTTGGTCCGGCTTCTCCATAGCCGAGTTGATCTTGGCCGTTGGTCCGTTTGATCGTGGCCGTTGGTCCGGGTGATCCGTTACGCAATTGCCACGCGCCAATACCGTTCTGTCACATTGTGCTGCCAATCGTACGGGTGTCAGACCGTACGACCAACCTTATCCATTTTAGGGTTATTCTTTATTCTTTAGGGCCTTATGTTATATGAAGCTTACAAGGCAAAACTATAAATAGGAGTCATTACCCTACTTTTAGGGGTTGACTTCTCAGATCTAGTACATATTGTAATAGAAAAATATACAACATTCTACTACTTATTATTTGATTTTGGTCCGAATTTATTGTGTTCTTCCCAGATTTGTTCAATAAAGCAATATCATATATTATTTAATACACACATTATTATAAGCCATCAATCACTATTCAGATTATTCATAGCTCATCTTAAACCATTTTCTTTCAATCAAGAATAGATTAAAGTTCAACCATATATCCTATACCTCACTCATAAATTTAATTGATTATCCAAATTTGGGTAAACACTGGTAAGTAGTGGAAGAGTGATGGTGGATGATGTCAGTAGATGGGCACTTAAGTCAAGATGTTCAAAATATTATTACTATAGCTAAAGCAAGATTCTGTTTTGACCAATCATATTGTTTTGTTTTAGGGAAATGACGGAAATACCCTCAGAATGCCCAAGCAGCCATGTTGACCCCCTGGTAGCTTATCCCCCTTTACAGTATGGTAGAAAAACGTTATTTCTCTTCTAATATCTATTTTTCGCTTATCATTTTCAGTTTCAAATATAGTTTCCCATTCCAATAATTTTAAACTACATTATTCATGCTATAATATCATTTTTTTTATATTATATGTCATATTGATTTATTCACCTAAAAACTTGTTTGACTATAATAAAGGGTAGACTAAAAATCTGTCTATATATATATATAAAATAGGAGAGGTGCAAGTAACGTGGTTAAACCAAGTGGCAAGTTCATAACAAGCCACTTGACAATTTTAAGACAAAACTATTTAAATTATGTAATAACTAACAATTAATTAATTTAATATTCACTTTATTATGCAATTTTAAGCTTTGTCATCAGTTAATGGTGTCAAGGAAGGTTCTAATTTTTTATTTTATTTAATATTAAAATAAGATTGGTATAGTCACAATTATTAAATGAATGTAATTTATTTCATGCTACTTGTATTTTTCTGCTATACATCATGTTTAGCTATTTGGCAGTACTTAATTGTTGTCGTAATTTCAAGCTATTATTTTATCTTTTGATTGATTGTATGTGTTTTTATTGTTGTTTAATGATAGTGATAATTTATCTATTAGCCTAAATTTGAGATAAATATGGATGTATTACGCATAGAAAAGAACATTGAGGACTTGATAATTTAGCCTGTTAACCCAAGCTTATGAAAAATCATTTTAAAAAAAAAAATGTTTAGTTTAGAAATTGAGGTGCTTGGCTAAAATTTTAGGAAAAAAAAATTAATTTTTTAAATAATGAAAATATATTTCCGAAGCTGAATAATCAGCAAGTTATCATGAAGTACAGTGCAATTTCCATCCTTAGCTCACTTTTTGAGCCTATCATTTGTTTCAAGTATACTTTGAATTAACTTAGATAATATAATTGATAAATCTACAGAATATTATTATAAAAATAAATGCAAAATTATAAATAATAATTTTTTTGAGTATTATAATAAATAATTATTTCAAGAGTAAGAAATCTATGTTATACATTTTATTAAATAGATAGAAGTGAACAAAAGACAATTTAGTATGAAGTCACATGTCAATGAAATGATATTAAGTAATGGATAATGCAATGACAATAGACAAAATCGTAGAAAAGAGAATTTTTCTAAAATTATTTTTTATAGTGTAGATATATTTGGATAAGATTATTTGAACTCAAACCATAACAGACAAAGTTAAAGATAAGAAATATTAAAAAACAAAAGAATTTCAAGGCTTGGCCATGTAATGATACCAAGTAATGAATATAATACCTATAACGATAAACAAATAATATAAACGTCAAAAACTTTAATGTAGAAATATAGAGAAATAAGACTTATGTATATATAAAAAGATTGAGTATAAACTCAAATAGTTAATACTCACCGTGCATCGCGCGGGTACATATACTAGTATATAAAATAGGAGAGGTACAAGCAACGTGGTTAAGCCAAGTGACAAGCTAATAACAAGCCACTTGGAAATTTTAAGACAAAGTTAATGAGAATTAGGACAAAGTTTTTAACAATTCTTATCAAATTCCAAAAATGAAAAATAATATTGTGAGTGTTACGGTTCGCATTTCGTCGGCGGGGTTAGCGCTCGGAAAGTTACTAAGAACTTATTGGTGCTCTTTCGGACTTGTTTTGAAAAAGAGTCGCCACCTAATTTTTAGGAAATTAGGAAAACCGGGTTCAAAGGATTTATTCAAACGCCGTGAAAAAGTCTTTGTAACCAAAGTTCTAGGTAAGGGTTCTGGTGATCCCCTAGGGAAGGTGTTAGACACTCTAGTATTAAGGATCCGTAGTATACGGTTGACCTTCGAGTTCAATGTGTGATTTTGTATGAACTGCTTATGTTTTGTTTAATTTCCCATATAAAAATATTGTCGTGGCATATCATATTGGCTTTTGAAAGAATTAAAGAATTTCCTTTTAAATAAGGGTAGTTAAATTCAGATTTAAAATATTCGGGTAAAAATAATATTGTCCTTTTACTTATAAGCATAGTATACTGGGTATATCCCATCTAAAACTAATGCCATGTGTTTGTATATAAGAAAATATATATGTATATATGTATATGTACAGTCATTTATTAGTTCATGCATTATCCACATTTTGTCTCTTTGGTCAACCGTATCCTGAGGACTATTTACCCAAACTTGAGTTTTGAAGGAAATTTCATTCATTTGAATTCTTTTAAATTGGGTCTGGCCCAATGATTTCTTTTACTTTCCTTCTTGAATTCCTCAAATTATGAAATGTACTTTTAAAGATATATTCACTATTAATCAATTTTTTGTAACATTCTTTCACTTTTGTTTACTTTAAACAAATGGAATACAACTCTTTTATCGTTCGGATTTAATTTGAAACATATTCGGGGCCTACCCGTATTGTTTAACTAAATCCTAGGTTATATAAGGGTTTCAATATCCATACAAATGCAATTTTTGCATGCTCACACAGAAAACAATGTAAAACTATACTACAAGAAGGGGAAGAAAGTTTAGCTTTTTACGGCCTTGGGCCCAAATCATTTAGCAAGCCTATGCTCTTCTAGTTCTTTCATCCGGAGCTCTAGCATTCAATGCTTCACTTTATTTTTACCTCGCTACAATAGAGAGAACAGTAGTTAGTCAAAATGATACGCCACCCTATAGGGTGACGTTTATGAATATAATAATAATATCCCTCGGACTCGTATCAAACTTTGAGAGCTTTGATTACGGAGGCTCAGACTCATCTTTCTTTTTAATCTAGGGAAAAGGACTCCGGAACATGTCGTGGTACGAACTAGTGACTCGTCAATCATTTTAGTCGCCTTGCCAAACGCATGTTGGATCCTACTTTATTACTATACTATGAGATCATCATTGCCTAAACCGAGGGATAACCTTTCCAGACAATGCATGGCCTCAAATTATATTTCTCATCGGCCCAAGTGTAGTATCTGTTCCAATCTGAGTTTAATATCAGAAACGCAGCATCTGCTCATTTCTCAAATAGGCAGTAGCTATTCGTCTTGAACAGCCTACAAATAATGCTCCAGCCAACTCTAAAATGCAACCATAAACTGCCTTAGAGTGTAGCAACCATTTAGCAGCACTTTTACCTTAAAAAGTATAGCAACATGAGTGTTCAAAATGCGGCCAAGATCATCAATAATGAGTCATCCATCTTCCTCAAAAGCGATAGAAACACATATCCAACCAGCTGACTCATAAGTGCAACAGTTGGGACTTTCAGTCTAGTAGCCACGAACATAGCAGCAATGGCATTAGTCAGGTATCAAGATAGAAGAGACTGCTAACCCCAAAGGTGCAACGAGTTCCAATGTAATAGCAATCATATTTTTATAGCATTTACGCGATCAAATATTTAGCACTAAAAATTGCCATGACACCAACCTGAAAACAACAGCTATTCATCAATAGATAGCTCTCCTCTAATTGCAGCAAAACAACAACAAAGTGACAACAATTCTTTCGAGGTGCAGCATTTTTCCTGAGTTCAACAATAGCTCCGGAACGTATAGGATTTGAAAATCCCCAACCCCAAGTCATGCAAATAAAATAGGGGGTGAAGGATGAGTATGCAGTAGAATAGGGAAACACTAAGAGATCATACTATCCATCATTCTGTTTTTTTTCCTAAATAGGACAGTAAAAGAAAAGATTGACACAGATTTGAGAGATTAAGTGAACTCAGCAATGACAGTTAGCTATTTGACACATTTCATTAGAAAACAAGAGAGTGTCAAGGTTCAAAACAGATCTGAATTAAAAGTTTGGAAAGTATTTGGCTGTTTTGACTTCTCAACCCAAACATGACTGTACTTTCACATTCAGGCACTATTTTGGACAAAACAGGATCTAATGACTACTTTTAAAAGTGTACATTTAGAAGGTAAACTGGTTAGGATGAAATTTGAAGTAGTTGGAAAAGCAAACATGAATTTTAACCAAATGGGGTCCTTTTAAGAACTGAACTAAACAAAGGGTAAATCCTTATTCTTTGGACTGACAAAAATGCAAGTCACAAATCTAAACTCTTACTACTCAATTCCTATTAGAATATAGTCATCATATCAAACCAAGAGTTCATGAGTAAAGCAATCTTGGCCAAAACAACCATTCAAGAGAAACATAGGAAAATTTAAGAAAGTCACTGGATAGATTAAGATCTGATTCAAGTCAATGATACATAGAGCTTAATCTAACATAAAGATGTAGAACTTAAACTAAGAGAAAAGGAAACAACAACCAATACATTTAGTTCATGTATATTTCAGATTATTTTGAACTTCAAAAAAAGTAGTAGAGGCAACACTTAAGACTTAAAGAAACAAGTTAGGATAGAGATGTAAAACAGTCCTTATGGGACTGATGTTGAACACAGGCTTAATCTACCTCTAAATCATTACTCAACATAATTCTAGCTTTATTTCAACTTTAACAAACTGAAACACACTTTACACATGTAAACACAATTCTGAGGTGGTCTTTAATAGCCGGAGTTCATTTCATATTTTAATATGCTTCATCACATAATGAATAAGGTTGATGCAGTGAGGGAAAAGAAGGCATGGAAGAGGCACAAGACAGTCTCAAAAGGATTCATATTCTTATTGTAGGGCTAAAAAAGTGTAAGGAAAATCAAAGTAGTTATTATACTTAAATATTAGCCTATTTCTGTAAACTAAATCAAACCATGACTACTAAAGCGAGGCATTCGAAACACTTAGATAGACTGTAACGATCCGTTTAGTCGTTATAGTGTTTTGAACCATTTAACCTTGTTGAATTTTCCCCAAGTCCCATTAGTATGATCTATGACTTAATGAAGTCATTGGGTTGGTCTCCACAAGGTTTGAGTGTAAATTGAGTCTTTGAGGGAGAAGCTAGTTAAGTTGACGAGTTAGAGTTGACCACGGTCAGCGCCGGGTTAGGATGACCCCATGTCAATGTTTTTATAGTTCCAACATGTTATTATGATGATTTTGAACTTATCCACAAGTTTTGGTGAGGTTCCGAAGAGTTTCGGATAGGTTTGGGTTTTGTCGCGCTCGTATTCGGTGTTTTCGCCGAAGGTCTGTGGATAGAAATGGCTCCATATTGAGAATACAAACTTTTTTTGACTGAGTTTTGAACCATTAGATCCGTATCGAAATTATGAAGCAATAGGAAAAAGAATCGACGCGTTTGACCTATGTATGAGGGAGTTATGCCCATTTTAGTATGGACTGTTCTCGCAGGTCTGCTATAGCGGAACCGCTGCAGCAGTCTAGAGACCGCCACAGCAGCCAACGGGGCTAGAATGTCTATATTTTATGCTCCAACTTCGAACCCTTAACCCCAAGACCCCAAAGTCAGTTTTCAAGAGAGAAAGAGGCAAAATTCATTCAATTCATTGGTGAAAACATCTTGGAGGGTAAGTCCCCATCTTTATTTGTTCCTTTTCCTTTCTTCTTCAAGTTCCATGATTAGTTTAAGGTCCATCAATGGTGGGTGAAAACCCTAGAATTAGTAAACCCTTTAATAATTGGTGGGTTGTTGATTTTATTGTCGATTAATCATCTAGGAGTATAGATTATCACTTTCTAGGAAAGGAATTTGATTTCTTATGGTTGAAATTGTATGTTGAGACTTAGGGTTCTAATAAAAATGGAAGATTTGTTCTAAAATCTGTTGGAAAGGGCAAATTGATTAGAAACCCATGAATTGAAGGTTAATGATCGTACAGATAGAAGTTATGATAAATTCACCACTCAAGGATGGTTTCATCCATTGAAAGGGGTAAAAGTAAGTGGGTCTTCTTTCCCAAATTGTTGTTCTTATTTAAATACATGATTTGTGTTATATCCCGTATTTTTGTACGTTGGATTATTCGTAAGTTAATCGACATAAGTTCAAAGACAAGATTAATTTTGAGATATGAGACAAGGATTTTTAATCCCGATTTTATTATTGCACGGTTTACTAATTAATTGCAATTAGTAGTGAAGTGGGAAATTAATTAACCATGACCAGATTATTTAGTGTGGAGATATTAGTGGAGATTAGGGATTAATCAACCATGATTAGATTATTAAGTGGGGATTAATGATTAATTAACTTAATTAGACCACTAAGTGGGCCTCACCACAACATGGCTGTTTAGGATTGGTGCTTGGTTGAATGGGACACATGTCAACGTGGTAGGCTGCATATATAAACTTAGTTGATGACTCATTAATCATAATTCACCTTCACAAAAATCACTTGGAGAGAAAATCATGAACAACCATGGCTGCTCTTGTAGCTCACGGCCAGATCTCAAGATTTTAGAAGGAAGAAAATTTAAATTCCTAAAGGTGTTCTAAACATTCAAAGGAGGCAGCAACGTTGGAATTGGATTGAGGAAGAAAAGTGGTGTAATTGGTGCAACTAATTGTAGGATCTGTCCTAACTAATTTGAGGTAAGATTTCTTTTCTTTTAATGTAATTGGAGTTAATGATGTGGTAATGGAGAGATTAATTTGTATTAGACAAAATTGGAAGTAAGAAGATTGCATGATTTCGTTAGTATTGTAGATTGGGCTGAATTGGAGTTGTCTTAAGTTAATAATGGTGGATTAGGTTTGATTGTTGTTATTGTTATTGTTGTTATGGATGATGTGTTAAAAATGAAGGAATATTGATATTTAAAGTTGTAGTCGTTTTTATAAAATTGTCGGGACATGGATTGGATTAGATGTTCATAAGGTTGTGGGCGGTTTTGATGAGATTTTTGGAGGAAATTCTTATGTGATGGTGTTGCTATTTGAGGTTGCTGTTGTTATTGTTGTATTGTATTTAGGGGCTGTTCTTGTTGAGTTGAAAGATTAAAGGTGTAGTTATGATTATATATTGTGTTGTTGTAGTGATGGGCTGTTTGGAGCATGTTATTGTAAGGTCATTTTGATGATGTGTTGTGGCTGTAGATCATTAGGACTAACTTGAGTATGTCGTGGTCGTTATGTTGATTATTGTTGAATGTGCAACGTGTGGACTGATTTGGAGTGTTGTGTGTGCGGTGCGGGTTGTTTTGAGGTGTTCTTGGATCTTGTTTTGACTAGTTCTTTATGTGGTAACTTGGACGTGTCGTTGTTGATGTTATTCTGGTTGTTGTATTGTTGGCTTGGATGTGAGGGGAGTGAGCGATATAGGGGAAGTGCTGCCCAATTGTCTAGAAATAAGCTACTGACGTTGAAGTACGTTTTAAACCTTTCGTAGCTTAACCATAGTTCCTAACGTCTTAATATAGGTTGAGGTACTTTGGGCAGCGTATACATATCAAGTCACGGATTAAGCGCCAAAGGTATGTAAAGCTATCCCTTCTTTCTTTTGGCATGATCTATGTGAGACAAACAGACGACGAATGTATAAGCTCCAAAGAAACCCCTATTCTTAGAGACACTGGGATGGATAATGTTCTTGATATCCAGAACCTATTTCACATTATCTTGATACGTGTCTATGATTCTTGAAGTTCTATTTGATATAATCCTGTTACACCTCGGAACTTTGGGTTGCTGAGCGGCGAAGGGACTAACGGAAGTTAAGATGAACATGATGTCCCTACAAGTAAGAAGGGATACTTAATAATTCTAATTAAGATTCCAAAGAAGTTAAGGGAAGGGGAGAAAAGCTCGTTAAATGAAACTTCACCGCAGTTCTGCGAAAGGGGGGTTCGACGGTCGTTCTTTGTACCGTCGAACGAGTCGACGCCCTGTCGATTGTGCTGAAAAATTGAACTGGAGCGAAGACCATTCGACGAACAGGTCGATGCTCCGTTGATAAGTTCGATGGACCGTCTTTCTCACCGTCGAATGAGGAGAAATGACAGATTGCTCACTGGAAATTTAACGACTTCGACGCCTAGATCAACGCTCCATCGATCACACCGTACATCTCGGTCGGGACTGATTTCATGAATTAATATAAGGACCCTCCTTCATTTTATTTCATTTCATCTCCCACTCTCTTCTCTTCAAGAACTCTCTAGAACCTTCTCCACCATTCATCCACAAGAAATCAAAGGAAAACCATGGTCAACTACACCAAATCCATGAAATCAAGTTTATGAAACCCATTAAAAGTTCATCTAAGCCAAAAAAACTCAAGAAGAGTGAGTTAGGGTTTTGGTGCAATAAGAGAAGTTCCACTCAAAGGTTGTTCATCCATCATCTAAGGTGAGTTTTATGACCCTTTTATATGGTTTGAGTGGGTGAAAGTTGAAACACTTGAATTATGGAAAGACATAGAAATTGGGTCATGAATGTGTGAATAGTGTCATTGTTGAATAGTGATTGGAATGAATTATGAATGTTGGTGTGCTGTGATCGTGAATATGTTATAAGTGACACTTAGACCATGGAATAAGTATTATATATGAGAAAACGCGATAACGAGTTATAATCATAATTGTGGAGAAATCAAAGAGAAATGGTGAATTGTGGTAAACGCAGATTAATGATGATTGTGGTTACTATATTGTGAATGTTGTTATTAACGTGGGAGTTGATATAGAATGTGGGAAAAGTAGTATAAACAAAGGAAGTGCCGCCCAATTTTCCCTAGAAATAGTGAAATGTTCTTATAGCCGAGTAACTAATGTTAATGCGATTCCTCTCGAAGGTTGAAACGCGGGCATCGAAGGAGGACGATCAAGCGATAAGATAGTTAAACGACAAAGGTATGTGAGGATAGTCCTTTCCTTCTAATGACATGAATCCTATAGTATGACTTTCTTTCTCCTCCATGAATCTCGTAAGTTCCGAAAAGACATGAGCCGATATCCCTAATTAGCTACACAAGATAATGAGTTAAAGCATAGAAGTTTTAGATGTTCATAATATGATGTCATTATTGCTTACACTCACCTCATATACTATTCCCTTCAAGGTGAGACAGGATGTTAATGAGTGCTCCATAAGGAAATCGGGGGATCACGACCTTACGTCGCCCCGATGAAGCCGGATTGTCCTTGAGTTTTTATGCATGCACTATGATGAACATATTATACTAATGATATAACACCGCACCTATTTGGCCGGGCAACTATTGATGAGTCGTAAAATTACGGCTCATTCGACGCCAACTACTTAGTCTTTTGTAAATCCCCAAGTACTTTTGATGTCGTTTCTCGTGTTTTTGTGTCAATTTGTAGAATAACATGTGCCGGAAGCTACTTGAAGCAAAATGAAGCAAAGTAGGCAAAAGTCTAGCTGAACTGAACCAGGGCATCACCTGCGAATCGCAGGTCATGCCTGCGAGTCGCAGGTTATGCCGCATCTGCTGACAGAAAAGGGCAAAGAAGGCGCCACATGTGACACCATATGCGACACCACCTGCGAGTCGCAGGTGGAACATGCGATTCGCATATGGTGTCGCGGATGCTGCTCAACACACAACTGAAGACGTGACACCTGCCATGACATGGTGCAACCTGCGAATCGCAGGTTGAACATGCGACATCATGCGATTCGCACCCTATGCACAGGGGCATTTTTGTCTGGAAATTGTTCCCGTTTTGGACCTGCTATAAATAGATTTCTAGGGTTTTGGATTGATTTTATTCTGCAGTTTTTAGCATAGACTCTTGTGGAGTTCATTTATTGTTGGTTGGTGAAGCATTTAAGAGATTTCCTTTGGCTTTGTCAACTTCTCCATCCAACACTTTCGTAAGATTTATGAATACATTTTACTTGATTGATTTACTTTTAATGAATATCAGTAGCTAATCTTTCAGCTAAGGTTGTGGGATCCAATGTGTTAGTTATGTGATTGGGTTTCGTATTCATACTACATTTATATGCTAATGGTGTTTTCTATTAACTCTTCAAGCATCAATGTCTTGTGATGGTGTACAACATTACTTGTACCTTAATACCATTACTTTGCTTGGAAAAGAAAGTAGAGGTTAGGAAAAGAGTTAAGAGCAACAATGTGGGTCATTAAATCCATCTAATAGCTTGAGCTAGGAATAGGAAAGCTAGTTGAGGCTACATGGGTGTTTTCTTATAAAACATTCTAGGGCTTGGAAAAGCCTAGGATGAAATTTGCTGATTTGGTTGGAAAACTTTTGGCAAGAATCGCGTGACCCTTGGCTTAATGCACCTAGGCATATAAATAAGTTGAATTGATACCCAATCGCATTACTTTCCATTGGAACCACAACCTTAGTCCCATTTACCAATTGGTTACATCTTATAGACATTCTCAGTTTTTAATGAACAAACAACAATCAAACTTTTATTATATTTCCTTTCCCCTTGAAATATAGACTAACAGTCGGGTGTTATACTTATCGAGTATATTTCTTCATTATATTCTCTGTGGTATTCGACCCCAACCTTGTTGGGTTCTATATTTGACAATGACCGCTTACTCCTGATCTCAAAGGTGTAATTTGGGCGTATCAAATTTTGGCGCTGTTGCCGGGGAATACGGTCTAGAAATTTACTAACTAGTGTAAAACTTTACTTTTAGTCTTTATTTCTTTTCTTATTTCCTTTTTGTTGTTGTGTGTTGTGCAGGCAATATGGATGAGGATGGTATCCCTGTCCAAAATCCACCAGTAGTGGTTGGTGAAGAAGCTGCGGGGGCAGGCTATGCAGCTGCAATTCATCCCCCGCCTTTAATTGGAAACTCGAGTTTCCGCATAACCAACACAATGCTGCACCTGCTCAACACTAAGGGCCTGTTCGGTGGTCTACCCACAGATGACCCGAATAGGCACCTTAGGAACTTTCTTGGGGTCTGTTCTACCAATGTGCATCCGGGCGTCTCAATTGAAGCAGTCAAGCTACGACTCTTCCCGTACTCCCTAACGGGGGAAGCCACGGCTTGGTTAGATGATCTTCCTTCCGGGTCCATCACTACTTGGGAGGAACTGACCGAAGCATTCCTCAAGAAGTTCTTCCCTCCATCGCGGATGTTACAACTCCGTGACGAAATCAATAACTTTCGTCAACTTCCTGATGAGGCTCTTCATGAAACTTGGATTCGTTTTAAAAAGAAAGTCAAAAGCTGTCCCAAGCATGGATTGCCTGATGATGTGCTTCTGCAAACATTTTATAGATCTCTAGATTCGGTCAACAAATCAGTGGCGAACAACATTTCAGAGGGGTCTATTATGGACAACTCTTATGCCACCGTTAGTGCATTGTTGGATAAATTGGCCGAGACTAATGAAGCATGGCTTGATAGGTATTCGGAAGTGGGTGGAGGAAGTTCCTCCAAACATGTGCTCACTCGTGAGATGATTAAGAAGGAGGAAGAGAGAAATGAGTCCATGGCCAAACTTGTCACCCAAATGGACCTTCTGACAAAACATGTCATGGGTGGCGGAAGCAAAAAGGTGAACGCGGTAGAATCCTTTGAAGGGGGTCCTCCGGATGAGCAATGTTTCCAAATGTATGATGAGGAGGCGAGTTATGTCAACAATCTAAGGGAGAGTTCCCGTCTGAACTACCAAGGTCCAAATCAAGGATCTTGGCGGCAAGGTCAAGGGAATCAAGGTTGGAACAAAGAACAAGGTCACTCTAATTGGAAAGATAATCGTGACAACAATCAAGGGGGGTACAATAGCAATTACAACAATCATTGGAGCACAAATCCGTATGTCCCTCCAAAAGGAAATCAACCAAGCTCTGGTCAGCCGCCCAATAGCGACTCCGCTAGTTCAAAAATTGAAGATATGTTGTCAAAGGTACTGAGGAAAGTGGAGTCCACCGACACCTTTTGCAAGGAGACTAGAGATGAGGTCAAATCCATAGGTCAAGTTATAAGTTCACACTCCACCTCCATTAAACAATTGGAGTCTCAACTTGGCCAAATCTCGGCAATCCTAAACCAAAGGCAGAAAGGCTCACTCCCTAGTGACAAAGTTGCAAATCCAAGGAACGATGGTGAACATAAATGCAACGCAATTACTACTAGGAGTGGTAAAACAATTGGGGAAAAGGAGTTGGTGAAAGAGAATGTGTTGGGTGATAAAGAGAAAATGGTTGAAGAACCCATGGTTATTGAAGAAGAAGCAAACCCAAAGAATAGGCGGGATGGTATTGAAGAGCCCATTGTTAACAAGGACCTTCTAGAAATCAATGATCCCTCGGAAAGCAAGGAAGCGGCGGAGGAGGTACCAAGGGCTTCACCGCCCGTTATGAGTCCTCCCCCTCCTTTTCCCCAACGATTGGCAAAGCAAGCGGAAGATGGAAAATTCCTCAAGTTCATTGATCGATTAAACGGGATCTCAATAAATATCCCATTGGTTGAGGCACTTGAACAATTGCCCGGTTATGCGAAGTTCATGAAATATCTAGTTACCAAAAGAAGGAGTCTTGGCATCGAAACATTGGGGGGCACTCACCATTGTAGTGCAATCGTCACCAAAGCTTTGGTGCACAAAAAAGAAGACCCCAGAGCATTTAAAATTCCATGCACCATCGGTAAATACAAGTTTGCTAAAGCTTTATGTGATCTTGGAGCAAGCATCAATTTGATGCGGTTTTCTATATTCAACAAGTTGGGATTGGGCACCCCCTGTCCTACCATGATGAGATTACTTATGGCGGATAGAATCGTAAAGAGACCCATTGGTATTCTTTATGATGTGCTTGTAAGAGTGGATAAATTTATTTTTCCGGCCGATTTTGTGATCTTGGATTGTGAAGTTGACTTTGAAGTTCCCATAATCTTGGGAAAACCATTCTTAGCCACAGGGCGTGCCCTCGTGGATGTGGAAATAGGTGATCTAAAATTTAGAATGAATGATGAAGAGATCACTTTCCATATTTGCAAGTCAATGAAACAACCGACGGATATGAGTGTTGTGTTGGTTATTGACACAATTGATGAAGCAATGGAGACAACCATAGAACATGAGCATATAGCTGATATGTTGGCTACGGTGATAATGAATTATGAATGGGACGACGAAAAAGAATTAGAGAAAATGGTCAATGCATTGATTGGAATGGGGTCTTACCACCTCAATCCAAAGATACTCGATCTTGACTTGGAAAATCGAGCAACTCCTCCTGCAAAACCTTCAATTATTGAGCCTCCCACTTTGGAACTCAAACCCCTTCCTTCACATTTGAGGTATGAGTTTCTTGGACTCAACAATACATTGCCCGTGATTATATCTGCCCGATTTACGGATGAGCAAAGGGAGAGGTTGATGGTGATCTTGAGAAGATACAAAAAAGCTATCGGGTGGAGTATTGCGGATATTCAAGGGATTCCACCCGGTATTTGTACGCATAAAATTCAGCTTGATGAAGACTGTGAGCCAAGCGTTGAACATCAAAGGAGGTTAAATCCTCCCATGCAAGAAGTTGTAAAGGTTGAGATAATCAAGTGGTTAGATGCCGGGGTTGTGTACCCCATTTCGGATAGCTCATGGGTGAGTCCGGTACAATGCGTGCCAAAAAAAGGGTGGGATCACCGTGGTTGGTAATGATAAAAATGAGTTGATTCCCACTCGCAAGGTTACCGGATGGCGTGTTTGCATGGATTATCGGAAGCTGAATAAGTGGACCAAAAAGGACCACTTCCCAATGCCATTCATGGATCAAATGCTTGATAGGATTGCGGGCAGAGATTATTATTGCTTCCTTGATGGGTATTCCGGGTACAACCAAATCACCATTGCCCCCAAGGACCAAGAGAAAACTACCTTCACTTGTCCCTATGGGACTTTTGCTTTCAAGAGAATGCCTTTTGGGTTATGTAATGCACCCGCAACATTTCAATGTTGCATGATGTCTATTTTATCCGATATGGTTGAGGAGTCCATTGAAATCTTCATGGATGACTTTTCCGTAGTTGGGGATTCCTTTGATGAATGCTTGCAGAATCTTGCCCAAGTATTGAAACGATGTGAAGAGACAAATTTGGTTCTAAATTGGGAGACGTGTCTCTTCATGGTTAGAGAAGGCATCGTCTTGGGGCACAAGATTTTGGAAAAGGGTCTTGAAGTCGATCAAGTTAAAATTGAGGTTATTGTTAAGCTTCCCCCTCCAACTTCCGTTAAAGGTGTTTGTAGCTTTCTTGGGCATGCTGGGTTTTATAGAAGATTTGTCAAGGATTTCTCGAAAATAGCCAACCCTCTATGCAAGTTGTTGGAGAAGGAGTCGAAGTTTGTGTTTGATGATGCTTGTTTGAAGGCATTTGAGGCTTTAAAAGAGAGACTCACATCGGCTCCTATCATCATTGCCCCGGACTGGTCTCAACCCTTTGAGCTGATGTGTGATGCAAGTGGCTTTGCCATGGGAGCTGTTCTTGGCCAGAAGCGTGATAAGATCTTTCACCCAATTTACTATGCAAGCAAGACTCTGAACAGTGCCCCAATGAATTACACTGTCACAGAACAAGAGTTGCTAGCTATTGTGTTTTCCTTCGAGAAGTTCCGGGCTTATTTGTTGGGCACCCATGTGATTGTTCACACTGATCACGCAACCTTACGTTACCTTATGACAAAGAAATATGCAAAACCGAGGTTGATACGTTGGGTCCTTCTCTTGCAAGAGTTTGACTTTGAAGTCAAAGATAGAAAGGGATGTGAAAATCAAGTGGCAGACCACTTGTCTCGTCTTGAAGAGGGTGGGCGTCCATTGGATGGCCTAGAAATCAATGAGTCATTTCCGGATGAGCAAGTAATGGTGGGGTCGCATGACATGATCCCGTGGTATGCCGATTTTGCTAACTTCCATGCAAGTGACATTATGCCGGTGGATTTGAACTTCCACCAAAATAAGAAGTTTTTGAGTGATGCCCGGAAATTTTATTGGGACGAGCCATATCTATTCAGGGTTTACGTCGACAACATCATAAGGAGGTGCATACCCGAAGTAGAAATGATGCCCATCATCGAAGCCTGTCACTCCTCACCGGTTGGTGGACATCATAGTAGCTCAAGAACGGCAGCCAAGGTTTTTCAAAGTGGTTTTTATTGGCCGACAATTCATCAAGATGCTCATGACTTTGTAAAAGCTTGTAATCAATGTCAAAGGCATGGGGGCATATCAAGAAGGCATGAGCTACCAATGACACCGATTCTCGAAGTTGAATTGTTCGATGTATGGGGCATTGATTTTATGGGTCCATTTGTAAGCTCCTACGGCAACTAGTACATTCTTGTGGCGGTAGACTACGTGTCTAAATGGGTGAAATATGTAGCGCTCCCCAACAATGAAGGAAGAAGCGTCACTGCATTTTAAAAAAGAGTTATCTTCTCAAGGTTCGGAACTCCAAGGGCAATCATTAGTGACGGGGGCTCTCATTTCTGCAATCGACTATTCAATACTCTTCTTGAGAAGTATGGGGTCAAGCATAAAGTTGCCACCCCATATCATCCCCAAACAAGTGGCCAAGTTGAGGTTTCAAATAGACAGATCAAGAGCATACTTTCCAAAACAGTGAATGCTAACCAGACTGATTGGTCGAAGAAATTGGACGATGCTCTATGGGCATACCGAATGGCCTACAAGACCCCAATTGGCATGTCTCCATATCAATTGGTATTTGGAAAATCTTGTCATTTTCCGGTGGAACTCGAACATAAGGCGTTGTGGTCCTTGAAAAAATTGAATCTAGAATGGGGTGATGCCTCAAACTTGAGGTTGGAGCAGATTAACGAGCTCGATGAATTTCGACTGAAAGCATATGCGAGTTCTGCACTCTACAAGGCCCGCATGAAACACTTCCATGACAGGAAGATCTTGCAAAGAGAGTTCAGCATCGGGGATCGCATATTGTTTTTCAACTCCAGGCTTCGGTTGTTTCCCGGAAAGTTGAAATCCAAATGGTCCAGCCCGTTTGAAATCACACAAGTGTTCCTATCCGGAGCAATTGAACTTGTTTGCCCAAGTGGTAATAAGATCAAAGTGAATGGGCAAAGGGTGAAACATTACTGGGGATCTCAGAATGAAGCAAAGATTATTGAGGTCTTCCTCCTCAATGAGCCATGAAAGGGCTGAACAGGTATCAACGTCGTGCTGCGACGTAAAATGAAGCGCTCTTACGGAGGCAACCCAAGTTTTATTTTCATGTATTGTTTTTTTTACTTTTGTGATATTTTTGATGTGTGTCCAAGTGTGTAGGAATAAAGTGTGTGCACAACGAAGAAGAGTTTGAAAAATGCCAATTGGCATGACCTACGAAACCAACCGCGATTCGCATGTCATGTCCGCGATTGCACCTGCAAATCGCAGGTGATGCCAATATGCAGCCCAGCAATGACAAACTCTCTGTCATCATCTGCGACGGAATGGAACAACATGCGACTCGCATGTTACACATGCGACATCATCCGCGAGTCGCATGGTGTGCAGGTAAGTGGAAAGTCGCGGGTCGACCCGACCCGACGCGATTCAAATTTTTTTTAAAATAAAAGGATGTAACTGATTTTCATCAGTTATGATCTTCAATTTCCTTCTCCCCCTTCTCTTTCCATACTCCTATATCACCCCATAACCTCCATTTCACTTCAATCATCCTAAATCACATATCCAAAACCCTAACTTCCATTTCATTTAAAAATAAAGGATTTCAAAGTTTTCTACTTTCATCTACTCTCAAGATATGTCGACTGTTCTCTTCTTTACATTAGTTGGTATCTACTAATTGCTCAATTACATGTCATTATCATGCTATACCACTTATTGTAATTAGTTATTTGGGTAGATTTATCTTATGTGTTAAATGGGTTGTTGGAAATTGATGAACAATGGGGAATTCTTGAGTACCCATGCTTGTGTAGTCTTTCTAGGAAGTGATTGTTGGTGACGAATTAGATAGTGACTGGGGAATTCTTGAGTACCCATTTGATGTAAGAACTTTTAGTTGAGGTACACTCACAACTTGTGTGATGTAATGCCTAAACGACCCTGAGAGTGTTTGGTTGTTGCGAAAATATGATCAGTTGCCAAAAATGGGGAATTCTTGAGTACCAATGGCATATTACCTATAAAATAGGACCCGTGATACCTTCTGAGTCACAAAATGTCATTGTCTTTTGTGAGGAACAACCATCGAACATAGGTGCGAGTAATTGAATAGCCTTTCCCAATGATAGACGGGGTTATAGCGCTCTTAAAGGAAAAAGTTACGTACATACGTTCTTGTGTGTGTGCATCTGTGTTGCGTAAAAAAAAAATCAAATCTGATCAAGTGTCTCACCTGCGAGCATCATCCGCGATTCGCATGTTTGACATGCGAATCGCACATGCTGCAGCAGGTGTTGCCAGTGAATAACAAGTGTGCAGGCACCATCCGTGACACTACTTGCGAGTCGCAGGTCACACATGCGACTCGCATGTGGTGTTTCGCAGGTGGTGCCATCCTTCAATGCCTTGTTATTTGTGTTTTTCTAATATATACCTCTTTAATGTTGCTAAATGAACACCATAAATAATGGGTATATTTTTGTATGTTGTGCAGGATGGTTCGATCAAATCAACCTCAAAGTGGAGGAAGACGAGTAACACGACAAACCTTCACCTCTAGGAGAAAAAAAAAGGCACCGGCTGATCCCGTCCCCCAGTCTGAAGAGGGGACACATGGGGCTTCCTCCCCTAAGCCCGAGGATGCCGTCACTAGAGGTCAGCGAAGAGAGGCAATGGAGCAACGATTCACCGTGCCTGGATCCAGGGAACTGTATAAGGCTTGGAATACAATTAAGCCTGATGGGAATCCGGTCTGGGGCCTCATTTTCGAAAAGAGAGTCACTCTACAGGGGCTGCAGGACCAATGCCCGGGCATCATTCGCAAGCTTGAGGCCTTGCGATGGAACTATTTCATGCAGCCTGTTGAATACTACCCAGCCCTGGTAATGGAATTTTATGCAGCCTATGCAGCCACTTTGAATGCGAAAAGGTCGCGCCGCCAACCCAAGAAAAGCATGGCACATTTGTGTTGGGTTCCGGTTCGGGGAAAAGAGATTGATTTTGCTGCCGATACCATAACATCGATCCTATATGAGCAACACCGAGAAACAGACCCTGTTGAAGGTTGGCCTCCGGTTAGTTCTGAATATGAATTGAAGATGGAAAACCCGGAGGAGCAACGAGAGTGGGTAGCTTCAGTGATTGCCTTAGGGACTCCACCATGGCTGGATCCATCTGTCCCGATTGAGAAGAACACTTTCAACCGCGAAGCCAAGTTTTGGTTATCCTTAGTATCATCGTGGGTGAGTCCTTCCAAGCATAGCATTGACATACCTATTGCAAAGTGTATTCTCATTGCTTCACTCATGTCCGGGTACCTTGTCGATGTGGGGGTAATTATCCGAGACGAGATCAAGAATAGGTCCACTCACAAGAATATATCGCTCCCTTTTCCTTGTTTGATCACTGAGTTATGCCGCCGGAAAGGGGTTCGTGATATTCCTCGGGTGGACAGGAATTTACAGGCTGATCAAGTGATTGATTACAACAAATTAGAACCGGGGACTAGGAAGCGAAAGTGGGTGAGCACAGAGCCAAGAGCTTCGGGGACACCACTTGATGCTCATATTCTCGAGCCCGACGACTTGGCCACCGATGAGGAGGAGACAGCTCCCAGCACTGCCCCTCGAGCACCGAGTTCTGACCCTCCCAGTTCTTCCACTACAGTTCCTACTGCCACGGTTCCGCCATCCACCACAGCAGCTCGTGGAGTGTCTAAAGAGGGTATGCGAGTGCTCCGGGCAGCAGATGCCAAAGTTAATTGGTTGGTTGAGAGGCTTCCCAATTTTGTGAAAGAGGCAATTGGGGCAGCCATGGCACCTTACACTCAGGCGATCACAGATATTCGGAAAGAGCAGGACAAAATTAAGGAGCACGTTCGCCACATTGATCGTCGGTTGGAGCAGATTGAGGGGGGCAGTGCAGGCGGCCTTCCTGCCATTCGGGCGGACCTAGCCAAGGTCAAGGAGGACATTCGAGTATTGAAAGTCCCCGACATTGAGCTCAGTGCACCCATTCTATCATCTGGTGCTTCCTTATTCTCCACTGGGCCCACAGTGCCTGCCATGCCAAAAGGAAAAGGGGTGGAGGAGCCAATTGGGGAGGAAGAAGACACTGAGGAAGAAGAGGAAGAGGAGGAGGAAGAAAGTGATGAAGATTTTGATGATGAGCTGGAGGTTTACCCAGCTGTTGAGGAGGCACGTAATTTCGCCCGGGCTGCTGGTATCGCTGAGGATGAGATTGACACATATGTGGCCATGCAGCGGTCCCTAGAGGCGAGCAGGAAATCCAGGGGGGTTTCTCGACCCCCGAGGGCGGGTGAGGCCAGTTAATCCACCGCTCCTCTCGCTGACACACGATTGCCTCCGTTTGTGGGGCCTGATATATTGACACCCGGGCTGGAGGGTGATACTACACCGCTCCCATTGATAGTCCCTCCGTTGGAGGTCCTCCCTGCTGATCAGTCACCATCAGACACCTGATGCGTCCATCGTGATTCATTCATCCCTTGTACTACATTTGATGCATTGGGGACACTGCATATTCCTTTTGTTGGGGGTGGGATAGCTCACGCTGCATATGTTTTTTTTATTATTATTGTAAAATAGGTCATATGTTTGTTTTTACTGTTTTAGGATAGCTCATGTTTTAAGTTTTTGCACTTGTAGTTTGTCATTGCCAAGTATAATAGTGATGGTTGATCGGTTTATAATTTTTCTTGTTTCGTTTTTCCATCGTATTTTGATAACACCCCTCCCTCAAAATTCTTGCATATGTACTCAGAGGGGAGGAGCAACACTAACATGAATCATTTGGTTACACACAAATGTTTTGAATGTTTTGCAAGCCTAGAATGATGGGTTGAGAACTAGTTAGAAGATAGCAAAGTAATCCATGTGTCATGTGTGTGAAAGGTTATTGTACTAAGTCTTGTGCAAAATTGTGATCTAGAACTTGCCCGGAAAGTATCTCAAGGCGAAATACTAAACTACACTTGTTTGAAAAAGGATATTAGGCTCTCTTTGGACCGCCACTAAACCTAAAAACTCCTACCCATTGCATTGATATCCTAGTTAACCCATTTTTGAGCCGTAACTTTGTTTTTCTTTTCTTTCATTACAACCTTATGGCAGGCCCCATTTCTTTTGCCCTTGTTTACCCACCTTTTTACACCCTATCTCCCTAAGCAAATGGAATACGCTACAATTGGCTAAGCGCTTAAGTTTGGGGGTGGTAAAAAAAAAGTAAAAAAAATGTATATGTAGATATTTGTGTAGAGAAAGGTGTGTATATTTACATATAAAGTGTATGTTTAGCAGAAAACGCCAGGGTATGAATAATGGTTGTGACGTAAGAAATAAATGGGAAACTAGAGAAGAAATAACAATATTGGCAATAGGAGGCACGAATTGGCGGATAATGCGTAAATGCTGAAGAAGGAACGAATTAGGTGAAGGAAGCGTATTCGAAAATGCTTAGGGAGACGTCAAGTCACTCTTACCCAAATTTCACCCTACCTTAACCCCGAACCTTAACTATGACCCGCAAGTCCTAATTTATTTTGAACAAAGTGTGTTTATATTAGTGGAGAAATACTTAAAGGGCAAGCTTATGGCACCACACATTTTTGTACTTGTACATTTTCTTTTCTGCGTGCGAGTGGTTCTCTCCTTATTCGTCTTTTGTCCCAAGTGCTATTCGTGAATATGTGTATGTGGGACTTTCTTTGGTATTATTATGAGGGCATGTGGATTCCTAGGCTCAATGAAAGAATTACTTCTTGACGCCTCATTTGAATCCATTTCATTTAAAGATAGAATAACAGTGTGTCATCAAGTGCATCATGTCACGACCCAGCCCCGTGGGCCATGACTAGTGCCCGAGCTGGGCACCCATACATACCTGTCAACATTATAGGGCCGGCACTATAGGACTCAACTAATAACATCACAACATATTCACATACGCAAGCCGACAAGGCTGCCACTATACATGTTATCATACTACGCAAGCCGACAAGGCTGCCACTACACATTAGAACATTACGCACGCCGACAAGGCTGCCACTACGAAACGATAATACAAGCAAGCCTACAAGGCTGCAACAACAATAAGACAATATATGCAAGCCGACAAGGCTGCTATAGCGATAAAACACGCATAATGATCATATACACAATTGACCACATCGGAATACAACCCACATACATGTCTACAGACCTCTAAGAGTTTCAACAGTGAAATATGATGGGACAGGGCCCCGCCGTACCCCTGGATAAAATACATATACACCACAAGAGATTCTGTACCAAAATCTAGGCTCCGGAACAAGGGAGCTCTCCAAGATAGCTGAATAGGACTCCTAAGCTGGCGGGTTACCAACGTGAGCATCTGTACCTGCGGGCATGAACGCAGCCCCCCGATGAAAGGGAGTCAGTACGGAATATGTACTGAGCATATAAAGCATAAATACGATAAACAGGATCATACTGAAGTGAGGAGTACAGAAAAACTAGTACAATGATCAGAAACCACAAGGCTTACCTTTGAATCCTAAATCATGGTGTCAATATCAAACTTAAATCGTTATGAAACTTAATGTCACAATTAGATAATCATCTTGTTCATATGCATATGTATAACGTGTCCCGGCCCTCTAGTGAGGGACTCGGCAAATAAAATCATACCATCATCATGTATATATATAACGTGTACCGGCCCTCTAGTGAGGGACTCGGTAAATAAAATCATATCGTCATCATGTATATATATAACGTGTCCCGGCCCTCTAGTGAGGGACTCGGTGAATAAGATCATCATGTGCCATCCTGGCCGCCATCCCCATATCATTATATCATCATGTAATCATATCATCATATACATATATATAACGTGTCACGGCCCTCTAGTGAGGGACTCGGTGATTAATGCAGTGGATCTGTGCACGAAAACATGTCCTGGCCCGGGACTCAGTGAAGGATGTAACAATAAGCACGAGCAGAGTGATAAGTAACCATATGTACCCAAATCATCTTTTGAGACTCAATAAATAAGTAGACTAATTAATTCTCGAGTGTCAGGGTGATAGCCATATTAAGTTCTCTCTAAATGTCATTATGAACTACATAAAGGAAAGTCTCAGGGATCATAGACATGTATCAAATCAATACGGGACAGCTTATGAAAGTTAAGGACATTGTTCATTATGGAATCCTTTAGGAATAGGAACTTTTATGCATCATTTACTATTCAATCATATAAAAGACTCGAGGGCAATAACTCGACTATCCTGAGAGTTCTAACATCAAGAAGTGAATAAGAATCATAAATCATACTCGGAACTTGTGAATAAAATTACCCCAAAGCTCATATCATATCTTACTTACATCTAGGACATGTCAAAAGAAAGAAGGGATAGGCTTTACATACCTTAAGTTGTCAATATAAACCCAAAATGAACTCGTCGTAATGCTGATGCTAATCCTATAACAAGGAAATACATGTATGACTTTAGATGGATTTCGTATATCGCGTATATCAATTGATAACTTGATCCTATAACGAAACAAGTAGCATCTCCCCAATATCGCTAATATCTCCGAATTCCATATATCACAATAATAGCCAAAATAACAAAATTAAATCTCAACAACACAACATATATATCCATAATGACTTCATAATACTTTATAATGATCGTCGAAGTAGGATCTGTACAACCAATGTCACCTTTTGTATGCTTCTTTATTATCTTAATAACACTCTCAACGAGATAAGGAAGTCATTTGCTATAAATTCTATCCTTATGTCATATGATTATAACAAGAAAACAGCTCGCAAATTCAACTCTTTCCAAATGACGTTTTTATTTTCAAGTTCGTATTTATTTCATCAATTCCCGCAATTTAGCCAAAATATCAATCACAATACCAATAACAATATTAATAAATACATATCCAAATAGAATCAAATCCATTCTTAAATCTCCTCCAAATCAGCCCATATGATGACAACAACAATTTATCCGATTTCCGATATAATTTTCGTAATTCCTTCGTCTAGCAATGTAGATATGATTTGGATAAATCAAATACATCTATGAGGGTGGATTTCTTACCTTACATGCCAAGAAATAATCTTCTTCCATATTACTTCACCTCGAAGAAAGTCCGGTTTCAACGACACGATAAAATGGAATAACGAGATCGAAGCGGTACGCTAATCCCGTATATTAATCTTGTGAAAAATTGTACTATATTTTCTCACATATGAAACCCACGTTACAGCCAAGAAACTGGAGTAGATGCTCCATATATGTAACGTTGCTGCTTGCTGCAAATGAATAATATCCAACATTAAAGAGGTTGCTGCCTATTGCTTCTCCATCTCGTGAAAAATGGTTGCTTATATGCATATCTAATTTTATGCACACTTCATATCCCACCCATTAGCAAATGGTCCTATCCAAATCCATTTATTAAGTTCACGTACAAGATCTGTAATGGAAAAATATTAAGGTCCCATTTTTTATGATCTACTTTGGACATGTCATGTAAGCATTTCTTAGGCCCTCACTTGTGACATGTGTTTTGATGGTGCCACCACCCCTTATGGGTGTATTAGTCATTAATGTTGCAGCCCCTCTAATGATCCACGTGGATCAGCCACCTCTCATTTATCTACTCAACTTTCAATTAATTTATTTATCCCACAATAATATAATATTTAACCAATTGCACACCTAATTAATTCCTTGATCACAATTCACTTAAATATCAATCATTTTTAATACACTTCATATACTCATTGTCATGATCATGTGACATAGCACTAGTCCATACCCCCTTTTGGTACACACAAAATATTATTTACAATCATCGTCGTCACACTTTTTCGTTGTAAATCATTTCGGGACTTCATTCCTTATATACACCGAGTTCTCAATTTTCTTCCTTGAATATGATCAAATTCTCCGGGCTCGGGTAATTTTGCTCATATTGGGCGATTAAATTTTCTAGTCCAAAAATACGGGATATTATAGCTTGGACCGTATTACATTCGAATAAATTTTGAACCTCGATGAAACTTATTTTTTTTTTCAATTGGTTTAACTTCAAATCTTTACGACACATGCGTACCATCACTTTAACCACCTATAAGCTTGGGGAATAACCTCATGTCCGTTACAATTATCATTTAACTCGCACAATTTCCGACGTATGAAAATACGGGATGTAACACATCAGTTGGTTAATGCTCGCCTATTGAGGAAAGGCACCATGTCTCGCAACAAGAGAGAGGGGAACTCGTATTTTGAACAATTATGTTTTGACTGATCACGATCATCATTGTAGTACCTAGCAATTGGCATATATGGTAGTTCTGTTTTAAATGCTTGAGGACAAGCAAAAGTATAAGTTTGGGGGTGTTGATGAGTCGTAAAATTACTGCTCATTCGACGCCAACTACTTAGTCTTTTTTAAATCCCCAAGTACTTTTGATGTCGTTTCTCGTGTTTTTGTGTCAATTTGTAGAATAACATATGCCGGAAGCTACTTGAAGCAAAATGAAGCAAAGTAGGCAAAAGTCCAGCTGAACCGAACCAGGGCATCACCTGCGAATCGGAGGTCATGCCTGCGAGTCGCAGGTTATGCCGCATCTGCTGACAGAAAAGGGCAAAGAAGGCACCACCTGTGACACCATATGCGACACCATCTGCGAGTCGCAGGTGGAACATGCGATTCACATATGGTGTCGTGGATGCTGCTCAACACATAACTGAAGATGCGACACCTGCGATGACATGGTGCAACCTGCGAATCGCAGGTTGAATATGCGACATCATCTGCGATTCGCACCCTATGCATAGGGGCATTTTTGTCTGGAAATTGTTCCCGTTTTGGACCTGCTATAAATAGATTGCTAAGGTTTTGGATTGATTTTATTCTGCAGTTTTTAGCATAGACTCTTGTGGAGTTCATTTATTGTTGGTTGGTGAAGCATTTAAGAGATTTCCTTTGGCTTTGTCAACTTCTCCATCCAACACTTTTGTAATATTTATGAATACATTTTACTTGATTGATTTACTTTTAATGAATATCAGTAGCTAATCTTTCAGCTAAGGTTGTGGGATCCAATGTGTTAGTTATATGATTGGGTTTCATATTCATACTACATTTATATGCTAATGGTGTTTTCTATTAACTCTTCAAGCATCAATGTCTTGTGATGGTGTACAACATTACTTGTGCCTTATTACTTTGCTTGGAAAAGAAAGTAGAGGTTAGGAAAAGAGTTAATAGCAACAATGTGGGTCATTAAATCCATCTAATAGCTTGAGCTAGGAATAGGAAAGCTAGTTGAGGCTACATGGGTGTTTTCTTATAAAACATTCTAGGGCTTGGAAAAGCCTAGGATGAAATTTGCTGATTTGGTTGGAAAACTTTTGGCAAGAATCGCGTGACCCTTGGTTTAATGCACCTAGGCATATAAATAAATTGAATTGATACCCAATCGCATTACTTTCTATTGGAACCACAACCTTAGTCCCATTTACCAATTGGTTACATCTTATAGACATTCTCAGTTTTTAATGAACAAACAACAATCAAACTTTTATTATATTTCCTTTCCCCTTGAAATATAGACTAACAGTCGGGTGTTATACTTATCGAGTATATTTCTTCATTGTATTCTCTGTGGGATTCGACCCCAACCCTGTTGGGTTCTATATTTGACAACGACCGCTTACTCCTGATCTCAAAGGTGTAATTTGGGCGTATCAAATTTTGACCTTACGTCACCCCGATGAAGCCGAATTGTCCTTGAGTTTTTATGCATGCACTATGATGAACATATTATACTGATGATTTAACACCGCGCCTATTTGGCCGGGCAGTTATACACCATGGCCAAATGGCATGGGCAGACACCACTAGTGGGCGGCAGGAGACGATACCCCGGACGCGGGAGGCCTGGATGCAGGCTAATGATTTTCACACCGATCCGATATGGACAGGCAGTTTATATAGTTATGCATATATGATGTGATGATGATTATGAGTAAGCTAGCATGCATCACTCCTTTTCTATGTGACAGTCAGATACAAATGTTCCTTATTGATGTTTCCTTTATTTCATTGGTGTGATATTATTGCTTATGCCTCTCATACTTAGTACAATGTTCGTACTGACGTCTGTTTTCTTTGGACGCTGTGTTCATGCCCACAGGTAGACAGAGAGTTGATCTTGCTCCAGACTCATATGAGCTGTTAGCTGTTGAGAGCACTCTATTGTTCCGGAGGTGCTTATGGTTATCCTTTTATGTACATATATGTTTTAGGCACGACGGGGTCCTGTCCCATCCATATGTCTAGTACTCTAGTAGAGGCTCGTAGATACGCAGTGTGGGTGGTATGGTCTCACGAAGTTGCTACCACGTGTATATATATATATATATATATATATATATATATATACACACACACATACATATATATGTATATATGATTTCAATGACCAAAAGGCTTGTGCATATAAAAGTATTTATGTTTCCGAATGAAAGACGTTTTTTCTTGAAATTTGAGTATGATATTGATAAATGAGCATTAAATGAGCGCGATAAACCACAGAATGAGGGGTGCTCGGTGGTTCGTCCCGGGTACCCGTTGCGGCCCCTAGCCGGGTCATGACAAAAGTGGTATCAGAGCAGTTCAGTCCTAGGAAGTGTCTACGAGCCGTGTCTAGTAAAGTCTTGTTTGTGGTGTGTTGCGCGCCACGCTAATAAACAAGAGGCTACAGGGCATTTAGGAAAAATGACCATCTTTCTTCTTATGAGATCGTGTGATAGAGCCGTGTATAAGATTTTACCCTCCCTAATAGTGTGTTGTGATTTCAGAATGCCGCCAAAGGGAAAAGCTACAGCCGCCCAGAAGGGCAAGACTAGGACAAACAGGCGAGTAGTAAGAGAGTCGCCAACGGATATAGAAGCGGGCGAATCACATAACGAGGCCTTATCTAATACTTCCTCCACCCTGCCTAATGTGGAAGAACAAAGAGGAGCTCCAGCTCCAATCCCTCCATCGGTTGCTTCGGGTCAATAAATAACCGAGGCTATACATCTACTGACATAGTTGGTTTCCGCTCAGGCACAACGCAGAATGCGGGCCCAAGTGATCTTCCAGCTAGTACCCGAGCCCATGACTTTATGAATTTAAATTTTTCGGAGTTTTTCGGGTCAAAGCCGGATGAAGACCCGCAAGGTTTCATAGATGAGATGTTGAGGACATTGAAGATTGTCCATGCCTCCGAAACTGAATCTGTGGAGTTGGCATCTTACAGGCTTCGGGATATGGCAGTCTTATGGTATAATAACTGGGTATTGTCAAGAGGAGAGAATGCGCCTCCTCCGATTTGGCAAGAATTCGTGGATGCTTTTATTCGTCACTACTTGCCACCCGAGGTCCGCCGAGCTAGAGCGGATAGATTTCTAAATTTGAGGCAAGGGAATATGAGTGCCCACGAGTTTAGCATGCAATTTAATTCTCTGGCTAGATATGCCCCGACTATGGTGGCCGACATGGGAGATCGGGTACATAGATTCGTGAGTGGCTTAAGGCCATATATATTCAAAGATTGCTTAACAGCTTCGCTACAAGATGGGATGGATATTTCTCGGATACAAGCCCATGCCCAGAATTTAGAGGGGCGACAATAACCACAAATAAGTGATCGTGATATTAATAGACGGCAAGGCAAGAGGGCTAGGTCTATGGGGGCAGGCAGTGATTATAAAGGGGGAACAATGCAGACATCTTCTAGACATTCAGGCCAGTCGGTGACTAGCGCACCCCCTCGGTTTACGGGTAGAAGATTTGATCTCTCCTTTCGTTCAGGACAGGGTCAGAGTTCGAGGGCCTTAGATTCTCAGTTCAGGGAAGATTACAGTCAGAGAAGACCCTCAGTACCGCGATGCAGCCAATGCGGTAGACTATATTCCGGACAGTGTCGCCAAGGTTCGGATGTTTGTTATACTTGTGGCCAGGTGGGGCACATGATGAGAGATTGCACGTCGAGTAGTGGCAGAGTTGGGGTTCAGCCTACAGGTTCAGCAGCTGGTTCTTCCTCAGTGCGCCCGGTAGGGCAGGCTCCTCAGATGTCAGCAGGCCGAGGTAGAGGCAGAGGGGCAACATCTACTTCAGGTGCCACTCAGTCCCGTATATATGCTTTAGCCGGACGACAAGATCTTGAGTCCTCCCCCGATGTGGTTGCAGGTACATTATGCATATTTTCCTATGATGTATATGCCTTTATAGATCCGGGTTATAATTTTTCCTACATTACCCCGTATGTTGCTGGTCGCATTGGGGTGAAACCTGAGCCAATCAAACCTTTCGAGGTATCTACTCCGGTTGGTGACCCCGTGATAGCTAGACAAGTATATAAAAATTGTGTGATAGTGATGTGTGATCGCCAAACTAAAGTTGATTTAGTTGAGCTTGAAATGTTGGAATTCGATGTGATCATGGGTATGGATTGGTTGGCCTCATGCTATGCTAATGTTGATTGTCGAATGAAAGTAGTTCAATTCTAATTTCCGGAGGAGCCCGCGCTTGAATGGAAGGGTAATGCAGCATCTCCAAAAGGCAGGTTTATTTCCTACCTTAAGGCAAGAAAGATGATAGCCAAGGGCTATATTTATCATCTAGTTCGGGTCCATGACACCGAGGCAAAATCGCCAACTTTCCAATATGTTCCGGTAGTAAATGAATTTCCGGATGTACTTCCAGATGAACTTCCAGGCCTTCCTCCAGAAATAGAAATCGACTTCGCCATTGATGTATTGTCGGACACCAAGCCTATTTCTATTCCTCCTTATCGAATGGCCCCGACAGAATTGAAGGAGCTAAAGGCGCAATTAAAAGATGTGCTTGAAAAGGGGTTTATTAGACCCAGCTCATCGCTATGGGGAGCACCGGTCTTGTTCGTGAGAAAGAAAAACGGTTCCCTACGAATGTGCATTGATTATAGGCAGTTGAACAAGGTGATGATAAAGAACAAATATCCTCTCCCAAGAATTGACGACTTATTGATCAACTGCAGGGTGCTAAATGGTTCCCTAAAGTATACCTGAGGTTGGACTATCATAAAGTGAGGGTTAGAGAAGCAGATATTCCCAAAACAGCTTTCAGAACAAGATATGACCACTATGAATTCCGGGTGATGTCGTTCGGGTTGACTAATGCTCCGGCCGTGTTTATGAATTTAATGAATAATGTGTTCAGGCCACTCTTGGACTTGTTTGTGATAGTATTCATTGATGATATTCTGGTGTATTCTCGCACAGAATCAGAACATACCGATCATTTGCGTATCGTACTTGGAATTCTTCGAACACAAGAACTATATGCAAAATTTTCGAAGTACGAGTTTTAGCTGAATTCTGTAACATTTCTGGGCCATGTTATTTCAGATGGTGGTATTTGAGTTGATACGCATAAAATTAAAGCGGTAAAGAATTGGCCGAGGCCTACGACGCCTACCGAAGTTCGTAGTTTTCTGGGATTGGCAGGTTATTATACAGGATTCGTAGAGGGCTTCTCATCTATTTCAGCCCCATTGACGAAGTTAACCCAGAAGTCAGTCAAATTTCAATGGAATGATGCTTGTGAGCGCAGTTTTCAAGAGTTGAAGGACAGATTAACCTCAGCTTCGATATTAACACTTCCAAAAGGATCCGATGGTTATGTAGTATACTGCGATGCTTCCGGTGTTGGGTTAGGATGTGTGTTAATGCAGCACGGTAGAGTTATTGCTTATGCCTCGAGACAGCTGCGGAAGCATGAGGTTGCTGTTGTTATTGTTGTATTGTATTTAGGGGCTGTTCTTGTTGAGTTGAAAGATTAAAGGTGTAGTTATGATTATATATTGTGTTGTTGTGGTGATGGGCTGTTTGGAGCATGTTATTGTAAGGTCATTTTGATAATGTGTTGTGGCTGTAGATCATTAGGAATAACTTGAGTATGTCGTGGTCGTTATGTTGATTATTGTTGAATGTGCAATGTGTGGACTGATTTGGAGTGTTTTGTGTGCGGTGCGGGCTGTTTTGAAGTGTTATTGGATCTTGTTTTGACTAGTTCTTTATGTGGTAACTTGGACGTGTTGTTGTTGATGTTATTCTGGTTGTTGTATTATTGGCTTGGATGTGAGAGGACTGAGCGATATAGGGGAAGTGCTGCCCAATTGTCTAGAAATAAGCTACTAACGTTGAAGTATGTTTTAAACCTTTCGTAGTTTAACCATAGTTCCTAACGTCTTAATACGGGTTGAGGTACTTTGGGCAGCGTATACATATCAAGTCACGGATTAAGCGCCAAAGGTATGTAAAACTATCCCTTCTTTCTTTTGGCATGATCTATGTGAGACAAACAGACGACGAATGTATAAGCTCCAAAGAAACTCCTATTCTTAGATACACTAGGATGGCTAATGTTCTTGATATCCAGAACCTATTTCACATTGTCTTGATACGTGTCTATGATTCTTGAAGTTCTATTTGATATAATCCATAGTGACACTCGAGGGGTACTTGACATGACTGTTGTCTTTGATACTAAAATATTAGTTCATTCTACTTATTCTATTGAGTCTCAGATGATGATTTAGTTTGTATATGGTTGCTCACTACTCTGCTCGTGCATGTTGTTAATATATCTTTCACCAAGTCCCGGGCCGGGTATGTTTTCGTGCACAGTTTCACTGCATTGTTCACCGAATCCCTCACTAGAGGGCCGGGTACGTATGTATATATATAATGATATGACTGTGGCACCGAGTCCCATGATGGGTCGGTATGGTATATGATGACTTTATTCACCGAGTCCCATAATGGGCCGGATATGGTATATGATATAGACATGCATAATTCTCATCTCGTAAGGCACATGTGCATTGGTATCTTTGATTATCATACTTGCCTTCTGTAATCTTCTATTCAGTTATGATTTTCTTATTGTATTTCATGCTTATATACTCAGTACATATCTCGTACTGACCCCCTTCTTCGGAGGGGCTGCGTTTCATGCCCGCAGGTACAAATACTCGTTTGGTGACCCTCCAGCTTAGGACTTCTGCTCAGCGGTCTGGAGAGATCCATTGTTCCGGAGCCTAGATTATTTTGGTACAGATCTTTTAATGTAGACTTATGTATATAAAGCGATGGGGCCTTGTCCCATCATATTTCACTCTTATACTCTTAGAGGTCTGTAGACATGTGTAGGTTGTACGTAGGTTTTTGTCAGCTACGTCGATGTGATTTGTTTTGGGTGTTTCCGTGTATGGTGGCAGCCTTGTCGGCTTACGTATTATGTTAAGTATTGGTTAGTTGTGACTCCTCGGGAGACAGGTTTATGTTATGTGGCATTATGAATCTTTCGTTTGTTTTTTGACAAGTTTCCATATTGTCCTTAGTTTCAGTCTGACTATATCTAGCAGGTTCGTATACGAGTGTCCAGTTCGGGCACTAGTCATGGCCCATGGGGTTAGGTCGTGACAGTTTATTGCTTACTTAGCATCATATCGTTAGACTTTGATCGTTATAAGGCGCTTTGGAAATAGAAGACTCGTGTGGAGTAGTTCGTGGCTCCTGTTCTACATTCGAGGTAGGTTATGACTTACATTAGTTAGACTTTGATTAGTGAAACGTATGTATTGTGTAGAATTGATGGGAGAAAGCATGATTAGGTGTTTGGATATGGTATTTGGGTTGGATAGTAGCTAGGTTGGTATGACTTTTGATTTTGTGGGCTCATCACCATTTCTTTATATATCGAAATATGAGGTGTAGTTGTATTCATACTGTGGCGATTCGGGATGGATTTCTATTAGGTTGATTATTGTTGATGGTGGCTAGTTGCCCCGTTATTGTGATTGTAGACTTATTACCTGAATTGTCGTATTGTACTCAATTCTCTTTTATTGTGACACATATCATCGGAGAAAGGAAGGACTACTGGGTTTAGACCTGAATTGTGATTTATATATTTATGATAATACGCAGATGAACCCTTGATGTATGATTTACTGTTGATGATAATATATAGAAAAGTGAAGCTTCTTAGTAATACAATACTTAGTTGTGAGGCGTACTTGCTACATGTGGAAGTAAAGAGGGACATAGTCTATTATGTTGGTTGAGACGATCGTATGATTCATTATATGGCTAAGTTGATCCAAGTCTTGATATGACTTGTGGCTTTGTGACTTGTACCTCCACTGTTGCTTTATTCGCTTGAATTGATTTATCACGTTTACACTTATTTATGCATTCATACACTCATGCATGATGGAAATGGTTTAGAAGACTTATGGCATGATGCCTTGTGTTTGACATTGATATTGCTAATTGTTCATAGTCCATACTTACTAATGAACTGGAATACGTTGAGACATGCATTGTGATGTGAAATTAGTGAAGAAGTTAATATAATCTTCTTGTTGAACTTGTGATACTATTTGATACATGGTACTTGATGATTTGAGCATGGATAATAAGAGGACAGGAAATACCACTACGTACAGATATATGGAAAGGCACATATGTGACCTAGATTATGGCTCGTGGTCTGAGGTTCGTTCCGAAAACGAGGGATACATTTGATTGGCCCGCGTCCGAGGTTCGTTCCGGAGTGGAGGTTTATACTCGGGTCCGAGGAGTGAATGCGGAACGAGTGGTACATGGACACCATGGGTCCCCTGCAGGTCATGACTATTGAGCTATGACATCAGTAGCATGTGTGTACAGTGTGTATTTGGCCAGGGCATTGCATAACATTGCATTGCACATCATCATATTTTGTATTGCACATCATTACAGTTTATTCTACATTATTATATGGTTCGTTGTTTCTAATTTTGGTATGTTTGCTGAAAACAGCTGTTGTGGTATTGATATGATCATTAACTGAGTTAAATTATGGATTAGTGACTCCACCTAGGGAAGGAACTTGGGGTTGTGATAATCAAGTGAGATTATTGAAACTTGACAGACTTGTGGGTTAGAAGCTTTATCTTAGGTTGTGACTCTGTTATGAGATATTATGTGAGTTGGATTTGAGTATTAAGTGTCTATCTGTTTATCTTGTTGATTTTATACTTATGTGCGTGAACTAATCTTAGTCGTCCTATGATGCTTACCGGTACATAGTGGTTGTACTGATACTACCTTGCTGCACCCTTTTTGAGTGCAGATTGTGTTCCAGAGATTTCATCCAGATTACATCTCTAGCTTGAAGCTAGTTTGCTCGATCAGATCCGAGGGTGAGCTTCTATCCATGCTATGCCACCTGAAGATCCCTCTTCCCAGATGTCTATTTTTATTCCAGACATTATTTGTTATTATAGTTGAGATATACTTCATTCTTTAGACATTGTTAGTTAGAGTCCTTGTACGATGGGTTTCAGATTTTCGGGGTGTAATAGTTAGACTTCCGCACTTATATTATCTATTGATTATGACTTGTTTTATTTATTCATTCATTCACTTATCTATTGACTGTTAATAAATGATTAAAGAAGTTGAAATTGGCTAATTATTAATGGGTTAACGAGTAAGGGTTCGCCTACTAGTGATAATATGGCAGGTGCCCGCACGATCGGTAATTAGGGTCGTGACATAGACATACCTTAAAAGAATAAAATTCATCATTTTGTGAACTTAGCAAAAAAAAAAAAAAAGCATGGAAGATTTAAACCAGAGCATAGCCTTTACAAACACAATCCAGTCCTCACAACTCAAAACATAGATGAAGTAAAACCAGTTCATCAATGCCACACAAAATATGCTAGAGATATTGGTCCTACTTCCATTCAGTTTAAAGAGGATTAGAGTAAACATAACAAATTAACACAAGATGAACCACTAGACCACAATCTTTTAAAACCATTATACCACTAGAAAAAACCTTAATATCAAACTAGCAGTTATCTTGAAAAGCTGAATGTAGATCTATCTTTTCATAACAACAGTAACTAATTTGTTTCCTAAAGATACCTGATCAAACATGTACTTCAGAGATGCAAAAAGATCATTTAGAATAAAAGTCCTTTAGGCAAACAGTCAGTTCCTTGAAACATTCAATCATAAAATGAAGAAGGTGGAGGTTTAAAACAAGTTTGAATTAGGAATTTGAAAACAATACAATCTTATGGGAGAGAAGAATAAACAAAAAACTACTACAACATCTTTGGAGCTCCAAGTATGATTATGACTTAATGAATAAATGTTTCAATGATCAAAAGATGCATCTTAAAAGTGCCTTAACAAATAGTAGGAAATTTTTTACAACAACCTATTCTTCAAGAATTCAAGAAGCTTGACTAGTTAATTTAAATTTTTGGAGGGAAAAAATTGGGTGACAATAGCTGCCCCTTCGTTGTTCGGGGATGGCGGGATCATCCCTGAGCAACGAATTTTGGCAAACCCGATTTTTGCCCGACCAGGTCAATTTCTTTCTCATTTAAAGCAAAAGAAAATGCATGCAAGTTTGAAAGTTATGGCCGAACCCTGGGATTGGGCTTCCTACATATCTCAGGCTATATGAGGATTCAGGCCACTTATAGTTCGTCTCGATATTTTGCAAACTTTCAAAATTGCCCCTGTGTTGAATTTGTGAGACTTGGAGCTTGGGACATGATTAGGGGGGAGGGTGGGTTTGGATTACGACCGAGCTCTGATATTGAGGTCGCCTACATATCCCTACCCTCGTGAATCAGGCCGTATGTAGTTTGACTCGATCGGTAGAAAAGGATATTCCTTATCCGGAAGTAACCTTTAGTTTGAGATAGATGACTACAAACTTTTGAGGCTTGCAATTTCTAATCTATGAATGTGGCATGCTTCACACTCATAATTAAGTCCTTGCACGAACATAATTTCGTATACTTTAAGTATGTCGACACCTTGATTTTGAAAAAAGATTGATGATACCCCAGTGTAGATACTGGGTTCAAAACTCAAAGATAGCGACTCTTGTCTTCTTAACAGGGTGGTTTTGATATGGAAAAGAAAACCTACATGACTTCTATAGGGATATAGTTTCAATGGTAGTGAAAGGTGATCCTCAAATCTCGCTTGAAGAGTCTGCTCCTCTCTTCTGCAATGTGCCCCGGTTCGCTGCTGAGAAAAAGTTTCATGTTGCTCCGCATGAGTCCGGATCTGGTTTAGTCGGTCTGCTCCTTCTGGTGGCTCTGTAATTGTTTCCATGGGTTGACAGTATTGCCTTTTTAGCAGTTTGTATCAATGACCCTTGTGGCAGTTTGTATGAATGACCCTTTTGGGTGTTTATATGAATGACCCTTTTGGCAGTTTGAATGAATGACCCTTGTGGCAGTTTGAATGAATGACCCTTTTGACAGTTTGTATAAATGACCCTTTTGGCTATTTTTATAATGACCCTTTGGCTGTTTGTATGAATGGACTTTTTGGCTATTTGTATGAATGACCTTTTTGGCTGTTTGTAGGAATAGCCCTTTTGGCTATTTGTATGAATGACCCTTTTGGTAATTTGTATGAATGACCCTTTTGGCAGTTTGTATGAATGGCCTTTTTGGTAGTTTGTATGAATGACCTTTTTGATAATTTATATAATTGGCCCTTTTGGCTATTTGTATGAATGGATCTTTTGGCTGTTTGTATGAATGGCCCTTTTTGTTGTTTGTATGAATGTCCCTTTTGGCATGTTTGTATGAATGACCTTTTGGCATGCAAATGATAGATATGACCCTTGCGGCTAGATGATCTTTCTTTCGTCCGTAATGTGGCCTGTGACCCTCGTGGTCGGATATGCCCCTTGTGGTGGAATATATCTTTACGCTTATTCATTATGACCCTATTTGCCTGATATGTCTTTGTCATTCGCTCTTTGTGTGACCCTTATGGTCAGATAGGCCTTTGTCGTTCATTGTTTGTCTGACCATTGTGGTCATATATATCTTTGTCGTTCATTCTTTGTATGACCGTTGTGGTCAGATATGTCTTTTCTCATTTATTTGTTTTGTTGACCCTTTTGGTCGGATGTATTTTTATGCTCATAGTCCTGACCCTTTTGGTCGGATGTATCTTTGTGCTCATTGTCCTGACCCTTTTGGTTGGATGTATCTTCGTCATTCATCCTTTGTGACCCTTTTGGTCCACTGTGCCTTTGTCATTTATCCATCTTGTGACTCTTTCGTCAGCAGTGCCTGTCACGACCCAATTTCACTAAGTCGTGCAGGCACCTACCGTTCCCACCTCGGTAGGCGAACCCTTAACTCAACATTCACAAATAATAGCAAAAGTCTCACAATTATAATATAAATACGAAAAATGCGGAAGTAAATGAAATCCGCCCCAGTAGCTGGTCTGGTCATACAAGAGCATCTAACTAAAATCTACAAGTCTGGAATATCAATAATACATCAAGTTTTATTATGTCTCGGAATAGTAAATAATACATAAATAAGAAGAATTTTCAAAGCGGCGGACGTCTCGTGCTCACCCTGTAGACTCTAAGTAACTCTCGAGGCGACTATCAGCCATGAGAAACAGAAGTAGATACAACCTGAAATTCTGCATTCATAAAAGAATGCAGCAAGTATAGGTCAGTACAAAACCACAGTAATGGTAGGTATCATAGGACGACTAATTATAGCTAACATAATTCATACAATAAAGTAAGATAGACAGATAAATCAACATGTATAAGTCAACCACAAACAGAACCAAGTACACGTCATCACCTAGGTGGAAGCTTCTAAACCCAATTGTGCCAAGTCTCAATATATCCAATCCGAACCCAACAACACAAGTAAATCACCAGATCATCACAATATAAGCCATAATGCAATGCAATGCAATAATGTATGAATGCAAATGCAACGCAATGCTATGTACACATGTACTCCGGACGAAAGTATCAATGTCTCGGTAGCACAGCCCATGGGGGATCTGTTGCTCCCAAATGAACATGTAAGTATACGCGGTCGTACAAGTAATATAGGATTTTTTAGTCCAGATATGTACCGACAGGGACTTATGATTAATTGTCAACTAAATTAAACTAATGCTAATTATCTAAACAAGAAAAAATTAAAATTATATTTGTAAACTAACTAAAAATAAAGAAAGCAAATAATGAACTTCAACCAAGAAAATTTTTATCGGAGAAAAGATAGATCTATGGTTATGACCACTACCGATCCAGTTGAGTCTTCAAATCGTTCTATCTATGGGTTACTAGTTGACGGGTTGATTTTAACTTCATAATATTCTCTTAAACTATTCACAAGCCTGTAGATGCTACTACAACACCTATATCTCTATGGTCGCTAGAGGTAACAAGAACACATTTATTTCTCCGTATTTAAGTAAATAGGGCTAATGGGTATATCTCTATCCTCAGTAGCGAAACGATTAAATCGAACAAACTCTATTTATTCTTATTACGTATGTGAATTCCATTTCTCAAGTCCAATTCACGCACCACAGATAGTGTTCAATTAGCGATCAAGTAATCAAACAATTAAGCACAAGAATAAATAAGCAACCCAAAAATATGAAAATTTAATAGATAGAAACGATAATCAAATGTCAACTTTCATGTTTGAGTCAAAAACCTAGAACTAAAGAGTTTAGCTCCACATAGACATGGAGGAAAAATAACAAATCATCCGAATAAAAACGTAAAAATAAGTATTACAGAGAAGAGAAGATAAAACCCTGTAACTACAGCCTCCACAACGTCTCCAAACTCTCTCTAGGTCGAAAGTTCTGAACTAAGGGTTTCAAGCTATCCCAAGTTATGTAAAAAAATTGTGACTTATGGAATATTTATAGGTGTGGGAAAAAGCCCAAATAAAATAATTGAGTCAAAAACGAATTGCGAAATATTTAGAATATGAAAATTTGCACAGTGCGTTGCACCAATTAACGTATCAAATTGACACGTTCAGCTATGTGTGACCAGTGCCTTTTTTTTTTTTTTTTTTTGCATTTCAGTTTGTTTCCAATTGCACCTTTGGTCACACTAATCATTGGCAATATTGACCAAATCATTCAGACACTACTCGTCTCCATTCTTTCTTTCGTTTCTTCTTCATCCGCATTTTATTTAATTTTGCTCCAAATCTTTTTATCTTCACACCGCTTTATTTCTAAATAGTAAAAATATAATATTAAGCACAACTCATTATAATTAATACTCAAAAGACAATTAAAGTACTAAAATGTGAGGCAAACAATGAATAAATATATGCATTTTAGGTCGAACATCACCACCCCACACTTAAACTCTTGCTCGTCCTTGACTAAGCACTAAAACCCACTCTCAATAAATCAAGCCTAGGAACTCCACCACTTTGGTTGATACAAACAATTAGGCCCTATAGCAATTTAAACCATCAAATATACACTTCCTGATCATCGTGCAATATATACAAGTCAACAAATAAATAACAAACTTCTAACTTCCTAATCTCAGAGACGGACTCTAACTCAACAAATTTAAGCTTGCTCACCTACTCTGTCAAAGAAACTAATAACATCACCTATCTATCATGAAAAAAGTGCCCTCACAAGAAGAAATGGTCCACACACTCAAATCAAAGAATCAAATGTAATTTAAGAACTTAGCATCAAAGCACAACTCTCGCACTCACAAAGAAATTCCCATGTATGCACAAAGAACCATAGGCTTGACGATTATGTACATCTTTACTAATTAAGTGTGCTCAAATAGAATCAAATAGGACTTTAACGGGTTGTAATGTTGGCTAGCGGACGGGTAGAAAAACTATATAATAGTGACTTATACTTCCCTAAGCACTTTGCACTTTTAGACTTCATCACCCATTATTTTCATCTATTAACTTTACTTTTTAACCCTCTCTTCATCAATTATTTTACTAGTAATTCTCATCATATCAAGAATGATTCAATATTTTTTTTGAAGCAATTTTCCTCCTTTTTTCACATTCTTTCTAAGAGGGGCTTTTCATCACTTTGTAGCTATCATTTGTCACCATTTTTCACTTGACCATCCCTTTTCTTTAGATTCAACAATTATAATACAGTCTAAGATACAGTGCTTAAGGAAGCAGGGTGCAAAAACTAGGGATTCAAACAAAAAGATCAAGGAAAACTACAGCTAATAAATGAAAGGCTATAGGCTCAAAGGACTAACTAGTGGTACAATTTCTGAAAAGGCTAAAAATTCACAAGGCATATCAAAGAAATCCTATCATCATCTTCTAAACAGAGCAACACTTTTTTATTTTGCTTCAATAACATGCAAGGAAAGTTCTAGACTAAGATGCAAAACATAGAATAAATGTAGAACTCTCACCACACATGGCACAAGTCTCAATCAAGATGGGTCAATTTTACTCTAGGACAGATAGGATCATGATGAACTACAAAATAAGAATAAGCTATACACAGAGTCACAACCATGAGTTAGGTGACAGAATATTTGCTATCTTTTCATTACTCAAGCACTCAAAAGAAATTACTACTGAAGCTCAGCCCCAAATGTGCTAGTATCAAACAAGTCAAAAAGGGTCTTTGTTCTCTCTCCTAACTACTCCTAAAAAAAATTAATCCTAAAACAAATATCACCAGGCTCAAAGGCCCCCCCTCGGGAAAGAACCGAGGTCATAAGAAAAACCAAGGGGCAGATGATGAATGCCACTAATGAGGGACTTAAGAAGTTACTAAAGAAAATCAAAAAATCATTTTTGAATTTTTCATTTTTTTTTCGACACTAAGATTGAAAACTAATAAAAAAAATAATCCTAAGGCATATTAAATCATCATCCTCAACCTTACCAGGGACGTATTTCCCAACCCACACTTAAAATCATGCAATACCCTCAGTGCATATAGATGAAAATTAAAAACAGGTAAAGTAAGAAATACTCCCTGGGGCCCTCTAGGGCCTAGCTAGCAGCGTAACCTCAACATTAAGGGTTGACACGACCCCACACTTAAGCTCAAACATGCTCCTCAGCTTTCAACTTCAGGTACTCAGACTTCCCCTAATTTGCAAAATAAAAACAAAACAGAAAGTAACACTATAAAGAAAACAAATACAAGCTAGGTTGTCGCCCAACAAGCACATGATTTAACATCGCGGCACGACGTGTGTCACGACCCGACTAGGGGTCGTGACGAGTACCCGGGGCTAACCACCGAGCACCACTCATTTCTTTATTCGTCATACTCATTATGCAATTCTTTACCATTCATATACTCATAATCATAAGACAACCATTTTTCATTTGGAAAACATAATTAATTTTATATACATACGCCCTTCGGCTATCAAAATAGTAATATATAGACCATAGTAGCATCATGAGACCATACTACCCACACATACGTATCTACGAGCCCCTACTAGAGTACTAGACATATGGACGGGACAAGATCCTGTCGTGCCCAAAATACATATACATATACATATATATATATATACACAAAAGTATAAACCCGATTAGCACCTCCGGAATAATGGAGTGCTCTTGCAAAACTGCTGATAACTCATAAAGGTCTGTGCCGTCTCCCTGTCTACCTGTGGGCATGAACACAGCGTCCAAAGAAAACGGACGACAGTATGAATATTGTACAGAGTATGTAAGGCATGAATGGAATAAACATGATAGAGAAATCATAAGTCATAAGGTGAAGGCAAAACCTGCGCGACCTTTAAGGATGAATACATTTCATACATCTATCATATATACATAATCGTCGTACATGAATCATCATAGCGTATACATCATTATGTCATATAATTCATCATCGTAGTACCGTCTCTGCTCATACACATAAAACATTATCCGTATTCGGCCACGTAGTGGCTCGACATTATCCGTATTCGACCACGTAGTGGCTCGACAATATTCGTATTCGGCCACGTAGTGGCTCGACAATATCACATACATGTCTTCCGTATTCGGCCACGTAGTTGCTCGACAATATCATATACATCATAACAAGGCTCGGTATATCTCATCATCATCATTGCCATAACATACATCTCATAAGCTTATCATAATCTTTCATTAGAGCATACATTTGAATTTAACAAAGAATACATGAAATTCATATCATATTCGTAACTTGAACTTTGTATAAATATCGTATAATAGACTTTATAATCTCTAGACTTAGGCTCATCATTACCATCCTCGCATCTATGGCATATATCTTACCTTTATCTCATATGAAATCCTCTATGAACATAGACTCGTGACTATTAGGGACATTGATCGTAGGACGTGCATTAGATCTTATAGACGATCTTTAATAATATCGGGGTGACATAAGGTCGAGAACCCCCTTGATTACATTATGGAGCATTCATAGGTGTTCTGCCTCACCTTGAAGGAATTAACGTGTAAGGTGAGTGTATACGACAAGCAACACCAATAGATCATAGTTAATGTCGTAAGCTTTGTAGAAACGTTATACCATGAATTCTAGAACCTTTAGACTTAAGCTTATCATCTTCATTATCGCACTCATGACATATTCCTTATCGTTATCTTATAAGAAGATCTCTATCAATGTTGACTAATAGTTCCTAGAATGTAAGAATGTCATGGAGAGGTAGGGGAAATAACATCACAGGAATCGTATAAGGATCACCATCTTCGTAGGAGTGTCATTCATGAGACTAGGGACTCCGAATTAGATTCATCATCAATATCGTCATGCTCGTAACGTGTCTTTTTTATTTATCTTGTATGAAGTTCTTTATGATCGTAGACTCATGGTTTTCCATACGTATGAAAAATCATGAAGAAGGAGGGAATATCATATCATAGGATTCATGCCTTAGAAAGAAGGGACTAGCCTTACATACCTTTTCCTTTAGCTATTCTACCGCTTGATCGTTCTCCTTCAATGCTCGCGTCCTTACCTTCAAGGGAGTTCGTATTAACATTAGTTAAATGATTATAAGAACGTGTTACCATTTCTAGGGAAAATTGGGCAGCATTTCCTTTGTTTATACAACTTTTCTCATATCATATTTCAACTCCCAACGTCAATAATAACATTTATAATATCATCATCATTATTCAATTCCTACAATTTACTCTCATGGTTATCCATAGTCATAATCATACTACAACGTTACGTTCATTGTCATCTAATCTTCTCTTATACTCCTGACATTATTCATAACGTGATTACAACGTCAACATATCAATATTTGTGATTCATATTAATCTACTATTCACAATTGCCACTATTCTCATCTTTTGTAATCCATTTTCCATTTTCTTCCATAATCCAAGTGTTTCAAATTTTCCTTACCTTAAAAAATATGGAATAATCATGAAACTCACCTTTTAATACGTAGGAACGAGTTTTGGTTGACAATACTTCACTTGGAGAAAACCCTAGCTTCAACTTCCAAAGGATTCTTGACTTAGATGGACCCTAGTGAGCTTTATACACTTGACCCACTTGAATTCTTGATATTGATCTTTTTTTTCCTTTGTATTCTTGTAGATGAAGTATGTGGAACCTTCTATAGGTCTTGAGAGAGATGAAGAAGTGTGTGGGAAATGATAGTAATGAAGTAGGATCACATTTATATAATTGGAATAACTCAGCCCATCGGGACTTCCACGGATACTTGTACGGTCCGTGGAACATTTCAGGGTCCGTACAAGTGGCCGTGGTTCACCACCATGGAATACTTTGTTGCTGTTGAGTTATACGGACCATTATAAGGTCCGTATAACATTCCACGGGCCGTATAACATGGTCATGTAACTCACAGTTTTTCCGAAGTTGTTCTCGTCGTTTCGTTTGATCTCCAATCCTTATACAACCTTCCTAACACTTGTTTAATACTTCATTAATGATCTAAACATCCCTATAACTGTCCCTCAAGGCCTTGCCAAATAATTCTCAACGCCATAATTTATGAAACCTTTCCTAAACCTCATTTAGACTCCACTTATCCTTATTAATCCTTATTTCATCAATTCATATGACTTCAAGATCTTAACGTATGCATTCTAAGACCACTAATTATCCGTCTTATAGTCTTAAGAACTTCCTGTTACCCTTAAGCTCGCATTGATTTATTCACTATGCGACGACATGAAATTTTCAAGGTGTAACACTTTTCCTCCCTTTTGGAACATTCGTTCCCGAATGTTAAACACTCGGGAATTCTACGAAAATTTTGCCAGAGTTTTCCCTGTAATATGGCACTACCATCCTGTCACAACAACCCATTATAACATTGCCTCACAGGGCCACAACATAATAGCAATAGAGTTTGGCCACACACGACTCAAAAGCATAAAAAGAAAATGTACATGCCTTTTTCAAACTTGTATTTTTAGTTCTTAACTTACATCCTGGGGATATTTGGGGGGGGGGGGGGGGGGGGAATTTTCATATCTTCCTACACCTCTCCCATTTCATTTCTATCATACAGTAAATTCTTCTAGGACATTTCTCATGTCCTTTATTAACTATGCAGCCTCGTACTACTAACCCAATAATCCTGTAATGGTAACTTCTAAAGTGTTGTAACTCATGTCTCGTATATTTTCCTTACACTCACATCTTCATAAAATATATTGACAATAGAGTTTGCATGATAAGGAAGCTTTCATTAATAACTAACTTACTCGGTAGCGTATGTAACTCTCTTACTTTTTCTAACTGACCCTATCTTTTCTCTATTCTTCAGAAACTACTTCCTTAACACTTGTGTACCATCGTCCTTACAATCCCCTTTAAGTCTCATTGGTAGTACTTTTAAAGGTATTTCATGTAGATTACAGGTGGTGGATCAATACTGTCCTCAAGGGTATATATAAACATTGTTAATACCACATATCGTACTTTACCGATTACCGTCGCTACATAGCATAAAACCTCTCAATTCATACTTGCTTAATATTACAAATATTTATTTCTCCTTTCACACATTATCTGTTATATCCCGCATTTTGTGCAATCGGAAAATTCAAGACAATCGCGGGGAGACAACAAGCAAGGCCTTATTTTTGTTTTGTTTGGCATACAAGTTGTTATGAAAATTTTGAAGTGGGAATATTAAGAAAGGTCAAGGGCATAAAGGGAAATTCGCAATATGACTCGTGGAATTATGGAGGAAGACGAAGGGCAAATTTGGAAATTGGAAAAAATTAAAAATTTGTCATGAAGTAAAAAACAAATGGGCTTATGTTTTGGGCCATGTTGGCCTTCCCACTTAGAGTGGGCTTAGCCCACTTTGAATCTTAATGGATAAATAAAAAGATGACTTAGTCATCTTTTTTCCAAAACCTTCTAGACATTTCAAGAAAAGCAAGAGAAAGCTCCAAGGCCATTTCGGCCAAGTGCAAAAATCAACAAGAAAATTGACAAAAATTCCTTCAAAAAACATTTTCTACCAAGTGGAGGGTCCTTAACAAAGTAGAGTTGTTATTGAAGAAAGAAAAACACAAATTCATAAGTTGGAAATTCAAGCAAGTTGGAGAATCAAAGAAGAAGGTAAGGTGAAACTCTTTTCTTATATGTTATGGATGCTTATGCATGTTGTGGTATGCAAAAGTGAGTGAAATTCATGAATAGCAAGAATATAGTTGTGTGGCCGTGTATGTCTATGTGTGGGTGGAAATCATGTTTTAATTATTTTATCTAGTGGATAGTTGTGGTTGTAATGAATGCTACGTTAATAATGGAAGTTGGATGATTTTAGTGAAGTGTAGCCATGCGTGCATGATGTTGGCCGTGAGTTGTATATCACATGTATAGCCGTGTATATTTGGTGAATCATGAATGAATGATGAGCAAGTTTTATTTAGTATGTTGGTTGTTGTGTTGTGGATTTTATATTGCAAATAAAAGCCTAATGAGCTTAGTGAAGTATTAGTAGTTGGAGGCTTGTCTTGGAAGATTATGTAAATTGAATATTATGTTCTTACATGTATGGAAGATAATGATATTAGTATGGTGTTGTTGGAATATATATTATAAGGTTGTTATTGTTTTTATTGGAGTTGGAAGGTTTTGAAAGAAGTAGTAAATTGATTGAGTTGTTATAATGTATCTTGGATTGAATATGGAAATTGTTAGTATGGTTGTTGACAGTATGATTGATAGTTTGGCCGGGTTGAATTCCCGGATTGTTGTTGATTAAAAATTGGCTGAGTTGAACTTTGGGGATGGTGTATTTACAGGGGAAGTGCTGCCGAAATTTCGGTAGCCAAGTATTATCTTAAGATTCCAATTCTAAATGCTCTAATCAAAGTTTGGTAAATGTGACCAATTTGTAGATTTTGGCGGATTTGCAACTTGAATTTGGAATAGCATAAGGGGCGGAAAGAGGTATGTAAGGCTTTACCCTTCCTTCTATGGCATGTCTTAGACGTAATATGTTGGATATGAACCTCGGGGACAACTCTACCCTCCGGAATCCGCGCCTAAAGTTTCCCCTTTTTCATTCAGTGAAATTGAATTAAAAATTGTGTGAAACGTTGGAAAAACTTCCTAAACCTCTAGAACTTGCATAAATAGGACCCGACTACCTTAAAACCCTCACAAGCAACACCATGACATGTAACATATACAAATTGTGTACGCTACCTCATTCGGCTCGAGGTGGGCCCTTTGCTCCCGAATTTTCCTTATGGCTCCGTTTGACCTATTTTGGAGTAGAATCCAAAGAAAGCTTTTGATCCTTGTTCCGTTTGACTTACTTTGAAGTTGAATCCAAAGGAAACCTTTGATCCTTATTCCGTTACCAAATGACAAGTACTATAACTATTCTAACGAGAATACTTCTATGACGATAATGATAACGACGATGTTAGAAAAGAGAATATGCCTATGATAAGTATGACCAGAATGATTCCATGACTAAGATTTCTAAGCTAAGGATTCAATGTGAATATGAAGGTGATAAACTAGTTCTTGACCCTTATTTCTATTTCCTAGCTATGACACTATTTTCTAAGGATTTCAAAGCCTATGAATTGACGTCTATGATGCCCATGATTTCATTCTATGTTTACTTCTAATGCTATTCTCCATTGGTAGCCTCGCCTTAAAATACTTGTTCCTTCAAGGTGAGACAAAGCGATCACGATTGTTCCATAATGTAATCAGAGGTCACCGACCTTACGTCACTCCGATGGCTACATGATTTTTCTTTGGGCTCTCTTGCATGCTTATATGACATATGTATATAAGATATGTATATGAACATGGGATGGGGGAAGGGATACATGGGGGAATGGTAAGGGAAACATGTTTCATTGCCACCTGGTCAGCTGACGTTATCATCCCGGACGCGGGATGCCCGGACGCGGGATATATAGGCGAGCCGACGTATTTCGGCGCTATGTGGGCGAGCCGACATTGTTCAGTGCTATGCTATGATATGATATGATATGACATGATATGATGTGACATGATATGATATGACATGATATGATATGACACGATATGATATGACATGATATTATACGATACGATACGCTATGATGAGACATGACATGATATAAGTTCTATTTTCTATGTCTATGAAAAAGAAATGTTTTTAAAAAGGGAAAGACAAGCATGCATGGTATCCGACCTGAAAGGGTATTCCGATGTACAGGTTACTTTCTTGTCTCATTATATGTCCTATGACCCCATGATATTGTTAATCATATCTATGTTTCTGTTTGTATTATCTTCCATGCCTTACATACTCGGTACACTATTCGTACTGACGTCCCTTCTTGTGGACGCTGTGTTTCATGCCGCGCAGGTCAGTAGACAGGCGGATTCGATTCCTAGGAGCCCTACCAGCAGTACTTGACAGCGCTCCAGTTGTTCTGGAGCCTCAGTTCCTTGGTACTATATTTGTGTATATATTCGGGCACGACAGTACTCGGCCCTTCCTATGTATATGTGTAGTATGTTTAGAGGCTCGTAGACAGATATGTACAGTTAGATGTTTTGTACTTTTGATGGTCCTCGTCGCTGTATAATATGCTAGCAAAGTTTATTAGTCAATGTCTATAATTATGCTACTGATGCTAATGTTAAGTGACAAAGAAAACAAAAAGGGATATGGTATAGTTCGTACGGCCCACTCAGTAATAGAGGAAAAATGATAGATAAGGGGTGCTCGGTAAAAGTATCGGGTGCTCGTCACGGCCCCTAGTTGGGTCGTGACATTATCAAAGGTGCAGATATACCTGTGACGGCATCGAGGAATGACTCTGGATCCTGTTGCTCAGCTAAAGCATATATACAGGGCTGAGTGGCACCTGAAGTAGATGCTCCCCCTCTGCCTCTACCTCGACCTGCTGGAACCGGGAAAGTCTGCCCTCCCGGGCGCACCGAAGAAGAACCAGCCGCTGATCCTGCGGGCTGAACCGCATGCCTACCGCTTTGAAATGGGAACTCTCTCATAATATGACCTGACTGGCCACAAACATAACAAATATCCGAACCCAATCGGCACGGTCCCCAATGTAGCTTACCGCACTGGGTACATTGTGGTATAGATGATCTTCTCTGGCCTGAATCACTCCTATACCGAGAGCCCGACTCTGTGGAACTCTGATCCGGTCCGGGCTGACTGGAGCGATCGGACCCCTGTCCTGCAACTCGTGGGGGTACACTAGTCGTCAACTGGCCTAAGTGTCTAGAATATGTCTGCCTCGGTTCCCCTCTATAGTCACTATCAGCACCTATGGATCTGGCCCTCTTACTTTGCCCCTGATCCATTCACGCTCGCCCTTTTGCGGACGTCGTTGCTCTTCTAGATTTTGAGCATGGGCTTGAATGCGGGAAATATCCATCCCGTCTTGAAATGAAGTCGTTAAGAAATTTTTGAACAAATGTAGCCCTAGGCCACTCACAAACCTGTGCACTCTATCTCCCATATCGACCACCATAGCCGGGGCATATCTAGCTTATGAATTGAATTGAAGGCTATACTCCATTGCACTCATATTTTCTTGTTTCAAATTTAAGAACCTATCCACTCTAGCTCGGCGGACCTCAGGTGGCAAATAGTGGCGGATGAAGGCATCTACAAATTCTTGCCAAACCGAGAGAGGTGCATTCTCTTTTCTTGATGATATCCAATTATTATACGATAAAACTGCCACATCCCGGAGTCTATAAGATGCTAACTCCACAGATTCAATTTGGGAGGTATGAATAATCTTTAATGTTCTCAACATTTCATCAATAAAACCTTGAGGGTCTTCATCCGGCTTTGACCCGAAAAACTCCAGAGGATTCAAACTCATAAAATCACGGGTTCTAGTACTAACAGCCCTGTCACTAGAACCCGAACCCTGCCGCTGTGCCTGAGTGGCAACTAACTGTGTCAATAAGTGTATAGCCTCGGTCACTTGGTGACCCGAAGCAACTAGTGGAGGAACTGGAGTTGAAGCTCCTCCTTGTTCTTCTACATTGGGCGAGGTGGAGGAAGTATTAGATGGGGCCTCATTATATGACTAGCCCTCCTCTACATTCATTGGCGACTCTCTTTCTATCCGCCTTTTCGTCGTAGTCTTGCCCTTCTGGGCGGCTATAGCTTTTCCCTTTGAAGGCATTTCTGAAATCATAGGACACTATTAAGAAGGGAAAATCTTATAACACAGCTCTATCGCACGATCTCTTAATATGAAAGATGGTCATTTTTCTTAAATGCCCTGTAGCCTCCTGTTTATTAGTGTGGCGCGCAACACACCATAAACAAGACTCTGCTAGACACAGCTCGTAGACACTTCCTAGGACTGAACTGCTATGATACCACTTTTATCACGACCCGACTAGGGGTCGTGACGGGTACCCGGGGCTAACCACCGAGCACCACTCATTTCCTTATTCGTCATAGTCATTATGCAATTCTGTACCATTCATATAATCATAATCATAAGACAACCATTTTTTATTTGGAAAACATAATTAATTTTTATACATTCGCCCTTCAACTATCAAAATAGTAATATATACACCATAGTAGCATTGTGAGACCATACTACCCACACATACGTATCTACGAGCCCCTACTAGAGTACTAGACATATGGACGGGACAAGACCCCGTAGTTCGCAAAATACATATACATATATATACACAAAAGTATAAACCCGATTAGCACCTCCGGAATAATGGAGTGCTCTTGCAAAACTGCTGATAACTCATAAAGGTCTGTGCCGTCTCCCTGTCTACCTGTGGGCATGAACACAGCGTCCAAAGAAAACGGACGACAGTATGAATATTGTACAGAGTATGTAAGGCATGAATGGAATAAACATGATAGAGAAATCATAAGTCATAAGGTGAAGGCAAAACCGGTGCGACCTTTAAGGATAAATACATTTCATACATCTATCATATATACATAATCATCGTACATGAATCATCATAGCGTATACATCATTATGTCATATAATTCATCATCGTAGTACCGTCTTTGCTCATACACATAAAACATTATCCGTATTCGGCCACGTAGTGGCTCGACATTATCCGTATTCGGCCACGTTGTGGCTCGACAATATCCGTATTCGGCCACGCAGCGGCTCGACAATATCACATACCTGTCTTCCGTATTCGGTCACGTAGTGGCTCGACAATATCACATACATCATAACAAGGCTCGGTATATCTCATCATCCTTATTGCCATAACATACATCTCATAAGCTTATCATAATCTTTCATTAGAGCATACATTTGAATTTAACAAACAATCTATGAAAATCATATCAAATTCGTAACTTGAACTTCGTATAAATATCGTATAATAGACGTTATAATCTCTAGACTTAGGCTCATCATTACCATCCTCGCATCTATGGCATATATTTTACCTTTATCTCATATGAAATCCTCTATGAACATAGACTCGTGACTATTCGGGACATTGATCGTAGGACATGCATTAGAGCTTATAGACGATCTTTAATAATATCGGGGTGACATAAGGTCGAGAACCCCCCTGATTACATTATGGAGCATTCATAGGTGTTCTGCCTCACCTTGAAGGAATTACCATGTAAGGTGAGTGTATACGACAAGCAACACCAATAGATCATAGTTAATGTCGTTAGCTTTGTAGAAACATTATACCATGAATTCTAGAACCTTTAGACTTAAGCTTATCATCTACATTATCACACTCATGACATATTCCTTATCGTTATCTTATAAGAAGATCTCTATCAATGTTGACTCATAGTTCCCGGAATGTAAGAAAGTCATGGAGAGGTAGGGGAAATAACATCACAGGAATCGTATAAGGATCACCATCTTCGTAGGAGTGTCATTCATGAGCCTAGGGACTCCTAGAATTATATTCATCATCAATATCGTCATGCTCGTAACGTGTCTCTTTTATTTATCTTGTATGAAGTTATTTATGATCGTAGACTTATGGTTTTCGATACGTAGGAAAAATCATGAAGAAGGAGGGAATATCATATCATAGGAGTCATGCCTTAGAAAAAAGGGACTAGCCTTACATACCTTTTTCTTTAGCTATTCTACCGCTTAATCGTTCTCCTTCAATGCTCGCGTCCTTACCTTCAAAGGAGTTCGTATTAACATTAGTTAAACGATTTTAAGAACGTGTTACCATTTCTAGGGAAAATTGGGCAGCATTTCCTTTGTTATACAACTTTCCTCATATCATATTTCAACTCCCAACGTCAATAATAACATTTATAATATCATCATCATTATTCAATTCCTACAATTTACTCTCATGGTTATCCATAGTCATAATCATACTAAAACGTTACGTTCATTCTCATCTAATGTTTCTCTCATACTCCTGACATCATTCATAATGTGATTACAACCTCAACATATCAAGATTTGTGATTCATATTAATCTACTATTCACAATTGCCACTATTCTCATCTTTTGTAATCCATTTTCCATTTTCTTCCATAATCCAAGTGTTTCAACTTTTCCTTACCTTAAAAAACATGGAATAATCATGAAACTCACCTTTGAATGCGTAGGAACGAGTTTTGGTTGACAATACTTCACTTGGAGAAAACCCTAGCTTCAACTTCCAAAGGATTCTTGACTTAGATGGACCTTAGTGAGCTTTATGCACTTGGCCCACTTGAATTCTTGATATTGATCTTTGTATTCTTGTAGATGAATTATGTGGAACCTTCTAGATGTCTTGAGAGAGATGAAGAAGTGTGTGGGAAATGAAATTAATAAAGTAGGATCACATTTATATAATTGGAATAACTCACGGTCCGTACAAGTGGTCGTGGTTCACCACCATGGAATACTTAGTTGTTGTTGAGTTATACGGACCATTATACGGTCCGTATAACATTCCACACGCCGTATAACATGGTCGTATAACTCACAGTTTTTCTGAAGTTGTTCTCGTCGTTTCGTTTGATCTCCAATCCTTATACAACCTTCTTAACACTTGTTTAATACTTCATTAATGATCTAAAGTTACGAGTTCGCCATATGACGATAAAGTGATAAAGTAAGGATATCACCAATAACAAGTAAAGATATTATTATGATTGTCTTTGAAATCAATGCTGAGTACAACGCAAGAATAAAAAAGTATGACGTACAAGGGGGTATTAGTTGAATATGAGACTTAGATCCTTGATAAGACAGATGGCGGTTTATGGGAAATGGCATGAATATGATGCAGTATAATAAGGGAATTGAGGAAAGGGATACATGAATTCAAGATTAGAAGTGAGGTAATGGATGTGTGAGTGATATAAGTAAGACCCTAAAAGGGGGGAAGCAAGTAAGGAAAGCATAAGTGTAGAGATTGAAATGACGAATCCTAAGATGTGACAAGTATAGACCCTAAAACAAAAAGTGAGAGTTATACGGAAATGATATAGTTGTTATCGTTATACATTTCGGTATAGACATTAAGTGAATTGATGAAAGGAACGTATTAGGCTTAAAATTGAAAGTAAAGATTGAAGATCGAAGTGTGGATTTGTTTTGAAGGCACCATAAGGTAAGACTCATAAGGAGAAAACGGGTGAATAGAGTGCAAAGATTCTAAACGCACTCAGATATGAAAAACAGATGTAGTTTGAAGTGAGAATTTTTGTAGAATCGAGTTCAATAAGATCTAAGGGTTAGTCAGCGAAGGAATAGAGTGATTGAAGGGTATCCTTTGAGATTGGACTGAAAATAATTCGTGAGAAAGAAAAGAAATTGAACGCTATTGGTGTATTAGGGCCTCCTTAATAAGGGGGGAAGAACATGTTGGACTTGAAGGGAACTATGACGTTCTTAAGCTCCAGAAGGAGAAATTCATTAACTCAGGGCTAGAGCTCGAGGCGTATCGGCATATCAGGAAGGTATCAGAAAGAAACTAAAACGAATTGACAATAAATGTACCATGAGACAGACATAGGAAGAAAGTATGAAAGACAACGTAAGAGAGTACTTCATGCCGACATGAGCTGCGATATTTCTAGACCATGGTTTGAATCCCTTGTATCAGGAGGAAGTGCATCGTACCTAAGTATGCAGCGACATGTCCAAAAGGGTAATAAAGAGAGCAAGAAAGGTATATAAGCTAAGTTCACAAAGGATGGGGGAAAGGATGACGAATCCAAAGGATACTTAGGAAATTTTAGCGCCGGAAGGGATAACAATTGAAGCAAAAAGGAACAATGATTGGTAGTTTGGAAATTCTTGAAGGAAAGAAAGAACGCTACTCTTATGAATGGAAAGAGATCATATACTATGGAATTATATGGACCATTAACGTAAAGTTATGTCTAACTACAATTACAAGAAAGTCACCCAGAAAGCCAATAAGGAATAACGACGGGTGAAGTGACCGTCGGTACAAGGAAATCAAAGCTATATCTATATATATATATATATATGTTGTAAGAGAGTCGTAATTGAGTAAGAATTGTCGTAGCCCTATGTTTCTGGGTTGTATTGTAAGATTAAGAGGGGTAGTGACAAGATGTAAGAGAATAGGGAGCCGGACTAATGAACTACAGGGAATCGGTACAGTATATATCTAAGATCAATGGGTATAAAAGGGATATACCCGAGAATGAGGTCATGGACAAAGTACGAGACTAGTTTAAACATTCGAGGATGGATGTTTCCAAGGGGGGGAAGGATGTTACACCCCGGAAAATTTCGTGCTACAAAATCGTGGACAACTTAGTGTGAGCCCGAACAAGAGTAAGGTCATGCGAGAATTAAAGAAAAAGGTTATATTATAAGAGTGAATAATGGTATATATATGATATGTGACAAATAAGACCATATGGGGTGAATCGGTACGTATGTCACTTGGCGAAAAGCCCTCGTTGCTGTAAGCCACCTGGGGCCCACATGCCGGAGTTTTATGAAGGACATGTGAAGAGACATATGAGTAGTATATCGAAAGTTGAGCAAGTCCTAAGAAGGACCCGTAAGCTAAATATGGGCATAAGCCCTCCAAAAGGACGATTTAAGGAAACATTTTCGGATTATCTGACTTGGAGGGGCCAAAACGATATTATAAGTTCGAAATTTGGAAAAAGGCCAACAATTAAAGTTGTAGATAATTGAAAGAGATTTCCAACCATAGGTCGTGGGACCTCACACGATATCGGGATCAAGAGTTATGACCTTTTATTGAACGAACGCGCAGTCAGAAAAAAACTGGTCTGCGCGATCGCGCCACCTGGTGGCGCGATCGCGCTGAACAATTTCAGAGTCGGTGCAGGCATATTCTAGAGCTTTATTTAAAGGGGCCAAGCCCCCATTTTCCTCACCAAATACCTCAAAAACCTCGCCAAAATTCTGGAGAGTTCTCCCCAACTCTCCAAACCAAATTTTAGCCCAAACCAGGTATAATTCCCAAATTCCGGTCCAGACGGCGTGCAGTTGCAATTACAAAATTGTGTATTAATGTGTTGTGGCTTAAGGTCAAGGTGCAGAAGTGAAGATATAGCAATATTAAACGGAGAAAGGTATGAATCTCTTCCTATTTACGTGAATACCGGTTTATTCGCCAAATTAGCACAGTTAATAATTGTGTAGTGGGTTAATTAGTTACGAAAGTTGGAAAACAGCGTGTGGGCTGTTCTATGGAATAATTTGATATGGGAAATGATGTTATTGATGTTGGTATTGTTGTGATTGTAGGTGGTTGTTGAATTGAGAACTCAGGCTAGGCATATAAACAGGGGAGATGCTGCCCGATTTTCGACATGATATGGAATAGTTTGATTTGAAACTTGGAGTAAGTGTGCGATAAAGAGGCTAACATTAGTGTAAATTCTCTTAAATGTAGACTTGTGAGCTCGGATGAATAAGCGTAGCTAATAGGAGCTTGAACAGGTATGTTAAGGCTTGTCCCTTTCTTTCAAAGGCATGATTCCTATGTTATGATTCCATAAATGTTTCCATAATAGCCTTGTTTTCAAAAGCTCGAAGTTCATGACTCTTAAACCTCTTATGACGTTAAATGGAATATGTTCTATGATGATTGTGACGATGATGATGACTCTCTTCTTTTGAAACTCCGAAACTATGATTTGAGCGCATTATGAGATTATTGAGCCATTCCATGAATTCCTCAACCGTACTTATTATTGATGGTCTCACCTCATGTTACTCGTTCCTTCGAGGTGAGATATAGCGATGACAACTATTCTACTTCCAGTGCTACCTAAGTTCATGATTTTCGAGACTCCCGTGACGTCGTCGATTTCATCCTGCGATGGTTGATCCTTCAAGGATTGATATGATAATGGTAATGCTAATGATGATGTTGATTTCATTTATGCATTTATATATGTGTGTGTGTGTGTGTGTGTGTGTGTATATACGTATGTATGTATGTATGTATGCATTGCATCCCACTGATCAGTTGGGGATAACACCGTGCCTACATAGCCGGGCAACATAATACTGTGCCTACATAGTCGGGCAACATAATACCGTGCCTATATGGCCGGGCAAGATAACATCGTGCATGTATGGCCGGGAAAGATAACACCACACATGTATGGCCGGGCAAGATAACACCGCGCCTATATGGCCAGGCAAGATAATACCGCGCCTATATGGCCGGGCAAGATAACACCGAGTCCCGAAAGGGCCGGGTACGGATATCACAGATGTATGTATAGTAACTGTAAGTGTATGTGAATGCATATATATGTATGTTATATATGGGTATGCATGGAAAAAAATTCTTAAAAATCTAAGTATGCACGACATTCGCCTTAAAAGGGCATCCAGAGGCACAGGTTGATCTCTTTTATATTACTTTATCCCCATACGTCCATTGTATTATTTTCCATGTTCGGTATTTCTTACTATGTCACTGTTCATGCCTTACATACTCAGTACATTACTCGTACTGACGTCCCTTCTTGTGAATGCTGCGTTTCATGCCACGCAGGTGTATACAGATGAGTAGAGGATATTGCTAGGAGATGTTCCAGCTAGATTGGCGAGCTCCATTTCTTTCTAGAGTGTTGCCGAGTCAGAGTATCTATGTTATGGTATCTTGATTGATGTTACAGACTTTGCAGACAGAGTCACATATATAACATGTCAGTTTTGTAAGCAGCTTTGCTAGCCGATGTATCATTATGCATTATGTTACAAATTTCATATGATTATAGATTTTACTTGATTTGAGAATGACGAAAAGAATGTTTTTGAAAAGCTTTCATTATGCATTTCATTTCGTGATTTAAGAGTCCAGTGAGATTATGAACATAATGAGAATCAACGGGTTCGCTCGGCTCTAAGTAAGGGGTCGAGTACCCATCATGCCCTATCAGGATTGGGGTGTGATATTACACCTTGGAAAATTTTCCGTTGATGCACAGTGAATAGACTAACGAAGAGCACGAAGCATATGGTATTTCAATAATTAAGGAATGACATTTGATGACCCTAATTAAGATTTCGAAGACATTCGAGGTAGGGGGAGAAAGTTTGCCAAGAGAAGGCAAGGCATACGATATGTATCGGAAAAGATTTACGAGTAACAAGTTAATGATGATTTAATGATGCTTTGGAGAAGAGTTATAACGTCCCTTAAATTGTTAATGAGGTGATAAACAAGCGTCAAGAAGGTTTCATAAGGATTAGAGATCAAACAAGTCGACGAGAATGAGTTCAAAAGAACTGGGCATTATACGGCCCAACATACTGGCCGTATGTTTGGCCGTACAATCAACCCAGATGGCCAACCTTACTGGACCGAAAGTACGACCAAACATACGGTCAATATAATTTATACGGACCGTATGTTGGTCCATGAAATTCCAAGCGGGACAGATTTGAGTATTATTAATAAGGGGTCCAAGTTATTTTATTTCATTTCCCTTTCACTCCCCTTCTCTCTAGAACATCTCTCTACACTTCTCCCACAAGAATTCAAGGGATATTAGTGAACAACTACATCAAACCAAGTGAATCAACTGTAAGAAACCTATTAAAGTTCATCCAAGACAAGGAATCCATGTGAAGGTGAAACTAGGGTTTTGCTCAAGTGAAGTGTTTCCACCCAAGGTTCATTCCTACACCATATAAGGTAAGTTTTATGGTATTTCCATGTTGTTTAAGGTATTGAGAAGTTGAAACACTTGGATTGTAGAAGGATATAGAAAATGGGTCATGAATGTGGGAATAGTGTCATTTTTGAGTAATAGCTTGGATTGAGTCATGATCTTGATATGTTGTGATTATGGCTATGTTATACATGATGTTAAGAACATGGGATAGACATTGTATATGAATAAATGTAATCGTGTGCTACGACCATGGATATGGATGATTGGAAGTGAATTGAGAAGTAAGGATAATGTATGTGAATAAAGAGTATTGTTATGATATTGTGAATGTTATTATTGATGTTTGAAGTTGATATATGATATGGACGAAGCTGTATAAATAAAGGAGGTGCTGTCCAATTTTCTCTAGCTTTAGTCACGTATGCTAAGCTATCGATTTTCTAATGATAGTATAACTCTAATGAAGGTAGAAACGTTAGCATTGAAGGAGAACGTGCAAGTGATAGAATAGTTGAACGGAAAGGTATGTAAGGCTAACCCTTCTTTCTAAAGGCATGGTTACTTTGGCCAAATATCTAATCTTCTATGAGCCTATGATGTCCCCCAAATGATGCTATCTTCAAAAGCTACTAAGCTCATGATTCTCGATATGTTACGATTGTACTAAATTCCGATATGATGAGTAATCCTCTAAAGATAGATGTAATGAATGACGATAGTAATGATACTAAAGATGCTTATGAGCTTTTATGTATATGTGTCTATGTATGGCTATTATGAAACCCCGAGCTTATATGGCCGGGTAGAATATATATATATATATATATATAAGTATTGCGCGCGCACCACTGTAGTTGGGTACGGACAACCTTGAGCCTTGGTAGGGCCAGGTATGTATGACCCTGAACCTTGGTAGGGCCGGGTATGTGAAACACCGAACCTCCATGGTCGGATATGTTATGTAAATGATATGTATATGAATATGAGTATGTATATGAATACGAAAATGGATATGAAATGTAAAGGAGTACGGAAACAGATACAGATGTATGTACACAATCACACATTAGAAATGGAAAGTCCCTAGGAAAAGCAAGTAAGTGCTTGTGACGATGATACTACCATCTCTCATCTTATGTTATTTCTTATGTTGTTTATTATGCTTTCATAATGATGTTGATCATGCTTTACATACTCAGTACATTCTTCGTACTGACGTTCTTTTTTTTTGTGGACGCTGCGTCATGCCCGCAGGTGGCCAGGGAGACAGGCTTGATCCATAGCTTTATTACTCAGGGACTACATAGCGGAGCTCCATTTCATTCGGAGTTAAAACTTTTGGTATTTATTCTTTTGTGTACATATTTATGGGCATAGCGAGATCCTGTCTCACCTATATGATTTGACATACTCTCCTTAGAGGCTCATAGACATGTGTATATGGTTAGATGTATTTGGCCTTGTCGGCCTATGTTTTGGGTATCATTTTGTTAGTGTCGTCGGCTTATGTACATTATTGTGGGCATAGTTGTTAATGATGATATAAATATATTGTTTCCCAATGGAACTAGTATGAATGAGGAATAGAAGTATGATTTAGCTATGTGGCTCACCTAGATGTAATTGTGAAAGTATGATAAGAGGTGCCCGAGTGGGTTAGCACCGGGTGCCCCTCGTGGCCCTCCGGTTGGGTCGTGACAAACCCTGACTGAGGTTGGTTTAAACTTAATATTGATGGGTACTGCAAATGAAATACCGATAACATTGGAGGTGATGGGATCATCAGAGACAGTTATGGTTTATTCTTTTTGGCCTATGCTGATTTTATGATCTTGGTAGTAACAATTTGGCAGAAGTTATATGGCGTTAGCCCAAGGACTTGCTTTCTATTACAACAAGGGTCTCCAAAATGTAAATGTGTAATCTGATTCTCAAGTGATTATCAACATGATTAACAACAAAATGAAGAAACCATGGCATTTACAATAGATTATTGACCAGATTCAAGACATCTCCCACAAGCTCAACTACACTTAAGTTCATGTTTATAGGTGCAACAAAGCTGCTGATTATCTTGAAAACTATGGATAAAGACACAAAAAACTCATTGTATTTTACAATGCTAGCTCTGTGTCTATTATGGTGAAATCTCATCAAACTAGACATAGATGGCATTGCAAACTTTAGATTCAAACAAGGAGGAACAATTTTGTTATTAATGATGTTATCCCTAGATAATCATGTCCAAAGTCTAGTAGTTTACGCTACTTGTATAGCATCCTTTTGTATAGATGTTCATCATCCTAGTTTATGGGAATTCCATTCTCAAAACTCATTCATCTCCTTAATAATGAGTAGTCACATTCTTCACAGTTGTTTGGAAGCTAGGGTATATGTCTTCCCATGTGTTTTGCTCATCTTTGATAAATATACAGATTGGGGTCTTGCCTAAACCCCACAATCCACTTTGGGTGGACTTTTGCTAAAAAACAAAAATTGTGCAGTCAAATCTCGAAAACAAATTCTGTGGATGTACAAATAGAAGATCCTGTGTAAATTCCTTCTAGAATGTACAGATGTACAAAAGTACAAAAGTCCAAAATTAGATTTTAGCGTAGCTGTAGTTAGTTAGCAATTTATTTCAAATGCATTTACATTCTTAGTCCCTAGTATAGAGATGTATAAATATATGTAAAGATTGATCAATGATATACAAGGAAAATTGCTAAGTCTCATCTTCAATTCCTCTCAGAAGAGAAGAAAGTGGCTGGGTTGAATTGAGCGCTGGAAAATGGCTTTTTAATGGGTTTTTTTAGCATTAATTCAACCTAACCACTTTCTTGGGCTGTCGAAGAGGGTCTTGGCTAGTAAATGAAAAATTAGAGCACGTATAGGAGTATTTGCCAAAAGGTAATGTAAGAAGAATTTTCATACATGTTTAAGAGGTAAAGTATTTATCAAGCCTAAAGCATTTGACCTTGAGATTACACCCACAAAATCAGGTGGTTAATTATAACGAAATTATGGGCATATGATGGTGAACATTGTATCCAGACAACCCCCGATATCCACCTAATTTTAATAAAAGCCATTTCATATTGACAAAAGGGAAGGTAAAGATTAGCTCTAAGCAATTGTTGGAATAGTTAGTGTCGATGGGAGTATATGAGAGAATGAACTTTGGAGAGAAAAGAAAGCTAATATTTTAAGATATTAAAACTTCATGGTTAAGTCTGAAATTCATTAAAATGTTTTTGGTTTATGGTTGTTGTTCATGTTCCTAAAGGATATGTGCCTGTTACGAAAAGCTATCTTTGAATAAACGTGTCTGCTGTGAACAGATTCCTAATGTATTATAAATATTTGGTACTGCTTCAAATCAATGGATGTACAACTACAGATTTCTTCTCTTCTTCTCTAAATACTCATTACAAAACACAATCCTGTTCTTGTGGGATATTCAAGTTAATTGCTGAAACTTGAAGTTCATAAGCTTTGTAAATCTTTGAGGAACTCTGCCCCCATCCCTGCAGCAATGAAGTGGGAGGCTTAAATTCCTTAAGGACATAGATTACTCTATCAAAGCCAGATTTTCTTCCCCAAGTATTGGTAGTATGCCTGTGTTCAAAATCAAAAAACAGAAACCAACAACTGGAAATGGAAAAACCAGAAACTGGGAAAAACGCAAAAAAAAAAAAAAACAGAAACTGGAAAAATAATGCAGAAAGTAAGATAATATCCGAGATCACAGAATTCACTGTGTGTCTTTAAGGAATTTAATCCCCTCACTGTACCCGAGGTTATGGATTACTTCCTCCCAAGATAAAACGGATATACCTGTCGCAGGAGTGGCGGTACGTCAAACGCCTACGACTTCGACGAACTCAAATTTGGCAACAAAACACAATAAGACTCGATAGTTTTATTTCTGGAAAAAGAATGCAGAATTTGCAACGCAGGAAAAATTTTCAGTGGTCGAAAAATGAGGCATTGCCTCAGTTTATATAGCCTCGAAAGTGCCTGTTCAGAATAGGCAGGTTGGTGACTGTTCGGAAAGGCCTTTGCCTTTTCAGGAAAAAAATAAGAACGTTGGGAGTTTTAAATTATTCCGCGAAATTTATTTAATTACCAATTAATATTTTTCGGCAGAAAAAACAAAATAATTTTAGAAAATGAAGATTGAAGTTAAATAAATTTGGTCCAAAAAGATTATCAATCAATCAGATCATTTGACCAAATCCAAATCGAAAAGCCGAGCGACGACGACGGCGCGAGGGGAGTCCCTCTTCTCAACCCTTTAAGAGCTAGAGGAAGTGCTTTCTAATATAAGCACATAACTTTCCCTTTCTACCACCAATGTGGTACAAAGCTCCTTTTTCAAATGAACTTTGCTTTGAACTTCATTTTCCTTCCATTATTTTTTTTCCCTCTCTTTCTCATTCACACCAACTTAGCTAGTTTCAATCATTAACTAGCTTTAACAAGTATTATTTTCTGACAATTCATACAACTCTATGAAAACAATGTATGCCACTCTACTTCTCTCTACTCCTTTGTATTATTATACAGAAACAAATCACAAAAATGCAACATCTCTCCTTGTATCATCACTACTAGTTCTAATCTGCACTTATACATCAAACTCTACTTCTTTTATTTTCTCTTTTTCCAGTACAGACTGTTTTAAAAGGAATTCTTGATCATTTCCGTGTGGTCCATCTGATGAGCTTTGCATACTAGAGGAGTTCTCTGTGGTTGCGGTATAAGAATCATCTAGTTTAGAAAGTGTATTGGAAACTAAGTTTTTTATACTGGTGCATGAATTTAAGAATGGTGGTTGGCATGGTTCCGGGATTGGTTGTCCAAATGTTGTTAGCATTTGGACAACATCAGACATTGATGGTCTTAAGGTGACAGAAGCCTGAGTACACAAGAGCCCCACTTTGAGGATTTTTAGTGCCTCTTGTAGCGGAAAATCACCTTTCAAGCAAGGGTCTAATGCTTTAGTCACCTGATTTGTTGTATAGAGCTTCCACACCTGAAACCAAAATGACATGATCAATTTATTATTGACAAGATTACTACAACAACAATATATCCAGTGTGATTTCACAAGTGAGGTTTGGAGAGGGTAGGGGTATACACAGACTCGCTCTTAATTTTGTGGGCTAGAGAGCTTGTTTCTGAAAGACCCTCAGCTTAAGAAAAATATTTTACAAAATGAAAAAAAAAATACAAGAATAAAGAAGCTTATATATATATATATATAGAGAGAGAGAGAGAGAGACTACGAAAATAAGTAAGGATAATCAGTGTTAAAAAAACAACAGTATACTACTATGCCACCCACCTAAAAAATAAGATAATGGTAGAATATTAATAAAAAAACAACAGTATACTACTATGCCACCCACCTAAAAAATAAGATAATGGTAGAATATTAATAATAATACTGGTAAGGAGAAGAGAGAGGGAAAAAAGTGTTCTAAACTAGAACCATGTTCCCCACCTCAAAGAAAGAAATCGATTGACTTTCTTACTCTTCTATCTTAATCCTCGACTTTCAAGCTCTGGTATCTAGTGTCATTTCAGTAAGCTATAGATGCGTCATGTCCTATTTAATCACCTCACTCCAATTCTTTCTCGGTCTAACTCTACCTATCCTTAGGGCTAATACAACCAACACTGACAAAACTAATGTAAAGAAAAATTTACAACATTACATTAATACTTACAGTTTGCAGTAGTGAGCCAGAGTCATCCTCTGCCAAAGAAATGTTTTTTCTGCCACAAATAATTTCAAGAACAAGCACTCCATAACCATAGACATCAGCCTTCTCTGTGAGCTGTCCTTTTACGAGATATTCAGGAGCCATATATCCCCTGTGCAACGAATAAAATCACTAATTAAGCAGTTAAAAGAAAGCCATTGTTTTTGAATGGTATTTTTATCTTTTCTTACAATGTGCCAGCAATTCCAGTGCTATGGTGAGTTTTACCAGCTGGAAGACACCGAGCAAGTCCAAAATCAGCAATTTTCGCGTCAAAATTTTCATCCACAAGTACATTGGAGCTCTTGATGTCCCTGTGGATGATTCTTATCTCTGAACCTCCATGGAGGAATGCAAGGCCTTCTGCTATTCCGACTATAATGCGTAAACATTCTTCCCAACTTAGAATCTTTATCCTGTTCTTATCTACACAACAGAAATTCAGTAACTCAATCAGAAGTCCCTAATTGAAAACTGCATAAAAGTGCTCCCTCATCCCTCAATGTGGGAACTTATTGATATCTAATAGGAAGAATATCTAAAGACTCCCTAAAGCTGACGTGTTATTCAAATCCCCCTTAAACTATGTCTGGTCCTAGTTATCCTCAATATTTGGCTTTTGTATTCAAGTGACTTCAAATATGTTTGGCACGTGGTAGTGTAAAATAACAGCAACCTCATATTAATCTGATGTGTAAAAAAATCCAAAATAACATTTCATTTTATATTTAGTCATTCCAACGGCTATTTCCTTTCTCCTTCCATATATATATGGGTCCATTAAAATACATGTTTTCTTCTTTTACTATTTTTCTTTGTAGGGGGTAACAGATTATATAAAAGCTAGATATGGGGGGTAACTAGGATCAATTATTGTTTGAGCGGTAACGATTATATCAAAGCCAAGTATATGAGTTAATTAGGACCAAGTATAGTTTAAGAGAGATCTGAATAAAACGCGTCAAATTTAGTAAGTCTTTAGGTATTCTCTGTATAATAACGTACCATTGAGGTATTGATCTAGGCTCTTATTGGGAACAAATTCATAGACGAGGAGGCTCTCGGGGCCTTCAATGCTGCAACCCAACAACTTGACAAGATTTTTGTGTTCAATCCCATGGATGAGGTTAACCTCATTGAAGAACTCGTCAACCCATTCCTTTGTATTGAAAAACAATCTCTTAACTGCAACTATCTTCCCATTAGACAGAGTCCCCTTGTATACAGAACCATTTCCTCCTTGGCCTACTTTTGTTGATGGGTCAAAGTAGTTTGTTGCCTTCTCAAGATTTTCATATTTAAAGTTCAAGCTCGACCTCTTGTATGAACTCGATATTTTGCCAAGATTAATGAGTTCTGCAGCCAAAAGAATTGTAATATTTCTAATTAGTTTGTGCACTAATAGCAGGTCGTACTAACAATAATTCTTTCAGTTGGTTCTTTTTAATTTTGAGTGGGTGAAATGACAAATTAAGGTAGGTAGTTTCTTTGACCATACTTCCTTTGTCCCGTAGTAGCTGTGAAGGTTACTTAAAATAGTTATTTCAAATATTTGTCATTTTACAAAATTAAAATAAAATTAATTACTCCCTCCATTTCAAAATAAATAAATATTTGGGGTGTGTCATACCCTTAATAAAGTTATTTGATTACATTAATCAAAGGGTAATTTATCTATACTATCTTTTTACTTTTCTATTAATTAGAAATAGTCAATGTTGAGAGTTGAAAAAACTATGACAGAGAATAGTAATTTTGGAAAAAATTAATTAGGGCATCTCTAGATTTTATAAAATTTATTTATTCTGGAGCATCGAAAAATGTTAGAAATTCATTTATTTTGGAATGGAGGGAGTATGAGTGCAATTTATTGGAAAAAAATAAAAATAAGTTAGTAAAACTACCCTTTTATTTATAATTTCTTAAAGGACATGCAAAATTTAAGTGTGAGAACTAATATGGGATGAAGAGGATACCTTGTTTTCGCTGTAATGATTTTTTACGAGCTGCGTAAGCAATAAAGAAAACCAACATGAAGACAGCTGTCATTCCAAGAACAACAGCTACTATCACCCCTTTGCTCGCCCCTGAAACAAACAACATTTAATTACAAATCATTGACTTGGGGAGGAAAAAACAGAGTTGAAAGTCTCTAAAGGACAAGAGTCTAAATTTATAAATCAAAGCGGACTTAAGAAAAAAGAAAAAAAAAATCAAAGAGGAGCAGGATGAAGTCTTATAGACTAGTGTAAGTGAAAATCTTTTGTACTTGATTCATCAACCCCAGGAGGAGCACTGAAAGTAACGTTGGCAAATTTTGCAATCAAATTCACATTTTTATAAATAAGAAAAGTTTGAATTGAAGGTCATAAAACTTCAGAAAATTATGTCATTCAATGATATTGTTTTAAAAACAAATTACGGAATAATTATAAATCTTCCTCTAGTTTTGACGTCATAATACTAAACTCCCACATGATTTGCGATATTATGTTTGTGTCTCTTATTTTGATTTCTTAGTAAGAATTATTTTAAACTATTTATCATTGATAAAAAAATAATCACAGTGCGACCAATGACGTTTCTACTACTACTACTAGACTATTACTTATTCCCTTCAACCCAATTTATATAATACTCTAGATACAAAATTTAAGAGAGAAAAAAGACTCTTGAAATTTATGGTCTAAAAAGAACTTTAGTCATTTGTGTGGTTATCATTTCATTAAGGGTAAAAATAGGCGACCATTCACTTGAGTCAGCCGCAATACTCACTCCGTCCCAATTTATGTGACACTTTTTACTTTCTAGTATGTCCCAAAAAAATGTCACATTTTTATAGTTAGAAACATAATGATTCATAATAATTGTGCAAACAGAGTTCTAACTCTGCTTTGAAGCCAACCTTTACCCGTGAGTCGTTCTTTGATTCTTCTTCTTCTCGCTGATTAATGCAAAATTCTAGAGGGATTCATAACACACTGTTCTTTCTCCATTTATCGTAAAAGTTTTTAATTAACCACTTATCATAAATTACATTTCTCTTCTGAGAGGCAGTTGTGTATTTTCTTAATTTAGGATGCTCTATGCCAAACTAAATAAATAACATAATTAGTTCAGAATGCTGAGAGAATACCGAGTGTAAAGCAGCTATCCTAGGGATTATGTTTTTATATTCTACAGGCATTTCCTTAAAAAACATAATAATTTTAATTAACCTAAAGAGTGAAATATTAGAAAGGGTAAATCGATTAGAATTTTATTATTTTGCATAAATTATAACTACGTTAAACATTTATTCTTACAAAGAAAAAATAATAATAAAGGTAAGTGTAATCACAAGCCCCCTAGGAAGTGTTATGAAGCCAATCCTAAAAAGATATTTTTGAAATTATTTCGAAACAAAAAATTTATAAACCAGTCAAAAGAAACAAATTTAATACCTAGCATGATGGTTCATGCTCATAGCCGCCGTCTTGTTATGAAAATATTAATGTGTAGATGTCTATTACTTCTCTACATATAACTCCCACTACTTCATGTTCATAACTTTTGTAGAAGTAACCTCCATTACACTACTCCCACACTTTATTTCTATAACCCCCAAATAGTTACTACCCATGTTTATGACACACCCTTTGGGGTTCTCAATGTAGTCCTATATATAGTTGGGTTGTATGTAATAGTTGGACACACTTGAACACATTTGGATGAATAAGAAATCTCTCCTCTCTTGTCTCTCTATTTCTATTGTTTTCATCCTTTACCATTATTACTCTTTTAGCTTAATATTACAACACGTTATCAGTACGAGTCTCTAATGATTTTCATCTCAAGCATGATGTACTGGTTGGGCATATGATGTATCAATTAACAATTTGTTCTCCTCAAGAAGATCACCACGAAGAAGCTGATTCATTGAGAAAAATTACTGTTGGCATTTCGTGGCAGTAAAGGACGAAGGGGCTTTCATGGTTATGTTTTCCTTCATATGTAGTTATCAAATAGGTGGAATTATTTCATCTCTTTCAACTTTCTTCCTCACTTTGCAACCTCCACTTGGACATTTTCCAAGCGTACAAACAAGGTACACATATTTCTAATAAATCAAGTTATAAGGTATGGACACCTAGTATGTATGTTATAATTATAGTTAGTAATTAGATACGATCTTTTTGCTATGCCTCCATCTTTAACTTGCGTCTTAGTTGCTTGGTGATACAGGATGGAAATTAAAAGGTTAACATATCAGGTAACGTTATTCCAATATCTCTACATAGTGGTAAGAGTTAATACATTTATTATGATCCACAAATATATGGTTTTATGTTCCTTATTCATTAAACACTAGATCTCATATGAAATTTCTTTTCGTTGAAAGTAATTTCTAAATAACAGTACGAAAAATAAATATAGCCTAAACTAAAATCAAAGTGAGAATCTTAAAAGTTGTAAGTTTCGGTTTAATGATTTTGGTGCTATTGTTTTTTTATTTATTAACCTATAATATATGGGATCTATATGTTTCTGATACACTCAAAAATATATTTGTAGGATCTGTACAAGGATCTCTTGGTAAGCACCGAACTCCATCTCCAAACCTTGGTCTTAATCAATATAAATTTCTCAGAATTGAGGTAGAATCAAATTCTAATAAGCCAGATTGAACTAATTCATTTGGATGTTAGTTTGAAAGAAGGTGGTAATGTTTTTTAAAGCTGGAGCATGACTCTCATTAACTTTGACTTATTATGCCATTGGTTGAGGGAAAGACGCTAGATTCAAGTGTCATCACACCAATAGGATAAATGGGTGCATTCAAGTCCCATCAAACCAAGAGGATAAGACATCCGGTTTGAGTCATGATGCATTATGATAATATGATGTTGGGTTTGAGTCCCCACGCATTATAGCTTGATATGCCTTATGAGGGCAAGATATTGGGTTCAAGTCCCAATGCACTATATTGATGATATAATGATGACTAAGGCAAAATATGTACTTTTGATGTTAGATTATGAAGCCCGTTCCACTTTGCTCCATTCCATAAAGTGAATGTGATAGCAGTACATGAAATGTCTGAAAGATGACAAAATAATTATTGTGGTTGTACAAATGGACTTGGGCGTGGTAAACAGCAAAAAAATATATATATATAATAAAAGTAATCATTGTGGTAATTATAAAAGGTGATTGGGAAAGCGGTTATCGTGCGACCAAATTTGATACGTTTTATAAATCCTCCATCAAAAGAAAGGAAAACAATTTCAAATTGATGTCGAGGTGGGTCTATGAATATGATAAAGACAATGGTCTTATAATGAAAGTTTATGAAGCACATATATATGATTATAGTCTATTTCTCAAAGAGAATGTGACTTGTGGTAAGCATCGTGAATGCTTGTCAATTTTGAAAGTGAAATGCGTAACAGTATGGATAATGACGTGCTCATGTATTATTGAATAAATAGCACACAACTCACCTCTACGGAAGGTTTGAGAGAGAAAAAATGTTTTGACATAAATGATTAATGGTCAGGTCACGTACTTTTAGTATGTCACAAACATTGTGGTATGTCTTATCATGAATTACCAAAGGGTAAAAGTAAGAAATAAGTCTTGCTTATAAAGGTTTTGGCCATGACTACAATGACAATTAATCCGTAAAAGGAGATGTTCACCATATGGATGGTATTATGAAATATGCAGTAGTACATAATTAATTGGAGCTCTAAAAAATCTACTTTGTTACTATCCCGAAGAATGAAATTGTACCTAATATTGGTGTTGTAGTAAGTCTCAAAAGAAACTTTTTAAGTTTCAAAGGCATTGGCCAGAAATGAATTATATTGAGACTATAAATTACGGGAAGGTTTAATTACTGGGGAAACAAAATGTATGTGAAATCTTGCCCTTTTTTTCCTCTGAATTTGTACCACATATATATAAGCATGATGGAATCACATGCTAAGGAGGTTGGCATGACCGGTTGACCGTTCCGGTTCAAATGTGATGCGAAAATAATTGAGAATTCATGTGGTTATATTTTGAAGAAATAAAGAAATTCTTCAAGAATTCTCTTGTGCTGCTTGTTCTCATGATGACAAATTGATTAATTTACCAGCTAAGGTTGGGATTGTATCCCATGATTTTGGAACATATAAAAAGTGATATACATAGGCCCAATCACCTACCATGTGGACCGGTTTACAGTTATATGGTTTTGATAGACGCATCGATGATAAGGTCACATGTGCATTTGGTATCAACTTGCAATTTGATTTTTGCAAGGTTGTTTGCTCAAATTATTAAATAAAGAGCACAATTCCAAAGTATGAAAAGTATATTGATATGTTGGTTTATATCCAAGTTGGTTTAGCAGAAATTGTATGCCTCCAATTATAGCTAAACAATTGGTTAAGAGAACAAAACTCCCAAAAAGAAATTTGGGATGAGATATGTTATTTAATATGAAGCAGCTCTTGTATGCATCAAGCCAACAAGTTATGATAACTTCTGCTATCACAATTGGTTCAGGGTCAGGAACCAAGTAATTCCCATCTAGAAATTTGAATGTGCGGTATATGATTTAATTGCTCCACCACAATGCACATAGATGGGTCCCAAATAAGGTTGGGAGGTAAATGTTAGATTACCTAGCATTAGGGGGACGGATGATAAGAGCCTGAAAAATAAGGTATGTGTAATGAATTATCACTGGTATGATCCTCGTTCAAAATATAATTCAAGTCGATTGCCAGACACATTTGCTGACCCAAAAGTGAATATTATATTCCATATTTCAGCTGCAAATGCTCCAGTTAGAATTAAAATCCTTGAAGGACATAGTCTATGGCGATAGACCAATCGATTCCAAAAGTAAAATTCCTTGAAGAAGGAGAGAAGCAAATGATTAAGATGGTCATATAATGAGGCAAGTGCTCTAAAGAGCACCACGACATAACCTTCATAAAACCTTGGGAAAGGTTCAATTACCTGAAATTGATAAAAAAAAATGAAGAGATCTCGATAAGTTATGTCCCATTGGAACCGATATCAAATGACCGTCGACTGTATCTTTGAAATAATGTAGCGCTCAACATTATAATGGTGACGAGGATCTTGAATTCAAATCTGTCAAAGAATGTGGACAGATATAATGATTGGCCAAATAAAATACGCGGTTAAAGTATTTTTTTTTCACTTGGAATAGTGATGTTTTGGACCTATAGTCCAAGGACCTCAAGGTATAATGTCAGTGGGGTACAAATGGATTCTTGTGCGAAAAGTAAAATGAATAATAAAGTCGTAAGATATAAAGTACGGCTTGTGCCTTGTGGCATAAAGGTTTTTCGCGAATCCTGGCATTATTGTATGGAGATAAGTTCTCCCGTGGTGGATGCAATGAGGTTTCTTACCAGTCTGGCAATACATGAAAAATTTGAATGCGTATAATGAATTGTTGTCATGTCTAGCTAGACAATGAAGTTTATATGAAAATCCTTCAAGGATTTAAAAGGTTTTAAAGCGATTCCATTGAGTACCCCAATGGCCATGACATCGCTTAACATTAAGAAAGATCAATTTCGATCTCATGAAAATGGTCAAAAAGTACCATGTGTTTGTGTAATTGGTGCACTTAAATTTCTTACTCTTATAATTCATGAGATAATATTTTTATTAATGTGCTGGAAAGATATAATTTTACTTCTACCTAGAGATACTCAAGTAAAATCAATATTGGTATAGATTTATTTTTTCTAACCATATTGTCAAGGATTTGTTGGTTATGCAAATGCAGGAAGATTATATGCTTTATGTAACATTCGGTGGCACGCAAGTTCTTTATTTATATATGGGTGCTGCCATATTTATATTGTTCTGCTAAAGTCAATTATTTGCTATTTACACAAATCATGCAAGGATAACAATGATCGTAAAGCAAGCAAATGACATATTGATCTCGTGATGAGCTCAAGGATGTAACATCGTGAGTTGGTCACAAAGACATGACTAGTATCAACACTTGGAAAGCTGGTATATAAGATCATTGAAAGGCATCATCTAAAAGAATTGATACGTTGAAGGTGGAATAAAATAAAACACGTCTCGCTGAAAGTTATTTTCACGCACGATCTTCAAAGGAATGGTGAAAAGATATTCAAGAAATTCAAGTGACAATTTAGCAGATTTGTTACGACAACATGGTCAACCTCAACATTTGAGAAGCTGATATACAAGATTTGAATGCGTCATCTCCGAAATGTCAAATGATGTTATTATCAGGGGGAGCAAAATGCGCGCTGCACTCTTTTTTCCTTAGTCGAGGTTTTGTCCCACTGGGTTTTCCTGGCAAGGTTTTTAACAAGGCAGCAAATAATGCGTATTACAAGATATGTGTAATCTTTTTTCTTCACTAGGTTTTTCCCACTGGGTTTTCCTAGTAAGGTTTTAACGAGACATATTATCTAAGAATAGACATCCAAGGGGGAGTGTTATGAAAATATTAATGTGTGGATGTCTATTACTTCTCTACATATAACTCTCACTACTTCATGTTCATAACTTTTGTAGAAGTAACCCTCATTACTTTATGACCACTACTCCCACACTTTATTTCTATAACCCCCAAATAGTTACTACCCATGTTTATAACACACCATTTGGTGTTCTCAATGTATTCCTATATATAGTTGGGTTGTATGTAATAGTTGGACACACTTGAACACATTTGGATGAATAAGAAATCTCTCATCTCTTGTCTCTCTATTTCTATTATTTTCATCATTTACCATTATTACTCTTTTAGCTTAATTTTACAACATAATTTCTATTTGAATATTTGATTTCTTTTTTCCTCTTAAGAAAAAGTTAAGTACCGGAACTGAAGGCGCCTGAGTCCACGAGGATAGGAGCAGGTTCTACTTCAAAATTAGAAGACAGGTCAAATTCATAATTGTACAATTTGATGTTTTATATTTCATTTGTCTATACGTTATTAATTTAGCTGGTTCTATATAGTCCCAGTCTTTTTCACCAAAAGCAAAATATAAAATCAAGGGAAAAATTATTATTTTACAGAGCCAGTAAAATGTCTCTGTCGATACCTATAGACTTGACCAGCACAAAGTTTTATAATACTAGTTTAATTTATAATAGTTCATATGGATGTCAATATCAATACTTAAGAAATTTCTTGCATTCCAGCTTCCATCTGTTTGGCTTTAGTAGTCTATTTCGGTGTTTTCTCAGATTATTCTAGAATTAATTATCTTAAGACGGGGTTAAGTACAATTATTTCATATCATAAAGTCTAACTTACCTTGTTAGGTCAAACGTAGTTAATCAAATAATAGTATCTTGGAGAGTCTCTTAAGGTCATAATCTTAGGACTAATTTATTTAGTACTTTAATTAGATTATATGTTATGAATTATTTAATCATGCTTTCTACTTAAAATAATGAATTATGGTTGGTTTGGGGCTATAATTAAGATAATAGGAAGGCAATGGGAGAACTCACATAAGTTTGGACCATTATTGAAATTCGAACAAAGAGGGTGTAACTACCTATTTAATCAATAGGAATCCCTTCAAGAAAATTTTGTCCACCATTAAGGAAGGTTTAAAGTTGATGTACCAAAAAAGCTACAGCACTCTCTGCCATTTTTTCACTCAGTCTAAAGCTGATCCGTAATTCCTCCTTTTTGGTCAGCAATACAAGCTATTTACCAAAACAAAACAAAAAAATCAATAGGAATACTCATATTCAACTTCGGTTCAGGTAGGGTTTTATCGGGTCAGCCTTTTGAATTTACTTTGACTATCCCACATAGTTAAGATATTCCTATATCATTTTAGATTTTTCTTAAGATAATCCAACATGACGTAGTCATTTTTATAAGAATATATGACTTATTTCTGTAAAATATTTTGTTGAGAATGTTTTCTAGTATTTGGTTGAGAGTACCAAATATTTTTCGGAAAAACACGTTCATAAAAGCTCAATAGTAAAGTTAGCAAACCGCATAATGCTCATGAAATTGTTTTACATGAAAGACGGATAATAATATCTAAGGCGGGGGCCTTGACGTACTGATGTTTTTTAAACAAATTTTCAAAACATTGTTTGGTTATAGAATGTAATGAGTTTTTCAAGTTTGAAAATCAGTTTTTCACTGAAACTTATTTTTACTTACAAAACTTTAACTTTTTAAAAAATGACATTTATTTTCAAAAATAACTTTAACTTTTAAATACCATTTTCAAATTCAACTTCAACAACTTTTTGTTTCAAATTTTAACTAATTCTAGTTCCAAACATCAACAAGTATTGTATAACAATCTTGGACTTAACTCATACCTCAAAAATTAGCTATTAATGTGGAAGAGCCCAAATCTATTTAAATCCATATAAGCACACTATACCCACCGACGTGGGACATAACATATTGCTAGAGAAGTAATATAAAGTCAAAAGTTGTTGTAGTTGTGAAAGAAAGTGATTTCCACTAAAAAAAAAATGAGGGAAATGTTCATCACCCCCTTTCCAAATGCAGAAGAAAAAAATTGAAACTTGGAACTTAAAAATGGCGAATGAGAGTTTCTAACTTGAACAATAAAGAAAGCCTAATTAGTTTTTTTTTTATCGTTAGGTGGTACAACCTGCTCTTTCACACTCCTTTAATTTGTGGATCACACGCACATAAGTCTTATCAAACTAACTGATACCATATATGCATGGTCAATAGTTAGAGGCGTTTGTAACATGTGATACCCTTGACTAAAGGTGTTCAAAAGAGAAAACTAAGAGTTGTGGGCTAATTTTGCAAAGCATTACAAGTTGAGATGTCATTTTATTAAGCATTAAGTCAGAAAATCAAATCAATAGGAAATTTGCTCGGGCTAAAAAAAAGATTTATCTCCTGGATCAAAGTTGAAAAAATAATGTTCAACAGCAAAGCACTCAGCAAACGTATTCTTTACTTCCCTTTCGCTTTTCAAGAGTTGATTTGACTAAACTTTAAAACTAAATTAGATTAGGTTAACTCAATAATTTACCTAAATTGGATTAGATTAACTCAAGCTAAATTGGATTAGACATAAATTCAATTTACCAAACACACCCTTAATGAAGAAGAAAAACAGATATGTTCATTAATTTAGAGAATTCCAGGAAATAAATTTTCAAAAGTCTATTGATTAAATAACAAATAGAGTTGGTATGGTGAAAAGAGAAGTGATCATATATACATACCGTTACTAGTACCCTGAGACGCATGATTGAGGAAATTGTGTGTGGAATACCTCAAATAACAACCAGCAATCAAAGCTCTACCATCCCTATTAGGCAAACATTGTTTAATAACTTCACTTGCCTTGTCCAAACATTCTTTGCAACCTTGTTTATTCACTGTTCTCCAACACTCTGCCAATCCATAAACTCCGTCCAATTGCGCCACTGCATATCCATTCGCAATTGCTGTTTTCGTCACCTTTTCGATCAAATTGGCCAATTTATCTTGACTAGTAGTAGCGAGCGCCTTTCCAAGTGAGCTGCTACAGTTGACTTTATCTAAAGCATCATCAGTAGCTTCGTCGACGAAGTTGTAGTGATCATAACGGAGGAAACAGCCATCAAGATATATACGACCGGAGACAGCAGGGAGGCAACGAGGGAGTTTGGCACAACTTGTAAGGAAGCATTGAATACAATCATTGTGTGGAAGATCTCGGTAACAGTTTGCTAGAGCATATATCGAGATGTCTGTTGAATTAATAGCATAACTGCCCCATCCATTTTCGCTCACAAGTTGTGTCACAACTCGCATTTCTTTAGCGTACTGTTGGATGATAACGGATGGTGATGTTAAGTTCCTGCCACATACAGACCCTGCTTCGGATATCCGAGGATTGGCATCAATATTGTCTAAACAAAAATTTGCCAAGAAAATGATGACACATTTTAGGAAAAAAGGAAAACTAATTGAGGCTGTGAATTGCATCTAAATCCAAAACAGAAAATGGTTGTTAGAAGATTAGAGGAAGAAGAGAGAACTAAGAGATACGGAGAATAAATGCAATTTATTAGGTGTTTTTGTTCCCAATGATTAGCACTTTACAGCCAAATTTTCCACCTCTTTAGACGATTAATATTAAAAGTCTCTGTTTGCTTCAGCCCCACTCAAATTTTATAACTTTTTCTTTATAAGTCTATCAAAATAGTGTTTGTCTTTAGTCTTTACCATATTCTTTAATCCTTAATTACCTACTTCCTACGATATCTAATACAGTTGTTTAATACTAAATCGGTCATTAATAGCTTATTTTGGCCAAACTTTTAAAATCACTTTATTTTGAAAAATATTTTCTTTAAAAGGTGTTCTTCAAAAAAATATTTTTGATGAGAATCAGTTTGTGTTTGTTAATATATAAATACTTTTGAACAGAAATTAGTATTTTACCAAACTTTTAAAAAATATATTTTATCAAAAGCGCTTTTCAGAACTGTGTTTTTAAGGAAAAACGATTTTTTTAGCTTATGAAAAACAATTGTTGTAACACCCATAAGCACTCATTTTTTTTTTCAAAAGCTTAATCAAACACTTCACTCTTTTAAAATAAACATTTTTTGAAAAAACATATATATACTTTTTGCCTCCTAAAAGCTTGACCAAACAGCTATTAATCTTTATCATGTTCTCTAATAATTACCTACTCCTACAATATCTAATATAGTTGTTTATTACTAAGTCATGGTCAATTAAGTTGTTTACCTACTCCTACAATATCTAATATAGTTGTTTATTACTAAGTCATGGTCAATTAAGATGTTTCACGGTTGAAAGTGCCATGACCCTAGTCATCTTAGTGGTGCTATCAGGAAGTTTCTACCTCCCACGTGCACCAATAATAAACACGCTTTTGCCCAAAATAACGATGAAAATATAGTTACTCCCTCCATTTCAAATTATCTATTTTTTTTTTTTTTACTTTTTATGCACTTCTTAAGAAATAGTACTATTAATTAGGGGGTATTTGATTAACTTTACCATTATTTATATCTAAGCTATAATCTATCTCTATTAAATATTTACTTTATTTATATATTATCTCCATTAATGATAGAATTTTACTAAAAGCAAATGGGAAAAAAATAATTAATTGTACCTTAAACTTCTAAAACGATAAATAATTTGAGATAATTAATTTTATAATCACAATAGATAATTTAAAACGAAGAAAGTACATAATTAAAATGAGATATCAAACAAAGGAAAATTGTCCAAACCATTAAATAGTAAGACTTGATGCGTATACCTTTGGCTTTTGGGTAAGGTCAAGACTTATACGTCACTAATCACATCTTGGCTTCCAGTAGCAATAAGTATAGTTGGGGTGAAAGTCATTTTTCACCTCCAATTTATTTTAAAAATCAAGCACTTTCCCGACTTTAAACAATACTAGTAAAGAATAGCTGTGTTGTGCACGGGCCCAATAAAACTGCTAAATATTGAAGTATTGGGTTTCTTGTTATAAAAAAAACATCATAACTTTGTTAGTCAGAAGTATTAGCTGAAAAATAAAGTTTAAAAGGAGTTTCCCTCATGATCATAATTAGTATGAATTATTATTTAAAGTGACAGTTTTTTTTTTTGTGATTTTCGGAAGAATGGAATTTTAAGTTCACTTTAATTCATTCATCAATAATTAAATATATGATGATAAAAAAAACATGAATATCATTCTCAAATAATTTGTAAGCATAACAAAATAGAAATTATAATCACAAATTAAGATTTTGATTTAAGTACTTCAAGGTATATAAAGTATAGGGTAAGACCTTCAAATATGGACTCATTTTAGTTGTAATAATTGATTTTTGAAAACTTGATGAGCAGAAAAATAATTGAGATCTACAAATATACACTAAATTAGACAGTATATTTAAGGGCTGACTACATATATATATATACATATATAGAGGGTGTATTTACAAAAATACCAATACTTTCAAGTTTGCAAAAAATAAGATTAGAAAACTTACAAACCCTATACAAAATAACAAATACAGTAAAAGAAGTTAATATACGGTACAAGAAAACCCAAAGATCACGGTGTAACCGATTAGTATCCTGCTCCCCATAATTTCTCTCCCTTTTTTTTTCTCCCAGATTTTAGCAATCCACGACAATTTAAAGTAGAAACCATATTTTCACCATCACGGTTGAAGAGTCTTGAAAATTGCAGAATTCATAAAACATTCAATATCAAAGTTCCGGATCAAAAATTTCGTATGTTTCAATGGCAGATGAGACAATTCATTCAATAATGGTACAACACAATGGAAGATGGGACGCATCATGTGTTCATATGTTAATGCCTAGTTTCTTATAAATTTTGTTTTTTTTCATGTTATTTTTTTTTATTTTTTTGTCGTTTAAAACCATATGATATGTATAGTTGTGTATAAAATATGTATGAATGATGAATCTAATATGTATATATTTGATTATGTAATGTGTCGTTAGTGTGTATGCACTTTGTATTATATTTGTATCATAATCGTCGTTCGTATAATGTGTATTTTGTTTTAATTTTTTGATAGGTAGATACGTAAATTTTGAGGTTGAAGGAATATTATACGATTCCAAATCAAAGTTTAGTGGTTTGGTCATAGTGATTGCTGCTCAACTAGGAATAGATACAACAATTCAAGGATTGGAGATTAAATACATTGTTAGTGACAGATGCCCGCCAATAACCATACACAACGATATGGGTGTCCATGTATATTTAGACCAAAAAAAGGAAAATAAAAACTTCTTCAGTAAGTATCATTTATGTATTACATTGAGGGATGTAGCTTTGGATTTAATTGAAATCCAAGACGATGGAGGCAGCGGTTTTAATTCTATACAATCCGTACCTTCACACAATGGAAAAATTGATCAGTTGAATGCCATGGTTCCCAGTGTTGATTTTGAGGCTGTGGAATGTGAACGAAATGGAATTATAAGCGACAATCGATATGAATTTGTTGCTGAAAACAGATTTATAAGGACAAGGAAACAATTGTTGCGGTTATGAAGAACTACGCCTTTTCGAAACAATTCCAATTTCGGGTTAGAAGATCTAGTTCTAAAAGGTATGAAAATTAATGTTATTTCAATATGTTGAATAATATGTAAGATATAACTTTTAAACAATCCTTTCAATTATTTATATTTAGGATTGTTGTATGATATATGTATGAAAACTGTATATAAAATCTGTTTCTGATTTTTTTCTTTCTTCCAACAATAGCTATTGTCTTGAGTGCCCTGCGGACGATTGCTCTTGGAGTTTTAAATCGTCAAGTTTGAATGATTCAGGGCTTTTCAAAATTAGATCATTTTGTGAACAACATTCATGCTCATTAAAGGATAGGATTTATTCAAGACGTCAAGCAACTACGGCGGTTGTTGGAATTATGATAATGGATAAGTATGAAGATCCAAAAAGAGTATACACACCAAAGGATATAGCATCAGATATGAGGAAACAACATGGTTTAACAATGACTTACATGCAAGCTTATAGAGACAAGGAAAAGGCATTAAACATGTTGCGAGGGGATCCAACTGAATCATACAATAAGTTACCGAGCTACTTTTACATCCTGGAAAAGACATATCCGGGCTCAGTTGTTAGTTTGGAAAAAACAGCAGAAGACAGTTTCTTGTATGCATTTGTAGCATTGGAACCTTGTATTAGAGGATGGGAGTATTGTAGGCCTATAGTAGTTGTTGACGGCACCCATCTAAAATCAACTTACGAAAGAACTATGCTAATAGCAAGCACACTAGATCCAGGAGGTTTGTAATATTTTTTTTTAATTTTATGCTTAAATTTCAATTATAAATGACCGTATTGATTGCATATAATTTTTATACAAAAACAGGTAGTATACTGCCACTAGCATATGCAATAGTTGATTCGGAGAATGATGCATCTTGGACATGGTTCTTTGAGAGATTTAGGATAGCTTTTGGTGAAAGGGAGAATATGCGCGTTGTATCAGATAGACATGATAGTATATGGAAAGCTTCTGCATTAGTATATCCCGGGCTGACTCATTATGCATGTATTTGGCATTTGTGGAATAATTTACTTAAGAAATGCAGGGGAAATAAAGAACAGGTCAGGAGACTATACTTTGCATTAGCTAAAGCATACACTCTTCAAGAATTTAGTGAACTCATGGGAAGGCTAGACACAATAGATAAGAAGTTTGGTGTATACTTATTTGATAGTGGGTATCATAAATGGTCTCGGGTACATGCAACAGTGAAAAGGACATAGACGTTGACTTCAAACATTTCTGAATCTATAAACAGCAGCATTGCCAAAGCTAGAGAATTTCCAGTCTGTAAGTTAATGGATTACATGAGACAATTGATTGAAACTTGGAATGAAAAACACAGTGAAGAAGGGAGAAATACATTCACTGATCTTACTAATGAGTACAATGACGCTTATGAGGATAACAAGGAATTATCACACCGCATGACTGTAAGTATTTAAACTGTATGAATAGGGTATGATTTATGTATTTATGTTGTATGTTGTATGTATTTATGTTGTATGTTTTTTGTTAAATTTCCGAATTTAAAGTGTGATCCAACTTTTTTATGGTAGGTAAGGGCTTCCACTGAATTCCTACATACAGTGACAGATGGTATGAAGAGATTTAGTGTGTGTCTTCGAAGTAAGATTTGTAGTTGTGGAAGGTTTCAACTTGATGAGATACCATGTGGACATGCTTTGGCTGCTATAATGTACAGGCACCAACATGGAGAGGACTACTGCTCTGCCTACTACAGCAATAAAAATTTCAAAGATACATATGCCATACCAGTGGAACCTCTTCCATGCGAGAGTACATGGGAGATACCATTTGATGTGTTGGAACAAATTGTTTTACCACCAGATTCTAAAAGACCTCCAGAGAGGCCATCATTGAAGAGAATGAAACCATTTTATGAGGTGAAATTTAAGAGGGCAAAGATGACATGTAGCAAGTGTGGCATAGAGGGGCACAACAAGAAGACATGTAGCAATTTGCCCAAATGAAATTAAATTCCATATAGCCAATTTTCTTATTTTTTTTACATTCATTGTTAGTAGACACTCATTACTTTATAAATTCTAAATTTATTTTGACGCAGCATTGTCTATTGTAATATGGCTAGCAAGATTTTTTTTTTTATTGTAATATGTTGTAGTAATAAACTTGTTTTTCAATGTAATTCGTTGGAGGTTTTTTTTTTTTTTTGGCATATTTAATGCATCAGAACTTTAGTTGTTTAGTCTGACTGTAAAATTTGTATCAAAACCGTTGCAATATCATGGCATTCTATTTAACAACTCAATATTGTATAAAACTTCAATCGGTAGAACTTTAGTTGTTTAGAGTATCAATATTGTATAGATAATGTATCAGGAGCTTTAGTTGGTATTAGTTTAGTTGTTTAGTGTATCAATATTGTATAAATAATGTATCACATAACATGTTTCATATAAAAGGAAAGTGTTATGTTAGTGAATGATCAAAATTCTTGTTAGTGTATCAATATTGTATAAATAATGTATGCACCATACATTATAAATGACCGTATTGATTGCATATATAATGGAAATTGTATCATTAGTGTATACATTATTGTATAAATAATGTATGAAACATATGTATATATAATGTATGCAACATTATGTATGGATATTGTATCATTTAGTGTATCATTATTGTATAAATAACATATGAAACACAATAATTTTCATATATATATATGAAACACAACAAATTTCATATCTTTTTAGTGTATCAATATAGTATAAATTATGTATGCAACATATATATATCTATATAACACGTTTCATGATGTATAAAATCTTATATTGTTTAGTGTATCAATAATGTATAAAAATTAAGATGGAAGAATTCTATTTGTTTACTGTATCATTATCGTATAAATAATGTATGAAATATGTATGGATATTGTACATTTTATGTATTAGAAGATCAAATGTGGTTGATCATTGGTTTAATATAGTTTATATACTACATGTGAAAACATGTGTATATTATAGATACTGTATATTTTGTGTATTAGAGAACAAATATGGTGGATCATTGATTTAAAATTAAGAACTGTATTAACATAACTACATTGGTAAACAAATTAAAAACTAATAATATAAGGTGTAAGAATAATAAAAGTATCATATTAATCAAACTTAATTCACCAACAAAATCAGTCAACTACTTAGGCCAACACCAACAAAAATCATCTTTCTTACACCAACAAACTAATAACTAGTCACTAATTCTAAGAATTCTAAACTTTTCGTTTCAGTCTCGGTAATTTCTCCTTTTGAGGTACTGGTTCCTTGCAAATTTTTGGACCACCCAATCTGCTGGTAACATTTCCTGTTACTTCACTCTCACTAATAGCTCCATCAGCCTGCTTTTTTCTTGCATAATCCCACAGCAGGCCACCATACCTCCGACGATGAAGAGCGGCATCAAAATCTTCTTCAGAAATTTCAAATACACCTTGGCTGATATATTCAGCAAATGCACATGTGTATAACCCACAATCACTGTAAATAATCACAAACATAATGAAACAGTTAATATTTAATATGTATGAACACCATTATAATATGTTAAAAACATTATATAAAGTAGAGATACATACTTAGACTCTGGATGTTGTTCTGGCAAATGATCCACAAAGACATATTCCAAAGGATCATCAAAGCTCTTCCCAACATATGTTGGTTCAGTTATCCAGTTTATGTCATTCCTTTTCCCACAAAATCCAGTGCAATTAAAAAAGAGAGGTATCATGGTGGCCAGCCTTTCAACAACTTCTCGAATTGAATTAGTATGCATAGCCCCACCTGGGAATGAATCATATACGTAGAGACACCTTCTTTTCATACATAAAACAACCAACACCCAATGGTATTCTTCGCTTATATTGACTGGGATGAGCACATTATCAACTCTATCCCAAGCAATATTTGCAATCAATTTAAACCCACGAATAATTTTTGCCACATTATGATCAGCAGTAATAAAACACTTATCATTTTTGTATTCCTTGTACTGCTTGTGGATAGCCTCAACCCACTTTATGAAAAAACAATCTGTTGTTGTGTATCTCACTGGGTTATTTGGACCATACTTTGCTTTTTTCCTCAAGTAATACATAATGACATCAACATGTTGAAAAAAGAATGTTAATTAAAATATAAGTAAGAATAGTAAAGAATTTCTGTTATTAAGTATTCAGTTTAACAGTCATAGATCAGTTTTTATAATATGCATACTGATATATGCACATTTCATACACATATGGATATCTCAAAACAACATTCCACATAAATTTCATACATATAAACGTCAAAATCATATAATCCACATAGCACTTGTGCCAACAATGGCCACATACATATCCTAATGCCATCTGAACATAAACTACCATCTTGCAACACCCAAAAATTCAGCTTGAAAGTATTTTTCATACAGCAAATAAAAAATGAAATAAACAAATCAAAAGTTTGGAGACAACATACCGAGTCTTCCCACGCTTTTCCAGTTTGAATGACATTGTAGAACCACTCCATTTTGTCAACCTTCTGAACTCCCAAATCATAAGGATTGACAATCTTGTTGTCCTTTAAAGTGTATGCTGAAATTCTGGAACGCAAAAAGCCATAAATGTTTGCAAGAGAAATAGTTAAATAAATAATATATTTTATACATACCTGTTCTTCCGTTTAGAGACTTTAGCATATACCCAAGATGTAAATTCATTGAGCAGTGCATCATCAACTTCGAATCCATTGTAATTTGCAAAAGGATGTTTTGTGTTGAAATATATAGGTGATTTACCCGAGCTGCTGCCAGCTGAACTAAAACCAACATATGGAGATGATTTGTATTTTCCAGTCTTTCTGAGTCTTGGCTGTTGTTCAGGAGTGACATTGTTAGAATAGTAACTCTTTTCAATCGCAACAATCTGGGTCTCGCTATATGCAGGAAATTCAATATCATCTAGAGTAGGGGTTTTGGAGACAGAATTGTAGAAACTACCCATTTTATCAATTCCAACAACCACATCATCTAAAGAAGTATCTGCAAAATTCAAAATTTCAAAAAATTTAATACAATATATTTCATAAATCTTTAAAAACTGTATGAAACTAACAGTGTTAGCATCTATACAATTTAACATCTCCATCATGCACAGTAAGTTCATGATTCAGACAATTCACAAGTCAAGCATGAATGTACATGAAAGCTATCAGGTAGTATTAACACATATACTATCAGATATATACATGAAAGTAAATGGAAAGCTACTGCATAAAACCCTCTGTCAAACACATACATTTCAATGAACAGTGAAGTCGTTACCTAAATTAGGAACATGTTCAGTATGAATCATTGAGGCTTCTTGATGAAATAGACAATTATCACCGGCTCCATCAAACCCATCATGCACACCAACTACATTTTGCATAAATAATTATGTCCAGAAGTTAAATACTGAATTGACAATTAAATACTTTTTTTGCAATACTTTTTATACAGTTTTCTGAATGGATTTATGGGTGAGAAATATGATACCTACTAATATAATTAACACCAAATGGACTACCCTCGAAAGATTCAGCTAAAACTCTATTTAGACCATACATTCATACAAAGTAATTTCAATTGTCATGTAATTAAAATGAAAAAGCCTAGAGAAATGATGCCAATATATTCTCTACTAAATAGAAGCTATGTTAATACACTTTATATATAGTTTTCATATATGATTTTTTAGATGTAAGTATGGCAGATTCTAATTATATCAAACAAAAGAATGACCTTGAATCTTCAATTCTTCTTGATCATGTAGACTCTTCAATGCTTCTAGATCATCTCGATCATTATCACATGCTTCACCAATTCCAGCATGCATACCAGCTACACGTTTCCTACAAAAATATGAATGATAATTAAGTTTAAAAAATATTAACTGAAAAAAAATTCATACACATTTTGATACATATATGATATATCTATTTAAGGATGTGAAATATGGACATTAATATAATTTACTTGAAATTAAAATATTACTTTGGGTCTTTAAATATACTGCAGCTTGACCAGATATTGGCACACTTCCATCAAGCCCACCAACCGCACCCTTAGCCGCTTGTTCATCAACCTCAGCTTGTATGTCATGATACTTGTCATTCTGGTCACCACTATAGGTTCTTTTTTCCATCTACAACCTTAACACCTCCAGTACCCTATATATTAATGTATGCTTTATTAATTTAAAATTGAATTAATAATATAGAGGAAATCCATCAAAGTTTTTTTTTTTTTTTTTTAAAAAAAAAACCTCATATTCATTATTTTCCATCTGCCTGCCATGTAAGGACTTGATCTCTGTAACTATGTCCAATATTGATTTATCCAAGTGTTGCTTCAACTGTTTAAAATCATCCTCTACCTGAAATAAGCAGTAAACAATAAATTTATGATCATTTGTTTATTTCAATAGAAAAAAAATAATGAACTTTATAATTTATAATATCCGACAAATACCTTCTTCTGCAATAGTTTCAAATCTTCACGAACCTATAAAGAAGTAGAATTTATGAGCCATATATGTGTTAACCGATTCATAATAATTCCATACCTTTTTAAAAAAGATAAAAAATAGTGAATTTGATACCTACATTTACAACCTCATTCTTCAATGCCTCAAACTCAGAACCATGTACAGATGGTGTATCACTTGTGGTAGTACGTGGTCGTGGCACATCTGGTAACTCAGTGAGAAGTGGCAATTCATCGTTTGCTGGTGTGATGTTGGAAAAAACCACCTAACAAAAACAAAAAATTACACGTGTATTCATACAGGTTAGCAAGTCTATTAAAACATTCAGATTTAAAACGTGTATTAAAACTGAATGAAAAATGTATGTATGATGTTGAAAGTGTTCTTGTTTACCTGATTCCCATAAGTTTTGAACATCCCCCTCTTCAGATAGTCAAAGTACAATATATCTTGGGATGTTTGCAAATTAAGAATACGAGGAATGTGGTTTCGAATACGAGTAGCAACAAAAGGATCAACCTTCGAGCAACATTCATAAAACCAAACCTGCAAAGCAAGTGGAAAGCCCCCATCCCTATAATACGATAGATCACCACTCAATTGGTGACTAACAGAAGCAAGTGTTTCGTTAAAACAATCATTTCCCCAAGGATAGTTCCTATATTCACCACTCTCAACTAAGTCAAAGTGCAGCCTAGATACGTAAGATTTGGAAGGCTCAGTTGAGAATAGGAATGTGCTAATAAAATACAAAATGGAGATTTTTACAAGATCATCATCACCCACACAAATGCTTCCTTCATAAAAACTTATCAACTCACTCTTTAGTACTCTTTGTTGATTGGGAAAGTAACTATTCATTAACCTATTTGGTGAATTATGGTCCGGAACAAATTCACTCGGCATGCTGCATTTCAAACCACTGATAATGGCAAACTCTCTTATCCCAAAAGAGCTCTTCTCCATTCAACTTGATGATAAACATATCATCTCTATAATTATCAGTCTCCGCATACATCAAGTTGCGAATGAGTTGTGGGTGAACCTTGATATTCGATAAATCAAGAAAATATCCAAATGGGGACTCCCTAAACATCTGCAATTGCTTCTTAGACTTTAATCGCAACTTTATATGCTCAATAGCTTTGATGTTGGTGTAAGTACAAAATCTGGTTTGAACCTTCTTTACCTAAATATATAATAAATAACAAATTACTAAACAAACTCGAAACTATGAGAAAATCTGATACACTGAAAAGGTCTTAGAATAGTAGCATTTTATTCCTTTTCATAGGCATGTTATTCGACTATGAATTAAGAATATCGTTGCAAAACTTTCCAAGAAACAATTAAATAATACACAATTAAGCTTAGAACTTTATATTTATTTAAAGATTACAACAGTGAATGTATATTAAATGTGTATGACAAGAATATGTATTACCACAAGAGAACAAATACTGAAAATATATAAAAATTATGTTTGTTATATATGGCTCAAGTATATATACAAAAAAAATACCTAAATTATACAACATTGATACACAAATAATAAAAACCAAGTTTAAAAATGAAACATACCATTTACTATACACAATTCATACCAATTATTTTGCCCACAAACAACAATTAAAGTATATGTATTTTAAGCTTAGTACAGTATATGTATTTTAAGCTTATAACAGTGAATGTATTATTGGTGTATAAAAAGTGTATGTATTAACCGCAGATGAACAATAAACTCAAAAAATATAACAAAATTATGTCTACCATATATGGCTCAGGTTTATATACAATAAAAATACCTAAATTATACAACATTCATACACCAATAATAAAACTCAAATATAAACATGATACATACCATTTTCTATCCAAATGTCATACCAGTTAATTTGAACATAAACAACAATTAAAGTAATAAATACTTGCTTTTTACCTTCAATTTCGGTTTTGCATGGTTTCTCTTTGATGTTTGACCTTTTTTAACATCTTTTTGTAAAACAATATGAAACTCATTTTCTTTCTTCGGATTTGATGTTCTACCACTGTCAACCTTATTTTTCTTAGAAGAAGGAGAAGCGATTTCATCTTCAAAATCAGAATTAGAAGCGATTTCGTTTGACATTCCAAGCGAAATTTCTTTCCCCTTCCGTTTGCCTTTGCTTCGTGTAACCATTTTTTGTTGAACTACCCTGGGGGTAACAATAAGTTGTTTTCCATCTTCCTTAACAGGAGATTGAGTGAATGCATGCAAGTCGAAAGATGGATCCGGATCAATCTTTGGGTTGGAAGAAGCAAAAAGCCGATTGATTTTAGGAGTTGAAGTCCCCATTTGAAGCTTTTTACTATGTGTTCAAACAAGAAAGACGAATAAACAAAACAAAAACAATGTGAGTTGTAGAAGATTTGATATCATCAAAGAAACAACGAAAATAGTGTATAATTTTACATCTGGAAGTTGAAATCAATATTTACTAGGAAACAAAATGGAATTTTGATTTTTTTAATTTTTTTTAAAACACAGTATAAAATGAAAGAGAGGGAGTTTGTGAGAGAGAGAGAGAGAAGACTTTTTTGATAAATGTGAAAACTGATCGTATGAGAGAGAATATCTTTTTGATAAGTGTAAAAACTGATCATATCTTACAATAAAGTCAAAATTTTTAAATACAGATTCTTTCCTTATTAAAAGTCTAAAATCAAGGCACTACACATTAAACTCCAATCTGGTATATGTAGTAATTAAAATTGTATATTTTATAAATAAAAAAAAATATTAATATAATTTATAATATTTAACTTCAAGTGTTATTATTTTGTGATTTTCCCTATATTTAAATATCAAGACCACGAGGGGTTTGAATTAGAAAAACAAATGCTGCAAACTGATATGTGTGCAATGTAAATTTTCGTTGGGGCCCAAAATTTCAAAGAAGTCATGCTGTACTTCTTGGAAACAGGGAAGGCTAGCTGGTCCAATAGTTTTGTCCATGATGGAAAAGGTATGTACATAAAATGTTTGGCAAAATACATCAAAACATCCCTAAATTATAATCCAAAAGTCATTTTCACACTTAAATTATCCTTGCGATCTATTACACACCTAATATATTTAAAAGTAATAGTTTTTACCTCTCCAGAGCTGATGTGGCATAAATAAAATTTATAATTAAAAAATAGGCAAGTGAAGTCAAAATTCAAATAATTTTTTTTTTAAATTATTCCTCCACCACCACTGCCCCCCCCCCCAACCCTACCCCACGCCACCCCCATCTCTTCCAGCTTCAAACCACCGCCACCGCCACCTCACCCTCCCTTCTCCTCCACCTTCACGCCACCCTACACCCCCAAACCTTTTTTCTTCATTTCACCAACACCACCTTCCCCCCTCCCTCCCCACCGTCGTTCTTCATCACCACCACCCCATCTTACCGGAACCATCAATCCGCCACCACCATCGCCACCAATTTCACCACCACCAATCCTTCAATAATTGTGGACAAATGAATTTGAACAGAGGGAGTATTAGTAATTTTACTGTTGCTGCTGCTATTACATCAGCAGTAGTAATACCAGCCCGCCTCCACCCCATTACACCAACTCTATTACTACTACTGCTGCTATTCCACCAACTCATATTCACATTTCACCCCATCTCCTCCACCTTCCCACCACCCCTCCGCCGGAGTTCCGACGAACTCGTCTCCAACAACGAGCTTCTTCTTTATCAACCTAATATCAAAATGAAAAATTATAATTAAAAAAATAGATTTTAATTATAAAAAAAAATCACTCCTTCTTCTCTATTTTCTTCTTCATCTTCATTACCACCACTCCCACCCCTCCCCTTCCTCCATCTCCACGCCACCCCACCCCGACGCCCCCAAACCCTTATTCTTCATCATTTCAAAGTCACAAACAAAAATTCAAAAATCTGAAATTAAAAAAAAAATGTTTCTCTTCAATTCCACCATTTTTGATCTATCAATTAATGGATCAAGCCCATTAGCTATGCAAGAAATCAAATCAAATCATCTTAACCCCTGTCATTAGCTATTTATAATGGGAGCTGGAATCAGCGGTTTCCAGAAGAAGAAGAAGAAGAAGAAGAAGAAAGCAGGTTGGTGGTGGGCTGGTGGAGAGTAGAGAGGAAGAAGATGAAGATAAGATAAATATTAAAAATTACTAATTACTACTACGCATCAAGACTCGTTGGAATTCAACTCTTCCATCTTAAAACGCAAATTAAAAAGAAAAAAGAAAAAGTACTGAAAATAATAAAATTTATTTTATTTTCACGTGGCGCTGACGTGGCATGCGCGTGTGGAACACCACACGCTGTGAAAGTGGTATAATACCTTGCAGGGTGGTCTTAAATTCACTTTTAAGATTTTAAGGTGTGTAATAGGTCGCTCGTATAGTTTAAGTGCGATATCGACATTTTGGGTATAATTTAGGGGTGTTTTGATATATTTTCCCTAAAATGTTTAGTTACAACAGTAATAAAGCATAAACATTACTCACTCCTTTTCAATTTATATGAACCTTTTAACTGCGCACGAAATTTAATAAACGGGGGAAGACTTTTGCCATGTAAGCTAAAAATATCAGTTCCAATAATACCCTTAAGGGCCCTCTGATTAATTTTCAACGAAAAGCTCTTCAAGAGTCAAAACAAATCTGATAAGGTCGGTTACCGTGTCCAGATTTCCTTTCACTTTAATACTCCATCTTTAACTTTTTTTCTTAAGAAAACTCTTTTTTGTTTCATTACTACTGTTTATCAACCATTCATATGAGTATCAAAAATTAAACAAATTAAAGACCCAATTGACTGAAAAGTCTTGTTGACCCAATTATATCAAAACTTTCATGTGGATTTCTCAATAACCCAGGTATATTAATCTAATTTTATTCCTATATTTCTAAGTTTGTAATGAGATCTGAAGATTTTCTTTTCAAAAATTTACTTAATGAAATTTGGCGCTAACTCTGAATTAGTAAAATTTGAGCGGTAAATATTTTACTCTTCTATGAGCGGCAACAGTAAATTTTAAATTGGCTTAATACCCAGATGGACCCTTAAACTTGACATGTTTTGTAAGATAGGCATATAAACTTATAAGGTGACCAGATAAACACTTAAACTTACTAAGTGTATTTTTCAAGTTTTTCAGTTGTTTTGAAAACAAAAACTATATTTTTCAAACACTCACAATTTTCATGGCCAAACAAGCCCTAAATATATCACAAAATATTTTTTTTAAAATGCAAAAATAAGGCAAACGCATATACATGAGACTATAAATGTGCACTTAAACCAATAAATACTCGCTAATCGCAATTTTGCAGCTTTCAATTAACTCGGATTTTTTTTTACACTTGAATAATTAAAAAACAATAACTTTAACCAATAAAAATCCTTAAAAAAAGAAATTTCAAATTAAGAAATTTCTTTTTTTTAAGGATTTTCTTCTCGGCTTTACAGTTTTCTTAATTTGAAATTTCTTTTACACTTGAAATACTGAACTTAGAAATTTCTTAATTTGAAATTTCTTTTTTTAAGGATTTTTATTGGTTAAAGTTATTGTTTTTTAATTATTCAAGTGTAAAAAAAAAATTCGAGTTAATTGAAAGCTGCAAAATTGCGATTAGCGAGTATTTATTGGTTTAAGTGCACATTTATAGTCTCATGTATATGCGTTTGCCTTATTTTTGCATTTTAAAAAAAATATTTTGTGATATATTTAGGGCTTGTTTGGCCATGAAAATTGTGAGTGTTTGAAAATATAGTTTTTGTTTTCAAAACAATTGAAAAACTTGAAAAATACACTTTGAGTAAGTTTAAGTGTCTATCTGGTCACCTTATAAGTTTATATGCCTATCTTACAAAACATGTCAAGTTTAAGGGTTCATCTAGGTATTAAGCCTTTTAAATTTAAGTGAAGAGCTTTTGTATTTGTACAGAGATGTTGAATATTCTTTCTATCATTCAGCCCTACTAGTCCTCCTAATTAAATCTCGTAGTTCTTTCCTGTAAAAATCAGGTTCTTCATTGTGCCTTTATATCCTTTGCGTTTGTAGTTAATGTAAACAGATGAGTCAATCAGACTTAATGAGGAGTCAGAAACGACTAAATATGGAGGAACGTCAAGCTATTGCGGAATTCCTTTTGAAGGAAAGCAAAAGAGGATGTGTTAATAATGGATCTTTAAAACAAGCTACTGTTCTGTTTAATACTTCAAAAAGCACTGTACAACGAATTTGGGTTCAAACAAAATTTTGTGTTCGTAATGGTACTCAGTTAGATGTGTCTACAAACAAATATCCGATCTCTGGCTTGTGCTGTGCATATGTCAGCATCAACTGTGTTTCGGCGTTACAAAGAAGGAGCTATAAGGGCACACACCAATGCCATAAAACCTCATTTGACAGAGAACAACAAAAAGGCAATGATTCAATTCTGTTTATCAATGATTGTATCAAGTACACTTTGTTCGAATCCTATGTTTTTAGACATGTATCACTATGTCCATATTGATGAAAAATGGTTCTTTCTAACCGAAAAATGGTTCTTTGTAACCGAAACAAGTGAAAGGTATTATCTTCTCCCTGAAGAAGAAGAAGAAGAAGCAAACCCTTATAGGTCTTGCCAAAGTAAGAAATTTTATAACGAAAACTATGTTTATGGCTGCTGTAGCACGCCCTAGGTATGACGAGGATGGAATAGAGTTGTTTTCAGGGAAAATAGGAATCTTTCCTTTTGTTTTCCAAGGACCAGCTAAAAGGAATAGCAAAAACCGAGTGGCGGGAACTTTGGAAACAAAGCCTATTTTATCTGTCACTAAAGATGTCACTAGGAGTTGTATAATTGAAAAGGTTCTTCCAGCGATTCGATCAAAATGGCTGCTTGCACATGCAAATGCTCCTATTTTTATCCAACAAGATAACGTAAGACCTCATCTTAGCGTCAACGACTTAGAATTTAATGAAGCTGCCAAACAAGATGGTTTTGATATTAGGTTATGCTTTCAACCTCCTAATAGTCCGAATATGAATGTTTTGGACCCCGGATTCTTCAGAGCTATTCAATCCCTTCAGTATCAAAGGGCTCCTTTAACTATTGATGAGCTAATAGAAGCAGTTGAGAAATCTTTTGATGAGATGGAAGTTCATAGATTGAATCATGTGTTTCTCACTCTACAGTCTTGCATGGTCGAGGTGATGAAAGATAAAGGTGGGAACAACTACAAAATCCCACATATGAACAAGGAAAGAATAGAATGAGGAAATCTTCCTATTCAAGTTTGTTGTGACGTTGGTGTAGTTAATGAAGTTGTAGCTCAACTTCAGATGTGATACATGTATACGGTAAAAATCGGATATATATTAAACCGGTAAGACCAGAGACCGAAGGAAGAAAAGGACAAGCACGTGTACGAAGACTCTTTTTGGACCGGAGGAATGCTTGAACCGAAGAAAAGGAAGGGCATCATTTGGTCCGGCTTCTCCATAGCCGAGTTGGTCGTGGCCGTTGGTCCGTTTGATCGTGGCCGTTCCGGGTGATCCGTTACACAATTGCCACGCATCAATACCGTTCTGCCACATTGTGCTGCCAATCGTATGGGTGTCAAACCGTACGACCAACCTTATCCATTTTAGGGTTATTCTTTATTCTTTAGGGTCTTATGTTGTATGACGCCTATGAGGCAAAACTGTAAATAGGGGTCATTACCCTACTTTTAGGAGTTGGCTCCTCAGATCTAGAACATATTGTGATAGCATAATATACAACATTCTCCTGCTTATTATCTGATTTTAGTCCGGATTTATTGTGTTCTTGTTAGATTTGTTCAATAAAGCAATATCATATATTATTTAATACACGCATTATTACAAGCTATCAATCACAATTCATATTACTCATAGCTCATCTTAAACCATTTTCTCTCAATCAAGAATAGATTAAAGTTCAACCATATATCCTATACCTCACTAATAAATTTAATTGATTATCCAAATTTGGGGTAAACAGTTTGGCGCCCACCGTGGGGCTAGGATAACAGTGGTCTTTGATCTAGATCTCTATCTTACCCGTCAGAATAAAAAATATCTCTTGTTCATCTCTGTAAAAACGGACCAAATGGCTAACAGTGGACAATCTGGTCACGTCAACAACAACGAGATTGTGGCCGAAAATGAAGACAGTGGGCCACGAGGATTACCAAACCCCGCTGACCCGAACCCCGTTAATTTGAGAGAGGGCCTCAACCGGCAAAACACCGTGGACCAGGAGAATGCCGCCCAGCCGGCCGCTGATCCTTTAAATACTTACAATTCAATTACTTTGTTCCGGACACAGGGCCGGAAAGAACCGGATATCCCGAATGATAATATTGACTTACGTTTAATTTTTGAAATGTTGCAGGAACAGAGAGCATCGATTGCCGAACAAGGAATCACAATAGCCCAGTTGCAAAACAGAAGAGATAAAACGACCCCGGAGAAGGCGAAGGGTGTTGCTGAACCCAGAAGAGACGAGGCACCGATGGTTGAAAGCAATGGGTCCGGAGCTGGTTCATCCACCAAGGTTCTGAGAATGCTCGAAACATTGGCGAAGCGGGTGGACTCGATCGAAAATAGGGTGGAAACATATAACTCTCGGGTGGATCAAATCCCGGGGGCTCCGCCTATTTTGAAAGGGCCGGATTCGAAGAGATACATCCAAAGGCCTTTTCCTCCGAGTGCGGCTCCGAAATTGATCCCGAAGAGGTTCAAAATGCCGGATATCTAGAAATATGACTGCACAACGGACCCTCACGAACACGTGACCTCATACACCTGCGCTATAAAAGGAAATGATATGGAAGAAGATGAAATCGAATCCGTGTTGCTGAAAAAGTTCGGGGAAACTCTGTCAAAAGGAGCATTGACTTGGTACGACCATATGCCCGAGCATTCAATCACTTCTTTCGAAATGCTAGCCGACGCGTTAGTAAAAGCACACGCCGGAGCCAAAAAGGTGCAGGCTCGGAAGGCGGATATTTTCTGTATAGCCCAAAGAGACGATGAGTTACTGCGTGAATTTGTTAACCGATTCCAAAGGGAACAAATGGAGCTCCCCCCGGTTCCGGAGGAATGGGCTGCACAAACTTTCACAAAGGGCTTAATGTTCGGAGCTCGACGGCTACGTTTAAATTAAAGGAAAGCTTGCTGGAATACGAGGCTGTGACATGGGCAGATGTCCATAACCGATACGAGTCAAAGATTCGGGTGGAGGATGACCAAATCGAGCTTCCCCCGGGGCCAGTAAATATGAACAAAAGTTTTTAGAGACCAAGGAAAAATTACGAACCAGAGGCCAGATCATCGAGGGAAAGGTATCAGCCTTATTCTCATTAGGAAAAACCAAGCTTCAGGTCGGAGAAATCCAGGGTTGGCCCGAGCCATTTCTCCAGTCGGGGTGATAAACGGGTCGAGCACCCGTCGAACAGTCTAGGTCTCTCATTCAGGAGCGATGCCGGAAGCTCTGCCGGCAACAAAGACTCGCCGAGGATATCGGAGTACAACTTCAACGTCAACACCTCGGACCTCGTCTCGGCTATTAGCCGTATCCCGAATGTAAGATGGCCGAGACCTCTAAGGTCGGATCCGGGTCAACGGGACCCAAACATGATGTGTGAATATCATGGAACCCATGGACACAGAACTGAGAATTGTCGCCAGCTAAGAGAGGAGGTAGCCCGGTTACTGAATAATGGCCATCTCCGGGAATTGCTGAGTGAATGAGCCAAAGGTCACTACAAGGAAAGGGAGACTCATAAAAGAACCGAGCCAGTAGAACCCCATCATATAATCAACATGATAATCGGGGGCACCGATACCCCATGAGGGCCGGTGATGAAACGAACCAAGGTTTCTGCTGTGCGTGAAAAGCGCGGCCGGGATTATATACCCGAGGGTTCCATCTCTTTCAGCAACGAGGACGCAAAAGGCATCATTCAACCGCACAATTATGCATTGGTAATCTCTATTCTTATTTTTAAAACTCAAATTAAGCGTATTTTGATTGACCCAGGTAGCTCGGCCAACATCATCCGGTAGAGAGTGGACGAACAGCTAAGGCTACTCGATCAGATTGTACCGGTATCCCGAGTACTCAGCGGGTTCAACATGGCGAGCGAATCCACAAAGGGGGAGATCACATTGCCGATAAACATCGATGGCACTATCCAGCAAACAGTGTTCTATGTAATCGAAGGAGATATGAAGTATAATGCATTACTGGGTAGACCCTGGATACATAGCATGAGGGCCGTGTCGTCGACATTGCATCAGCTGCTAAAATTCTCGACTCCAGAGGGGATAAAAACCATACGAGGTGAACAACCCGCTGCAAGGGAGATGTTTGCGGTCGAGAAAGCGAAACCTCAGCCCTAAAAATTGGATCAAAAGGAAGAAGATTTAACCGGGGGAAAGGACACCAAATAGCAATCAAAGCACTCGGGGTTAGATCCGGGGTATGAAGAGGATGATTTCGGTGTACCCAGATCATTCGTCATGCCAAATGACTCGGACGCAACCAAGTCAACAGTAGAGGAGCTGGAGCAGATCATCTTGTTCGAATATCTACCGGACAGAAAGGTATACCTGGGCACGGGGTTAACCTCGGAGCTCAGGAATAAGTTAATTGAATTTCTTCGAGCTAATGTCGATTGCTTCGCATGGTCCCATATAGATATGACAGGTATACCACCGGAAGTAACAACTCATAAGCTCAGCTTAGACGGGAGGTTTCCCCCGGTGAAGCAGAAAAGAAGGCCCATGGCAGAGGAAAAACACGCCTTCGTAAAAGACGAGGTAACGAAGCTTTTAAAAATAGGCTCTATCCGGGAGGTAAAGTACCCGAACTGGCTAGCTAACGTAGTTGTGGTGCCGAAGAAAGGTAATAAATTTCGAATGTGTGTTGATTATAAGGATCTAAACAAAGCATGCCCGAAGGATTCATTTTCGTTGCCTCACATCGATAGAATGATCGATGCGACGGCCGGGCATGAGATGTTAAGTTTTCTCGACGCTTACTCCGGGTATAACCAAATTCGGATGCACCCGGAGGATCAAGAGAAAACATCCTTTATTACCCGATATGGGACTTACTGTTACAATGTCATGCCTTTCGAATTAAAAAATGCCGGTACAACTAACCAACGCCTAGTTAATGGGATGTTCGAAGAATAAATAGGGAAAACAATAGAAGTTTATATTGACAACATGGTGGTCAAGTCCCTGGAAACAGAGGGCCATTTAAAGCATTTGCAGGAAACCTTCGATGTACTCCGCAAGTATAACATGAAGCTCAACCCGGAGAAATGTGCCTTCGGTGTCCAGTCTGGTAAATTTTTGGGATTCATGGTGTCGAACCGGGGGATTGAAATCAACTCGGACAAGATCAAAGCCATCGAGGACATTGAGGTGGTGAATAACATCAAAGGAGTGCAGAGGCTCACCGGAAGGATAGCGGCGCTGAGTCGTTTCATATCGAATTCCTCGGACAAGAGTCACCGATTCTTCTCCTTGTTGAAGAAGAAGAACGACTTTGTTTGGACACCGGAATGCCAAAGAGCTTTACAAGAATTAAAAAGGTACTTGTCCATCCCACCGCTATTGCATACACCAAAAGTGGACGAGCAGCTTTTTCTCTACCTTGCTGTCTTCGAGGTAGCGGTAAGTGGCGTTTTGGTCCGGGAGGAATCAGGTACGCAATTTCCCATATACTATGTAAGTAGAACTTTGGGGGATGCGGAGACCCGCTATCCCCACTTGGAAAAATTGGCATTGGCATTGGTAAGTGCTTCTAGAAAGCCCAAGCCCTACTTTCAATGCCATCCGATATGTGTAGTGACTACTTACCCCCTAAAAAACGTCATGCACAAACCAGAATTATCGGGTAGACTAACTAAATGGGCCGTAGAAATTAGCGGATATGATATCGAATACAAGCCTCAGACGGCCATCAAGTCCCAGATCTTGGCCGACTTTGTGGCAGACTTCACCCCGGCTTTGGTCCCCGAGGTTGAGAAAGAACTTCTGCTAACCTCGGGGAAAGCTTCGGGTATTTGGTCGCTACACACGGATGGAGCCTCGAACCTCAAAGGTTCCGGGCTAGGGATTGTCCTTAGAACCCCGGCCGGGGATGCCATTCGACAATCCATTAGAACTGTTAAATTGACTAACAATGAAGCTGGGTATAAGGCTATGATTGCAGGTTTGGAATTAGCCCGGAGTATGGGGGCCGAAATTATCGAGGCGAAATGCGATTCTCTGTTGGTCGTAAACCAGGTGAACGACATCTTCGAGGTCAAAGACGAACGAATGCAAAGGTGTTTGGAGAAAATCCAAGTGATACTACACCGGTTTAAAGAATGGACCATGCAGCATGTACCGAGGGAGCAGAACAGTGAAGTTGATGCATTGGCCAATTTGGGATCTTCGGTCGAAGAGGAAGAAATTAACCCCGGGACTACGGTGCATTTGATGAATTCAGCAATAGAAAACGGACATGCCAAAATAAACTCAATGGGTTTAACTTGGGATTGGCGCAACAAGTACATCGATTACTTGCGAGATCCCGAGCGACCCAAAAGAATCATGGTCACTAAGGATAAAAGCTGCGCGTTTCTGCTTGGTAGACGGCCAACTGTATCGATGGTCTTTCTTCGGACCCCTGGCCAAGTGTTTGGGTCCCGGTGAAACGGAATATGTGATGAGAGAGGTGCACGAGGAGACCTGCGGCAACCACTCCCGTGCTGAAGCCCTGGCCCGAAAGATTATCAGAGCCGGTTATTACTGGAACAGGATGGAGGAAGATTCGAAGAATTTTGTCCAGAAATGTGACGGGTGTCAAAGACATGCCCCGATGATTCATCAGCTCGGGGAGTTGCTGCATTCGGTTGTGTCACCTTGGCCTTTCATGAAGTGGGGAATGGACATTGTTGGTCCATTGCCTTGGGCACCAGGTAAAGCCCGATTTATTTTGTTTATGACTGACTTTCCAAATGGGTTGAAGCACAGGCCTTCGAAAAAATTAGAGAAAAGGAGGTCATTGACTTCATATGGGACCACATCATCTGTCGTTTCGGCATCCCTGCCGAGATAACTTGTGATAATGGTCCTCAGTTCGTGGGCGGTAAAGTTAACGATTTCCTCGAAGGGTTGAAGATCAAGAAAATTGTATCAACTTCGTATCACCCGTGTGCGAATGGACGGGTAGAATCCATGAACAAAACAATAATTCAAAATCTAAGGAAAAGACTCGAAGCATCAAAGCATCACTGGAGGGAAGTATTACCGGAGGTATTGTGGGCTTACAGAACCACGTCGAAATCAAGCACGGGAGAAAATCCTTTCTTGTTGGTCTACTGGGCCGAAGCCTTCATTCCCGTAGAAGTTGGGGAACCGAGTCTCCGATTCAGCTACACCACCGAGGAGTCAAACGAGGAGGCCATGGCCGTAAAACTCGACCTCATGGATGAACTTCGCGAAAACGCGTTGGTCCGTATTGCAGCCCAGAAACAGAGAATGGAAAGGTACTACAATCGGAGAGCCAATTTTCGGCATTTCCAAGTTGGGGACTTGGTGCTTCGGAAAGTTACCCTGAACACCAAGAATCCCAACGAAGGAAAACTAGGTCCGAACTGGGAAGGACCATATAAGATAACCGAGGTAACGGGCAAATGATCGTATTAATTGGAATCCATGGACGGGCAACGGTTACGCAATAACTGGAATGTGGATCATTTGAAAAGATACTACTGCTAAGGTATGGACTCCTCGTGTTTTTCTATTAACCTTTCTTTTTTGCAGGAGGTCAAGTACCGGATAAAGTTAGAATCTAGGTCTGAAAACACGTGTTGCACTCTTTTCCTTAGTACAGTTTTGTCCCAAAATGGGTTTTCCGACAAAGTTTTTAATGAGGCAACAAGTACAACGTGTTACTCGACGAAGACAAGGACAAACGCCCGGAAACTCAGGGTCACACCCTACGAATGGGGACTTAATAGCGCTTACCCGATCTTGCAGCTCGGATAAGCGCTAGGGGACTCTTATACCCACATAGAAGTTTACCCCGGTTAGCGAAAATCGGAGGAGCTCAACAAGTCAAAACCGGACCTTTTATATTAGGTTTCAATGTAAGGACCAAACTATCAGAATGAATCGTGTCCACTCAGTATTTGCTACGGCAAAATCAAGAACCGGACCTTCTGCATTAGGTTTCGATGTAAGGACCAAACGATCAGAATGAATCGTGTCCATTTAGTATTTGCTATGGCAAAAGCAGAAGGAAACAATTCTCATATCTTGTACAAATACTTGCAATACAAAAATCATCGAAAGTTCGGATAACGATATCTCGGATGTCTTCTTGTTAAAACACTCTACCTCGATGTTTATCGCCGTATTGCGGCAGCACTTCATTCATATACCCAATTCCGCGCACTACGGTCGAAATTCGACAAAGGCAACAAGGTCATAGTGAACCGAGCCAAAATCGTTAATCCCTCAAACGGGGACTGTTACATCAAAATTTAGCTAAGGTTGAGATTCAGGTGTCCGAAAAATACCGGCCCTAAAAAATAGCCAAAAAATACCGGCCCTAAAAATGCCCATCGTGATTCGGAGACGTCTGAATTCACAAAGCATAAGATAAGTCCCACGGGCAAAAACTCCATCAAATTTCCGGACAAAATGTACCGGATGAAGAGAAAAGCCGATATTCAGGCACAGTCCAAAATAATGACTCCTTAAAACGGACTGACAATTCGGACAAAAGTCATAACAAACATTCAAACCAAGTAAAGAATCAAGAAAAACGCATGTTCTACTTATGCAAAGGATTTTACATCGGAGACTCCTACAAAAGCAAAAAACAAAAGGCTAAACACAGGCCCTGGTCTATCCGGTATGGCTGGATCCGGAGTGTTCGGACACTGTCTGCTCGGAGTCGTCGGAGTCAGCCCCGAGGGCACCCTTATCCTCTTCCTCAACTCTTTTAGCCTCGAGTATCAGGGCCGGAAGATCCACAAAGCCATGCCCGGCTTGTTCAAGGGTGATCCTCCGAGACTTCTACTTCTCATACTCCACAGCAATAGTAGTATGAACCTCGGCGGCCTCCACGCTTTTAAGGGCTTCTTCCAAATCGACTTCGGCCTGGGCTAACTTTTCCACCTGTACGTCCCGATCTTCTTCGAGGACCTTTTACATTTGAATGTACGACTCGAGCTCGGCCTTGAGAGATTCATTAGCATCAACCGTCTCCTCGAGCTCGATTTTTAGATCATCACATATCTGGGCCCTCTTCTCCGATTCCCCCTCAAACACCCTCATCCGATCTTTGTACCGGGCACTCTCAGATTCGAGCAGCCGATGCCTCTCGGCCAAGCTCGTAGCATCGGACTTCACCGAATCCAGCTCCTCCCGGAGTTGAGAGATGGTGGTTTCGAGCTCACCGAATCTCGAGGTAAAACGAGCGTTGTCTCGGCTAAGGCCGATCTTGTCCGCTTCAAGACGCCAGTTATATTCGACCATCTCGGCCAGCTCACCCTTTAATCGATGATTTTCGGCCTTTGTTGCATCGAGCTCGGGTTGGAGGTTGGAAAGAGTAACTGCTTGATTCAACTCATCCTCCTTCACCCGCAGAAGGTGCAGAAATTTCTCCGTCTCTCGACCTTGAGTGTCCAGTTGGCCCTTGAGATCGTCCACCTCTTACTGGGCACAGACGAAAGCCTCGTTGACGAGCACCACACTCTGCAAATGAAGAAAAGTTAAAAACTAGAATAAATGAGATTAAAATTCTCAATGAAATTATGCAAGGATGGCTGATAAACTTACTCGATTGCCCGCGTGCATACCCTTGTTGATGAGACACTGCCAAGGGACTCTGTTCATCTTTCGTTTGTCCGAGTCCGAGACAAGGGGCCTCAGGTAGCTCGCCATACCCACCGGGAGAGAAAAAAAGTTGCAATCCTCGGGAACGGTGATCACAGCCAACCTTGTCCTTCTCGGTTCCACACTTGGGGCTGGAAAAGTGCGCACCAAGTTATCCCTAGCACCGGACTCGGTGGTCCGACTAGCCGCCCTCGTGGCTCGAGGGATCGAGAGATGTTCGAAACCAGCAGCTTCGCCGGTAACAGGAGGAGTGCCGAGAACATGTCATCAAATTCATTCGGTCTTGAAGCCGGAGTTGGAGAACTCGGAAGGAACTCAGAAGCTTAGACAAAGGCAGGGATATCCGAAGTTGTGGCAGTCTCATAGTCGGGCAGCGGACCAACATCCATGGGGACTTCGGTCTCGAGGACCGGCTCAGTTCTTTGACCCGCTTCAGATGCAGCTGCTTTCCCGGATCTTCTTGTCCTTTGCAGGGGGGTTTCTTCGGAAGAAGCATCACCTGAAATATCAACGAATTCAATCGACCTTAGAGGAGTCGGGTAATGAATTTCTTCCCCTCCTGTGCGCAATGCTGGAACTGAAGGTCCTTCCCCGGCTGAAGGAAATGGTGATACGGTGATACCCTCTTCCGGAATGGGAGCCACGGAAGGGGCCACACTGATCCTCCGAACGAGGAGCTCGAGCTCTGTTTCATCCCTTAAAGTCCTAACGACGCTCCTCGGCCTCTTCTTCGGTTTCTGCCCTTTGTCCGAGGGCCTTTTTCTCTTGGCGGCGGCAGCAAAGATACGAGATGCACCCGCTGAATCGAACTCGGGTGCCGACGTTGTGGGTTCAGCTGCTAACTCCAGCCTTGGATCCACCGAGCCCTTAGGTAAACCTGAAAATCGAAGATGTTATAGAAAGGTAGAAGATGCAATGAATACGGATAGAAACAAAGTATTACCGTGGTTCTGGGCGACCCATCGGCCATGTGATAGGTGTCCCCACGTCCGATCATCTTGGACATGTTGGTTGAGGAGAGCAGTAACCCATTCGTTGAGATTTCGGACGACCAGAGGAATCCAACCCACGGCTAATATAAATAAGAAGACAAGTAGTGAGAAGGTGGAAGAACTGGAGTTCGACAAAACATTCAAAAGCAATTATTAGAATTGGGACTTACGATTATCATTCCTTTGCTCCGGAAAAGGCATGTTACTGGCCGGAAAAATGTCCTCGGTCCTCACACGGACATAACATTCCAACCAGTCCCGGTCTCTGTCTTCATCCATTTTTGAAAAAATCGGATTCCGGCTACGCTTCGCGAGTTTTATTACACCGCCCCGGAACAACCTCGGGGAGTATAACCGTATTAAGTGGGCCAGCGTGAATTCCTTCTCTGTATTGTTGGCCAACAACCGGAGGCAGGCCACGGTCCTCCAAACAATCGGACCAATCTGTGCCAAGGTTACGTTATAAGTCCGGCACATGTTTAAGATGACCGGATCGATCGGGGGGTCGAGCTTGAGGGTGAAAGGATAAGTATATACGTACAAAAATCCTCCCGATGGTCGGTGACTGATTCATCTGGTCTGGGGGTGAAAACGTGAACCAGACGGTTATCCCATCCGCAATCGATCCGGACTAAATCGAGTTTGTCCTCAGTAATGGACGAGTGATATCGTCTCACGTCAAACCCTCTATCGGATACCAAAGAAAGTTTCTCAACCTTGAAATCTTTGTTATAATTGGTTTTGGACGGAACAATATCCAAGGCAGTAGGCTCGAAGGTCATTTTTGCCTTAGGTGGTGAAGTTGGCTCGGTTCCTTGAGACGAAACCGATGGAACATCATGGGAAGTGGTTTCGGTGTTGGCAGACATTTGAAAATATGGAAAAGAGAGATTGGGTGAATTCGAAAAGGAAGTTAAAAAGTGGAGTAAGGGAACAGTCAGAATTCAAAAATGGTAAAGAACGAGAGGAAGAAGCAGCAACACACTTACAAGAACGACTAGTGGAGAAGTTGGCAGAATCGTTCCTTTTTATGTAATATAAGCAGCGAATCAACAAGAAATGTGAATTGAAAGATGATAAGTGAAGAAGTGAAATGGAGAAGAAGTGAGTTGAAGAGGTAAACATGTTCAAATGAAGAGGTAAAGGACGTTATATAGGCATGGGATCGAGGCGGTTGTAGATCCCAACCAACCGGGGAGAGCCACGTGTCCCATAATTAATGAGAAGTGACTTGAAATGACGTGCGTTACGGCGGTTGTCAGAGCTGACCGCCCGGGATGAGACACGTGGCTAATGACAGACGGGACGTGACGCAACTGTTCCCGCCAAAATGAAAAAATAACGAGCATCCGGAACCATCGGTTTTTTATTCATCCACTTCCCGTTACTCCGATAAAACTACGGTCCGGGAAGTGTGGGGACTATTTGTATACGGTAAAAATCGGATATATTTTAAACCGGTAAGACCGGAGACCGAGGGAAGAAAGGGACAAGCACGTGTACGAAGACTCTTTCTGGACTGGAGGAGTGCTTGAACCGAAGAAAAGGAAGGGCATCATTTGGTTCGGCTTCTCCATAGCCGAGTTGGTCGTGGCCGTTGGTCCGTTTGATCGTGTCCGTTGGTCCGTTTGATCGTGGCTGTTGGTCCGGGTGATCCGTTACACATTGCCACGCGTCAATACCGTTCTGCCACATTGTGCTGTCAATCGTACGAGTGTCAGACCGTACAACCAACCTTATCCATTTTAGGGTTATTCTTTATTCTTTAGGGCCTTATGTTGTATGAAGCCCATGAGGCAAAACTATAAATAGGGGTCATTACCCTACTTTTAGGGGTTGGCTCCTCAGATCTAGAACATATTGTGATAGCATAATATACAACATTCTCCTGCTTATTATCTGATTTTAGTCCGGATTTATTGTGTTCTTGTTAGATTTGTTCAATAAAGCAATATCATATATTATTTAATACACGCATTATTACAAGCCATCAATCACAATTCATATTAGTCATAGCTCATCTTAAACCATTTTCTCTCAATCAAGAATAGATTAAAGTTCAACCACATATCCTATATCTCACTCATAAATTTAATTGATTATCCAAATTTGGGGTAACCAATACATATGTCAAGGCTATTTTGCAACTTTATTGTAAAGGTTCTCTGTTTTGTGAACTTAACCATCATGTAGTTTTTGTATGACCTCTCTTTTTGCTTGACTTGTGTATTTAAAGAAGTTATGAAGATCAAGTCTGTAGTTTCTATGAAATCCTCTCTTGTAAAGACTATGATTATAAGTTGGGATCTGTAATCCCAAATGGTTCTGACTTGTGCATTTATAAGGAATTTTATGACATATTGGAACACTTGAGCTATTTGAGGACTTGTGATAAAGAAGTTAAAATCCCATTAGAGTTGGTTATTTTGTCTTGAAATACACTAAAATCATTTCGTTGGAGCTAAGATTGTATTCGACCTCTAAAATTGAGATAACAGCGAATTTTAAAGCAATCGTCTATTTCTGAAAGTTTATTGATGTTGTTTATCGCTATACGATTTGGATCCTATGTGAGTGTTTGTTGTTGGTCATCTAATGACTTTGGTATAGTGGACTAATTTAAAAAAATTACAAATGGCTTGCAATTAACCAAATCCGGATAAAAATAAATGGGCATCGCAGCAAAGAAGAACAAGGGAAAAGTCAAAGAAGAATAAGAGAAAAAGCCAAAAAAACGTGAGGATTATAAAAAACACAACAAGGAAAAAGTCAAAAAAGAAAGAATGAGAGAAAAGCTAAATCTTGATATATATGGAAGAGGTTTGACAACTGTATAAAAATGTTGACTATTCAACCTAACAAAAAATGCAAAAGCTACTTACTTTTAGAGTTAGTGGGTCCGTGTCAGACTTCAAAAGAGAAGACGGTAAGGGCAATACTGGAATCCAAAAGTTGGAGAGTTTCCTTATTAGGAATGTGATCATTCTTTTTGACACTGACTAATAAAAAAATGAGTACACATAAATTGAAACAGAGAAAGTATATAATACCAAAAATAACCTTATGGTGAAACAGGCATGTTGACAGAGAGGTCTATGCTATTCTCGCTTACTAGATAGTACATACTAGATGAAGGAATGCCCGTGCTGCGTGCGAGGCCCAACAATTTTGGTTCCAGTATAATTCATTTATTTTTCAACTACTCTAATGCAATTCATTATTATTATTACTAGTTACTGCGTACATGCGTTGCACGTGTCAATAAATTTAAAAAATTATACAAAAAGAACAAATTATGTAAAGCCGTATTTTGCGTGAAACATGTAGAAGTTATACCACAAAATAGTTATTGTATCTTTGGAGCTAGTCTGTTCCATCCCAAGCTAAAAAAATTGGTTGATTATCAAGGTCTCCAGAAAGAGAATGTTGTGCCTACTCACTTAACTCCCAAGGTTTTGCATATTGCATGTCGAACATATAACATGGCACATTCAGTGTAATTATCAATGACCTATGCGTTTTTCAAACCCCTATTAGCAATGAGACGAAGAACTAAAAACATAATATTTAAAATAAACACTGATAATGGACTTTTAAAAAATTTCGAAATAAAATTCAACATACCTTATCTTATGATGTTTGAGAATTGTGATAGACAATCCTCATCGTCTTTTTGTCTCTTGGATTTTCAAAATAACCTTGCAATATCCTACAAAACCAAAAAAAAAAAAGGAAAATCAAATTAGAGACTTGAATTTTCCAGACTCGTCCGCATTCTTTTGGGTGAGATCGCAAAACATGGCAAAAATAAATTATGACAATTAAAAAATATAAACATAATATTTAAATATAAATACTGATAATGGACTTTTAAAATTTTTTGAAATAATTCAGCATACATTATCTTTTGATGTCTGAGAATTGTGACAGACAATCCTCATTGTCTTTTTGTCTCCCGAATTTTCAAAATAACCTTGCAATATCCTACAAACCCAAAAAAAAAAAAAACAAATTAGCAACTTGAAATTTTCAGTCTCGTTCTCATTCTTTTGGATGAGATCACAAATCATGGAAAACGTAAATTATGACAATTAAAACATACGAACCAATTTCAACTAAAATTTAGGATAAAATCTCAAAATCACACGGAATAAATCATGCAATTAGGTTAAGGACAAAACCAAAAAGCTATTTAAAGTGATGAATTTAAATTGACGGTAAATAGACAATCCTCATTGTCTTTCTCCCCGATTTTCAAAATAGTCTTGCAATATCTGACAAAATAAATAAAAAATCAAATTAGTGACTTGAAATTTTCAGTCTCGTCCACATTCCATTGGGTGAGATCACAAATCCTAGCAAACATAACTTATGGCAAGTAAAAAAATTATGAACCAGTTTCAACTAAAATTAAGGATAAAATCTCAAAATCACACAAAACACACAAAATAAATCACACAATTAGGTTAAGGAAAAAACCAATATAACACTTAAAGCGATAAACTTAAATTGACGATAAACTTACGCCTGCAGCAAATGAAAGAAACTCCTAAGTGCAAAGAAGATACAAAAAAATTTCTTGGTATATATGTCAAAGAGCCATAGTTGAGATTTTTGAGACCTCTAAAAATAATTAAACTTGGAAAATATTTAACATTGCCCAACGTTCGTCATTGATATTTTGCAAACGTAATAAAATAAAAGTTGCAAAAATATATCTCAGGTTTATCAAAGAAAAATATTGATCATATGTAAAGAATGAATACCACCTTTTCCATTAATTGACTTATAGGATTTTCGCTAGCCAAATCTATATATAATATAAAGCTAGACAATAAAAAGATGATGTGGCACCTCTTTTTGGCCAAAGATCCTTTTTATCTTTTTTCTTATTTTTTTGACAATTTTTTTATATTTTTTAAATATTTTGTAGTGTACAAAAATAAATGTGTCACTTACTACTCCTTCATTCATTGATATTCTTCAATGTAAAAATTTGATGGTCTTTATTTCCATTATTCACAACTTTTCATGCCATAACCCCTAAATAATTAATAGCCATGTTCATGACATCATTTGGTATTCCATATTGTAATCCTATAAATTGAGGTTGTCAGATTTTGTTGCAAAAAAAAAAAAAAAGACCATATTATTCAAATTATAAGTGGCATCGTAGTAAACATGAGATTGAGGCAAATATGAGTATAACATGTATTAGTTGAGGGGAGTTTCTCTCCTGTGAGAGGATTGCGTCTTCCCATAGTGGACGTTTGTTTCTCTTAAACTTCATGATTCTTTTTCATTTTCATTGCAACACTTATCAAAACATATGCTTTCATTTTGTTATTCTTCTTTCTGATCATGTTAAATTAAATTATCAACTATTTTCTCTAAAAATAGTACTCTGAGACTAATATGACAGTTACCACTTATCACTAACCAATCTATTTAGAGACATATTTCTTCTTGCACTATTCTTATTAATGCAGGAAAAATCCTTTCTATTAAACTTCATGATTTTTTTTCAGTTTCATTACAACACTCACCAAAACATATGCTTTCATTTTTGTTAATCTTTTTTCTGGTCATGGTAAATTAGATTATCAACTCTTTTTCTATTTTAGTACTATGACACTAATATGACAATTACCAATTACCACTTACCACTAACCAATCTATTTAGAGACATATTTCTTCTTGCACTATTCTTTGTTAATGCAGGAAAAATCCTTTAAGTCTCAATTATTTATAATTTTCTTAATTTATTTATCTTGTGTGTGTATATGGTGTTATAATTCTTCAAATTTTTATATTTTTGTTTCAGATGGCTACCTTGCAGGTTCAAGGCTAGCTAACGTGTGGTTTGTTCATATTTCCTTTTATTTCCCTTTTTGCTTTTGTATTTATATCTCCTTCTTTTAATGTTATAAAATAACACTTCCTTGATAGATCTTTTAGTTAGGATTCATGGATTAATATACTTTTAGTTACTTATAATGTTACACTCCATAATAATCCGGGCTACTTGTATTAAAACAAGAAAGAATGAGTTAAGAAGGTTCAAGGAAAGTTAATCGAGTTAGTAAGAATATCGTTGTGTATATGGTTTCCTTAAGTATCCCAAGGTGACATGGTTACCTAAAGGATTTGAAATCGCGCTATGAGTATGTATATGAGGTAATGCGAGTGACCTTTTAAAGTAATTGAGATTATTAGTAATGATATACAGGATGGACGAAAGATATGAATATACTTTTGCGATTGGAGTTTCGTCAAAGCTTTGTGAGTTCTCTAGTTATGTTTAAGGTTATTGTGATTCTCTGAACCCTTTCGAGACGTTTATATGGATTTTTATGGATGTATATGAGTGTATATGTATGTATAATAGGTTACATGAGGTTGGAAGAGAATTAGAAGTTTAACGAAATGAATCGGAACAACTTCAATAAAATCTCGGACCCGATTTTAACCTATATTGTAGGAGGCATATCTCCTAGTATAAATTGAGTTTTAAGGTGTTTCAAAAGCCTAAAATTAAGTTCATCGAGTCTAGTTTACAACGCAACAAACCGCTCGTCAAAATAATATCGGGATAAGGAGATATGGACGATGCAAGTTGGATTATTAAGTGGGGATTAAGACTTAAATGTTCACAAATTTTGCACTAGTGGTCGTGTGGGGTCCACTAGCACATAACAAAAATCAGATTTTCTTGCCCATGCTTAGTTGGGGGAACGTGTATGACTATATTGGGCAGCAAAATGGTCTCCTTGTTGACCAAAAGTTGCATGCCAACTCATTTCCCAACTAGACAAAGTGAACTTAGAGAGAGAGGCTCTCATCTTCACCAAGTGAAGGAGAGAGAGAGAGCCACGGCCAGCCATGGCATTTCCACCACCATTGCACGGCCAGCCCTTCTATTTTTCTCTTACCAATAAGTCCCTAAAGTGTTCTACACATTCACCATTAAGTTTCAAGTGAAGGAGAAACCATAAACATGCCATACAAGCTCCTATAGCTCACGGCCAGATTTGGGTTCTTCAAGTAGATTCAAAAAATATATTTTCTTCAAGTGTTTCAACCCTTATAAAGGTGTATAGCAACGTGGAGTAGTTGTTGGAAAGAAATACGGAGGTGTAGCATGTTAATAAGGTTGAAGTTCGGCCAAGATTGAAGAACAAATTGTAAGGTAAGAATGATCATTTTTCTTGTGTTGTATGATGATTTGAATGTACAATTCGTGCATGTTGGTATTGGACTGTTTTTCTTGAAGATGAAATGGGTCGTGTGTTGTAGACCTAGATGGAATCATGTTTAATCTTCTTGTACATGTATTGGGAATGAATTGAATGTGTTGTAGTATGGATAAATGAATGAAAAGCATGAAGTTGTTGTGGTTGTGTTGAAGCCGTGTAGGGGGCTGTTTTAGGAGAAGTTATGGACTGTTTTGTGCCATATTTTGATTGTTGTTGTTATGGACATTGTGGTGTATTGTATGCATGTTGAATATGTGAATTAAGGTGCTAAAGAAATGAATTATGTTGAAGCATACAAGCAATCCAAAACAGTGGACTGTTTTAGTGCTAGAGGTGAAATTGTATGTGTTGAGTGTTGATTCTTGTTATGAACGTTTAGTGGAAGTGAAGCATAATGATTCAAGTTGAAATTGAGATGAATTGTGGGCTGTTGTAAGAACGGAAATGATGCTAAAACAATTCCAAGAATCATGAAAGTAATGTCATTAAACATGTTGTTGTCGTTGTAAGGTTTTAGTGTCGACAATGTAGCTATTTGCGTACGAATTTGGTGATATATTTATCGTGTGACTGCTGGTCATATTTTACTAAAATTATATGAAATGAAGACATGAAATAATGTGTAAGAATCATATGTGGTTTGCTTGGTATGTTCGTAAACGTTCGCAAGAATTCCGGGCACCTTTATGTTGTTGGTTAGGGACTGTTTTGGGCGTGTTGTTGGTTAGGGACTGTTTTGGACGTGTCGTGGTTAGGAACTGTTTTGGACATGTTGTCTTCTTTAAATTGGAAAGACTAATGATAGTTAAGAATTTATATTGTATTTACGTTGTTTGGGTTGTTGTAAAGTTGCTACACGAAAACGTTAAGGCTACGGATTATTAGGAGTAACTTGAGAATGTAATAGCCGTATGTGAATCGTTATGGAATGTTGTGAATGTGGGCTATTTGGAATGTTATGTGGGCTGTCCGGATTGGTATTGAACATATGATTATTGATGTTGGATCGGTTGTATGTAGTTGGTTTGAATGCGAACGAAACGTCGTATAAATGTTTAAAAGGGATTGTTAACGTTAAAGTACGTATTGAATTCCCTCGTAGACTAATTGTAGCTCTTGATATCTTGATATAGGATAAGTATTTTTGGGCAGCAAGTACAAGTTATAATACGACTAAACGCTAAAGGTATGTAAAGCCTATTCTTTCTTTCTTTTGGCATATCCTAGACGTAAGTATGAAATGGTATGAACCTTGGGGTAAATTCTATTCTCTAGTTCTATGCATGACTTATGATTCTATATTTCCTTAATGCTATTATCACGAGCCTACATGATCGACTAATGAATGATGTATAGAAGTTCCTACTCTTAAAAGAATGGCATGAATAGAAGCATACTTGACTTTCAAAAACTACATCATGGAAATTGATACATGTACATGAAAGCTGAAACGTTCCTTGCTATGGCTTGTAATGAGAGTTGAAAAGAATTGAATATGATTATTATCCTAATACTTTAGAGCTGGTTAGTTGCTTATCTATTGAGTCTCAAAAGATGATTTGCATATATGTGGTTGCTTATTATTCTGCTCGTGCTTATCGCTATATCCTTCACTGAGTCCCGGGCCAGGACATGTTTTCGTGCGCATGTTTACTGTATTAATCACCGAGTCCCTCACTAGAGGGCCGGGACACGTTATATATATATGATGATATGATGATATGATGATGTGATGATATGATGATATGATGATGTGATGATATGATGATATGGAGATGGTGGCCAGGAGGGCATATATTCCTTATTACCGAGTCCCTCAGGAAAGGGCCGGGACACGTCTATGTTTATGTTTATGATGCTATGATTTTAATTACCGAGTCCTTCACTAAAGGGCCGGGACACGTATATGTTTATGTTTATGATGCTATGATTATAATTACCGAGTTCCTCATTAAAGGGCTGGGACACGTTATATATGTTATATACAGAATGATTATGCAGCTTTGATTACAAAACACTATATTGACATTGATATGAGAACGAGACAGATGAAATATGTTAAAGGCAAGTTTTATGAAATTCTGTTTGTTGCATTAAGTCCTATACACCTTGTCTCAGTATGAGTCTATTACTATGTTTCATGCTTTACATGCTCAGTACATATTCCGTACTGACCCCCTTTCTTCGGGGGGCTGCGTTCATGCCCGCAGGTACAGACGCTCGTTTTGGAGATCTGCCAGCCTAGGATACCTATTCAGCTATTTTGGACTGCTCCTTTGTTCCGGAGCCTAGCTTGTGGTATAACTCCCTTATGTTGTATCTATAAGTGTTTATTCGGGGTACGGCGGGGCCCTGTCCCGCCATATGATACGGTCATTACTCTTAGAGGTCTGTGGACATTTGTGTGGGTCTGCATATAGTTGTTGATGCGTTTTATGACTATGACTTATGTTGGGGCGTACCCATTCGTAATGGCAGCCTTGTCGGCTTGCATATATAAATATGTTTGGTATGTTGCATATAGTGGCAGCCTTGTCGGCTTGCGTAGATATATATATGATGTTGTTAAAAATTGTAACTCCTCAGGAGACAGGTGCCTATGACATACAGATTTGTGACAGCTTTAAAAAAAAAAAATAATAATAACAGCCCGCCTTTCATACAAATAAGTTCATGATATGTTGATTATAAATGATTATAGTTAACAGATAATATGAGTGTCCAATTCGGACACTAGTCACGGCCTACGGGGTTGGGTCGTGACATATAAAAATAAAAATAAAATCAATCCATCCATCTATATATGGCAAGTCTCATTGATCAGGAATTAACTTTATTTTTTCCATTTTCTTCATTTCAACTACCTTACAAGTCCAAGAGTTATGTCCTTTCAGAACCAATGAAAAATAAGTCCAAGAGTTATGTCCTTTCAGAACCAATGAAAAATAAGCCCAAAAGTCTTCATCATTAAATTTACTACCATTTTTTTCCTAAGATAACTCAATTGCCATATTCTAATATTTGTGAATGCTCGCAATGTGTAAATACCTATCTTGAATTTCTTCAACAAGTATGTTTTCTTCTCAAATATGTTCCTTTTTAAAATTATGAAGGATGGTTAGTGAATTGGTTAATTGCTAATAGCTAATAAAGGGCCTACATACATATAGGAGTTTTCGAAGACCATATTTTGAAGTCTTTGAAATGTTTGGTCAAATTAATATATGAAGGAGCTTTTAAAGATAAAATAGGATGATGAATGATGAAAAAATTAAAATGAAATGAATAATATAGGGCGATGAGACGAGAATAAGGTGAATTAGTATAACAAACCGACCAAAAGAGAAGAATTAGTATAATGTGACTCCTAGGAAAGCAATCTCTATAATTATTCATATTTTTCATCTTAGAAATTTCAATTCTGATTTAATACTTCTTTCTCCTCCCTTTTTTTTTACTTTTTCTCTTTTTTTTGTTTGATTTTTCATGAGTAAAAGTGCTTTTTATGCATGCTAGAGAATGATTTTTATTTTTCTTAATATTTCATCTATGTAAGTTACACATGTGAGGAGAATTATAGAGTTTTGTTTTCTCTTCTTCATTTCATTATATATTACATATTTATTTTGGATATTAAGAATAAGAACCCGTAATCCTTTAGACTAATATTTGATGGTCCAATAATGCAGGTAACAAATATTCTTCTCACGAGATGAATATAAAATAACAACGAAAGATGGCCATATTGGAGATAGTCGTAAAGAAAAATTATGAGAAGAAAGACGACAGTTCACAAAACAACTGCAAGTCTACAACTAATGGCAAAAGACTACACAATATTTATCTTTTCCTTATGTTCCTATTATAGGTTTAATCATGTTCTAGCTTACCTATTGAGATTCATCATTATAGTAATGGTTCCTTGCTAAGTGGAAATAGAATATGAAGAATAAATATAAATAAAAGATACTATTGATACGTTGTTATTATTATTATTATTATTATTATTATTATTATTATCTAAAGAGATAAGGAGTAAAAGGGAGTTACATTGACGGAATAGTTGGTCTTGGTCACTACCCAGTGTAATCCCACAATAGTGGGGTCTGGGGAGGGTAAGATGTACGCAGCCTTACCCCTACCTGGGTAGGGAGGCTGTTTCCGATTGACCCTCGGCAACCCTCCTCCTTTATCCGGGCTTGCCATAGTTAAGGAGCAAAATTTTCAAAATATAACAGTAGTTTTTCATAAATGAGGCGGTTATCTTTAAAATAAATTTATGTAAAAATTTACTTGTTGGTGAAAAGGCAAACATGCAGTTTTGATTATGGAAAAAGCATCGTTGTAATTTGTTTCAAATGTGACACTTTTGATTGTTACAATAGATTGAAAGCGCTCTCTCTCTCCTATTTTATATTTAAAATTCAACGATTCTCACTTTTTTATTTAAAATTCGATATTTCTCACTTTTCTTTTTTCTGTTGAAGAATTTTATTTAAATTAAGAGAAATATGAAATATAAATATAATTATTAAATATTTAATTATATTAAAATTATTTATGACTACACTAGTAAAAATAAAACTTGAAAGTGATACAAAGAAATATACTACCTTCGATCTAAATCAAAATTTTAGAAATCCTCCGAGACAATTTTAAATTTATGATTTATACATAAACATCGAAGAAATATTTAAGGTTTAACGAATAAAAAGATCTACAAGCATACCTAAGTTTTTGATTGATTTTTCCGGCACAAAGCAATTGACTACCATCTGATCCAGAGGCGGATGCAGATTACCCGGTTCATCTATATTTGACATAGAACATAACTTAATCTGCAAAAATGTGCAAAAGTTATATCAAATAGTAGATATGGACCCCTAACCATAAAAATACAATGAATTCAAAAAGAAAGAATTGTATCAGCCATTGTTTTAAATAGATCAAAGCTCCATGAATTAGAATAACCAAACCTGCATTAATTAAGGCAATGCAATAAGGAATTTCCGTTACCTAATAATAGCAGAAAGATTCCTCCATCTTCTTGCAAAATTCTTCAACTTCCACACATCAAACTGTAAATTTAAAGTACTAAATATCAGAGGAAGTCCTATGAAATATGAAGACTAGTTCTTTAGTTTACATAAGAGATAATTTACCGAGAGAGATTTTAGGACTAATGTTAAATTTAAGATTGAACTCCACAACCTTTATTCTACCCAAACCTAACCTAATTAATATAAAGCAAGTCAAAAATAACTATAGACGACGAAACCCAAAAAAAAAATAAAAAAATTATTATACCTAAACCCTAATCTAATATAGACGTAGAAACCAAATGTAAACAAACATTAATTGTGAAGTAAAAAGGTGGAAGAAGTTTTTTAAATAAAAGTTTACTCGATTTTGTAATTTGAGAAAAGTAGTTTTGCTTGTGCGGCGGCAAAATAAAAACATACGAGCAAGATACAAAGTTTCTTTTAAATTAGCATCTTAATTGACTTCAACCTCCTAGTATTACAATTAGTCCTAATTATAATTTGTCACATTGTGGGTGTGTTCGGTATGGAGGAAAATATTTTCCTAGAAAATAAGTGAATTTCCACTTATTTTCTCATGTTCGTTTGGGTAATGGAAAATAAGAAAATTTCTTACTTATTTTCTCATGTTCGTTTGGTTGATAGAAAATGTTTCCGAAAAATATTCATCCAAGCCTCACCAACTCCAACCTAACCCCATACCCCCACCCCCACCCCCACTCACACCCCACTCCCACCCACCCACCTACGCCCCCACCCTCCCTTCCAAAAAAAAAAATTCTTTTGATTTTTTTTTTTTGTTTTTTGCACCCCCATCCCCAAGCCTCACCAATTCCAACCCAACCCCATACCCCCACCCCACTCCCACCCACCCCTACGCCCTCACCCCCCCCCCCTCCATTTTTTATTTATGAATTTAAATTTTGTTTCCTATAATAATTAGTACACCTAGACTCAAGTCAAGAAATACCAAATTTATAAAGATGGATTTGTATAATTTAAAACTTTTTGCCAAAAATAACGGTAGGTTTTTATTACAGTTTTTATTTCGAAAGGAATTTTTTTTTTTTGTTGGCAATGATTAAAATTTACAAATTGACAGTAAAAATGAATTTGGTCAACCTGTTATGAGATATTTAAATGAGTATAGAACTTTCATGAAGAATACTTACTTTAAAGATAAGTCATGTTTATGAAGGAACTTTTCTCATTCTGTTGTTCAAGTTGGGTATCTCAATATCTAAGGATCTAAGGATCTGCATCAATACCATAAAACAAAAACAAAAAACAAAATAAAGAGGAAAACTTATCTTATGCATTGCATAAGTGCATATAGTAGATATTGTTGTTTCCATCCAACATTTTTGTGTTTAATAAAAATTATCTTCTCACGCAACGCAACCTTCAAAGAAAAGATAATCAGAGAAACAAAGATATATAAACATGAAAATTTGATCTTAACACATTGACATGAATTCATGTCAGTAATTTAAAGATGCTTTGCCAAGACTATTTGGAGCAGATTGGTTGGCTGCAAACATTATAACTTCCTAATAAAAATCTACTCAAAATAACATCTTAAAAATATTGATGCATATACCATCAGAGAATAACAGACGTGTTTATCAGAAGTGATATCGGTACCTTTAACTTTTGCACCAATTGGACCTTAGATCTGTTGATTTAGCTTGGACGTAGCATATATTTCCTGATAATCAAGAAGAATAACATAGTTAATATATTAATAAACTCAAATCATATATTGATCGCTAATTGTTACAAAGAACCATTAGCTAGAGACAAAAAAAAACCTAATTAGTGCGTTGTAGATTTTATAATACATATGTTTGTGAATTGTAGATTTTATTGAATATTTGGAGATACGCTTATAGCAATTGTTTTAGTAAAAACCTAATTAGTGCGTTGTAGATTTTATAATACATATGTTTGTGAATTGTAGATTTTATTGAATATTTGGAGATACGCTTATAGCAATTGTTTTAGTTTAGGACTATTATTTATGAATTTAAATTTTGTTTCCTATAATAATTAGTACACCTAGACTCAAGTCAAGAAATACCAAATTTATAAAGACGGATTTGTATAATTTAAAACTTTTTACCAAAAATAACGGTAGGTTTTTATTGCAGTTTTTATTTCGAAAGGAATTTTTTTTTTTGTTATTAGTGTTTATGTATATTAATTTGAGAAAATTAGTAAATGACGACTTTGTCTATTGTAGAATGTTTTAATGAAGGGCTAAAAGTTCAATCAACATTTTTAAGACCCTTCGTGCTTTTAATATAGTATAGATTATTATTATTATTAAAGCCAATTTTTTTATTTCAATTTAAATATTATGTTGCATGAACACAATAGGAATTTAAATACTTTGTCCTGATTAGTAAAAGTTAATATTACAAGCATCTCTGCTTCTGCATATACCAAAGTTTCTAATTTTTCAATGTCAAATGATATCATTTTTTTTTTATCTATCTTAAACTCCAATTCTTGAACAATAAAAGCAGCTAAAATATAGTATCTATTTTCTTTTATGTTTTTTCCACTAATTTTTATCACTTAGTTAGTGTTTATTTTGTTGCTCCTTCTTTTACTCTTAGAATACATTCTACTTTATTTTTTGGCAAGTTACATTTGCTTTTCTCCTTTCCTTTGTAACTTCTCTATTTTTTTTCCTAGTACTCTCCAATTTCACAATCTAGTTACAATTCTAATATGAATAAAATATTGATCCTCAAATATACTTTTACACCAAAAAAAATTTTTTGTCCCAAAAAGAATTTCACTTTTTGATATGTAGAAATAATTTTAACTTCAATCTTTTCATTTTATTCTTAATAAGGTGATTTATAACCATACAAATATGTACACATTTTAAACCACAAATATCAATTATTATTTTTTCCTGAACTTTGTATCTAGTCAAATATAATGTCACATGAATTGGGACGGACAAAGTACCAATAATGTTGTAACTCTATAATCTAATTTGTCCTCTATTTTAAAAAAAAATAGTTAAATTCACAATTAAAATTTCTTGATATACAAATAAATAAGATCAATTCAATATTACAAATTACTTTTAGAAAACTAAATTAACTTCGGTAATGAATCTAACAAGTAACCATAAGGATTAGTAGGAATCTTACATTATAATTATGATAATGAAACAGAAATTAATTTCATCCATACGTTAAACAATGTTTAGATAAATAAATAATGGTCACTAAAGTTATGAGTTGTTTAATAAAAATTTGAGGGAAGAAACGATAAGGTGTGGGGTGGGCACGTGGGCTGGTTGTATACGGTAAAAATCGAATATATGTTAAACCGGTAAGACCGGAGACCCAGGGAAGAAAGGGACAAACACGTGCACGAAGATTTTCTTTCTGGACCGGAGGAATGCTTGACCGAATAAAAGGAAGGGCATCATTTGGTCCGGCTTCTCCATAGCCGAGTTGATCTTGGCCGTTGGTCCGTTTGATCGTGGTCGTTGGTCCGGGTGATTCGTTACGCAATTGCCACGCGTCAATACCGTTTTGCCACATTGTGCTGCCAATCGTACGGATGTCAGACCGTACGACCAACCTTATCCATTTTAGGGTTATTCTTTATTCTTTAGGGCCTTATGTTTATGAAGCTCATGAGGCAAAACTATAAATAGGGGTCATTACCCTACTTTTAGGGGTTGGCTTCTCAGATCTAGTACATATTGTAATAGAAAAATATACAACATTCAACTACTTATTATCTGATTTTGACCCGGATTTATTCTGTTCTTCCCAGATTTGTTCAATAAAGCAATATCATATATTATTTAATACACGCATTATTATAAGCCATCAATCACTATTCAGATTATCCATAGCTCATCTTAAACCATTTTCTCTCAATTAAGAATAGATTAAAGTTCAACCACATATCCTATACCTCACTCATAAATTTAATTGATTATCCAAATTTGGGGTAAACAGTTTGGCACCCATCGTGGGGCTAGGATAATAGTGGTCTTTGATCTTACTCATCTCTTACCCGTCAGAATCGAAAAAATCTGTTCTTTGTGAAAACGGACCAAATGGCTAACAGTGGACAATCTAGTCACGTCAACAACCACGAAATCGTGACCGAAAACGAAGACAGCGGGCCACGAGGATTACCAAACCCCGCTGACCCTAACCCCGTTAATTCGAGGGAGGGCCTCAACCGACAAAACACCGTGGACCAGGAGAATGCCGCCTAGCCGGCCACTGATCCTTTAAATACTCACAATTCAATTACTCTGTCCCGGACACAGGGCCGGAAAGAACCGGATATCCCAAATGATAATATTGACTTACGTTTAATTTTTGAAATGTTGCAGGAACAGAGAGCAGCGATTGGCGAGCAAGGAATCACAATAGCCCAGTTGCAAGACAGAAGAGATAAAACGACCCCGGAGAAGGCGAAAGGTGTTGTTGAACCCAGAAGAGATGAGGCACGGATGGTTGAAAGCAATGGGTCCGGAGCTGGTTCATCCACCGAGGCTCTGAGAATGCTCGAAACATTGGCGAAGCGGGTAGACTCGACCGAAAAGAGGGTGGAAACATACAACTCTCGGGTGGATCAAATCCCGAGGGCTCCGCCTATTTTGAAAGGGCCGGATTCGAAGAGGTACATCCAAAGGCCTTTTCCTTCGAGTGCAGCTCCGAAATTGATCCCGAAGAGGTTTAAAATGCTGGATATCCAGAAATATGACGGCACAACGGACCCTCATGAACACGTGACCTCATACACCTGCGCTATAAAAGGCAATGATATGGAAGAAGATGAAATCGAATCCGTGTTGCTGAAAAAGATCGGGGAAACTCTGTCAAAAGGAGCATTGACTTGGTACGACCATCTACCCGAGCATTCAATCACTTCTCTCGAAATGCTCGTCGATGCGTTCGTAAAAGCATATGCCGGAGCCAAAAATGTGCAGGCTCGGAAGGCGGATATTTTCCGTATAGCCCAAAGAGACGATGAGTTACTGCGTGAATTTGTCAACCGATTCCAAAGCGAACGAATGGATCTCCCCCCGGTTCCGGAGGAATGGGCTGCACAAGCTTTCACAAAGGGGCTCAATGTTCGGAGCTCGACGGCTTCGTTCAAATTAAAGGAAAGCTTGCTGGAATACGAGGCTGTGACATGGGCATATGTCCATAACCGATACGAGTCAAAGATTCGGGTGGAGGATGACCAACTTGAGCTTCCCCCAGGGCCAGTAAATATGAACAAAAGTTTTGAGAGACCAAGGAAAAATTACGAACCGGAGGCCAGATCATCGAGGGAAAGGTATCAGCCATATTCTCATTCGGAAAAACCAAGCTTCAGGTCGGAGAAATCCAGGGTTGGCCCGAGCCATTTCTCCGGTTGGGGTGATAAAAGAGTCGAGCGCTCGTCGAACAGTCTCATTCAGGAGCGATGCCGGAAGCTCTGCCGGCAACAAAGACTCGCCGAGGATATCGGAGTACAACTTTAACGTCAACACCTCAGACCTCTTCTTATCTATTGGCCGTATCCCGGATGTAAGATGGTCGAGACCTCTAAGGTCAGATCCGGGCCAACGAGACCCGAACATGATGTGTGAATATCATGGAACCCATGGACACAGAACTGAGGATTGTCGCCAGCTAAGAAAGGAGGTATCCCGGTTACTGAAGAATGGCCATCTTCGGAAATTGCTGAGTGAACGAGCCAAAGGTCACTACAAAGAAAGGGAGACTCATAAAAGAACCGAGCCAGTAGAACCCCAACATATAATCAACATGATAATCGGGGGCACCGATACCCTACGAGGGCCGGTGATGAAACGAACCAAGGTTTCTGCCATGCGTGAAAAGCGCAGCCAGGATTATATACTCGAGGGTTCCATCTCTTTCAGCAACGAGGACGCAGAAGGTATCATTCAACCACACAATGATGCATTGGTAATCTCTATTCTTATTTTTAAAACTCAAATTAAGCATATTTTGATTGACCCAGGTAGCTCGGCCAACATCATCCAGTGGAGAGTGGTTGAGCAGCTAAGGCTACTCGATCAAATTGTACTGGTAGCCCGGGTACTCAACGGGTTCAACATGACGAGCGAAACCAAAAAGAGGGAGATCTCACTACCGGTAAACATCGATGGCACTATCCAGCTAACGGTGTTCTATGTAATCGAAGGAGATATGAAGTATAATGCATTACTGGGTAGACCCTGGATACATAGCATGAGGGTCGTGCCGTCGACATTGCATCAGCTGCTAAAATTCTCGACTCAAGAGGGGATAAAAACCATACGAGGTGAACAACCCGCTGCAAGGGAAATGTTCGCGGTCGAGGAAGCGACACCTCAACCCAAAAAATCGAATCAAAAGGAAGAAGATCCAACCGGGGGAAAGGACACCAAATAGCAATCAAAGCACTCGGGGTTAGATCCGGGGTATGAAGAGGATGATTTCGGTGTACCCAGATCATTTGTCATGCCAGATGACTCGGACGCAACCAAGTCAACAGTAGAGCAGCTGGAGCAGATCATCTTGTTCGAATATCTACCGGACAGAAAGGTATACTTGGTCACGGGGTTAACCTCGGAGCTCAGGAACAAGTTAATTGAATTTCTTCGAGCTAATGCCGATTGCTTCACATGGTCCCATATAGATATGACAGGTATACCACCGGAAGTAACAACTCACAAGCTCAGCTTATATGGGAGGTTTGCCCTGTGTTGACACCCAATTTTGTCCCGCCTCTCCCCCGAAATACCTATTTATACCTCTGGTATTTTGAGAAATTAAAAAATATGCATTTTAATTTTACTATAATTATTAGTCTTTTATTAACGCCCCGTTTTATTATTCCACTGCAGTTATTATTATTATTATTATTATTATTATTCTTAAATGATCATTTATTACTAATTATCATTAATTATTATTATTCTTGTTATTTCCATTATTATTATTATTATTGTTATTATTATTATTAATTACTAATCATTATTATCAGCGTTATTTTTGTTATTAATTATTAATCATCATTATCATCGTTAATTTTTTTTAATTCTTATCATTGTTTTATCAATAATTGTTATTTATCATTATTAATTATTATCATTGTTTTATCAATAACTGTTATTTATTATTATTATTATCATCATTATTATTTCTTATTATTATCATTATTATTTTATTATTACCACTATTACTGTTATTATTATTAATTTATTATCATTTTTTGTTATTATCAATAATTTTCATTTTTTTTATTTATTAATTACTACCATATTTATTATTATTATTATTATTAATTATTATCATTATTCTTATTATTATTTGTTATTAATTATCAATATTTGTTATTTACAATTATTTTTTTTTTATCACCATTATCATCAGCATTATCATTATTACCATTATCATTATTGTTATCATTATTAGCAGTATTACTACCACTATTTATTTGCTGCTATTATTTAGTATTATTGAAACTTGCATTTCTCAATGTTCTACCAACTGGCGCATACACATCGCATTTATTTCGCACATTTTAATGATAGCGTTTGTTATTAAATATTATTGCACGGTCATTGCAACATCATATAATTTTATTATCCGGATCTTTTATTTCCGTATTAGGTGATATTCTGGCACCCTTAGTACATCGTTAATCAAAATGGGTCTTTTATTCAAATTTAGAGGCCAAACTATTTCTTGCACTTAGTCCGTATATTGACTTACCGGACCCCAAATCAAAGTCCGATTAGTTCCTAATATTTTTGGACTAGACCATATTTTTTATCTCAATTTTTAGATCAGTCCATGTTTAATTTAATAGTCCATTCTATTAAATACCCAGTCTAAAATTTGACCCGGTCCACAAATGGACCGGGTCCAATTCATTTCAGCAAAATAAGGGAAACCCTAGGGTTTCCCTTCATTTCTTTTCCCTCATTCTTCCGCCGCTCTCACCTTTCCTCTCCCCTTTTCCTTCGTCTCCTCTCTTCTCCCTTTCCCGCCTCTCGCCGCCGCTCCCACTCTCCCTTGTTCCCTCTTTCTTCTCCGTTTCCCACTCACCCTTGTCCCCCACTTTCCTCTCTCTCCCGCTCCTCCTTCCCTTTTTTTTTTCAGTACAAAACGACGAAAACAAAAACCTATAAAGGACGAAAACAACAACAAGGAGAAGGGGGGAAAAAAGGGGATAGAAGAAGTTTCAAACATCGAACCTCCAAAACTAAGAAGTTTTCAGCCATAGAATTTCTATCGAGTCCATCTTTTTTTTTATCTTAATTTCTCTGTTTCCGTTTTCGTTCCGTTTAAGTGAGTCGAAACCTTAGAAACGAAGGTTCGACTTCATTATAGACGAAAATCGCACTTAAAAGGGATCCTGGTATCTTGAGAATTCGAGCGTAGATCAGAGATTCAAAATCCCATTTCGCTGCATCTGCAAAAGGTCAGTAAATCCCATTTATTTCCTTGTATTTCAGTTTAATATGTTTGTGTGCTGATACGGTTGAGTTTGATGTTATCTTAGTTATTGTGATTAAATGAGTCATTATTACGTTTTGGCTTAGCTTGAAATCTTGTCGGTTTGCTGTTGTTACTTAGTTTAAGATGTTCGTCTTAGTCTGAATGTCGTTTGTTTGCATGCTGAGAATTCAATCTGGTAAATGGTATAGATTTAGTTTGTAGTCTGCTAATTTGATTAGTTCTATATTTTAGTTTGTAGTCTGCTAATTATGTGTATGTGCCTGCCTTTTTAGTTGTTCTGCAGTGGCTCATTTTATGTCTTGTTTTGGTTAGCCATAGGTTATTTAGCTTATAGCAGCTTAAGCATGTTTTTGTTTGCTCAATGATGATTGGTCACAGAATAGTTCAACTGCTTAGTTGTGCCATACATGTCCAGCTTTGACTGGTTGGGCATCAGTTAACCTGTGGTTTTGCTTGACTATATCTTTATGTGATATCATATGTTGGTTAGGTTTAGGATTATTCCCCATACTAGTTTAGCAGAAGTCCTGTTGATACAATTGCATATGTTTATTTAGATGTTTTAGCAGTTCAATAAAAAATGTGAATGTTGTTTCAGTTTAGTGTCTCCTTCATATTAGCTCGGCATAATCATATTTACCTTTTGTGCCTCTGTAGTTGTTGGTTGGATCTGAACCTTGTTTGGCAGTTGTGTCATGGTAACCTCACTCAAAATATGACAATGGCCTTCCTTATTTGACTAGGATATGTTGTTGAGGTCAGCTGGTAATAAAAGAAAAAGAATGAGTTTTAACATGTTAGATTAAGTCATAAAATCTATATTCTGAATCTCATCTGTCTACACTAGAAATGCCAGCTTTTGGTTTTGTATTATTTGAATCTCCTGGGCATGAGGTCATCCACTAAGGTCCCTGCTTGTTCTATGGGAATTTGGATAAACGTTTAGCCTTAACATAAGTTCATTCTGATCTGCTTAGCTGAGTGGGTATTAGTTCAAGTTAAACATCAACCTGTTTCCTTCTTTTTGCCATTCTTAGTTTGGTTGCTGTTGTAATCTATATCCAGTCTAGATAGTAGCATATGGTATAACTTTAAAATGGTTTTGAAGCTACTGCTGAGACTTCAAACTGATGACAGTTTTAAAGGTGCAACTTTGGTTTCAATATAGTTTGTCTAAGTTTCTAGTTTGTAGCTGTTTCCTGGCAAGAACCTGCACTGCTATTGTTAATCTCCAGATCAGCCCTTAGTTGGACTTTAGGATCCATGATCATATATTGCATCTCTGCCATGCATTTGTAGGTCATACTAGCCTTATCATCATCATTGACTAGTCTATCCTCTTGGAACACCATGTTAGCTTCATCATGACTGGCTTATGACCTCTGTGCATGTCACCATTTGCATTGTACCTACACTGTTCTGATTAATCCCCTATGTGTTGATGTTGACATATCTTCCTTCCTTGCTATCCTGCCTCTCATCATAAGCATCCTCTTCATCTCTGTGTATGCTTCCATATAGTTCACAACCTACTTGTATCTCTTTGCATCAATTCCCCTTGCCTTGTTATGTCCTCCTATGTGTGATTATGTATCTCCCCTGCCTCCTTTTTCTTGCATCTCAGCTTGCCTGCCCATGCATACTTGCTTATCTTGTGCAACACCTCATCTGAAACAACTCTCAACATGCATTTAATCATCTACACTGTAATTTATCAAGCCTCCCTCCTGTTTCAACTTAAAATACAAAACTATTTGGTAAGCATGACCTCTTGCTGTGGATAAGGTGTCTATATAGGTTGACCATTATGTTAGCTATGCCTGCATCCCATGTATGCCTCTTGTTTGAAATCAGTTCTGCCTTCTCTTTGAACTGCGACCTTACTTGAAGGATTTTTGTATATCTGGCTTACTTAGTGTTGCATTAGGTGTATAATCATATAGTGTTGATTCTATTCTAGCTTAAACAATGAGCTTGGTGCACTATTAGTATGACTGTTAGTTAGCTCAATTCCCTTAGTTAAAGTGTAAGCTAGTTATAGATTTCTTTTAGTTCAAATGTTATTTGTGTGGTATAACTGTATAAGTGTTTGTTACTATCTTTGTGGGATGGCTATAAGCTTGGTTTGTTATGAATCAGTAGCTTAATGAATCTCAGCTTAATAGGCATTGTTTGGATTAGTTTGCTTTAGTATCATTTCTTGCTTAAAATGAAGATGATTTAATTAAGTATGACTTGGTGGTTTAGAGATCATTTAAGTTTGGATATCAAGGTATGATTAAAAGGACTATGGTCCAATGTGCCTATGCACCTAAATGATCATTTAGTGGTTAGCTAAACTTATGAAGAACTATTTCATTTAGTAGCAACAATCATGCCTTGAAGAGTCTGCTACTAGTTTAAAAGATGAGTTCTGTCCAGTTCTGGGTTTGCGTGATGCATTCGAAATAATAATCTCATCATTTTAGAATTGGTTTGGTCTAAAATATATGTGTGTGCTAACTGCTGTTGGGTTTTGACATTGCTGGCCCCCTTGGTAGAAATTTGGACAGCCATTGCATCATTTAAGACTTCGAATTTCCTGTTATATGTCGCAAACTGATAAGGGCTGCTGAGCCTCCTATTGCTATGGTTTTTTTTTATGTCAAATGTTATCATGAACATATTGCTTCTGCGTTGCTAAGATTCTAAGATTTCAGAATGTCCTATCTTGATTACCTATTCGTTTGTTAACCGTAGCTAAGCCACATTGAGTAAAGGGGAAATGCATAAAGTTTGGGGATTGCTGATTCAACCTTTGAAAGCTTGAGTGTTAGAAATGAAATGCTAGGTATCCTGTCATGGTCAATGGCTATCACTATTTGGGAAACATTGGGTCTGAGTCATTACATAGAACCAAGCCTCTGGTTTCCTTTGAATTCCTTAAGGACCATTTGTTTTTTTTTGTTTTTTTTTTTCTTTTAGGAGATGTAACTAAGTCCTTGAAGTCTATTTCACTGTTAACATACTGTAGGAATTTCATAAATGTGTGTTGGCTGAATTGTGTGTATTTTATATGTTTAGCCATATTTATTGATTAGATACTAATTCTTTCCTTTCATTTTATGCATGACCATCGCACACGAGTCTGAGGGACTCGTTCTTCTCCGCATTCGGAGTTGGGCTAAAAGCCCAACGAAATCCTTCCGAGTCATTCCCTATCAATCCTGTCCGCAGCGAAAAAAAATAGAATTTATTGGGCCGAAGCCCAATAGCAGGCAAATCCGCGGCATAAAAAAAAAGAGTGGGCTGAGCCCATTCTCACCAACAGCAGCAGCAGCAGTCCTTCAAACATGGGCTGGGCCCACTGAATTTTATTTCAGCCCCTATTTTTGTTTCATGCATTTAATTTGTATTATTTGACTAACCCTTACTTTGTTGTTTTCCTAGCTTAGATGAATTTTAGTAAAATTTAGTGGGTTAGCTTTAGTATAATGGGTAGAATTTAAGAAAGAAACTCGCCATTAGTCCCATACATTTTTTTTTTATGTTGAACCATTTATAGCATATATAATATTTATTTTTATTGGAATAATTGATTTGCAAAATAGCATGCCTATATATTTTGGGTTAAAGGAACCATTTTTGTTCTTACTATCTTAGGAATTTCAGAATTTCACTAATACACAAATATAAATTCAAGTATATTTTATAAATAACTCTTCAAGTTTGAATCAATCATGCATATTTTTAGCTAAGCATAATTAATAAGAGATAATGAGAAGGAGAAAGAAAATTCGCACCTTGTCTATATTCCTAAATTGCAAAATCAATTAATATCTCGCCGTTTGAGTTGTTTCAAATATTAAAACGCTGCAACCCGCACTCTTTTCCATTTATATGTAAATTATTATATTCTGCAAATCTTATTTTTTTAAAAATAGCATTTTTTAAAGCCATAGCAATATTTATAAGATTATTTCCTATAGCATTATTATATTTTCACTTAAAGCTTTAGCAACATTCTTAAGTTTATTTTAAATAGCTTTATTATTTAAAGCCCTAATAATATTTACAAGTGTTATTTTAAATAGCTTATATTTTCCTTTTAAAACATTAGCAACATTGTAAGCCAATTTCTTAAAATTTAAATGCTACATTTACATCTTTAACTTTAATTAATTAACCTAAGTTTGGCCGGATAACCGTAGTTAACGGATTCTAAAGGATGCCTGACACCTTCCCTTTAGGATAATATAGAACCCTTACCTAGAATCACACTGGTTAAGCAGACTATTAACAGAGGTTTAGTTTTTAAACTTTACCCTAGTTAACATTTAGGTGTCCTAATTCACCGTTAAATTAATTAGGTGGCGACTCTTTAAACAAACAACAAAAGAATCCCCAATATGTTGTACTCCGCTTCAACTCCCGGGTTAAAATGGGGTATAACACCCTGGTGAAGCAGAAAAGAAGGCCCATGGCAGAGGCTAAACACGCCTTCGTAAAAGACGAGGTAACGAAGCTTTTAAAAATAGGTTCTATCCGGGAGGTAAAGTACCCGGACTGGCTAGCTAACGTAGTAGTGGTGCCGAAGAAAGGTAATAAATTTCGTATGTGTGTTGATTATAAGGATCTAAAAAAAGCATGCCCGAAGGATTCATTTCAGTTGCCTCACATCGATAGAATGATCGATGCGACGGCCGGGCATGAGATGTTAAGTTTTCTCGATGCTTACTCCGGGTATAACCAAATCCGGATGCACCCGGAGGATCAAGAGAAAACATCCTTTATTACCCGATATGGGACTTACTGTTACAATGTCATGCCTTTTGGATTAAAAAATGCCGGTGGAACTTACCAACGCCTAGTCAATGGAATGTTCGAAGAACAAATAGGAAAAATAATAGAAGTTTATATTGACGACATGGTGGTCAAGTCCCTGGAAACAGGGGACCATTTAAAGCATTTGCAGGAAACCTTCGATGTACTCCGCAAGTATAACATGAAGCTCAACTCGGAAAAATGTGCCTTCGGTGTCCGGTCCGGCAAATTTTTGGGTTTCATGGTGTCAAACAGGGGAATTGAAATCAATCCAGACAATATCAAGGCCATCGAGGATATTGAGGTGGTGAATAACGTCAAAGGAGTGCAGAAGCTCACCGGAAGGATAGCAGCGCTAAGTCGTTTCATATCGAGGTCCTCGGACAACAGTCACCGCTTTTTCTCCTTACTGAGGAAGAAGAGCGACTTCGTTTGGAACTTACCAACGCCTAGTCAATGGAATGTTCGAAGAACAAATAGGAAAAATAATAGAAGTTTATATTGACGACATGGTGGTCAAGTCCCTGGAAACAGGGGACCATTTAAAGCATTTGCAGGAAACCTTCGATGTACTCCGCAAGTATAACATGAAGCTCAACTCGGAAAAATGTGCCTTCGGTGTCCGGTCCGGCAAATTTTTGGGTTTCATGGTGTCAAACAGGGGAATTGAAATCAATCCAGACAATATCAAGGCCATCGAGGATATTGAGGTGGTGAATAACGTCAAAGGAGTGCAGAAGCTCACCGGAAGGATAGCAGCGCTAAGTCGTTTCATATCGAGGTCCTCGGACAACAGTCACCGCTTCTTCTCCTTACTGAGGAAGAAGAGCGACTTCGTTTGGACACCGGAGTGTCAGAGAGCTTTACAAGAATTAAAAAGATACTTGTCCAGCCCACCGCTGTTGCACACACCGAAAGCAGACGAGCAGCTTTTTCTCTACCTTGCTGTCTCCGAGGTAGCGGTAAGTGGTGTTTTGGTCCGAGAAAAATCAGGTACACAATTCCCTATTTATTATTTAAGTAGAACTTTGGGGGATGCGGAGACTCGTTATCCCCACTTGGAAAAATTGGCATTGGCATTGGTAAGTGCTTCTAGAAAACTCAAGCCCTACTTTCAATGCCATCTGATATGTGTAGTGACTACTTACCCCCTAAAAAACATCATGCATAAACCGGAATTATCGGGTAGACTAACTAAATGGGCCGTAGAAATTAGCAGATATGATATCGAATACAAACCTCGAACGGCCATCAAGTCCCAGATCTTGGCCAATTTTGTGGCGGATTTCACCCCGTCTATGGTCCCCGAGGTTGAGAAAGAACTTCTACTAACCTCGGGGAAAGCCTCGGGTATTTGGTCGCTACATACGGACGGAGCCTCGAACCTCAAAGGTTTCGGGTTAGGAATCGTCCTTAGAACCCCGGCCGGGGATGCCGTTCGACAATCCATTAGAACTGTTAAATTGACTAACAATGAAGCCGAGTATGAGGCTATGATTGCAGGTTTGGAATTAGCCCGGAGTATGGGGATCGAACTAATCGAGGTGAAGTGCGATTCGCTCTTGGTCGTAAACCAGGTGAACGGCGTCTTCGAGGTCAAGGACGAGCGGATGCAGAGGTATCTGAAAAAAATCTAAGTGATACTACATCGGTTTAAAGAATGAACCATGCAGCATATATCGAGGGAGCAGAACAGCAAAGCCGATGCATTGGCGAATTTGGGATCTTCGGTCGAAGGGGAAGAAATCAACCCCGGGACTACGGTGCACTTGTTGAATACGGCGATAGAAAACGGACATGCCGAAATAAACACAATGGGTTTAACTTGGGATTGGCGCAACAAGTACATCGACTACTTGCGTGATAGAAAGCTCCCGAATGACCCAAAAGAATCACGATCATTAAGGACCAAAGCTGCGCGTTTCTGCTTGGTAGACGGCCAATTGTATCGACGGTCTTTCTTCGGACTCCTGGCAAAGAGTTTGGGTCTCGGAGAGACGGAGTATGTGATGAGAGAGGTGCACAAAGGAACTTGCGGCAACCACTCCGGTGCTAAAGCTCTGGTCCGAAAGATTATCAGGGACGGTTATTACTGGAACCAGATGGAGGAGGATTCAAAGAATTTTGTCCGGAAATGTGACGGGTGTCAGAGACATGCGCCGATGATTCATCAGCTCGAGGAGTTACTGCATTAGGTGGTGTCATTGTGGCCTTTCATGAAGTGGGTAATAGACATTGTTGGTCCAGTCCCATGGGCACCAGATAAAGCCCGATTTATTCTGTTTATGACCGACTATTTCTCCAAATGGGTTGAAGCACAGGCCTTCGAAAAAATTAGAGAAAAGGAGGTCATTGACTTCATATGGGACCACATCATCTGTCGTTTCGACATCCCTGCCGAGATAACTTGTGATAACGGTCCTCAGTTCGTGGGCGGTAAAGTCAACGATTTCCTCGAAGGTTTGAAGATCAAGAAAATTGTATCAACTTCGTATCACCCGTGTGCGAATGGACAGGTAGAATCCACAAACAAAACAATAATTCAAAATCTGAGGAAAAGACTCAAAGCATTAAAGCATCACTGGAGGGAAGTATTACCGGAGGTATTGTAGGCTTACAGAACCACATCGAAATCAAGCACGGGAGAAAATCCTTTCTCGTTGGTCTACGGGGCCGAAGCCCTCATTTCCGTAGAATTTGGGGAACCGAGTCTCCGATCAGCTATACCACCGATGAGTCAAACGAGGAGGCCATGGCCGTAAAACTCGACCTCATGGATGAACTTCGCGAAAACGCGTTGGTCTGTATTGCAGCCCAGGAACAGAGAATGGAAAGGTACTACAATCGGAGAGCCAATTTTCAGCATTTCCAAGTTGGGGACTTGGTGCTTCGGAAATTTACCCTGAACACCAAGAATCCCAACGAAGGAAAACTAGGTCCGAACTGGGAAGTACCGTATAAGATAACCGAGGTAACGGGCAAAGGATCGTATCAATTGGAATCCATGGACGGGCAACGGTTGCGCAATAACTGGAATGTGGCTCATCTGAAAAGATACTACTGCTAAGGTATGGGCTCCCCGTGTTTTTCTATTAACCTTTCTTTTTTACAGGAAGTCAAGTACCGGATAAAGTTAGAATCTAAGCATGAAACACGTGTTTCACTCTTTTCCTTAGTATGGTTTTGTCCCAAAATGGGTTTTCCGACAAGGTTTTTAATGAGGCAACGAGTACAACGTGTTACTCGACGAAGACAAGGACAAACACCCGGAAACTCGGGGTCACACCCTACGAATGGGGACTTAATAGCGCTTACCCGATCTTGCAGCTCGGATAAGTGCTAGAGGACTATTATACCCACTTCGAAGTTTACTTCGGTTAGCGGAAATCGGAGGAGCTCAACAAAACAAAATCAGACCTTTTATATTAGGTTTCGATGTAAGGACCAAACGATCAGAATGAATCGTGTCCACTCAGTATTTGCTATGGAAAAACCAAGAATCGGACCTTCTGCATTAGGTTTCGATGTAAGGACCAAACGATCAGAATGAATTGTGTCCATTTAGTATTTGCTACGGGAAAAGCAGAAGGAAAAAATTCTCATGTATATAAATACTTGCAATGCAAAAATTATGGGAAGTTTGGATAACGATATCTCGGATGTCTTCCTGTTAAAACACTTTACCCCGATGATTATCGTCGTATTTCGGCATTACTTCATTCATATACCCTATTCCGGGCACTACGGTCGAAATTCGACAAAGGCAACAAGGTCGTAGTCAACCGAGCCAAAATCATTATTCCCACAAACGGGGAATTTTACATCAAAATTTAGCTAAGGCTGAGATTCAGGTGTCCGAAAAATACCGGCCCTAAAAAATAGCCGAAAAATATCGGCCCTAAAAATGCCCATCGTGATTCAGAGACGTCTGAATTCACAAAGCATAAGATAAGTCCCATGGGCAAAAACTCCATCCAATTCCCGGACAAAATGTACCGGATGAAGAGAAAAGTTGATATTCAGGCAGAGTCCGAAATAATGACTCCTTAAAACGGACTAACAATTCGGGCAAAAGTCATAATAAACATTCAAACAAAGTAAAGAATCAAGAAAAGTGCATGTTCTATTTATACAAAGGATTTTACATCGGAGACTCAGAGACTCCTACAAAGGCAAAAAATAAAAGGCTAAACACAGGCCCTGGTTTATCCGGTATGGCTGGATCCGGAGTGCTCAGACACTGTCCGCTCGGAGTCGTCGGAGTCAGTCCCGAGGGCTCCCTTAGCCTCTTCCTCGACCCTTTTAGCTTCAAGTATCAGGGCCGGAAGATCCGCAAAGCCATGCTCGGCTTACTCAAGGGTGATCCTTCGAGACTTCCACTTTTCATACTCAGCAGCAATAGTAGCATGAGCCTCGGCGACCTCCATGCTCTTTAGAGCTTCTTCCAAATCGGCTTCGGCTTGGGCTAACTTTGCCACTCGTACGTCCCGATATTCTTCGAGGACCTTTTGCATTTGAATGTACGACTCGAGCTCGGCCTTGAGAGTGTCATTAGCATCAACCGTCTCCTCGAGTTCGGTTTTTAGATCATCACATAGCTGGGCCCTCTTCTCCGCCTTCTCTTCAAACACCCTCATACACTCTTTGTACCGGGCACTCTCAGATTCGAGCAGCCGATGCTTCTCGGCCATGCTCGTAGCATCGGACTTGGCAGTGTCCAGCTCCTCGCGGAGTTGAGAAATGGTGGTTTCGAGCTCACCAAGCCTTGAGGAAAGAAGGGTATTGTCTCGGCTAAGGCCGATCTTGTCCGCTTCGAGACGCCGGTTATATTCGACCATCTCGGCCAGCTCACCCTTTAATTGACAATTTTTGGCCTTTGTTGCATCGAACTCGGGTTGGAGGTTGAAAAAAGTAACTGCTCGGTTCAACTCATCCTCCTTCACCCACAGAAGGTGCAGATATTTCTCGGTTTCTCGGCCTTGAGCATCCAGTTGGCCCTTGAGATCGTCCACCTCTTGCTCGGCACGGACGAAGGCTTCGTTAACGAGCACCACACTCTGAAAAATGAAGCAAGTTAAACACTTGAATAAACGAGATTAAAATTCTCAATGAAATCATGCAAGAATGGCTGATAAACTTACTCGATTTCCCGCGTGCATACCCTCGTTAATGAGGCACTGCCAAGGGACTCCGTTCATCTTTCGTTTGTCCGAGTCCGAGACAAGGGGCCCCAGGTAGCTTGCCACATCCACCGGGCAAGAAAGAAAGCTGCAATCCTCGGGAACGGTGATCACAGCCGATCTTGTCCTCCTCGGTTCCACACTTGGGGCCGGAAAGGTGCGCACCAAGCTATCCCTGGCACCGGACTCGGTGGTCCAACTAGCCGCCCCCGTGGCTCGAGGGATCGGGAGATGTCCGAGACCAGTAGCTTCGCCGGTAGCAGGAGGAGTGTCCTAGAACATGTCATCAAACTCATCCGATCTTGAGGCCGGAGTTAGAGAACTCGGAGGGACCTCAGCAGCTTCGGCAAAGGCAGTGATCTCCGATGTTGCGGCAGTCTCATCGTGGGGCAGCGGACCAACATCCGTGGGGACTTTGGTCTCGAGGACCGACTCAGTCCTTTGACCGGCTCCGGCTGCAGGTGCCTCCCCGGATCTTCTTGTCCTTTGCAGAGGGGTTTCTTCGGAAGAAGCATCACCTGAAATGTCAACGAATTCAATCGACCTTAAAGGAGCAGGGTAATGAATTTCTTCCCCACCTGTGCGTAATGCCGGAGCCGAAGGTCCTTCTCCGGCTGAAGGAAATGGTGACACGGTGATACCCTCCTCCGGAATGAGAGCCATAGAAGGGGCCACACTGATCCTCCGAACGAGGAGCTCGGGCTCTATTTCATCCCTTAATGTCCTAACGACGCTCCTCGCCCTCTTCTTCGGTTTCTGCCCTTTGTCCGAGGGCCTTTTTCTCTTGGCGGCGGCAGCAAGGATACGAGATGCACCCGCTGAATCGAACTCGGGTGCCGACGTTGCGGGTTCAGCTGCTGACTCCGGCCTTGGATCCACCGAGCCCTTAGGTAAACCTGAAAATTGAAGATGTTACAGAAGGGTAGAAGATGCAATGAATACGGATAGAAGCAAAATATTACCGTGGTTCTAGGCGACCCATCGGCCACGTGACATGTGTCCCCACGTTCGATCGTCGTGGGCATGTTGGCTGAGGAGAGCAGTAACCCATTCGTTGAGATTCCGGATGACCGGAGGAATCCAACCCACAGCTAATATATATAAGAAGACAAGTAGTGAAAAGGTGGAAGAACTGAAGTTCGACAAAACATACAAAAGCAATTATTAAGAGTTCAGACTTACGACTATTATTCCACCTTTCCAAAAAAGTCATATAGTTGTCCGGAATAATGTCCGAGGTCCCCACCCGGACATATCGCTCCGACCAGCCCCGGTCTCTATCTTCGTCCAGTTTTAAGAAAATTTGATTTCGGTTTCGCTTTGCGAGTTTTATTACACCACCCCGGAATAACCTCGGCGAGTATAACCGTATTAAGTTGGCCAGCATGAATTCCTTTTCTATATTATTGGCCAACAGCCGGAGGCAGGTCACGGTCCTCCAAACAATCGGACCAATCTGTGCCAAGGTTACGTTGTAAGTCCGGCACATGTCTAAGATGACCGGATCTACCGGGGGATCAAGCTTGAGGGTGAAAGGGTAAGTATAAACGTATAAGAAGCCTTCCCGATGGTAGGTGATTGATTCGTCTGGCCCGGGGGCAAAAACTTGAACTGAATGGTTGTCCCATCCACAATCAGCCCGGACTAAGTCGAGTTTATCCTCGGTAATGGATGAGGGATATCGTCTCACATCAAACCCTCTATCGGATACCGGAGAAGGTTTTTCAACCTCAAAATCTTTGTTGAAATTAGGTTTGGCCGGTACAATGTCCGAAGCAGTAGGCTCGAAGGTGATTTTTGCCTTAGGCGGTGAAGTTAGCTCGAAAAGGAAGTTAAAAAGTGGAGTAGAGGAACAGTTAGAATTCAAAAATGGTAAAAAAACGAGAGGAAGAAGCAGCAACACACTTACAAGAACGACTAGTGGAGAAGTTGGCAGAATCGTTCCTTTTTACGTAGTATAAGCAGCGAATCAACAAGAAATATGAGTTGAAAGATGATAAGTGAAGAAGTGAAATGGTGAAAAAATGAAGAACTGAAAACAGAGAAGAAGTGAGTTGGAAGAGGTCGAAATGTTCAAATGAAGAGGTAAAGGACATTACCTTTATGTTACTTATCCACATCAATTTTTTGTATTTTTTCATTTTTATTTCATTAAGTTTATGACTTTGTATTTGTAAGAGAGTTATTTTTCAAGACCGCGCGAAGCGTGGACAAGTACACTAGTAATTAATAATGAGAAGATTATTATGAATGAATTACTTACTTTAAAAGCGCGTCTTTATCTTAAAAAAAATTAATTCCCATATTGCTACGACACGTATTCTTTTTTTTTTTTTGATGACATGGAAACCCGCAGCCGCTACCCTTCGAGTATGCACAGGGTAAACTCAGCTTCTGTGCAATAGCTAACAAACCACATAGAAGAGGTAACCCACACTAGGCAAGCCCGGTGCGACGAGCTTAAACCAGAAGGAAAATCCCCTGCTGTCGTAGGCAGCGGGTTTTGAACCTGAGACCTCCATTATGAAAGCCCCATGCTCAACAAACTGAGCCATCCTTGCGGGTATGACATGTATTCTTATTTTATATTCTATCCCACGTATTCTTTTTGACAATTCTTTAATTTCAGCTTTTCACATGCCATATTTGTTAGGGTTTGTTATGAATTTCCTACCTTATTTGGATTCTACATCATAATTGTGTTTTATTTCAAAAAGATTTTCTTGGTGTAAAATCTTTTCTTGTTAGAGAAGTGCATCCACAATGTAGTCATTAAAGAGTCTCATTAAGGAGGAGATTATTTTCTCAATAGTTTTTATATTATTTTTTTATTATGTAGGTCAATTGACCAAACCATATTATAGTATTATGCGTTTTTAGTATATTTTCTTTGTCGTCTGATTTATCGTCATTCAAGGTTTGCAATTATTAGCTTCCGCATGACGCCCTGATTATCTCGATCCCAACAAGTGGTATCAGAGCTAATGGTTCAGCAAATGGTTCAATGAGGTTGAAGACATGTTCAAGGCGGTCAGTTCAAATCAAGCTGTAACTGATTTCGCGATAATGAAGATTTTGTCAAGAGTACTACACGTGGAGATAAATTTCAACTATATTTTCAACACTCCTGCTGCTACATCTATAAAAGAAAAGATAAAATATTTTTTAAACCATTTTTAAGCCAATAAATTTAACCTTGTTGTTAACCATGGCGAGCGGCAGCGAAGAAGGAAGATGAAGATTATTTTGCCAGAAATTCAGGCTAAGGGGAGATTTGTTAGAGTTTGCCCTGAATTTCCTATCTTATTTGGATTCTACACCATAATTATGTTTTAAATTCAAAAAGGTTTTCTTGGTGTAAAATCTTTTCTTGGTAGAAAAGGGCATTCACAATATAGTCATCAAAGAGTCTCGTTTAGGGGGAGATTATTTTCTCAATAGTTTATGTTTTTATATTAGTTTTTCAATATATAGGTCAATTGACCAAACCATATTATAGTACTAGTTATGGCAGGCCCGAGCTTACTCAAAATTTAAAAACCTGTATCAATTTTTTTTTACCGTATAATTATTATGATCTAATGGCACGTTAAATATGTATTTTTGAATAAGCATTCTTTTTTCAGTAGACCTTTCTGGGTATTATTAAACATACCCAAAGTGTATCACTTATTGTGTCACTGAAGGAAGAATTATAAGAAGAGGTTAGAGTGAAGCCATCTAATTTCTCCACATACCACATTGAAATTGTCAGAAGCAGCTAATTTTACGAAGCACAACCTAATTCAAACCAAAAAGTAGACTATATTTACATTGCATTTTGCAACAAGCAGTTTAGATTATAGTTACAGAACTCCCAAGTTGTGCTATTTGACAAAAACACATTTTCACAGTGGGAAAAACTAAGGCTAAAAGCTATAAGCACGGATAGTCCTGTTTATTTTAACCGCTGATTCATGACCATCTGGGCCATCAAAAGTTTGGTATGTACAAGCCACCAAAAGACGTATGTACAAGCTTGCCACAGTCATAGTGAGCTGTAAATAGAAATAAGGGATATGTGATTAGTATCAAACGTAGATAGGTAAAATAGAAGAGAAGATAAGAAACTAAAATTCTTTTCCCAAGTAATATATTAAGAAGATCTTAAGCATAGAGGATAAAAGAACCATTCTAGTGATGAACTTGAAATTACAGAACTTTTGCATTTCTTGAGCTGGCATTACTTAATAGTTGATTTTAGGAAATGTATGATAGGGAGGATGAAAAATCTTGTGTTATTAAACAAAAAGAAGACAAACAAAAGGAGGAACAATTCATATAGCCTAAGCTTCAATTGCTAATTCAATATACAATATTTGCTAAAGATAATACACCATCATGGACAATCTTATCAACTTTGTAAATAGAAATAAGGGATATGTGATTAGTATAACAAAAGAGAAAATAAGAAACTAAAATTATTTTTCTTAAGTAATATATTAAGAAGATTGATTTGACCAAAATTCCCAAAAAAAAAAAAAAGTCACAGATCACAGAACATCATCATTTTTTCAACCAAAGGAAAAAATGTGAACATTACTGCTTTATAACAATGCCAATGTAAAATTTAGCTATGTCTTATGTTAATGCTCCTCAATGCCAAGAGAACTTCAATTTTTTGCAAGTTCATGTGCACCAGCTATAAGAGTTAAAAGAAATCACCTACCTTAATTTGAAAAATGCTGAAGAACTCAAGTAGTTTTGATTTTGTAAGTTTAATGCAATGTGACAATTAACAACCAAAAAAAAAACAATGATACTTTCTCAGAAACTGTTGTTTCTTCTTCATTTTGACAACCCTGATATAATTAGATTCTTTTAACTAAGAAACAGTTGAGGAAAATTTTGACATAAGAAAAGAAACTCTTTATCCTCTAAATATGTGAATTATAATTCAGGTCTAAACCCCGATTTCAACCATGAAGATCCACATAATTGTGAGAAGAAATAAGTTCGCTCTGCCCAAAATTTTAGACTAGTACAACAATCATAGATACAAACAAGAGCTATGCAATACACTAAGTGGATTAACAAGTGCAACAACAAATATTAGAGAGATGATCAACATTGAAAGATGGAGATGAGTAAGAAAATCCACAGTATTTTTAGTGATTCAGAGTAGTAAGAAATCATATTTGCCAATAGAACCATTAAACTTGTTATGGGTACAATTATGATAAGCAGAATACAAATTCAAGGAAACATACATGGGTTAAGAAAGTTATATATTATTGTAAGAGATATCTATAGCTGATATATGTGCAGTAGTTCTCTTAACTTTCATGGTACCACCTTTCATGTTCAAGTTGGTATAAAAGTTTTATCAGCATTTATATGGCATTCATTTTACTTTTACCTTAATGGATCACTACTAAAATCAGCTAAGAGATATAAGATGATGGATCGAGAATTAATATTAGAAGTACTTGTTTTTACTAGAAAATCAGTTTGGTGTTACTTATGTGCAGAAATGAGCAAATGAAAGAACTTAACTTTTGTTTACTTTCCTAATAATTTTTTTTCTATTTGAATATTCAGGATATCACGTAAAGGATAGTCAAATTCTAGAAACTATTTTGTCAAAATGTAGACCAACACTTGAAGCATTTTACATAGTTTACTATCCTTTACTTTTTCTTAGTTGGAGTGACTGGTTCGATACCCTCCCTTTTGCTAGAAGATGTAGTTTTTTTGGTTGGAGTTGCTCGCTCAGTCTGTTGTCTCTTGCCAGATGAGGTACTTCCAATGATTAGCTTTTTTTGATCTTCTGATGATGATACCTTGTCAAGTTCTCTATTACTGCTTTCTCCAGCATTTGTAGAAGTTGATACTGCTGGCAATTGGAGAGTATCCTGCTTCTCAGCAAATGAACAGTTTTGCTGGTGTTTCATCAGAATTTCTAGAAAAAAAATTCTTCAGTTGTACTCTAAACACTTTGTCGGCAAGATGTTGTTGAATATCCGGAAGGGACAATGATTCGTTCTGCAATTAAAAAGGAGCTCTTCAGGTTCTAATATATCAGTTGAAGTGAAGAATCTCAATTGAATTCTAAATGATTTGTACCTTTATGTTAATTGTTTCATAGATTTGTTCAGCTTTCATTAAAAGAAGATTCTCTCCAGGTTCAACTACTAATGTTGCAATTGTCGATCCACTTCCATCTGCAATTTGGACTTGAAAGCGGCACCTGTTATATAATATTACTACATGCTGTTTTACATTCATAAAATTATTTGAGAAAGTAAATTTGAATTATGAAAGATGCGGTTTTTAAAAGCTATCTCTTGAAAAAAGACGCTTGGTTACCTGGGTGTTAACATCGCTTGTTGATCAAGTTTACACAATCAATAGCCTTTATTATTTTGGTCCTAACAAAGTTCTTGCATTTTGAACACATTACCTCATAAAACAGCTGCTCATCATCCAGCAACGATATTTTACCTTCAACGTGAAAAGATTGTATCTATTAAAAAAAAAGTGCATAAGATTAGTTGTGTTGCTGGTAATAGTATTGAACCTAAATATATAGTAGCATATGTTGGACATATACTGCAGGTTGTGCTTGGATATTTCCTATAGGTATAGCCTCATCATTTAGTGATATAAGAATTGGCGATGAAGCTGTTTCCGGAGAACTTCTTTGCGTATATGTGTTCAACATTTCTTCATTCTCTTTCGCCCTGTAAATGAACATAGTTATATTATTTTGGGTCATATACACAATTAGCTTTTTGTACATGATTTTACCATTGTCACGTATTTATCTCATACCAGTTCATCATTTCTGCAGCCTGTGGATAGAATGGATTTATCAATATTACAGAATTGTATCTTATTGTCAAGGATGTCCCTGTGTTGTACATCGTATAAGTAAAAACAATTAACGTTCTTAATATAAACAGAAAAAAATAAAATCTAGTTCATACCAGCATATGAAGACCATGCAATTCATTTTGCAAGGATTACTGGATGTTCTTTAAGTTGTGCAGCTAGGTGGCTTCCATCAATCTCAGCAAAGTCCTCCCACAAGGTAAAAATACAATGGTGCATATTATAGAGAAGAAATAACAAGTAATAATTAATAAGGATTGGCATTTGGCAGTAGAAGGGCCAAAGAGCAAGAAAAGTTGAGGGTTGATCGTCAACTAAGGGAAGAACAAGATGTAGCTTACATTGCATCACTTCAAATTGATGAGGTCCATTTACCTGGTATTTATTTGTCTCTTCAAAGATTTATTATTAACTTTTTGTTGTTTTCTTCTTTTGTTTTAATCATCAGCCACTGGTTCTGGATGTGTATATCAGTCCACTGCTGGGTATGTTTTCTAAACTTATGGCTTATGTGATGTTAGATCTGGCATTGCATAACCATCTCACTTTTTTTTCTCTATTTGGGGTTTATTTTGAGGTTGTATTAGATTCTACTTAAAGTTCTACCTTAAAAATAAAGGAAAGATTCTAGTTGTTGGTCCTGGCTTTGTGATAATAGCTTCAACTATGTAAAATCATATACTATCCCAGTCTGGCAAGAAAAAAAATCTATCTTTGCTAAAGCAAACCAATTTCAAAATTCAATTTGGATAAAAACCCACCATAAACATGATTCATGTATGAATTCATGTCGAATCAATTGCTTGCACACTAATAAGCCAAAACTCTAATGCACCAACCTAAGGATACAAACACCAGTAGTTCATATGAAAAGATTTTCAAAATATAATTTTAATAATTAGCACAGTATATAAACACATTTTCCTGTAGACCTTTAATATATCAATACACTACATTGAAATCCCAAATCAGCTGATTCCACTCCAATAGATGTTTTATCGTAAATTAGATCATTTTTAATACCCCTGTACATTAAATTTATATGACTATTTACTTCTGGCAAAAGCCCTTTGAGAGCAAAATATGACCTCTTGTGCAAATGTTAAGTGGATGTAGAAATAGTTGTAACAATTTCTACTGAGTATTATTTTAGAGGATCTTCAAGCACCCACTGGTATTATAACATATATTTAGAGGCTTGTATCATTAGATACCCACTATATAACATGTTTTCAAAACTTGGTACTAATAAAAGTGGAATTGTTAAGAAACAAAAGATTGACCACAATTCACCTGTGGTACTTCAGATTATCTGATTAAAAAATGATATGTTTGCGTGTGTGTTTATATCACCTATAACAAATGAGCAACCAATAAAATGCTGCTATGAAGCTCGATTAAAAAAGGGAAAAAATACATCAATATTGCATTTTAATGATACTATAAACAAGAACTGCTATGAAATTCAATATGTTTAAAATTATTGACAATTTTCAAATAAGTAGTGACAATGGTTTGTCGACATTTGTTTCCATGGACGCCAGCAATCTTTATTGCACCACAACTCATAACAACAACAAGTATGTTTGTTTATAGGGGTGTCGTGAATATTATTTCATGAAACGACATATAAGTATAATTTAAAATACACAGTGAAGTACTCCTTACCAAACTCCACATGCCGTGGCTCTTAGTCCAGATTAGCTAAAAATATTGTGTTCAATCTTATTAGAGCAGGCAATGGTGGATCCTCTACATTGTCTCCTTTTACTTGTTCAACAACAGTAAATATATCTAGAACCCATTCAAACCTATTGACACGAATTCCATAGGGTAGAGGTGCTCTAACTTTTGCGGTTGATATCAAATATGTGCTGAAGGGAGTTAACGTCTTTTCATATTTTCCTATGTCATCTCTATACAAAACAACAACAACTTGTTCTTCCTGTATTTACAAATGATCAGTTAAATTGATATTAAAAAGTACACAACTCGAAATTAAAAAGATCAAATTTTGTCTCCATTTATATTTTTATATGATTTTTACTATAGGTGAAAATAAGAAAGAAATCATAAATTATTCGAATAGTAAGCATAAAAGTAGCAAGATTACCGTGTCATCTTGCGCAATCATGATTTGAAATCGTATCCGTCCATCCTTACTCTGTCTTGCTCTAGCTTTTTCAATAAGCTATACTTTACTTTGCATGTCCACTCTCTCGTTTGTGGAGTTATCTCATTAATATTAAGTCTATATTCCATATTCTATAGTAGATACTGTAAAAAAGAAGATATGGTTAGTATACTGAGTGATAAAAGTAAATAATGCAAAATAAAATGGAGAAAGAACAAAACAATACTTGGTTATGCTATATTATCTTTGTAGAACTATTTTTTAATGATTTCATCATAAACTACATTATATGTCGAGCGATCATCATGATCAGTTGCTATTAGGTCCGAATCAGCATTTTTATACAGTTTGAACTCTTTTCTCTTGATAAAGCAGCATAAAGTTGATCATGTGAAAAGACAGGTTCTCGCAAATAAATTCCAACAAAATCCAATGTTTGACCTTGCGCTTTATTTATGGTCATAGCAAAACATAGTCGTATAGGAAATTGCGTCCTTTTGAAAGGAACTAGCATTTTTTCATCTTGAGAATTTGAGATGCTATTAATGGTATTCTTGGGATAAAGACATTTGTATCTTTGAAGTCACCCGATGAAATCTTAGCACTTATAACATGTGTTTTAAAGTCACAGCAAGTCAACCGTGTACCATTACATAAGCCCTCACATGGATTTAGATTTCGTAATAATATAATTGGACAATTCTCTTTCAATGATAACTTATACGGCGGCAAACCAGCTGGGTTAAGAGTATGTAATGGGTCCTCAAATTGTGCTTGATCATTAGGTTCAATGGTTTCATCAATACCGACAAACGTTTTTTATGTTCCTGGAAATTTAGCTATAAGCATGTCATTTATTTCATTTACGAAATCATTTTTTGTTGTTAGAATAACACGAGAATTTGAGGAAGATGATATTGAGAGAAATGTGTGCATATTTGGATACGTTATTGTGAACAATTTTTCTAAAGATTCTCTTTCAGTTGTAAAGGGAATAATGAAAGAATCTGGAATTTCAATCTTATTTGTAGAATTGACTTTCTCTTGTCCATTTCCAATTCTCATTAAATAATCACAGAATTGAGGATCTGCTTTTGCTCTCATATTTTCGGATAAGGGCAATCTTTCAAGTTCTTCCCAAATGTCAGAATACAATAAACTTTCATTAATGAACTCTTTTTTTTTTTTTTCCGTTTCGCACAACAGGAAGCATTTGTCTGGAATCACCTCCAAAAACCACAACTTTTCCACCAAAACGCATATTTGTATCCATGAGGTCTTTCAAGAGTAAATCAAAAGCTTCAATCATTTTTTTTTTTGCCAATGACACTTCATCCCATACGATTAATTTTGCATCTCTAATTAAGAATGCTAGTGCACTTTGTTTGCTAATATTGCAATTAAACGTATTATCAACATTTATTGGAATTTTAAAGTGTGAATGTGCAATTCGTCCACTAGGAAGAATGGAAGCAGCCACACCAAAAGTAGTTGTTACCAATGCTATATATCCTTTAGACCATATAATTGCGAGTAAAGCACGATATAAGAATGTTTTTCCTGTTCCTCCTGCACCATCAATAAAAAATGCTCCCACTCTATGTGAGAATATCTCTCAATAATTATATTATAAGCTTTAAGTTGATCTCTATTTAGCTTCTTGCATAGTGACACGTCTTCTTCACTAACGACGATTGTTCTCTCAAAATTAACTTCCTTTGGTTCTTTTGCTGTTTTGGAAGGTCGGATTGTTTGTTGAAAAAGTTTAAATTAATTTATGTCAGCTCCCATAGAATGCAATATGTCATTAATATGACTTAAAATTTGAAATCGGATTTCGCTTCTTCCAATATTGGGTAGTAGCTTGTAATCTTCAGACATGGGTTGTTCAAATTGTTCCCACAATTCTCTTGGGTTCACTGGATTACAATATACTAATAATTAGCAAAAAAGCGTCTTAAACTATGTGTCATTTGATAGCTTGTTGCTTCTAACATGCATTCAATCAAATTGTTATCACAATGTAGAAGACCTCGCTTTTCAACAGATTCTATGAAGCTACTACATGGTACTCCATCAACAATTCGTAAATCTTCATATGATTTCAGTCTTCTAACATTCATTAACAACAATCTTAGATAATAGCATTCACCTTCTGTTGGATGACATGTTACAACACGTCCATTAGTATGCCCTTTTTATTTTCGCGTGACCACTTCCTATCCTTAGGTGACCACACAAAATATTCAGGAAATTCTTTATACAACAAATTAAGTTCTATAGCATCTTTGTTAGTTCTATTCATGTAAAAAAAATCAGTTAGCATGGTCAGCTTAATCATCAGATTATTTATAACCGAACATATATTAGCATTGTTTTTAGATGAAACAAATTCTTGTCCCTCAAGATGAATTTGAAGGGAACATACACTTGGTGACATTTCACTAATAGAGAAACCAAACAAGCGCCATGTAGCTTCCGGTGGTGATACCCATCTAGCAGACTGATATTCTTTTATTTCGTCAACTTCTACATTTTTCTCATTAGCATGTACAAAAAAAAGCAATTATATCATGTCCTTTACAAATATATTTATATAGATACTTCACGACTTTAATGTTAGAGCATACTTCAACATCATATGGCAATTAAATTTTCCAAGCAAAAAAGGGTTGTATGGAACAACCCACAAATTGTCCAAGTAGTGATCTCTTATCTTTACTGTAATTCATGTATTTCGTCTTCTATAAATTGGATAAGAATCAGCTCCTTTTGAGGCATGATCGGCGAAGCTTTTTGGATAATTAAACTTGCAACAACCCATCTTCTTCATGCAAAGATTTGTAGGATTAAGATAACCACAAGGACCATGCATCATGTGTTTAAGAACGCATGAATATAAATATGGTACTGCATCTTGATCAGGTAATTTAACACTAATAATATTATCATAAGATTCCGGTGTTAACAACTTGTATTCAGCAATTAGTATTAGAAGGAAATGAGCATGTGGTAAACCTCATTTTTGAAATTCTACGGTATACATAAAAGCTACATTTTTTCCAAAAATATTTCGTTTTAGGATATCCGTTTTTAGTTCTTTTATTTTTGCTCTAAACACTCTGCTAATTAGATTCGGTCTATTTTGTGCTTCATCAACAGATGCTAAATGTTCCTTTATTTCTAGCCAAGATGGATTACACGTCATGGTTATAAATAAATCAGGTTTTCCAAAACGTTGGACTAATGCAATAGCATCATGTAGCGTTGACGCATATCTCTAGGGACACCAATAAAAGAATTCGAGAGAAATCTTCTCTTCCCGATATTTGAAGCATCTCTCTCAGCCAATCTTAAAATATCAATGAGTCCTTGTAGTACATCTGTTCTGAATAAATCCTGATTAAATGTATAAAAAGCCAACCTTTGTGTTTCAAGTTTTATATATTCGTCAACCGAATATTGCTAAAATATTCTTCCAGTGTGTAAGATTTCATCTTCTTCATCATCTCTCATTTGCAGTTTGTAACAATAATATTCACGAACGGACACCGTATTCCGTTTCCGCTTTCCCTTGTTCAGAATATTATCCTCCATTTCAAGATACTCGTCAAGAGAGCAAATGTTTCGTATGTTTGGTATCTCTTCATTTTCATAAGTTCTAGGATGTCTACAAATGTTCTCTATCCCACAAATTTTCTTAATACCACAATGCCATCCACTTTGACCGTGTGGAGACAATAACGGATATTGTAAAGCATCATAACATCCATAATAATAATTTACTCTTTTTGTACCATTGCTGTGAGTATAGATTTGAATGTGAGGTGCCCGAATAGCCCTACCATCATTTTCTTCAACCCATGTTGCTGCAACTTTAGAGGAGGTAGGTAGGTTATATACTCGTTGGTCTAAACCCGCATCACATCTAAGACCGATGTGAAAGTCTTCAAGGTTTGAAATATTTACCAAAGATCGAAGGAAGATAGAATATGGATTTGCTTATATGTCCATCAGTTCCTTCACTACTGATTCATGAACTTTGTTGCAACAAGCCATCCTATATGCTAACTCATTACTATTATCGTAGAAGTACAATTGTAGGTTTTTTGGTTTTCCATCTCGTGGATACAAATCATTTATCAAATGATACATTTGTCCTTGAACTTTAATGGTATATACACCACAATTTCTTTTAGCCAAATCTTTATCATACCTTGCACCAAGTGATGTGAATGCGAATAGGTTATTATACGTTCTTATGTATGTACGGAAGTGTGTGGATTGTTCATCATCTCCAAAATATAGATTCCGTAATTTTGTTGGCATCTTATGTGAAGACAGCTTGACAGTACCGTTGGCACAACAAAACGCAGGTGGTTCATATTCAAATCTCTTTGCATAACAAAATTTACAGTTTGGAACTTTTTTTAGTGGGACATAATTTGATTGTGGCTACTCATCAAATGCATCTGAAGTTGAACCTAAAATTAAAATAAAAAAGATGCTAATTAATCAAGACCAAATATTAGCCATCGACATGACTAATATATTATAAACTCACCTTTTTCATAGGAGTACAACGGATGCACAGTGGAGTTTGTAGAGGATACAAATATTGGCACTATCCCAATTGGACTATGGGAAGTTGCATTTTCAAGAAGTCTACATCATTTTGATTCTTGGTATTTGGATTTACGTTGCAATGTTAAAGCTTGTTTTTCCTCAACTGTCATGTTATTGTATTTTTCACGTCGTTTGATGCTTCTATTTGTAACTGAGGCAGAGTGCTTATTTGTTTTCCACGTTCCATCAAAACCAAACTCTATTGTTCCAACATATATTGTTCAAACTACCTTTCTTTGAGAAAAGAGATTTTTCAAACTATCCCCAAATCTTTAAGTGATATAGTGAATTTTGTTCTGTAGGCATAAAGAGCACACAAGTACAAATGTAAGTGGCATGATAGAAAGAAGAATAGTAGATGCATCATAATACATGCACATACAAGACATATAAATCTGTCATCAACATGAACACAACTCAACATAAAGAAGAGAAAATCATTGTTAAGTTAGAAGCTTACATGTACAATGCTGACTCCTTATCTAGAACGCCTTTCTTACTTCTTCAGTTTTGTGCATCCAACAGCGAGAAATGATTATAGTCCTTGAAAGATCAAATGAAGTTATATCAAGTTTAGTAGTCATTTGGGCAAATCTACAAACATAAACCAAAGGATGATTCTCTGTTTGTCTATTTGTCAAGTACAAAGGCACCAATACTATATGTATTTGCAGCCAAAAAAAAAAAACATAGGCAAAAACACTTCTTATTGTGTTTTGTTGTCACAACGTATAATTCAGATTAGGCCCTCAATGATCAAGGTCGAGGCAGATCTGAAACTGCCAAGAGCTGAAACGTTTAACTCATCGAAAATAAATACACCCAGGTATTTGGACTTTTTAGTTAATTCAATTAAGGAATCTTCTTTTAACCATGAAACTTGGAATTCTACTTTCATCACCCTTTCACTTTATTTTAGAAATATCATACTCAAGCCTGTTTCTTAAACACTTAGAGCTGCAGGTATATGTGCATATATATGAGAAAAAATCTGGTACTATGCATTTTCATAATTAGTTAATAATAGTAAGGTAAGACCATAGAATTTCAATGCAAACAGTAATTAGAGTTCATAGATCCTAAGTAAAATTGTACAAACAAATTAAAATCATACCAGAGGTACAAGAAAACACAAGATTAGGGTTTACCCATTTTGACATGTCTTTTTCAGCCCATTTTAGGGGGGGGGGGGGGGGGGAAGGAAGCAAATTCCCCTCCTTTTAGTACAAGTTGAGGTGGTTCCTCCATCTACCCCTAATATCACCTCTGTTTCAGAACCCATTTACCAACACACACAAACACTCCAACTATTTCTTGATTTTAATAGGTGGATTTAGTATAGGATACAATGGAATTGATTAGGAGTGAAAGATATGGAGATGAAGAGGGTTGAATTATGATGGTGGTTTGCCTACTCTCTAAGGTTGATTCCGATCCCTACTTTTATTTAATTGAAATTAGAAACAAAAGAACAAAATTGAAAAGAAAAATAGTTTTTGTTGTGAGGATCTGGTCAAAAGGATTTGTCTGGAAACATTAACTATTCCCCATATATGGAGAATCTCAACAAGAAGGACCTAAAATAAAATAGAAACAAAAGCCCTTTAATTGATTAGAAGACATTAAAAAGGAGAAAAAGAATATTTTACTTTGACTTGAGATTGTGGAAGATACTGATGGAAAACAAATGGAAACCCATGGAGCTTTTAAGAAAGTTGAGACCGACTTTGTTTTTGGTGAGTCATCTTATTGTACAGCGCAGGACAACACGTGCAACACATTCATTGAATGAAATAAGAAGCGAAATTACAATTCTAACCCTGTGAGGACTACAAAAAATTCCTCATTCCCTCTTATATTAAGTAGTAATTATGCGTTTTTAGTATATATTTTCTTTGTCGTCTGATTTATCGTCATTCAAGGTTTGCAATTATTAGCTTCCGACGCTCTGATTATTTCGATCCAACAAGTGGTATCAGAGCTAATGGTTCAACGAGGTTGAAGACATGTTCAAGGCGACTAGTTCAAATCAAGCTGCAACTGATTTCGCGATAATGAAGATTTTATCCGGAGTACTACATGTGGAGATAAATTTCAACCATATTTTCAACATTCCTGCTGCTACATCTTTAAAAGTAAAGATAAAATATTTTTTAAACCATTTTTAAGCCAATATTTTTAACCTGAATTTTAACCGTGGCGAGCGGCAATGAAGAAAGATTATGTGAAGAAGGAAGATGAAGATTATTTTGCCAGAAAGTCAGGCCAAGGGGAGATTTGTTAGAGTTTGCCCTGAATTTCCTACCTTATTTGGATTCTACACCATAATTATATTTTATTTCAAAAATGTTTTCTTGGTGTAAAATCTTTTCTTGGTAGAAAAGGGCATCCACAATGTACAACAATTTTTGTGTTTTTATATTAGTTTTTCAATATGTAGGTCAATTGACCAAACCATATTATAATATTATGCATTTTTAGTATATTTTCTTTGTCGTCTGATTTATCGTCATTCAAGATTTGCAATTATTAGCTTCCGACGCTCTGATTATTTCGATCCCAACAATGCTTAATATCACAAGATTAAAGAGTATTTTGGTAAATTCTACATATTTGTAGTGTAAGACCACAGGATTCAAATTTCTTCTTTATTTTCTTAAACTTCGTGCCAATTCAAAACCAGACAAACATATTAAACTGGGGGAGTACTACATTAATTGTGCGACAAATATACTCCATCAAAGAACCAAATGCCTCCCATTTTTAGCCATATTATTAACGGAGGCCAAGTATTATGAATTTCATATACTTTAGAGGGGGATATTTTTGACCGTTTAAAATACAATCCACTAAAAAGGAGGCAGTACGCATTAATTTGCCAATTGTGCTTTATGTGCGAAAGGCACACAGTAGTAGTAAAATAAAATTAGAAACTATTAACGAAAGAAGAAAAGTTAATGAAATAGTTCGTCAATGAACCTGAAGACTAAGGGGTTGTTTGGTTGGAAACAAGTTCTCCCAGTATAATTTATTCTGGGATAAGTTATTCCGGGATTAATTATTTCACTTTCTCACTGGGATAAAATAACACTATATTAGTTATACCATAATTTTATCCCAATCAAATGTGAAATAAATTCATCTCAAATATAATTCCGAAATTATTTATCCTTATCCTTTGTACCAAATGAGCCTAAAGGACATATCCAAAAGACCACGTGAGTTCATCTTCCCTTTCGCTGACCAGCATCAAGATTCGAAAACTTCATTTTTCTCTAAAGATAAACAAAACATACCTTCAATTACTGCATATTTCCACCACCCAATAAGAGCCCGTTTGGATGGGCTTATAGCTTTTGATTTATAAGCCAAAAGTCATAAATTAAGAATTCTAGCTTATGACTTTTGACTTATTTTTGTTGTTTTCGCTTAAAACAAGTGCTTAAAAGCACTTTTTTATTTTAACCAAACACTTCAAAAGTGCTTAAAAGTTATTTTGACTTAAAAACACCTAAAATAAGTCAATACAATCAGGCTCTAAGTTGCTTATGTGGTTTCAAGAATCGAAATGACAATTGACGGCACTTTCCCAGCCCTCAACTCATTCTACTTCTTCCACTAATCTTCGCCACCATCGTTAGTTCGGTCATTGCAATGTGCCAGCCTAATTTTGAACCATTTTGTGGAATTACACTGGATATGTTGTTGTTGTATATATGATGTAATAAGGTTGAAAATAAACATGAAAGGGAAAAAATATTAGAGAAAATGGAGAAGTGAAAGTATATCAATTCTTTCCTTATTTGTTTTGAATGAGATTAAAAGAGACGAAATAAAAAATTATTCTCGTAATTGAATTTTTCTTATGTTGAAGGGAAAAATTGGCCTGTTATCCTTGTTTTAGAACAACCCTTGGTAGAAAGGGTATTATAGAGTTATTTGGATAGTTGAGATATTTTTCAGCCAAAAACATAAATATAAATGCATTTTTGAGCCAACAAAAAAAAAGAAAAAAAAAAAAAACAACAAATGATAAAATTGACCAACTTCTAATAGTTTGGGGGTATTTTCTACCCTTTACCCAAAAATTAATGAAATAGCCCGTCATTGAACCGATGTCCCAGTGAGTTCATCTATACTTCGAGCAAGTCCCAACATCAAGTTCAACTTCATCATTCTCTAAAGATCAACAAAATATATCTTTAATTACTTTAAATTTTCACCACCCAATAAATTGCTTATGTAGTTCAAGAATCAAAATGACAATTGGTGGCAGTTTTCCAAATCGCAATTTTCCCTTGTTTTAGAACAATTATTGGTACAAAGAATACTTTTGAGCTACTCGAACAGTTGAAGGGCATTTTTAAGCAAAAATGTAACACTATAGAATTTTTGAGCCAAAAAAAGAAAAAGAAAGTAACCATGGGTTATGCCTGTTAACCGGTTCCAACCGGAACCGGACCGGTAACCGGTTAAGGAACCGCTTAACCGGTTCCGGTTTATCGGTTTTAAACTCCAAACCGGAACCGGTCCGGTTTGGAGTGCTTAAAATCTTTTTTTTTTTTGCATTATATATATATATATATATATATATATATATTATAGTATTTATTTGTATATTGTAGGTATATTTACATATGTTATACAACTTTATAATTAAAGTTTAAATATTTACTGACTAACAGCCTAACAGCAAGTCAGCAATACAGAATAGTGCTTTTCGTATACATATATATGTATAACTTACATATACTTATATATATGTATACCTTAATATATATACTATATATACTTATATATATGTATAACTTAATATATGTACTATATATATGTATAACTTAATATATATACTAAATATATGTATAACTTAATATATATACTATATATATGTATATATATGTACTATATACTATATATACTTATATATAGGTATAACTTAATGTATATACTATATATACATATATACTATATATACTATATATACTTAATATATATATACTATATATACTTATATATATGTACTATATACTATATATACTTACTTATATACTATATATAACTTATATAGTATATACTATTTTTTCTATATATACTATATATACTTATATATGTTTAAGTATACTATATAACTTAATATACTTATAAGTATATTCTTAGTATATTTTAGGTATATTCCTAACTTAATAAAAGTAAAAATATGAACACAAGTAAATAGAAGAAAGCTTAATGAGCCATATATTTTATTCATTCTTGGATAACATTTATTTGCAAGTTGTATTTTTTTTAACTTGCAAATAATACATGAGTTATACAAAAATAGTAGAATAATAAAATCACCAATTTTGAACCATTTCGTTAAAATCACCAATAATAAAAAAATTCTAAGAGTTCAATACATTCTTTAACATCTTCCCAATGCCTAAAAGTTAACCAATCCTCACTATCAGTATTATATTTGTTGTGAACTTGTTGTATGGGAATCCTATACTCATATGCTTGTTGTAGCATAATGTAAGTGTAGTTCCACCCAGTCTCAATTTCTACTTGAATTTTCCTAGGTCTAAGGTTATTTTCCACGCAAACATTCTTAAAATCTCTAATTCTTCCACTATTAGCATTACAAAAAAGAAACGCAACAGCATTTCTAACTTTTTGAATAGAATCATCAAAATGCACAAGACCATCTTTAACAATTAAATTTAAAATGTGACAACTACATCTTACATGAAAAATATTTCTTAGAGGAGGGTTTATTTCTCTTTTTAAAAGGCCAATTGCCTTTGTATTATTAGAAGCATTATCTAAAGCAATACAAAGTGTTTTTCTATAAATATTAAAAAATCTCATTATAGTAGACATTGAATCGGCTAAAATTTTTCCATCGTGACGACCTTTTCCTTCGTCATATAAAAAAGCTATAATTCTTTTTTGCATAACCCAGTTGTCATCAACCCAATGACATGTAATAACAAAAAAATCTAAATGGTTAATACTAAGACCCAAATCAGCGGTAAGACAAACATTACAATTTAAAGAATTAAATACATGGCGCAAATAAAATCTATATTTTTTAAACAAATCTATAACATCGGCTCTACAAGTACTTCTAGGAATACCCTCAAATAACGGGTTATAACAACGTTGAATGTAAGTAACAAACCCCAAACCCGAGGGAAAGGAAAATGGTAAACAATCATAAGCTACCATTTTAGCTATTTCTACGCGTTCTTTTTTCTCGTCATACTTAAAATTTCTACCGGTTCGTGGGTCTATCGGCATTTGAATCCCCCCCACATTTGAACCCGTTTGTTCTCCCCAAATATCCATATGTTTGGTTCTCATATGACCATTTAGTGTACCCGTTCCACCATCCTTACCAGTTCCTTGCTTAAAACTAAATACTTGTCCACATAGGGTACACGTAGCTGTTTGGTTTTCCCTATTCTTAGTCATAAATTTCCAAACTTTAGTTGTTGGCTTACGAGTTCTAGGCGGTTTGTCTTGTGTACGTGATTGTGCAGGACATGTATCTCCTATGGGATTTTTGGGGGGTTGTGTTTCATCATCATCATCTAAGTCTTCATTAAAAGTGTCGGTAAAATGTTGTTGCATTGCCTCATGACCTAAAAGTGAATTATTTCCACCAACATCAATACCTAAATTAGGTGTTTCTTTCACAAATGTTTCCTCATTAAGCGCACCCCTAACAGTACGACTACTACTACCGGCACCACGTCTTAATCTCTTTGACATTATTAAATAGAATTAATTTAAATCACAATCAAATAAATCACAAGAAAATAAATTATAACAAATTAAATTGCGTAAATTAAATTGCGAAAAATAAATTGTTAGAATTAAATTGCGAAAAATAAAGATAGAATTGGAACGAAGGTACCAAATTGCCGGATTAATTTCCAACAAAGTGAAGGCGGCTAGAATTGCAAATCCACCAAAGCTACTTCGGATTGTTGCAAAATCACCAACTCCACCAACAATATTATAATTGCAAAATTAATAATTGAAAGTTGAAAATATAATAAGACTTTGTGGCTAATTATTGCAAAGTAACTATAATTGAGAGATTGAGATTTGAGAGAAAGATGAAGAAGAGTGAATTGATGTGAATTAAAATGAAAATGAAGAAGGGTTTATATAGGGGGAGGGGATGGGTTAAAGTGTTAAAAAAAAAAATTTGGGGGCCAAAAATTAAAAAACTGACCGTTTGGCAACGACCATTTTTGCAAATGGACCGTTGCCAACGGTCCATTAAGGCCCAACGGCTCTTTCCGTTTTTTTTTTTAAATTTTCACCGGTTTAACCGGTCCGGTTTCGGTTTTACCGGTTTAACCGGTTCCGGTTTCCAAAATATTAGAACCGGACCGGTAAATCATTACACGGTTAACCGGAACCGGTTAACCGGTTCTACCGGTTAAAACCGGTTAGCCCGAACCGGTTGCCACGTTTATCATGGGTAAAATTGACCTATTGCTAATGGTGTGGGGGTAATTTTGACCCTTTGGCCCAAAATTAATGAAATAGCCCGTCAATGAACTAAGGACACGCCCAAGAAGACACTCGTGAGTTCATCTTCAGCATCAAGATTCAACTTCATTTTCCTCTAAATATCACCAAAAAGGCAAATTTTTCATCACTCAAAAAATTGCTTATGTAGTTTCAAGAATCAAAATGACAATTGGTGGCACTTTCCCAAATCTCCCTCAACTCATTCTTCTTCTTCCATTAATCTTGGCCACCATTATTTGTTCGGTATATGCAACGTGTCAGCTCAGCTTTAAGCAGGATAATAAGCTTTATAATTACAGCTTAACAAAACCAACTCGTAATTTCCCACATGGCATCCTTAGTGAAGATGGATACTCTCTTTTTCCTTTTACACTTGCTATTTTTGTTTAGCTTACACTTTTCTGTTAGTTAGAGATTGGTTCATGTGGCCCATTTCATCAATTTTAGTCGGGAAGCTTTATATTGAAACATCGGGAGAAATAATAGTTGATAGTGAAATATGGAAAAAACTAGTGAAGTAATTTGATGACATATGAGAAATAATATTGTTGGGTTCAAGATTGATACTTTCGTCTTACAATATAAATTCAGAGGCGGAGCCAGGATTCGAAGCTTGTGGGTTCGAGGTTCTGATTCTTTAAAGTTACTGGGTTCTTAATTAATAATTGTACATATTTGACAAAATTTTTAATACAAATATATGGTTCGGACAAAAGCTACTGCGAACCCACACCCGAAGGGCTGGCTCTGCCCCTGAATATAATGCTGTAGAAGGACATATTGTCATGCCATATGTTTGGGAAAAATAATAATACTGGTAAATAGGATTGTTCTTAGGTAAGAACGGAACAGAAAATTGAAACGAAAGATTCATATAGCGAGGATATACCACGTAGTTGATATTGAGGCTTACTTATTGTTATACTTGGATTAGGTCCAGGTCTGTTTGGATTTTATTTTGGTTAGAGACTCATATGTCTGTGTAATGATAAGAGTGTGATTTGGTGAACTCTAATTCCAAAGAACTTCTACTATTTTTTTTTTTTGAAACTGGTAATGTTGTCGAAAGAACTTCTAATTTGCCTAGAAGACATTATTAGTATTGGGTCTTGCTAACCTTGAGCCGAGGGTCTATCGGAAACAACCTCTCTACCTCCGTAAGATAGGGTAACGTCTGTGTACCCTCCCCAGAGCCCACTCGTGGGATTATACTGGGTATAATTCTTGTTGTTGTTGGTCGTGCTAACTGGTAACCTACTATATTAGCAATGTACTCACTTTTAAATTTCCTTAAAAGCATAATAACAATGGGTTTATGTGAGGGGTCCTTTTGTCTTTTCGCAATAATGTTCTTCCCTCTCCCTCCTCTTTGTCATATGCAAATAAATGTGCTCTAAATGATAGAAGATTTCCATATTCCAAAGAACAACAGAAGAAGAATATATTGAGGAAAAGGAAATTTTGTTTGAACATTTAAGTTGGTTTCTTAAGATTTCATTTCTAAAATTTTCACATCATTGCTATTGATACTTTCATTGGCTTAGCCTGAAAGTCAATTAGTCCTCACTATTTGTTTTCGATCGGAAAGCTTTGCATTAGAGATCCTTAAATTCTGCAGTTATAGTACATAGTTTTCTTACTGTGCTCCAAAGGGAGGTAGTTCTAAAGAAAAAAAATAAAACTAAAACTTCAAAGCTCTAGATTGGACCAGACATATGAAGAAACCTGGTGAATATTTTTTTTTGTTTTTTTTGTTGCTGTGAAAATGGGGCTGGGATTGCTGGAGGCACCCACAAAAAGAGAGGGAAAGATGACTTGACATTAGCTGTTGAGATGAAAAGACAAAATATCCTTTTACTAATAGGCTGGCTATATATTTTTAGGGACATTTAAGGAAATCAAAAGATGGGGGAGGCTGCTAACCTATTACCTTCATGTAGTAGGTTAGCAAAATCCATTAGTATTATTATAAAATGAACTTATATAGAGCAGAATAGACACAAAGCTCAAAGAAAATTCTTCTTTTGTTAGTCTGTTGTGGGGTGGCAATTTTACTAAAGGACTCTACTGGTACATAATTTCAGGTTCTACAAGGTGGCTGTTAATGGGACTGTGCTATGGTTTCAGGTTGGCTGCATCAGGTTACACTGTCATGCTTAGTTTGATTTCCAAATTTACAGTGGCTTTTCCATACTTGCTTGTTGACTATTTAATTATGTTCGTAAGTATTTTATAAGCCCCCCCTTATGAGAAAGAAAAAAAAGAAGCATTTGAGTAGGTCCTGAATGTCTGAGGTCTATGGACAAGAAGTATGACGTTTCCCTTAGGAAGCATAATGTAGTTGAGCTGTGATATGGTTAGTACACGTGGCAGTTACATCTTAATGATGAGGAAAAAAAGATAAGTTTGTTTGGATGTTATTACTGGTTAAACTGCTAATACTTTACTTCATCTCACTTTGGTTCCTCTCTGTATATGGAACAGCTCTGTGATGCAATGATTTTCAACCATGATCCTCCTACCTGTGTTGAGTGTGGGGTAAGTGCTTGTCAAGTTACATCTGTGTTTCTTTGCCAATTATTATTGCAAGAGGAGACAAAGTTGTTCTCTGCTTAACCTTATGAAATGTAAATTATTATGTGTAACAGAAAATTAGCTAGCCTTTTTGTAGCAATACTATTCTAGTAACTAATGTGGGGCTGCGGATTAAACTAGGCTAGTTTATACAAACTTGGGAATACCACAGAATAACCAATATATTAAGATACTATAAGAGCTTGAAGAAGCCATGGAAAAACTGTGTGTATTATTGAATGTTTGAATGAGCTTAAATACACGTTGTTCCTAAGAATACTATTCTAACTAAAAGAGAACTCTAGAGACTAATCTATACTAAAGGATAAAGCTAAGAGATAAGCATAAACGACATAAGGATAAATATAAAAGACTCCTAATAATGATAAACGACATCTAGATAATGATGCTCCAATATGCCCCCCTCAAGTTAGGCGAGGTGTTGCTAAGCCTAACTTGAACAAGTTGCGGTCGAACGCTGGTTTGGCAAGTGCTTTGGTGAGGGTATCAGCTAGCTGGTCAGCACCATGGACATGGACTATGCGAACTCTGTTGTGTTCAACATTCTTGCGCACAAAGTGGAAATCCACCTCAACATGTTTCATACAACCATGAAGGGCAGGGTTCTTGCTCAAGAAGGTGACATCAATGTTGTCACAATAAATTGTCGGAACTTCCCTTAGTTTTAGACGCAACTCAATCAGCAAGTTGTGCCACCAGAGTGTTTCAGCAAGGGCATGGGCCACATCTATATGTTCAGCCTCTGTGGAAGAGCGAGCTACAGTCCGTTGCTTTTGTGAGCACCAACTAATTGGGTTTTGGCCAAGAAACAGTATATACCCAGAGGTGGAGCTCCTGTCATCGAGATCACCAGCCCAATCGGCATCAGAGTACATATGGAGATTGAGATCGACATCCGGAGATACACGGAGGCCAAATTCGCTTGTACCACAAAGATATCTGAGCACTCTTTTGACAGCTTTCTAGTGAAGTTCAGATGGTGCTTGCATAAATTGAGAGAGCTTATTAACAACATAAGCTATGTCCGACCTGGTGAAAGAGAGGTATTGGAGCTTGCCAATAACTCGACGATAGCGAGTACCGTCTGTCAACTTGGCTCCATCATCGCGTTTGAGCACCTCGGTTGCACTCATAGGAGTTTTGGCACTTTTGCAATCAGACATGAGTTCGTCATTCAGGATTTCGTTGGCATAGTTAGCTTGTGAGAGCACAAAGCCATGGGAATTCCGAATGACCTCAACACCCAGGAAAAATGTGAGATTCCCAAGGTCTTTTATCGAGAACCGAGCAGCAAGAGAGGAAATAACATGATTCACACTAGTAGTGTTGCTGCCAGTGACGATGATGCCGTCAACATAAACCAGAAGGAATGTGATATCGCCGTGACCATGTCGAACAAATAAAGAGCTATCAGATTCTGTTTTGATGAAGCCCATTGAGAGCAGATGACCCTTAAGCGCGGTGTACCAAGCTCAAGGTGCTTGTTTCAGGCCATAAATGGCCTTGCGCAGCTTACACATATGAGAAGGAGTTAACTTGTCTGCAAATCCGGGAGGCTGCATCATGTACACTTCCTCATCAAGGTCGCCTTGAAGGAAGGCATTATTGACGTCAAGTTGATGAAGCGGCCAGTGAAAGCGAAGAGCAATGGACAGGATGATGCGCACTGTGGTAGGTTTGACAACAGGGCTGAAAGTAGCATGAAAGTCAATTCCGGGTCTCTGAGTAAAGCCCTTCGCAACCAGCCGCGCCTTGTAGCGATCAACGGAACCATCTGCTTTCCTTTTGATCCTGAAAAGCCACTTACAAGCCACAATATTTTTATTGGGATCATGTGGAACAAGTTCCCAAGTCCGATTTTTCATTAAAGCATCAAGTTCATGTTTTATTGCTTCGCGCCACTCGGGGTATTTTTGTGCTTGTTTCACAGTATTGGGTGTGATAATGGGGGTCAAGTTGGCTAGGTAATCAAAGATTTGTTTAGGTTTGCTGATGTTGTTTTGGGACCTAGTGACAACACGGTTTGTGGGAGACGGACAGTGAGGCGGGGATGGGGCCAGTTGTGGCAGCAGTTGTGGGGCAGGTTGGCGTGAAGCCATGGATGGTAATGGGGGAGGATTTCTACGTTGATATACTAAGAGTGGGGTTGTGGAATTGGTTGTAGGTTTGGCTATGGGTGTGTACGTATTTATAGGTGGGGATTGGGGTTGTATAGATGAGGGTAGAATTGGGGATGGACTGAAACTCAGGTTCTGGGAATTAGGAATTGTAGTAGGAGAGGGAGAGAGAGTCTTACCTGAAGAAGAAGTCTGCAAAGGCTCTGAAATTGTTTCATACGCTGGTGGAGACCCGAAAAACTTGGACTGCGAGGTAGAGTTGGAGGAGGGGACTACTGGAGAAGACGCAGTGGATTGGGACACAATATTTTGCTTGGGTACGTCAATATTGAGGGGTTAGGGCAGAACTAGAATAATGGGAAGGGGAGGGGGAATTTTGCAAGAATTAATAATTGTAGTATCAGTCCATTCCAAGTTAGAACACTTAAATGTAATATTTGAGAACAAAGTTTTAAAAGAAAAATTATTCTCAACAAACCTTACATCGCGGGATAAATAAACCCTAGAAGTAATTGGATCAAAAACACTGGTGACAATGGTGGGATAATGAGAATCTGAGATAGACACATGGTGTGGATCTGGGTTCGAGTTTATTTTTGTAGTAGGGTTTAAGCCATGGATAGCATAAGCAACCAAAGATTCGCAGGGAACTGTAATCAGGTGGTTTTCCAAGTAATCGGTGGAACGGGGATTGATTATCTAACTGAGAAGTGGGCAAACGGTTAATGAGGTAGACAACATGATAACACGCAAAAGACCAAAACTGGGGTGGAAGAGACGCTTCATGTAAGATTGTTCTTGCAGTTTCGACGATATGACGATGTCGACGCTCCGCAAGGGCAACTCGTTTGCGCATGCAGTCCATTGTTGTTCCGGCCGTGCACCAACGGTTTGCGCGTTTTCAGATCCTTCACAAAAAAATCAAAGGGAAAAAATTCAATAGACTTTAGGTTATCTTGACAAAATTTGGAAACAGAGAGAAGCTTGCGTTTAATGGATGGGGCACACAAAGTGTCGGTTAGTTTAAAAACATTATTTGATGCATTTAATTGAGTAGAACCAGTGTGTGAAATGGGAATTTTGTTACCATCACCCATGGAGACGTCCTCGTTACCGTTATACGGTTTTAGGTTGTGCGGCTCCGTTGTGATGTGGTGAGTGGCTCCTGAGTCGACTATCCAAGGGTTGGTGGAAGCATTGAATCCAGCAGCATAGTTGGCGAAAGCCTGAAGGTGATCATGGGATTTAGAGCGGCAAACATTGGCGGTGTGGCCAATCCTGTTACATAGTTGGCAGCGAACAACAGTATTTCGGCTCGTGTTTGGCTGTCGCTGTGGTTGAGTGTTAGAGCGTGAATTCTGGCGCCCATTCTGGAAATTAATGTTCTGCCTGCGATTGTTGCGATAATTTGTGTTTGTGGCAACTGCAGCAGTGATGGGGCTGGATAGTTTCTTAGCATCCTCGTGACGCAGGAAGAGTTCATGATCCAGTAACTTTTCAAACAATTCCTCATAGGTGACATTTGTGTCACGTGCACGAATGGCAACAGAGATCTCACGAAACTCAGGGCCTAGATCACTGAGTATTTTGACGATGAGTTCGGGGTTGGACACAGGGGCACCCGCTGTGGCTAACTCATCTGAGAGGGACCGAATAGTTTGAAGATATTCGGTGATGGAGCAGAGTCTTTAGTGATGCGGGCAAGTTGATCACACAGGCTGAAGACCCTGGTTTGAGACCTATTTGCATAGGTGGTATGCAAGGCGTCCCAAGCCGTTTTAGCCGAGTCGGCTGCAGCAACAGTGGAGGCAATGGTGGGTTCAACAGAGGCCATAAGGGTGTTCTTGAATGAGTTGGTCCTGACGGAACCAAGGTAAAAAAGCAGGATTGGGAGATATGTTTGTGCCAAGGGTGATAGTGCAACTCGGGGCCGGAGTGGTCCCATCAAGATGAGCTTTCCAGGTGGCAAAGTTATCACCATCGCTGAGTTTGATGGGTAATTGGGAAGCAGGATTGAACTGAATAATGATGTTGGTACCGGTTGTGTTGTCAGCATTGACAACTCTGAAATTGTTGTTGTTGCCGTTGGTACCCATCTGAGTATGTTGGAGAGGAAAAAAAAAAATTGGATCGTACTCGTTAGAGTTGTGTTGGCTGTGATACCATATAAGAGCTTGAAGAAGCTATGGAAAAACTGTGTATTATTGAATGTTTGAATGAGCTTAAATACACGTTGTTCCTAAGAATACTATTCTAACTAAAAGAGAACACTAGAGACTAATCTATACTAAAGGATAAAACTAAGAGATAAGCATAAACGACACAAGGATAAATATAAAAGACTCCTAACAATGATAAACGACATCTAGATAATGATGCTCCAATACATACTAGGAGAGAGAGGCCAGAAGGTCTGTGATGTCCCTCAGAAATCTCTCAATGACTATGAAACACATACTAGGAGAGAGAGGCCAGGAGGACCTTGATGGCCCTCAGAAATATCTCAATGACTATGAAACAAGTTGTTGATTCTCTTTCGAAAATTTCTACCGATTATTAGAGTTTTGCAAGGCATAATACCTTATAAGTTCATTTTTTTTTGGAGAATAAGAGACTGCTGATTATTATAATATCATACTGAATACTGGCTATCTGACGAATATTTTTGATTTGCCAATGGAAATATATAAATTCATTTGTGGGTATCTAGGGGGTGAATTTTAGAGTACTATCAACTCTGCTACGATAAATTTATGTTCTGCTCAAACTTATTGAACATTAGAAAGTAACCAAAATTACACAAATGAAGTTTATTTATTTATTTATCGTCTTTGATAAAGCATCTTCGAGTGATTATATTTATCATATACAGCTCGGACTTATTACGCCCATGTATTGAAATATTCTGTCTTTTAGATGTGAAATTTATACTTGTTGGCTTTGATAATTATTTTCAGTAACCGTTAATTTTCTTTAATCACTCTAACTTGAACATGCTTACAATTGCAGGACTGTGGTGGTATTTCTCGTTGTGGAATGGGCTGTAGTGCCCTTGTTGCTAACACTGTCGGAGGTAATACTCCTGAAGTTATGGATATCTAAGATTCTTTTTTTACTTTATTAACAACATTTACATCATTACATGTGTTTTCTTCCTTTTACCTCCTCTTTTGAAAGTGTCCTTTCTAGTTATGGTAGAGGACTGGTAGGTCAAGAGATGTTAAATTTCATTATAACTTAAATGGTTTCAATAATTGGATATGACAAGGACAATAACACTTTTTCCTTATAAAAAAAAGGACGAGAGAAAAAAGTTGAGATTTTATGTACTCCATATCCAATGGATTAAGCAAGTTGAGTATGTAAAAAAGAAAGTATGTGACAAATTGTCTTGTCCATATGTCAATCTCGTGCCGATGTCTTGTCCATATGTCAATCTCGTGCCAACTATTTTAGGAACTAAAAATTATGGGGGCTGTCTGTTGTAGTTGAGCGTTTGATAGCAAAAACACTTAATAAATTTTGAAGAAATAAGAGGGGATGAGATATACACGTTTTGGATCTCCATATATCTGTATGCAATAGAAACTTTAGCTACACTCATGGAATTGAGTCGGCAGAGGTAAATGATGCCATGAAAATTATGAGGATTAGAAAAGCCTATGGTCCAGATGGTATCCTTATAGAGGTTTGGAAGTGTCTAAGAGAGATTAAATTGGATATGTGGGGTCCATCCCCATAAGTGGCCGAAATGTAAACAATAGAGAAGGAAAGTCTTCCTCCTTTGAATTATGAATTTAGCCATAATTGATGATGTGGATGGACCCCACAATGGCTTGTCAAGCTATTTAATGTTATACTAAGAAGTAGGATGCCTGTCAAGTAGAGAAAGAGTACTCTGTTTCCAATTTATAAGAACAAAGGAGAAATTCAAAGTAAGATAAGGTATTAGACTTATAAGTTATACGATGAAACTCTGGGAAAGAGCGATAGAGCGAAGACTTAGGGGCACTACAAGAGTGACAGAGAATCAGTTTGGATTTATGCCCGATAACTCTACAATGGAGGCTATATTAAGACTGATGAAAATTTATTTCAAGTGGAAAAAGATTTACTCATGGTGTTCATTTACCCGGAGAAAATATATGATAGAGGACCAAGAACCTCAGTACCCATAGAATTAGTCGAGGTGCGAGCAAGTTGACCCAGACACCACGGTTATAAAAAAAGTCGTTTGATAAAACTGATTTTTTGACAAACAATCTAGCCACACTACATATCTCTTCAAGTCCTGTGTTGCACAAAAAAAGAAGCACAACGAAAATTGTCACTTGGTTATGCAAATGATCGATTAAGATGTTAACATACTAGTTTTGTCAATTCGAATGACTGTTTGAGCATTGGTTCCCGAATTGCTTTCTGAATGATTGATGGACACCTCGCCTAAAAAATAGTTAGTTTGCTTTGATTGATGAACTCTTCCAGGAAATGAGGATATAAAATATCAGAAATGTTAAGAGTCCCACATTGGATATGGGATGAGTAATTGGTCTCCTTATATGTGTCACGCCCCAAACCTGGAGAGGTATGGCCGGCACCCGGTACCTTACTTGACCCCGAGCGTACCACTTTGTAACTTGTGAAACCTGAATACAATCAAACGATCTAGGGCGGCAAGGCCAATCTGTGAAGCAAATAATACCAATCTAGGCCGACAAGGCCGCCATACTGATGTACTGCAGGACACGTCTACAAGCTTCTAGGAAGATCAAGTTGTTCTGTGGTCGGGACAGGGCCCCGACCTACCTATCATCTCTAATACACAAAAACAATACCAACTCTGGACCTGGTAACTCCGGAGAGATGGAGCTTATCAATCAAGCTGATACACTGTACTGTCTACTGGGGAGGCTCTTTGCCTGTCTATCCGAACCTGCAATCATGAAATGCAACACCCCTGGCAAAAGGGTCGTCAGTACGAAATAATGTACCGAGTATGTAAGGCAACTGAAATAACTGAAAGCTGAAACTGAACTGAAATTTGTATTAACTGAAAGTACTAAGAGTCAAGGTTAAACTGAATTAAGTACTTATCTGTTTCTGTCTCATCTCACACAACTATGCAATGTAATACATATATAGCTACCCGGCCGCATATAGGGCTTGGTGTGCGGTTACACTGTATAACTATAAGCTTGTAACTGTGCTCTTTCCTTTCTCACTGAACAAGAATAAGTATAGACTGAAAAGTGCTCCCGACGAGGGACAAACACAATACTACTCTATAGAAAGGACTCCAATAGAATATAACACTTTCTGCTGAAACTCTTCTTTAAACGCTTCTTTCTGAAAAGTCGTTTTGGGACTAAAGTCATGCCAAAAGAAAGAATGAATAGCCTTTACATACCTTAGTCAACCTCCTGCTCAACAACCAACCGAGCTTATCCCCACGCCCCTTTGTCTACAATAATGAAAATGGTACTATCGTTACGATTAAAGTGTCGTAACTATTCTAGGATAAAACGGACACCTCCCCTGATTATATGACTTCCCAAACAGTTCAACAAACACGAGCAGCAAGCTCGATTTGCGACTAACGAACTATAGTTTAAACCCTTTCTCTTTCTTCATAAACATGTTAATAACAATAGCAACAATATACTCATGTTACTTCCTCAATTTCCAGCTCAAAAGATCACAAGAATAACCTCCAAAACCGTTCAATATGCACGAGCACCTCAACAACAACTTCCAACCATTATTTCACAAGTTTCTTCATCATACAAGCTATTGAGGGCTTAAATTCGTCCAAGCCTAAGTAGAAGAGGATAAAACTTACCTTATAACACAAGACCAAACTTAAACTTGAGGTTACTTCACAACGAAGAAACCTTTAAATCAACAACAAGGAAGGACTTGCTTCCACTAGTTCCGCAAGATTTCCGACGCTTGTTTTGTGTTGTTTCACTTTGGTTTTGCTCTAGAACCATGTGAAAGCTATAATCTTACCTTAAACAACAAGAATCACTGCAAATCTGAAAGCTATAATCTTACCTTAAACAACAAGAATCACTGCAAATCTGAAGTTGCTTCACTTGGAAGAATCCTCCAAAACAGCCACAAGATGAAGAACTACGATCTAGCAAGCACCACGGGATTTCTAGCGTTGGATTCACGTTTCTATCTTTGATTTTGGTCTAAGGTTGTGGGAGAACTCTTGGAGATAGTTTGTGAGCTTGTAGGGTCTAAATATGGTGTAAAATGACACAAGGGTCGAGCTCCCACCAATTTATTCATTTTGTGGAGTGTTCCACCGCCTTAGTGGGTCCCAGAGGGAGCTGCTTTGCAGCGTTTTCTTAAAATGTACTTAACTTTTTGTACAGAGCTCCTATTGCCGAACTTTTTATTGCGTTGGAAAGTAGGCTCGCTGAATTTGAATTTAAATAGGTTATGCACCGCATAACTACTTATATACTAGAAGATATACCCCCAGAAAGTTGGGCCAAAATCCTATCCAGAATTCTGCCTACCTTTCCTCGAGTTTCGATGAACTGAATTTCCTCGATTCGTTTAGCCCCGAATTCTTACGAGACTTACTCAACACTTGTTTTAAAACCATTGCTATCCATATAAGGGTTCTCAACCTTTTCGAGTTTAGGTTACTTTACTTACGACGCATAGTAGCGCGAAAACACGGGGTGTAACAGTTTAAACACTTATAACCTCAAAGATAATCTTGTTCCCCGAGCTTACGTCGATTAACCTATGACAAACATAACGTTCAAAAAGTACGAGGTGTAATAATATGGACTTGGACAATCCTCACCCTATGAGCTAGCTTCCATTCTTAACATTGTACCAGTGCCAGGCCTACCCAATTCTTTGTTCACCGATTTTGGGCCCCATAATATATTGTCTAGGCTCTAGTCAATGAGCTCTTGACGTGTTGGGGGGGGGGGGGGGGGTAGTGTTAAGAGTCCCACATTGGATATGGGATGGGTAATTGATCTCCTTATATGGACTTGGACAACCCTCACCCCCTATGAGCTAGCTTTTGGGGTTGAATTAGGCCCAAGATCCATTCTTAACATGGTATCAGAGCCAGGCCCACCCAATTCTTTGTTCACCGATGTTGGGCCCCATATTATATTGTCTACGCTCCCGTTAACGAGCTTTCGGGGTGCGGGGGAGTGTTAAGAGTCCCACATCGGATATGGGATGGGTAATTGGTTCCGAATATGAACTTGGACAACCCTCACCCTATGAGCTAGCTTTTGGGCTTGAGTTAGGCCCAAGATCCATTCTTTACAAGATAAACAACAATGGATATCAGTTGCTTGTTGTCATGAAAGGACGAGTGACGATCAATTACTCAATTTTTATTGAGAGGAGCTATCTTTTGGGGTTGAGTTAGGCCCAAGATCCATTCTTTACAAGATAAACAACAATGGACTTTCATTTGCTTGTTCTCATGAAAGCACTAGTGAACGTTTAATTACTCAATTATTGTTGAGAGGATTTGTAAGAGTTGCATCTGTAAAAGGCTTATTGATGAAAAAGAGAGCAGATATGCTAACAATTAGTTCGAAGTTCTAGTATCAAATACACTTGCAACAAGGTAGGAACACACGATATGCATGCTCCAATCGCATGAGCACTCTTCAGAATATTATTGTGTAAATAAGGAATAAATATTCCGGTAGGGAGTTCAATATACATCAATTGGAATCAATTAGGAGATTCAAAATAACATTCACCTAGGAACATAATCTAGCCTACACATGAGGGGCACATTGAAAATGCAATTAATAAAACTTGTCTTGTAGAGCGTCTTGATGACATAAAAAATAAATATATCATCAACTAGCTAGCAATTTAACTTTTAGATGAGACATTTCACAAAACATATGATTACAATACTAATATGTCGCCTAAAAGTTCTTCCTAGCTAGTTAACAGATGCCACATGTGTCAGTTGAATGCAGAAGTGTTAACCACCTGCTCCTCCACTGTACAGTAGCTGTTGATATCTGGAGCATGTTTTACTTACCTTTTTTTTTTTTTTTTTTGAGAAATTGCTGGAGCATATTTTACTCTACTTTTTAAATTAAGTTGGGTCATGCCATTCAGCACCAAAGAGGCCTATGCGAGGTGGAGTTCCTAGAAAGCCAATAAATCCATCAAGAAAATCTGGTTAATGATACCTGCTTGTATATTTTGGTGCATTTGGACGGAAAGAAATCGTAGATGTTTTGATAGAATCTCAACTCCTAATTACTCCCTGAAGGCTAAGTGCTTACTTCCTCTCTTTGGCTGGTGCAGTCTGACCCCTATAACTAGCATTGAACATTCTTTGGATTTTGTTAGCTCCTTAGCATTAGCTTTATCTTTTGTGACTCAATCTCTTTTGTCACTTTTTAATGAATTCTAGCTGTATACATTCTCTTGTTCTCCAAATCAACTATTCTCACTTGTCTATTAAAGTTTTACTATATTTTTTTGGGAACCTGGTACTGAATTAAAGTTTTTCTATATTGATTGGCAAAAGCCAAAAGTAGTAACACAGCTTTAAATTTACCAGTTTCAAAAAAAAAAAAAAAAAGTAATGACACAGCTAAATGGCATGAACATTTGTGATTTTATTCATCCTCTATTTAATTCATGCCTGTACTTTGTCTTTATAGAGTATGAACATCAGTTGGTACATCACCTTTCCTCTTATAGGGGAATCTGTAGAAGAATAAAGAGGTATTACCTTCAGAAAATCATGTTTAAGTTGAACATGGAATGAATCGTATGCTCAACAGACAAACAGAGGATATGTATTCCTTTGCAACTCTTCTAAAAATCTAACTAACTGTACACGAGTTGATTCTTTATTCTATTTCCTTCAATGGTTTTAGTATGGTTAGTGCAGGTTATCCCGTGTGCACTACTCTTGGATATTCATCAAGCACGTCCTTTGAACTCATTGGTAAGAATCCTTCAATCATTTAGTTCAGATTAGAGAAGAGAAGTTATTATCAATTACTTGTTCTTCTTGTTGTTTTTGGGCAGTAATTATGAATTTGTAGCATTTTCTCATGCAGATATAGTCTGCAATCACTCTTGGAGTGAACTTTACTAGATCAAATTGGAAATTTTAATGTTTTTTCTTGCGTTTATTAATATGCAGACAAAAAGGATCCACTCAAAGGCATCATGGCTAAACTGTCTAACAGAGGGCCAAAGGACAACTGTTCACTTGCTGTGTCTATTGTATGTGATACAAATGGAGTTCAAGTAAGGGCTTGTTTGCTTTGTATATCGGCTCTGCTTTTCTCCAGTGACATTTCATCAGAATTCGGGCAGTGATTTTCTTTTCCATTCCTTTTCCAGGCTCCTCAGACACTTGAATTAGTTGGAACTTGTGATTACGTAAGTACTTTGAATGTCCACGTTTCAATCTCATCATGTAGTACTTGATGTCATTATATCATGAAAGGATCTTGGTTAATAAAATACAGAAAATGTTTTTTTTTTCCGGACTGTCAATAAGGTAACATGACTTGGTATGGACAGCCACATTATGATAATTTCTTATAGCATGGTATAAGATGAACCTGCAAATCAAAATTGTTAATGTGAATAGTGATGCAAGTAGTCTTGGAGCATCAGTCTTGGAGATGGGAGGCGCTTTGATGGGAACCTTGAAATGACATTGATAAGTTGCTGTGGGGAGAATAGTTTCATAATGACGTGCTAGATGAAAAGAAAGAACCCCTTGGCAAGGCATTCATCATAACAGCATATTATTCGGGAGGACTTGTCTTTGGAGTGAATACTAGTCCTAGGGTGGTTGTTTGTTTGGTCTGAAAGAGTGTGTTGTATGGAGCCAATTTTCCCATGTTTGGTTGGTCAAAATTTTTGAAACAAAATCCTTAATAATGAGGAAAATGACTTCCCTAGTGGAAGTAGGGAAAACGAGTGCCAAAAGTGGCATTCCACATTGATTGTGTCATCCCCACCATCCAACACGCCTCATCTTCACCCCCACCACTGTAGCCCCCAGCCCCACCACCCCACACCCCTACCCACCCGATAGTATTTGTCTAGAATATGCACAAATGCTTTTAGGTTAATATTTTTTGGTTACGTACCGAACACAAGAAAATACGTAAGAAACCCACTTATTTTCCTAGAGAACTTTTTCCAAGAAAATGTTTTCCATGAAAACATTTTCCTTCATACTGAACAAACCCTAAGTGTCAGCTTTGGGCGTGCTGCTGTTCTAGGCTCGGTGTTAGGCTGGAATCTTAGTCAGAGTGCTTGTCTTGTATGTACTTCTTTGGTGCAAGGTCAGTTTCGAGGATTAGAGCTCAGCAGTCCTTGTTGCAATATGCATTGCATGCTCAGAATTCTTTCCTAGTTTGCATACATATGAGAACAAAAAGTCTGGTGTATTCTTCAATCTCTTCTTTATTACTCATCCTCTTTACTTTGTCAAGAACCTTGGTCTTATGGATAGTTGAGTTTTCGACATGGAGTTCATGCTTTATTTTTTGTTGGCAGGCTACACAAATACATCACCCTTCTGGCTGTGCAGCGATTATATCATCTCACGGGCAAGGAATGGGCTGGTTTGGTACCATGTTGATCACGTAAGGTTTAATGGTTAAAAACATATACCAGGATTGATTGATTGATTGGTTAATGGAGTTTCCTTCTAACTGATTGATTGATTGGTTGATACTCACTGCACAGAATCCTATTCTTCTTTGGAGTTTACTTGCTGGGTGGTGCAGTCTATCGGTACTGCTCTTTGGGCATTCGTGGGATAGACGTATGTTGCTTCTCTCCTCTCTTCTGTCTGCCTTATGTCGTCATTTTCTGTTTATGATATAAAAATAGACAGGTTTAAACTACTCTTTCGACTAATAAAGAATCGATAGTGGTCCAATAAAATAAAAGCATATACGTCAATTCATACCCATTGCAATTTCATTTAATTAACGATCAAGAAGTATCATAAAAAAATAGAAAAACTTCTTTTTTCCTGATCAGGTCAATAAAGTCATAAAATTCTTCGTTTTCTGATCTTTTATAAGAAATGGATTTATCTGAACGAATACATGATTTTCTTTTGGTCTTTCTAGGATTGGGTCTTATATTAGGGGGTCTAGAAGTGGGGAATAAGTGCATGAGAGTTCCTATCCAGACTGCTTTGGCTACAATGTCTTTATTTGACTGTCGGTGGCCTCTTTTCCTTTTCCCCTTTGCTGCAAAAGCATAACTCTACTCTCTTTTGTAAGTGAATGGCTCAAGATAACTAAATTGGCACAAGAAATACACATATGTGATACACAAAGTAGGCCGAAAAGCCTAAAACAAGTAATAGAGTCAAAAAAATTTACCTAAGAAAAAAATCAGATGTAACAACATAGAAGGATTAACAATCTAATAGCAAGGTGGTTATGCGGAGAGGACAAAAAACTGTGTATTAGGATGGATATTTGTCTAATGTTAAATGTCAAATTCTGACTACAGGTGATATTTTTGGACGGGGTTGGGGTGTGATGGGGGGGGGGGGGGGGGGACTGAACTGCCCATATATAAACCTCAACAAATGAGCAACAAAAGGACGAGAGTAGTGGGTCCCATTGGAGTCCTTTATGAATAATATATCTTTTTTATAAGCAAGAAAAGACTTAATAATATAGTTACAGATTTGGTCCTCGGGGTGGTGCAGATATTGATATATTGTGGTTGTAGATGGTGATGGTTGACAGGTAATAATGGTGATGATGTCAAGGAGGATAATTGAAAACTTTGAGATGAAAAACATGTTGCAGAGAAATGATCACCTGATCTTAAGTTTGTGTTGGAGGCAAAATAATCAAATTGGGATGTGTGTGATCTGGATTGTCGCTTCTTAATTTATACGAGTTAGAATTTTCAAACTTTAGTATTGTCTCTGCTATTTAAGAGCGAATGCAGATTGCAGTCGACACTTGATGCTATACATAAATGCGAAAAATGCATTCAGGATTCCACTTTATATCTGCATATAGAAAGTTCATCACACTAAGGAATCATGTTGTTGCTAGAAGAGGGAGTGGTAGGTTTTTGTCTCCAAATTATTCAGGGATTGAGAAAGAATCTTTTAAAATAATAGCATCACATCTAAGGGGTTCCTTGATTCAGGCCGAAGGAGCAGTGCCACCTCGACACTATCAAACTGGCAGAAAAAGACTTTCTGACAGTGAAGATCCTATCAGAGCATCTTCTACGATAAGCCATGAACTAGATCATACTCAGGCTCAACAAGTTTATAAGCTGAGCCCAACTTAATGAATTTCAGGCAAATTGGAAGAAAATATTAGTTCTTTTAATGTAAAGTAGTAAAAATTTACTCACAAAATGATAAAGGTTTATTTGGAAAATATTAGGTACCCACGTGTTAGTAACCATAGTCTAAGTTTAATCCAATGTTTGAAGATGCATTGCTGGCTTAAATATTATTCCTGACCAAAAGAATTGTTTTATTCCACCGAGTGCAGCGCGGTTATTTAGAAATCATGCTGACGTTGCTTGTGTTTGACATTGAATTTGTGTAATGCTGTAATCTGACATTTTCCTTCTCCTAAACTTATGCAGATAATTCCAAACTTGGAGTTTTGGGCAAGCTTGCCACATACATTACAGGTATTGAATAATGCTGAGGTCTTATAAGTTATAACAAAGTGAGATAGTTGATCTGTGAAAATTCCGTATTGGCTAGTATTATGGGTGAAACGTTTTGACAGAATCGACTCTTGCTTGTCCAGACGTCTCTAGTAACGAACCTCTTCCAGGAGAGATTGGTGGTAGGCTAGGAACAATAACAATTGTGGTTCTTTAACAAGAGAAAAAGGACGCAGTGAGGGAGCTTTAGTTTTTGATTTTTTCTTATAGCACCTAGTGGTGTAACCGCAAATGTGGTTTCTTGAAAGAACACCCAACATGGGTGTGTTAGCCATGAATTCAATTATAGCACCTAGCCATAGTCGTCTGCCTTGCACTAAACACACTGAAGGAAAAGAAAAGATTGAGAATAGCCTTCTTTTAATGGCGTGCACGTATTGTTTTAATTGAAGGATGTGTTTGTTGTTGATTGAATCTGAAACTATTATCACATTGATGTTCTCTTTTTGCAGAGTTCATTTATATCATTGGTGCGGAGATTTAGAGGACCTTCTCATGGTCACAGGAGCTCGTATTCTCCTGTCAATTTTTGAGCAATAACATGTTAACTACTCATATGATATGATGAATCATTTTTTGGACGTGGATCGACAATTGAGTTGTTGCTTCAAGAAAATCAGATCCCCGCGTGTCTCTCCAGTAAGACTAAAACTGGACATATAGCTTCTCTCTTTCTCATGGAAATCACTTCAATTGTTTGTAATTTCTTTGAATAGGCTGTCATTTTGTGCTAGTTCCTTTTTCTAGGCTGTCATTTTGTGCTAGTTCCTTTTTCTCTCTCTTTTTCTTTTCCAGTATCATTGTGTTCTAGTTAACAACATTTTTTTGTAGGCTCTTGTGCTTCTACCATGAACAGGATTTGGATCTGTACTTCATTGTGCCACTAGTTTTTTTTGGATACGAGGTCTCACAATTTGTCGCGATTTCATCGAAATACTATGGTGCTAATACGATGATTCTTGTTATTGAATTCTTTAAAGTCGAAAGTCTCTTGTATGGATGTCAAGCCAAAAACATCAATTCTATATCTCAAACTAGTCCAGGGAGTGACAGATATTTACATCCAAGAAATTTCTGTGCAAAAAACAGATGGGAAAGACAGTTTGACATAGACAAAGTTCAATTTTTTTGGGGGGAACAATTAGGATAACTAAGTAGTGAAACTGAAATAATTATGTATGTTTTTTCTGGTCCATTTATATTTGAAGATTCTAAATCTTGGTATGTCAACGGAAATCACCTGCTACATATGAATATTGGGGCAGGTGGGGGTTTGGTATCAAGTGAGTAAACTAAAAATGAAGTTGAAATGTTACCTGAATCTCAGATCACACTCCAACTCATCAACCCTTTAAACAAGTCACAGTTGGTACTGGATCTACCTAATATCTTGACACTAGAACTTTCAGTAAAATTAGAGTTTACGAGATGGTAAGTATTTTTTTACGTTTAATTAGAGGTCTTGGGTCAATCCCTGATAATGAAGTCGCATTTGGGTGAGAAACAAAAAGAAAAACAATAGAGTTTATTCACTTATATCTGATAGTAGAAAAATATTTTGTAACTTTTAGATTGAGTTATTATTATGGTATCAAAGTCAGACCTATTCTAAATTTTCATTTACCCAATGTTGAGTCCCATTGTTATATTATCCATGCTCTAGATGCAATCCTGCTCGTGCGAGGGGTGCACAGTAATTGTGGAATGACTAATTGTCTCCTTTTATGGCCTTCGATAATCCTCACTTCGACATGAATATAAGTATATCCTTGACAATAGAAAGTGTGAAAATAATTATATCGATCCTTCATGACCACCCTTAACTTAGAAGCCAAGGGAAATCATTGGTGCTTGGAGATCCTATGAGTCCTATCATCACAACTACTTTACGTCAAACATTGAGCTGTAAATCGAACTTGACAGACTTTTAACCATCATTTTAGATAATCAAATCAGGAAAACTATTTTGTTTTGAAGAAACATACATTTTTAATCAAACTGTTAAATTGCACCTATAAATTTACCCACGACCACTACTTTTCTTTCATATAAGAAATAGTACTACAAACAAGCTTACATATTATACTAAGTTATTTTACTTCTTTTTCAAAAAATTATTAGAAAAATACATATACATCGGGCCCCTCCATGTAAAATGAAACTCTAGGCATAACTAACGTGTTATTGTCATATCTCAATTCTCAAACGATGTAATCTTAGTACACATCTTAAAATTCAATTATATATTTAGATTCAGACATCTTAATCATAATAAAAAATAAATGGGCCTAAGTTCCGCCATCCATTAATGACCTTTCTGTTATCAGTTATTTTTCTTCAAACCTAGTGTGACAACAATTATAAGACAGTGATAACTAGAATAGCAAACAAATAGTTCCAAAACAACTAATAATTCAATTAGCTGGAAATAAATTAATTTTCTTTCAACTCTTTCTAGACTACTAAACACTGAGTAGATGACTTTCACTACCTAACCAAAAACAATAATAAAACAGACAAAGAAGGGTAGCTACCAAAGGCTTCAACAAAGAAAAATAATGAAGCCACCTCTCTCATCTTCTCCATTTTCCTCCTCAATTCTCAGAAAACTTCGTCTTTCTACTTTTCTGATCTTGATATTATTATCCTTCATTGTTCTTGTGACTATTCTGTACAGTGAAGAATTCAGCTGCATTTTTAGCCAACGACAAAGTGCTAGTATCTCCAGAAGTATAAGTGAGTAATTCTAATTAATTTGCACTTTTTCTTTCTCTTTGTTTATTTATTTTTGGGAAGAATTTTCATGCATGTTTGTCCAAGAGAAAAGACTTAACAATTTTTGTCTGTTTGCTCCAAACATGAAAACATAACAAAACAATCAAAACACAAAATAAATTATTCTCACACTAAACTTCAAAACTAATGTCCCTTCTGAGGCAGAGTTGAATTCAGGATCTAGAGTCAGCGAGTTCAATATGAGTATGACTGCAGTGGTATAGCTACATCGATGAAGAGTGGTCAGTCGAACACTCTTTATCATAAAGTTATATCGTGTGTTATCTTGAGAATGATTTTTTTTTTTTTTAGAATGGTTTTCCTTTTGGATAATGAGCCCGCCCCTTTACACTTCTCCAGTTAAATATCACAATTTTGCCTGTGCTAAAGTTTGAACTGGACGTAAGCATAACCTACGTATCACCCTCCGCTCTTACCACTAGAACAAAGCCATGGGGCCGGCAAAATACCTTGTATTATAAACATTAATATTGCATATATAAGTCAAAATTTACTTTTTACATATATTTATTACATTAAATTTTGTATTTTTGCCACTAATTGACAGTATCTTATGAATTTTGTTGGTAGAAAAGAACAAGAAATTACCATTTGTCATAGGAGAGACAAAAGAAGGATGTGATTTGTTTAGTGGGAGATGGGTTTGGGATGAGAAAAGGCCTTTGTATGAAGAATCAGAGTGTCCTTATATACAGCCACAATTGACTTGTCAAGAACATGGCAGGCCAGATAAAGATTATCAGCATTGGAGATGGCAACCTCATGGTTGCTCACTTCCTAGGTAAGTTTTTTGATACTGTCAGTGAATATAAGTTAAACGAACTCTATGCATGACATATTAGTTATCTTTATGAATCCATTAGTCCGATGGCAGATGTAGCCTTTGAGCTACTAGTTCAACCGATTCTGAATTCATAAATTTGAAGCTGCTGTGAGTTCTGCTCTAATAATTTTAAAAAACGAACTTATCAAATTTAAATCCTTGATCCGCTTCTGTATTAGTCAGTTTTTTGGAGCTTTTTGATGGCTGACTTATGCTAATGTCCATTTTTTTAAGTCATCATTTAGATTTGTCCTTTTTTAAATAGTTGTGCAAATATAGCCTTTGAACAATTCCCATCCGGACAATGTTAAACTGGGTCTAATGTTTGCTTATATATTGCTCAACCTTATGGACAAAACATTAGATTGATATCTAACGTTTGCAATAACTTAATGTGGCAGTTTCAATGCAACATTAATGCTGGAAACACTTCGAGGGAAGAGAATGTTATTCGTGGGCGATTCCTTGAACAGAGGACAATATGTTTCCATGGTTTGTCTTGTCCATAGACTTATTCCTGAGAATGCTAAATCCATGAAAACTGTTGGTAATTTCGACATTTTCACCATTAAGGTGATCATCATTTCTAACAAATTTTTGAGCTTACACATTAATTATGTTAAATGATACATTGATTTTATAGTACAAAGATACTTTGGCTTATATTGAGTAATTTTTTCAGGATTACAATGCAACAATTGAGTTCTACTGGGCACCATTTCTGCTGGAATCAAATTCTGACGATGCAGTCAAACATAGAATTGAAAAAAGAGTTGTTCGAAAAGGTTCAATAAACGTACATGGGAAACATTGGAAAGGGGCTGACATAGTTGTGTTCAATACTTACCTTTGGTGGATGAGGGGCCCCAATTTTAATATTATGTAACTTCCTTAGCTCTTTGCTTATTTTATTTTGGTTTTCCACCCGATAATGTTACCACTTTGGGGCATCCACTAATCATGATTCACGCGACTTAAAGCCCACTAAAGGGGGAAATGCTCCCTACCAGGATTTTTTTCCACATTTTCAGGGTTCTCCCAGTTCGAACTGAATACCTTTGACTAAGGATGGACAAATTCTATCCATCGACCGCAATCCTTGATGGTTAATTATCTTGACGGGTCCGACCATGGGTCATGAGATCGGAAGTGTTCCATGTTTTGGAGTCATTAGATATATTTCAGAATTCATTCTTTCAACTCGGAAATTATAAGTTTAAATTCTTGATCAGCCACTGATTCTTGTGTTTGTTTGGGATTTGAATGATGCAGGCAAGGGTCTTTTGATGATGAAGTGAGAGATATAGTGGAAGTATCCACAGAGGATGCATATCGCATGGCAATGAAGAGTATGTTGAGATGGATTAAAAAGAATATGGATCCAAAGAAAACTAGAGTCTTCTTCACTAGCATGTCACCAACTCATCAAAAGTGAGAAAAACTATACAGTATAATTTTCTCTCTCCCCTCCTATCCTTGCTAATTTTTTTTTAAAACGAAAATGATTAGAAAAACAAAAGGAAAAAAGTATTGGTGTTTAGACAATATTTGATTGAAATAAAATAAAAGTATTTGAAGCTGAAGTTGATTTTTTTTTTTTTTTTTTGGATGAACATCAATTTCAATGTTTGGAACAAAAAGAAAAAATTGAAGATCTAGATATATGAGTGAAGGCTTCATTTTACCTATTCTTCAAATAAGTGGTTCAATATTTCAAATACTTCAAATATTATTATGGCCAAATGGGGATAGTGCCCTTACCTGTTAGGATTTACTTGGTCTACATACATAATTTTGGGGCACTGTATTTGGATCGTGAAGATTTAACCTATTTTTTCTTGTTTTAAAAAGAAGCGCATTGATCTTGTAAAAAATATTTTTAATATCAAGGTAGTTAAAGGTAATTGCAAGTAGCTCTAGTTAATAATATCCATTAGTAATCTTTATTTATAAATGATAAGTAATTAACTTATTATAACATGTTAAATTATACTAATGGTGCACAATTCAATATTTCGTCGGTGCATATAACTTAAATCTGAAAAAAAAGCTACTGATTCAAAAGTCTATGTGACTCAACTTTGGAAGAAAAATCCAAATCTTATATGTTGTAATATGTTCAAACAACAATTGTAATAGAAGTTCCATTATTTAGAAGATTTTTTTTTTTTTACTTATTGAGTCCCCTCTCTCTTTTGTCTTTTAAGTATTTTGTAATAGACTTGATGGAAGAAAAAAAAAAAAAACTCCTCGAAAGTTCCATTTATATGATGTGTGATGCACAAGTAGGATTAATAATTTTGTAGCAACAAATTGATATTTTCAAACAACACTTGATAATTTAGGCTTTTCATTTTACCATTTAGTAATAGGGGAATTTATTTTTTTGTTTTTTGCAGGAGCATAGAGTGGGGAGGTGAACTCAATCAGAACTGTTATAATGAAACAAAAATGATAGAGGATCCAAATTACTGGGGATCAGATAGTAAAAAAAACATAATGCAAGTGATTGGAGAAGCTTTCAGTAAATCAAAAGTGCCAATCTCATTTCTCAACATTACACAGCTTTCAAGTTATAGAAAAGATGCACACACAACAATTTACAAGAAGCAGTGGAATAAGTTAACCCCACAACAACTAGCAAATCCATTCAGCTATGCTGATTGTGTTCATTGGTGCTTGCCTGGTCTTCAAGATACTTGGAATGAGCTTTTATTCACAAAACTTTTTTATCCTTGACATTTTTATATATGGATAATTAAAGATTTAAGTATCATATTATATATTTTTTCCAATTGTTATCTTCGATTGTCGGATAGAGTAAGAAAATAACTAAAGAGACACAAGATTTTTTTTTTTTGGGTTTCCCATCCAGTGTCCGGTATCCGTGCGCATTGGAGCCTCGCTAAAATCTGAATTTGCGCCGCATAGGGCTCATTTGAGGAAAGCGCTCCCAACCAAGAATTTTTCCGTAAGAGTTCGAGCCCGAGACCTATGGTTAAGGGAGGAGCAACCCCATTCACGGCACTACATCCTTTGGCGGTACAAGTACTTGCTATAGGTGAAGGACTATTCAAGGAAAAGAATTTGTGTTAATCTTTTTTACCCAAAATTGGGACTCAGAAATTGTATACAATTATTTCTCTCTTAATCTAATTCAATTCAAAGCCCCATATGCATAAATGTACTTATCTTTGGATTCTTTATTTTATATTTTATTTTTATTAAGTTCAACTAATTTTCTTGTGAACGTGTGAACATTTCCTTGGAAGTTGGAATAGTACAAGACCAGACCCAATAAGAGAAGTCGGAATTTAAAGTTTATGGGTTCAGAATGTTAGTTTTTTAAATTATTGAGTTTTAAATTAATAATAAGTATATATTAAATTAAAATTTTAAGGCAAATACAGATTTAGATAAAAATACTAGATTCTGCCAAACCCGCTCTAGCAATCTAGCTCCGCCCCTGAGCCCATATACATACACTAGTGTTAAGGAGTAGAGTCATTATCCATTTCGAGGAGCAATAATGACAACATCATATCTTTGAGCAAATTAATAAGGTATATTATACTACATACGTGAAACTAGGGACAATTATTTATCTAAAATCAATAGCAGCAATAACACAACAATGGAAATGCATTTTGTCCCAAATTCAACGAACATAAAGCTACTATACCACACATATATGGAAGAGGAATTATGGATGCATACACCAATTGTTAAGCTAGCCTAATTTGGAAAGTAAATTATCCTCGAGCAAATTCATTACTACTTGATCACATAGAACATGAAACTAACGATACCTACTTACCTAAAATTAATCGCATGAAAAGCACAATAATGTTAATGCATTTTGTCCCAAATTCAACGAACATAAAGCTAACATACTACCCATATGGGATTACGAATTATTGATATTGTTCGCACCAATTGTTAATTAATGGCCTAATTTGGAAAGTAGATGATCTAGCTTAAAGACAATGAATCTAATTCAACTCTCCTTTAGAGGCCAACATAAAGCTAAGAAAAAAAAAAATACAAATGACACTTGATTTTTTAACCTCAAACTTGTACTTCTTGTATCGAGGCATATTGCATGGTGCCAAAAACATAAAAAAAAAATAATAAAAAAAAAATCTTCAATAGATGGAATTGCCTCCTCCTTTACCTATCTTTAGAAAAGCTCGTTTTTATAATTTTCTCTTCATATTACTAAGTTTGGTTGTATTTTTGATCACTTATTCATCCTATCTCCTTCCATCTTCTCCATCAGTCACATCGTTGGCCAACTTTATTTGGCCAAATCCAAAATCTGCAAGTAAGTATGATCAACACCCTTTTTTATCTTCTCTTGGTATGTATATATTATCTTTACATTCGAAATATTATTAGTCATATTGCTTTTTTATCGAGAAATTGAAGAAGCCATACTGACGTTTTTTGGGACCTATTCATATGGTTCCGAATGTAATTCTAATGATACAAGTGAGACTTTCAGGCTCTTTGGTTTAGTTACCAGTAAATATCAATGAACCAAGTTGGAGTGTGATTTGAGATTGGACTTTAGGTAACATTTTAAAACACAAAGTAAGTTCTCTCACTAAACTTATTAATGTCGTCTCTCCTGAGATCTGTGGCGGAGCTAAAATTTTCACTAAGGGAAGTCAAAATATAATTTACACCTTTCAAGAAAAGATTCAACACATGGTATCTAAACATATATACATTTTTTCCTTTTTAAAAAAAATTGGCCTATCTATATAGTGCAATTTTCGGTGATGACACCCCTTTGATCGGAATAGCTCTGTCACTATCTGAGTCAGAGTCGAATCCAAGATCTAGAGTTCATGAGTTCAGAAATGACTATGGTCTTATACTCTTATTATACATGATTCGATTTTTTTAATATACATTTTTTCATATTTAGACAGAGTTCGAGTTGGAAGCAAAGGATTTAGCTGAACCCACCCTAAATCCGCCAACTACTAGCGGACAATCAGTGTAAATTCGAAAACCAGTTCTCTTAAGATTAATCAACCAAAAACTCACAAAAAGAAGAAAAAAACCAAAATAACTAATCCATTTTTTTTTTTTTTGTGCACACATCCTTTTGATTTGTATGCATGAAGTGGGGGTGAAATTGACTGTAGTGGCTTATCTACACAGATCGAAGGGCGGTCAGTTGAACATTTTTTGTTAGAAAATTATATACGGTTACAATAAATCTTGAACACCTTTAGCGAAATTCCTAATATTATCACTGGTTAACTGTATCTGTATCTTATGAATTTCTATTGGTAGAGAAGAACAAAGAGAAGTTACCATTTGCCATAGGAGAGACAAAAGAAGGATGCAATCTGTTCAATGGGAGATGGGTTTGGGATGAGAAAAGGCCTTTGTATGAAGAATCAGAGTGTCCTTACATACAGCCACAATTGACTTGTCAACAACATGGAAGGCCAGATAAAGATTATCAACATTGGAGATGGCAACCTCATGGTTGTTCTCTTCCGAGGTAAAATTCTCTTATACTGTCAGTGAATATAAGTTAAATTAATTCTATGCATATTGTGTTAGGAATCCATTAGTCCAGTGGAGGATGTAACTATTGAGCTATGGGTCCAACCGAATTATTATTCCTTATGTTTCAATAGAAGTGTTTTTCTTAAATTTTGTGTCCAGTCAAACAGTGTCACATAATCTGGGACTGAAGGAGCATATTATTAGAGTTAGAATTGTTGAGTAATTAACCAATAAGAAAGATTCAATTACCCCGCGTTATAATGATTACCGTTATTATGCATTATACTTTGTATTTAAAGTATTTTGCTTGGCTGTTTACACTGTACTCTGCATCAATTAATAATTGATTATAAGAGATATTGTTATTGTGCTTGTTTTTTCTCCAAACTTTATAGCTCTATTCTTTCTTTCTTTTTTCTCATGCTATGGCAGTTTCAATGCGACACTAATGCTGGAAACTCTTCGAGGGAAGAAGATGTTATTCGTGGGCGATTCCTTGAACAGAGGACAATTTGTTTCTATGGTTTGTCTTGTCCATAGAATCATTCCTGAGGAAGCTAAATCCATGAAAACTGTTGGTAGTTTCGACGCTTTCACCATTAAGGTGATCTCTAGCAATTTTTGAGCTTACACATTACAATTTTTTTTTATTTTTTTTTGGTAAATAAATTTTCTTTATTATCAAATGAGAGTTTGAAGTTCAATCAAAGGGAAAGAAAGCATATTGGACAGCCACAGTATGTAAAAGCAACCAAACTCTATTGACATAGTCTATCCCATGCAAGTAATGCCTTTTTTGAAAGATCAATTCGTCCTGTCCAGAGGAAGGTTCTGCATATCCTTTCAATCAAAATTTCATCCCTTTTAGATAATAGAAAAAGTTGTGACCAGTATATCTGTATAGAGAGTAATACAGATTTCAGTAGTTGTACTCTTCCAGCATAGGACATAAATTCTTAAAGTCCAGGATGTAATTCTACCTAGCATCTTCTTGAGTAATGGTTGGCATGGGATCAATTAGTCTCTTAAAGTGGAAGGGTACACACAGATACCTTATTGGCAACTCTCCTTTAGGCATTCCAAAGCATAGACTGAATTTGTTACATACTCTGATTGACCCCTCCAAAATAAATGAAGCTTTTTGGATATTTGCATCCAATCCAAAAAGCCTGAGAAAACTATGTGAAATTGTTGAATAATAACTGCACAGATTTGATATCTCCTTTGCTAAATAAAAGTAGGTCATTTTTAAGGCTCAACTGGACCATCTTCAACTTATCATACTTTGGGTGATATTTGAAATCAGGTTCATTCTTTAGAGTTAATTTTCACCAGTCTATTTAGGTATTCACTTCGGAAACAACCTCTCTACCCTACAAAGGTAGAGATAAGGTCTGCGTACACCCCACCCTCCTTAGACCCACTTGTGGGAATATACTGGGGTTGTTGTTGTTGTTGTTTAGGTATTCCTTACTATAAAAAACAAGTAGGTGTGATATTGGATCACATCTTAATCCTTTCTTAGCAGGAAATGGCTTAATTGGAACCACATTGATTGAAATGGAATAGGATACATTGGTAATGCAACACAATATCCATTTGACAAATATGTCTGGAAAGTGCAAGCAAGTTAGAACTTGTTCCAAATATATATACTCTAATGAATAATAGGCCTTCTGTAAATCAACTTTCACATACACCTTGGTGAGATTTCTCTCTTACTGTCGCGTTTAATCAATTCATGGCTAAGGATAATGTTATCAGATACGAGTCTTCCAAATACAAATATAGCTTGGCTGCCATCAATTAGTCCACTTATGATTGCACTTAACCTGGTATAGATAATTTTTTATATGATCTTATATAGCAACAATTATGTGAACCGCCACTATACTCCAGGCTTTCTTGAAAAATAGAGCATTGATCCATCACATCCCGGAGCCTTCTGATAATCAATCCCCTCCAATGCCTCTACCACCCCCATTCTAGTAACATGTGCAATCAAACTCAACTGCTGTTGTCTGTTTAGTACTTTGCCTAATAACATAACATTACTTCTAATACTAGGAAGTTGATCCCAATAGCTGCTTCTCAAAACCAGTAACTTCTGATTCTATTATTTCTGCAGTATGACCTATCTTACCCTCTGCTGTAGTCCGACTTCTAATTTGATTTTAGGCAATCCTATTCTTCTTACAAGCATGGAAGAATGCAGTATTTGAGTCTCCTTCTTTCAACTATTATATCTTTGTCTTCTTTTTAGTGGCACACTCTCCTCAATCAACTTTCATTTCTCAATATCCTTCCTTAAACTCTTCTCTTTTTCAAATAGATTCTGGTGCTCACTTATCTATATATCTTATTTGCCTTTGTAGTACTGAGAGCATATCTTTTGTTACTTCAACTTTATTAGATATCCCTATATATTCATTGTTGTCTAGCTTCTTGAGCTCAACCTTCACTTTTGTCACTTCAGCTGAATCCAATTTTGCAACTGTTGCATTGTATTCAATTGCTCCTGATTTCTGAGATTAAGTAACATCATTCACTACAACCAAAAAAAAAAAAGGAATTAGGCACGAACATCGTGACTAATTTGCTCGTAGCTACAGACTTTTTGGGTAAGCTATCCGCGGCTAATTCCTGTTTTTTAGTACTGATTGACTTGTAGAATGGTTTGCATGTCTTCTGTTTGCCCTTTATTGGTCACATTAGTCTTTTTCCCTACATCTATAGCTTTGTTGTGCGTCCTTTTTGGCCGTCCTCTAGCCATCTCCAGTGAAAGCGCAAGATAGTCTATCACCCTTTCGTGCTCTGATAGAAATTGATAGCCATCTCCAGTGAAAGCGCAAGATAGTCTATCACCCTTTCGTGCTCTGATAGAACTTGATACTAAGAGTGATTTTTCTAAAGCTAATTATATACAACAACAACAACAACAACATACCCAGTGTAGTCCCACATAGTGGGGTCTGGAGAGGGTAAGATGTATGCATACCTTACCTCTACCTTTATAGGGTAGAGAGGCTATTTCCGATAGACCCTCGGCTAAATAGAACGTAGTCAAATGCGGACTAAAGCTAATTATATCCACATTACAATTCTATTATTAGTAACATTGGTTTCCTAATACAAATATGTATAAACTTCGCTTATATTTGAGTAATTTTTTTTCAGGATTACAATGCAACAATTGAGTTCTACTGGGCACCATTTTTGCTGGAATCAAATTCTGATAATCCAGCCAAACATAGGATCGAAGAAAGAGCTGTTCGAAAAGGTTCAATAAACACACATGGAAAAAATTGGATAGGAGCTGACATAATCGTTTTCAATACTTACCTTTGGTGGAGGAGTGGCACCCGTTTTAATATTGTGTAATTTCCTTGCCTCTTTGGTGTTATTTATCTATTTTCTTTATTTATTGCTTTTTGTCAGTGATGTAGTCGTGATTTTTTCACTAGGGGAATTGAAAAAATAAAAATTAAATGCAGAAAGAAACTAAAGAGATTCAACATCTACTATATATACATAAAAATGTTTAACCTTAAATGTATAGGGTAATTTTCTGGTGAATGGGATTTGGATGAACACCTTGTGCGGTTGCGCCCTTAGCTCCGCCCTTGGACAAGGTCAAGGGATTGGATACCAGCTTTCTAGGCTTAGATATTATACATTTCAAAACTCATTCTTTCAATTTAGAACCTACAACGTCTAAATTCTGAATTTTCCGCTAATTAATTAATGCAGGCAAGGGTCATTTGATGATGAAGTGAAAGATATAGTGGAGGTATCTACAGAGGAAGCATATGGCATGGCAATGAAGAGTATGTTAGGATGGATTAAAAAGAATATGGATCCAAAGAAAACCAGAGTTTTCTTCACTAGCATGTCACCTTCGCATGAAAAGTGAGTAAAACTATAACCTTTTATCGCTCCCTTACCTTAAAAAATGTTCCCATCTCCTTCCCTTGCTATATGATAGATTTTTGCTTTTAACAAAAAAGGGAAAAAGATCATAACAACAAAAGGAAAATAATCTATTTCACTTGAACTACTAGAAGTGTGTTTGGTATGGAAGAAAATATTTTCAAAACATATTTTTCGATTTTCTCATATTTGGTTGGTTTTTTAGAAAAATAAGTTCATTCAAAATCAAGAAAAATGACCTTTCCTTGTGAAAGTAAGAAAATAAGTTTCATAAGTGGCATTTGCTGATTGTCCACCCCTCACCCCCCCCCCCTCCACCCTCGCCCACCCCACCTCCACCCACGTAGTTTGAGAGTTAACAAAAGCCCCTACAGATATTAATATTTTCAATAACATTTGAAAATTTTGGTTGCATTTTACCATTGAGAAATAACATATCCACTCTTTGTTTGTCAGGAGCTTAGAATGGGGAGGTGAACCAGACAAGAATTGTTACAATGAAACAAAAGTGATAGAGGATCCAAATTACTGGGGATCAGGTAGTAGGAAAAGCATAATGCAAGTGATTGGAGAAGAATTTGGCAAATCAAAAGTGCCAATCTCATTGCTCAACATTACACAGCTCTCAAGTTATAGAAAAGATGCACATACAACAATTTACAAGAAGCAATGGCATAAATTAACCCCACAACAACTAGCAAATCCATTCAGCTATGCTGATTGTGTTCATTGGTGCTTGCCTGGCCTTCAAGATACTTGGAATGAGCTTTTATTCACAAAACTTTTTTATCCTTGACATTTTTATATATGGATAATTAAAGATTTAAGTATCATATTATATATTTTTTCCAATTGTTATCTTCGATTGTCGGATAGAGTAAGAAAATAACTAAAGAGACACAAGAAGGCTTATCGTATTATATATTTTTGTTAATTATCTTTTTCGATAGTCGGATAGAAAATATAAATGTATGTATCCTTTTATTCTTTTGGATAGTAGTTTTGAAAATTGTCGAACAGGAAATATTTTGTGTCGTTCTGCTTTTGGCCAAAAATGAGACAAGAAACCGTGTCCAATTATTTATTTATCTCTTAATGGAATTGAGGGTCAATTGTATTGGTTTTGCAGTCTTTTACAAATTCATTTTTAGTGTTATGTCTTTTTTTTTTTTTTACTAGAGATCATCACTTTATACATAAAAGATTTGAAAATAACACAGAAGAGATTTAGAAGCATTATTTTCTTCTAATCAAATTGTAAGTCGTCATAGAAGATCATTTCCTCTCTAATCATATAATGCTTCATACGCATATAACTATACTGTTGTTTTACGTATTATTTACAAAAATCAGAACATAAACATCACATCTGACCAGAAATATTTACTTTTAGGCAATTGATGTTCATCAAGCTAGTTTCTTGTGAGTCAATTGGTTATGGCTTTTGAAAAAAAAAAACTTAGTTTTGTGGCTCGTTATAGTTTCTTTTTAGTTCTATGTTAAATGTCCAGGTCTTTTATTTTACACGTAAAGATTTAAAAAAAAAATTGCAGGACATTTTCTCTTTTCAAATTATAAAGCACTATTAAAACTGTTTTTCCTCCAACGAAAATCATTTTACCACCTATAGCCATACGCGCTAGAAAGAAAATAAGCACGATGATAACGGAACAAAGGGAGGAAGCGGAAGGATGGAAAGACTTAAAGGGTTGATTTCACGGAATATCATTTAATTTCTATTCTTTTATAGAAAAATTATTAAATTATTTTTCGTAATGAAAAGTTACTCAATTTTGCTGAGTATCACATAAATTGTTAAACTATCTTTTGTATCAAATACTCATTCGACTTTACCTAAGTATCACTGAAAGTCATTAGGAGAGAACAAACTACAACGGAGCCAAGTGAATGGATCGTTGCTCAACAGATAAAAAGTATTCTATGAATAATAGGCTTATCTTCCACGAGAGGTCACATCGACGGGAAGGTTTAACATCTGTATGATACTTAGAAAAAATTGACTTGACTTTTTTTACTTTAGAGTTGAACTCCATGGTTGTTGCTAATATATTAAGAGACGATACTATAAAACAACTACAAGTTGAGGAGACTTATTGACAGTAAATACCAGTATTAGAACAAGATGTGGTAAACTGGTAATGCAAATTTGTTTGTCAGTATTAAGTAGTTTTTTCTTTACTCCGGGGTTAGGCTGCTTTTGGTCATCTCCCCTGTTTTTGAAGGATAAAATCTACTTATCCTTGTGTTGTAACTTTTGAGGTCCATCACTCGTGAATTTTCAACTTATGAATACAACACTACCTATAGAATTTGGGAAACTTTATTTAAAAAATAATATAATGTGATATTTTGCACGACCATATATCTATCATACGTTACACCTGATTTTCACCTAGAGGATAGATCAAGTTGCCCCATCTGTTCCAAGTTACGATTGCCGAATAATAAAGAACTTAATAGTAAGGACAAAGTATTTTTACGTGGAAACCACTCGGCTCACAAGGGTGAAAAAATCACGACCTACACCTCTGCAGAATTTGTCTCAAAACTCCACTACAACTGTGAGCCTCAGTGAATTCAGATTACAGCTAAGCAACCTAGGAACTAACTCTAATTCATATCTCAATGATCTCCCTAAACTATTGAGCCCTCTTCAAGTTGTCCTCAACTTGAAGCTGAATTTGACAAACTGTTATACCTATTACAATTGCTTCTAAGAAAGCTGGAAAGGTACTACTCGATTAATCAAACCTTATACACAATACTATACTTGAAGATTGTAAAACATTACACACTGAAACAGGTTCTTCAATCTGACCTTTCATATCAAGTCGCACTTTAGGAATCATAACTCACAAATATTATTTTTTCTTTATTTGCTCGAATTCTGCTTTTCTCTCTGTGTGAGTGTGTGACATGATCATATCCTTGAACAAATTAATAAGGTATATACCACATACATGAAACTAGGATAATTACTTACCTAAAATCAATAGCAGTAATAGCACAATAGTGTAAATGCATATTTGTCCCAAATTCAACGAACATAAAGCTAGCATATCATGGTATATACCAATTATTAATATGGCCTAATTTGGAAAGTAGATGATCTAGCTTAAAGACAATGAATTTAATTCAACTCTCATTCTTTCGACGTGTTAATCGTGCTATAGAGGCTTCAAACATAAAGCCGAGAAAAAAAAAATGCAAATGATCCTTAATGTTTCATTTCAAATCTTTCAATTTTTTGTCACTTAGACATATTGTGGATGGTGCAAAAAGAATTTCAATAGATGGAATTGCCTCCTTCTTCCTTACCCCTCTTCAGAAAAGCTCGTTTTTATAATTATCTCTTCCTATTACTAAGTTTGGTTGTATTTTTGATAACTTACTCATCCTATCTTATTCCCTCTTCACCATCAGTCACATCCTTGGCCACTTTGATTTGGCCAAATCCAAAAATTGCAAGTAAGTTTGATCAAACACATTTTTTGTTTTGTTGGTACTATGATATTCTTCACATTAGAATCACTACTGGTCATATTACTCTTTATCGGACAAACCGAAGAAGCTATACAAGAGTTTTTTCGTGCATATTTGTATGGTTCCAATCTAATTCTATGATACAATTGAGACTTTCATGCTCTCCGGTTCAGCTCTGAAAATTAGGGTAAATTTTGGTTACACTATTTCGTTACTTTAAATAACTATCTACAAGGTAACAACCTATAACAATAAGTAGATCTATATCCTGAAAAATAAGGCAAATGACATGCTACGACCATTTTAAATTATAGTGATAGTGTAATTCTTACTTTATCATTGTACATAAATTATGTTAATTTTCTTGAAGATCTTGATCATGTATGTTTAATCCTGAGTTCTTGTTGGTTCCCCACCTGGGTGTTCGGTATCTTATTTTTGCCCCTCTACTAATTTAAATTCACGCCGCTTAAAGCCCTTTGAAGGAGCTGGAAGTGCTAACTTTTTTTCCCCCATTCTTATAGCTTGAAGCTAAAACATCTGATTAGAATGGATGCGCCTATCCATCACCAAACCCTTTCGTGTATCTAATTCAGAGTTGTTTAACTTTGTTGTTGTGCTAGAGAAGAACAAGGATAAGTTGCCACCATTTGCAATTGGAGAAGGTGAAAAAGATTGTAATTTATTCAGTGGAAAATGGGTTTGGGATGAGTCAAGTAGGCCTTTATATGAGGAATCAGAATGTCCATATTTACTTCCTCAGGTGACTTGTCAAGAACATGGCAGGCCCGACAAGGACTATCTCTATTGGAGATGGCAACCTAGTAATTGTCTTATTCCCAGGTTTGTAGCCCTTTGATTTACCAAATAATTTACTCCCTATCGATGGTATTAATCAGAGATGGATTCAAGATTTAAACTCTACACTATAAAAATAAACTGATATTTGATGCTTGGCCCAACAAACTTGGCTAATCAATCCGAAAAGTACTTTTGAACAGCAATAAGCATTTGGACAAATTTTTAAAAAGTGCTTCAAGTGTATTTTTCTTAAAAAAAAAAAAAAACTTTTGGGATGGAGCTATTTTAAGCTTCTAAAAAACAACTTCTACTTCTACTAAAAAACACTCTCTCTTCTTCTAAAAGCTAGGCCAAACAGCTCAGCTTTAAAGAAAAAACGTTTTAACCTTGGAGAAACTTGGCAAAACAGTCTGTTATTATAATTTTACATGTAATTATTTTAAATTAATGAATTAAATTTCTATGACAATTATATCTGTGCAGATTCAATGCATCACTGATGCTGGAAAGTCTTCGAGGGAAGAGGATGATGTTTGTAGGTGATTCCTTAAATAGAGGCCAATTCTATTCCATGGTATGTCTCCTCCATAAAGTCATACCAAACGAGGCAAAATCCCTACATAAAGTAGATTCATTCACCATCTTCACAGCAAAGGTACGTTACATATATTGATGGTATAAATTTGTTTACACGACTAAAGGATTTTAACGTGTTAAATTAGCTTAATTATCATAAATATACTAAAGTGACAAAAATACAATTGAAGGTTAAATGTAGTTAATTCAATATTATAAGGAGAAAATTAGAATTTACTAATTGATTACAGAGGGATCAAAACTGTAATTAGGCATACATAGAATTATCTGCAGCTACCTTTTAAGTGACCTGATTGGGTAAATAATTTTTTACATCATCAGTACATAAACATAAGTTCATATGGATTTAATTAAGTTGTACACGATAACAAGTGTGAAATCTTTTTACACTATTAGTGAACTTTTATTTGATAAAACATTTACAAAGTTACCAACTAGTTTTGTTATAAAAAATTATTGTATAAATATTTTTTACGCCGTCATCACGTGGAAACTACAATTCTACTGCATTCATGATTCAACTTGTAGCTACTATACTAACATTTAATTGGATTCACAATACCAGGATTATAATGCAACAATTGAATTCTACTGGGCACCATTCCTCCTAGAATCAAACGCAGATTATCCTGGTAAACATAGGGTATCTGATCGAATTGTTCGAAAAGATTCGATAGATACACATGGAAAACATTGGAAAGGAGTCGATATTATGGTGTTCAATACATATATTTGGTGGATGAGTGGCCGTACATTCAAGATTCTGTAAATCTTACACAACAATTTCTTCGTATATTAACATTCTTTTATATAGGCCTCTAAATTAACACTTAATTTATGTTTTATTCAGGAATGGGACATTTGATGATAGTGTAAAAGACATAGCATATGTGTCAACTGACAATGCTTATCGTATGGGGATGGAGAATTTATTGACATGGATAGAGCAGAATGTGGATCCAAAAACACATAGGGTCTTTTTTACTAGCATGTCACCTTCTCATGCATGGTAAGTGAACTTAGTATACAAACTTTGATGCCAAATTAGCCAAATTTATAAGGAATTCATAAAGTCACCTCCGACCAGTTAAGTATTGAGAAGTTTGATTGATTTGTCTCTTGCTACTAGCCGGTAGATCCAATCATAGGTTCGTTGGTATGACATAATTTAGTGCTTTTGGGTCGCGACATATATATGTGCAAAAAGGAACATAGATAGAGTTAGATATTTACTCGAACATAAAAGCAGATCTAGGATTTTAAGTAGGTGTTTGGATATGAGCCATTTGATATTTGAAAAAATAGTATTTGAAATTAAGTTGACAAAAGAGTATTCAGAAGTTAGAACTTGTATGGACATGAAAGCACAATTAAAATTATGTGGGTGAAAAATTGAAAAACTCATTAAAGTTTGTTTTCAAATTTCATAGTTGAAGTTGAAATAAAGAATCAATTTGATAACAAACACTTACTTAATATATATTTTTCAAATATTTCAAATTCTTGAAACCAAGCTATAAACAAACAGAGTTATATGGAGTCTGGAGTCTTGTTGGGTTTTGGATTGATTATTTATACATACTAAATGTATTTCTAACAAATACAAGATGAAGCCAAAACTACCTATTTCTGCCAAATTCATAACTTCAATTGTAGATCCGCCGCTCATGCTAAGAACCTATCACGTCATCTAAGTTCTGGATTTGTAATTACTACTGACAAAACTATTATTTTGCCTGTTATTAGGAGCAAAGAGTGGGGAGGTGAACCCAATCAGAACTGTTACAATGAAACAAAAATGATAGAGGATCCAAATTACTGGGGATCAGATAGTAGAAAAAGCATAATGCAAGTGATTGGAGAAACTTTCAGTAAATCAAAAGTGTCAATCTCATTGCTCAACATTACACAGCTCTCAAGTTATAGAAAAGATGCACATACAACAATTTACAAGAAGCAATGGAATAAAGTAACCCCACAACAACTAGCTAATCCATTCAGCTATGCTGATTGTGTTCATTGGTGCTTGCCTGGCCTTCAAGATACTTGGAATGAGCTATTATTCACAAAGCTTTTTTATCCTTGAAATTTTTATATGGATATATAATTGAAGGCTTATCGTATTATATAATTTTGTTAATTATCTTTTTCGATAGTCGGATAGAAAATATATATGTATCTATCCTTTTATTCTTTTGGATGGTAGTTTTGAAAATTGTCGAACAGGAAATATTTTGTGTCGTTCTGCTTTTGCCTAGAATTGAGGCAAGAAACCGTGCCCAATTATTTATTTATCTCTTAATCGAATTGAGGGTCAATTGTATTGGTTTTGCAGTCTTTTACAAAATCATTTTTAGTGTTATGTCTTTTTTTACAAGAGATCATCATTTTACACCAAAAAGATCTGAAAATAACACACAAGAAATCTAGAAGCATTATTTTCTTTTATTCACTTTATACATAAAAGATCTGAAAATAAACACAATAGATCTAGCTAGAAGCATTATTTTCTTTTATTCAAATTGTAAATCGTAATAGAAGACCATTGCTTCTCTAATAATCAAAAGCCTCATACGCACAAAATATATTGTTGTTTTACATATTATTTACAAAAATCAGAACATAAACGTCAGATCTAACATATTTACTTTTAGGCAGTTGATATTCATCAAGCTAGTTTCTTGTGAGTCAATTAGTTATGGCTTTTGAAAAGAAAAAAAAATCTTAGTTTTGTTCCGCATTATGATTCTTTTTAGTTCTATGTTAAGTTTCCAGATTTTTATGACATACATAAAGATTTTAAAATAAAAATAAAAAAATTGCGGGACAATTTCTTTTTTCAAATTATAAAGGGTTATTAAAATTGTTTTCCTCTAACGAAAATCATTTTTCCACCCATGCATGCTAGAAAGAAAACAAGCATGATGATTATGGAACAAAAGTATTTTTATTCTTTTATATAAAATTTATTAAATTATTTTTCGTAACGAAAAGTTACTCGATTTTGCCAAGTATCACATAAATCGTTAAACTAACTTTTTCTGGTAACAAAAAACTCATTCGACTATACCTAAGTATCACTGAAAGTCATTAGGAGAGAACAAATGACGATGGTGCCAAGTGAAAGGATCATTGCTCCACAGATAAAAAGTACTCTAGGAATAACAGGTTGATTTTCTACAAGAGCTCACATTGACGGGAAGGTTTAACATTCTATATGATACTCAGAAAAAATTGACCGACTTTTTCTACTTTAGAGTTGAACTCAATGGTGATTGCTAATATATTAAGAGACGACATTATAAAACAACTACAAGTTGAGGAGACTTATTGACAGTAAATGCCAAGCATTAGAACAAGATATGGTCATGCAAATTTGTTTGTAAAATAAAGTATTTTTTTGTTTATTCAGGGGTTAGCTAGGCTGCTTTTGGTCACCTTCCCCTGTTTTTGAAGGATAAAATCTACTTATCGTTGTGTTGTAAGTTTAACTTTTGAGGTCCTTGACTCCTGAATTTTCAGCTTATGAATACAACATTACCTATAAAATTTGGGAAACTTTATTAAAAAAAAAAAAAAAAAAAAAAAAAGGTCAAAGTTCAGTGATTCGAAAAATAATAGCATTATGATTTTGACGCAATAAAATAAAAGTGAACCGACCATACGGTAAATTTGCATCACATCATAAGTGATTCTTAGGATAATCCTGCAATCACAAAGTAGAAAAATCACCTGTTGATCAGCATCAAGTATCAATTCTTAAGAACAATGATGACAAAATCATATCCTTGAGCAAATTAATAAGTTATATACCACACAGGGGCGGAGGCACATGAAGCCAAGCGGGTCACCCGACATCGCTTGGCTGAAATTATTTTTTATTTATATATACATAAATAATCTGGCGAATCAAAACATATATTGGTTATATATAAATAAAATGACGTTGCTCGATAAAAGTGTTTTCGTCCGCACGCTGGTTTAGGCCTTTAGTTTTACTATCGAGGTCGAGTATTCGAATCTGGTCAGCCCTAATGACTTTTAAAAAAAAAATTAGCATTGTTCAGAAAATTTACTGAAGTCAGGTCTTGATCATTTGACGCCTATCCAAAAATAAAGTTTCTAAATCAAGCAAACCAACATCCATCAAATTCATATTGCTGCCAAAAATAAGTTATTGTCTTTGATGAGCTTATGAGTTGTTATTTTATGACTATAAAATAAATTATTTAGTAATATCTTCAATAAGTGTATTATAGATACGTTTAAAAAATAGAAGCTCATCGAGGAGAGTTGTAATTTTATACTTGAATTGTGTTTTTCTAAATTATGATGTCATTATTGTTGATACATAGCATAGTAGACAAGCTACCATGGTTAGTTAGTTAAGTATAACTACTCTAGTTAATCAAGTTGTTAGAGTTAGTTTTTCATGTGATGTGTAGATTAAATGAGTGATGTATATATACTTATATGATAAACATAATACACACACTTGATTCATTAGTCAATACACAATATGTAATATTTCTCTCTCTATAACCGTTTCTCTCTCTTTTCTTCCCTCTTCTTCAAGCTTCAAGCTTCATTCTTATCAATTCTGTTAGCTTCAAATCTCCATTAATGGAGTTATCATGGTATCAGAGCCTCACACGATTGTAGGCAAAATATCAAGTGATTAGAGTAGTTCTTTCGAGTTCAAAAAATACACTTAGGTTCACAACAAAATCTGTGAATCGCAAGTAAGTGTAATCAAAGTTTAGGACTCGATATTCATACACAGTCAAGTTGATAAGATGAATACAACTGCAGAAATATCTGAATCATCAGCCATTGGAAATTTGCCAATCAACAATAATCAAGTTGGAAACAATGGAAAAACGAACACTGGAGCAACAAATTCAGTCATAGATCACACACATCCACTGCATCTTCAGTCCACAGACACTCCAAGTAGTTCACTAATCTCTTTGCAGTTAACTGGCTCTGAGAATTATGCTTTATGGAGTAGGTCTATGAGGATTGGATTGTTAGGTAAAGGAAAATTAGGCTTTGTTGATGGAAGGTATCCGAAGAGTAGCTTCTCATCAAACTTGCATGATTTGTGGGAAAAAGTGAATGTTGTAGTCTTATCATGGATCATGAGTGCTATTAGACCTGGTCTACTTAGTTGTGTAGTATATGCTTGTGATGCTCACAAAGTCTGGTGCGAATTGAAGGAAAGGTTTGATAAGATCAATGGATCTCATGTGTTTCACTTACACAAGGAGATTCATACATGTACTCAAGGGACTATGTCTGTCTTAGACTATTTTGCAAAACTTAGTGATCTATGGAATGAATTTGATGCAACTATGCCTTGTCCTGGCTGTCCTTGTCCTGAGTCAAGGAAATTTTCTGAACACTTTGAATATCAGAGGCTCCTGCAATTCCTCATGGGATTGAATGAGTCCTACTCACAAGCCAGAGGCCAAATTCTTATGGATGTCACCAACTCCCAACTTAAACAAAGCCTATTCTATGCTGATTAGTCAAGACGGTCAAAGGAATTTAGCTAGTGTTGCTCATGCTAGCATAGGCTCTAGTCTGATGGAAAATGTAGCCATGTTTAGTCACAAAGGAAATGGAGCTGGTGGAGGTCATACTGGTGGTCCTGGACCAGGATGAGGTGGAAATGGATCGGGACATGGTCACTATGGTAGTCACTACAACAAAGCTCAAAAGCAGTACATCATTTGTGAAGTTTGTGGGTACAAGGGACATATTAAAGAACAATGCTTCAAGGTGGTTGGTTATCCACCTAACTGGAAATCTAAGAAGAAAAATGTACCTTATGCTAATCAGGTTACTTTTCAGCCTATATCACAAATGCCTCACAAATGCCTCCTCAAGCACAGGCTCCTGCTCCAACTCCACTCTTCACACAAGATCAGTACAAACAAATTATGCAGATGCTGTCTAAAGGATGTGAAGGTGGAATAGCAGAAAATTCAGCCAAAGTTGCTGCAGCAGGTAGTATCCTATCTGCTTTGGTGTCAAAATATGTGAATAAGGAGTGAATAATTGATATTGGAGCTTCTAATCACATGACATCAAAAATTGGTATGTTATACAATTACAAATATGTTCCAGAGTCTAATAGAAACAAAGTGCATTTACCAACTGGTAATGTGGTACCAGTATCACATATTGGAGAATCAAGCATTTTTAAAGATCAAACAATCACTAATGTGTTGTTTGTCCCAGAGTTTAAATATAATATGTTGTCTGTGTCTCAAATTAATTACCAAATAACTCAAATGCTCAGCCTATTTTTTCCCTGATTTCTTTATCTTCCAGGATCTCTTCACTGGACAGGTCAAGGGGATTGGTAAAGAGGAATGTGGACTAACACATCAGTCACAGAATTTGCAAGTTCAGTTAGTATTTCTGAGTCTGAGTCTAGTTCATTATGGCATAAGAGACTAGGTCATGCTCTTATTGATGTAATAAAGAAGCATGAGTATTTTAGAAATTTGTCAGCTGCAGATCACTCACATTGCACTGTTTGTCCCTTAGCAAAGCAGACTAAACTGCCTTTTCCTGTGAGCACTCATATGTCTCAGATTATGTTTGAATTAGTACATTGTGATGTTTGGGGTCCTTACTCACAACAATAAAAGATACTTTGTGACTCAGGTTGATGATTATTCCAGATACACCTGGATTTTCTTAGTTACTGTGAAATCTGATACTATTGTGATACTTAGACATTTTATTACAATGGTTAAGAATGTGTTTTCCACTTCTGTCAAGGTGCTTAGGACAAATAATGGGGGTGAATTCTTCAGTTCTGAATGTCAAACCATGTTGGCTAAAAATGGTATAATTCATCAGTCATCTTGTGCCTACATACCTCAGCAGAATGGTCTTGCTGAAAGAAAACATAGAACTATCCTGGAGATGGGAAGGGCACTAAGATTTCAGGCCTCTATTCTGTTAAAGTTTTGGGGTGAATATGTGTTACTGCTGTCTATCTTATCAACAGACTTCCCTCTAAGGCACTTAAGTTCAAATCACCATTTGAGATGTTATACTCTCATCAACCATCTCTTAGCAATCTTAAAGTCTTTGGGTGTCTGTGTTATGCCACTTGTCCTAAGCTCCTAGATAAGTTTTCCTCTAGATCAATACCTGATGTTTTACTTGGCTATGCTTCCACTCAGAAGGGCTATGTTTTGTATGACCTTCACTCTAAGTCACTGTTTGTCAACAGAAATGTTGTATTTCATGAAGATATATTTCCCTTCCAACATATGCAACTCTCAAATTACCCTATTTTTCCTGTTTTAAATCCTTTAGTGCATGAGCACCTATCTGAGCCTAATCCTGAGCCTCAGTCAAACCTCAATGGTTCTCCCAATACTTCTTCCATCTCTGATCCTATACCTATACCTACACCAACTTCCTTTCATGATACATTACCTGATGAGTCTGCACCTATCCTTAACACTTCACCTAGTTCTTCAGGTCCTGATAGTCCTCCTTGCCCCACTTCTCATATTTTTGATACTCTTAACCTTAACCTTCCCACAACCTCATCAAATCCTGCTCCTTCCAGAAAATCCTTTAAACCTAGCAAGAAACCTCTATGGATGAATGACTATGTAGTTGATGGTCCATGTCTATATCCCATGTCCTCTTTTTGTCTCTGTCAATCACATTTCACCATCTTACAACCAAGCCATCTCTGCCTATTCTGTTCATACTGAACCTACTTTATTTAGAGATGTCTCACTTGACCCTCAATGGGGGCAAGCTATGCACCTGGAGTATTGTGGATCTACCACCTGGCAAGAAACCTATTGGCTGCAGGTGGATTTATAAGATAAAGTACAAATCTAGTGGTGAGGTGGAGAGGTTCAAAGCTAGACTAGTTGCCAAAGGGTATAGTCAGAAGGAGGGGCTTGATTATGGTGAAATCTTTAGCCTTGTGGCAAAAATTCTGACTGCCAGATCAGTTGTGGCATTAGCTGCTGCCAAGCATTGGTTCATCTATCAAATGGATGTCCACAATGCCTTTCTTAATGGGGACTTGTTTGAAGAAGTGTAGATGCAGATTCCTGATGGATTTGCTAGACAGGGGGAGAGAAGTAAAGTCTGCAAACTCCACAAGTCATTATATGGCCTTAAACAGGCACCTAGACAATGGAACCTGAAACTAACTGAGTCTTTGGTAAGCATGGGGTTCCAACAAATTCATTATGACTACCCACTCTTCACCAAGAAGACAAACACTGATATTGTTATAGTACTAGTTTATGTTCATGATTTACTGATAACTGGAAATAATCCAAGGTTGTTGAGTGACACTAGAAAGGACTTGCAGAAGAAATTTAGAATGAAGGACTTGGGGGAACTCAAGTTCTTTCTTGGAATTGAATGTGCAAGGTCAAGCAAAGGCATTGTGTTGTCTCAGAAAAAGTATGCTCTAGAGTTAATAGCAGAATCTAGTTTAGGATGAACCAAGCCTGTTGGTACTCCACTTGAGATAAATCAAAAGTTAACCTCAGCCTTGTATGATCAGTGCATTCCTAAAGAGAGTAGCACTCAAGAGAATATCAGGGAAGATCAGATTCTACCTGATCCTAGTAGTTATCAGAGGTTAGTGGGAAAACTATTGTATCTCACCATGACAAGACCTGATTTGTCATTTGCAGTTCAAGTATTAAGTCAATACATGAATTGTCCCAAAGTGTCACACATGGAAGCATCACTAAGAGTAGTCAGGTACATCAAGGAAGCACCAGGTTTGGGATTGCTAATGCCAACAGAAAGTACAGATTAACTCTCAGCAATTTGTGACTTAGACTGGGGTGCCTGCTTAGAAACCAGAAGATCTGTGACAGGCTACCTAGTCAAATTTGGAGGAGCTTTAGTGTCTTGGAAGTCTAAGAAACAGGAGACAGTATCAAGAAGCTCAGCAGAAGCTGAGTTTAGAAGCATGGCAACTTGTGCAGCTGAAATAACTTGGTTACTGGGACTGTTCAAAGAACTTGGAACACAAGTAAATGTACCAGTGCGCATGGTATGTGATAGCAAGGCTGCTATCCAAATTGCAGCCAATCCAATCTTCCATGAAAGAACTAAGCACATAGATATTGACTGTCATTTTGTTAGAGAAATGATATGTCAAGGAATGCTGAAAACTGAGTATGTTAACACTAAAGATCTGTTAGCAGATTTGCTCACAAAAGGTCTAGGAAAAGCCCAACATTAGTACCTGCTGAGCAAACTAGGAGTGATCAACCTGTACCAACCATGAGCTTGAGGAGGAGTGTTGATACATAGCAAAGTAGACAAACTACCATGGTTAGTTAGTTAAGTGTAACTACTCTAGTTAGTCAAGTCGTTAGAGTTAGTTTTTCATGTGATGTGTAGATTAAATGAGTGATGTATATATACTTGTATGATAAACATAATACACACACTTAATTCATTAGTCAATACACAATATGTAATATTTCTCTCTCTATAACCGTTTCTCTCTTCTTCCTCATTTCCCTCTCTTTTCTTCCTTCTTCTTCAAGCTTCATTCTTATCAATTTTGTTAGCTTCAAATCTCCATTAATGGAGTTATCAATTATAGTGATTTATAAGTTATTGTCTTTGCTGAGCTTCTGAGTAGTTATTTTGTGACTTGTGAAAAAAAGTATTTAATAATATTTGTAATGATTTTATCACGGATACGTTTGAAAAAATAGAAGCCCATCAAAGAGAGTTGTAATCTAACACCTTAATTGTATTTTTCTAAATTGCGTTGTCGTTATAGTGACTTATTTATTTGTTCGCTTCAGAAGTGGCTCAAAGGGGCAGACTAGTGAAGCCTTCACTTTAGTCCCCTAAAAATTTGAGGCTCCAATTTTTTTAATAATTGTCAATTTCATGATTTGAGCTTCGCTTAAACAATATTGTAGTTTGTAGAAATATAAAAAAGTAAACAATAAAAAAAACTGTCTACTTTTATTGTAAAACTAGTAAATTTGCCGCGCTTCGTGCAGTTATAAAATAGATAAGTGAATTTTTCGAAGACATCCTTTATAATTTTAGTTCTATAAAGTTTTAAAAAATTATAGTAATAAATATTACTTTAATTATTTGGTTAGCTCCAACACCCTTTGTACAACCAGTTTCACCAAAGAATTAGTTGAAGGAAACCAAAAGCGATATTAAGACTACAACGAAGTATACTTACTAACTTTACATATAACTATTTAGTAACAGACATTTTTTGGGTAAAAGTACAAACATTAAAAATAAAAAATATATATAATAAAATTTTGTTGTCAATCATCATAATAAATCGTGTTCTCATTATAGTCAGAAAATTATGAAGCTTTTTGCCTATCATAAGTCAGTTAATCTCTGAATCGCATCAAAATTTTATTATCCATCCCTGTTATTATACTGCTCATTGAAGCACAATCTCATAAGAGAGTATATATGAAGTCAATTTTAATGTTTGTCACATTTCACTCAAAGTATCGACATTTCAGGTAATGATTGGGTAGAAAAATATTTTCGTTAAATATTTTTTCTAGGAACTTTATGTTAGTTAGCTTTTTCAGCCAAACTTTTCTTTTAGACACATATATTCTTTTACCATGTCGCTCATCTTAATCACTTGTTATTTTTATGTATTATATTATAAGCCGAGTTTCTTAGTATTCTTGTTTAGATAGTTTTGTCTTTTCCTCGATTAGAAACAATAAACTTACTTAAAAAAATTATCAATTTTTTATCTAACAATCTGTATGGATGAAATTACATTTCTATAATTTCTTTGATTTTCTAAAAAACTAAAGAAGAGAAAATACTTTTCAAGAAAGTTCATTTCACATATTAATAGGTTACCTGGACTTGTTTTTTGTTTAAAGTCGGTATTAACTCCATTTGGTAGTTAAAAGTTCAAATTTTGGAATAACACAAAGAAGGAAAGTAAGAACTAATTTCGGCCACAAATTTTCATTTATGGAATAATTTGCTATTTCTTTATTTTCTTTCCACTACATCATAATCATAATAATAAATCTTCAAACACATTCGGCGTGATCCTTAATAGTCAAATATTAAACATCTTAAATAAGGGTCTTGAAATCTATATATATAATAAAGCTAGGAATAGAAAAGGTGATGTTGCACCTCTCTTTGGCCAAGAAATACAATTATCTTTTTTCTCTTTTTTTTTTTTGACATTTTCGCCATTTTTCTCATTTAAATTCTAGGTAATAAACAACTCAAAAATCAATAATTTAATTCTCTTAATTATATTAGATGTGCTTAAGTGTATATATTTTTTTTTTGGCTTCCAAAGATGAATCAGACATATGAAACGGTGTTTAAGTCTTACAATAATTAATTAGCTATATAACTCATTGTCGTTATAACTCTTCTCCTTCCCTGTACAAAAAATAATTAATACCATGGACTAATACTGAAACTTTAATGTTACGTACTAATACTGGATTGGTTGAAAATCTGGAAGAAAACTCATATCCATAAAATTCTGCATTGCTGTCGCTTAAATTTCTTCTTTCTCTTTTGTTATTAATTTTATTTTATTTGTATGATCTTTTTGTAAAAACCTAAATATCACCTAATTAATTATCTGCATAATTGTGACTCCATTACCAGAGGATAACGGCTGCTCCGTTACGTGGCCATAAATTTTAAGCTTTGTATTTAATTTGAAGAATTGAGGGGACATTATTGTATTACATTTGTAATTTTGCAGCTCTCTTGGTTTTGCTATAAAAGAAAGGATACTCACTTCATTTACCATTTACTGTTTGACTAACTTCAAATTTTCTTTCATTCTTTCGTGCTTCATTTGTCGAATTCTTCATATTCTTTTCGTTCACATATGTCATTTATCCAAACGGCAAAATACACCAAGAAACAACTGTAAGCCTTCAAGGCTTCAAGCCCCAAAAAATCTGCATCCACGGGGTGAAGAGAAGCAAAGAATATTAGTAATTGATTCAAAGATTTACATTTTACATTTGGTTAATTATTCTTCTTCTTTTTTCACGTCCATTTTTGTAACAAGGACGCAAAAATTTACTCGAATATGCAGTGGGTTTTCGCAAGAGAAGACAATTCTACTTTCAAGGATAAATAGGCAGTTTAGAAATCACAAAAAATGTATTTATATGCTATTGATTCATTAAGAAATAAGGTAGATAAAAATATTTCTCTTCTATGTATAATATTTGTGTTTTTATTTCTTTGTAGACACTATTATCTTTTAATTCTTCAAAAAGGTAACGAGTAATTTCTTTCTATTGCAAATTGTTGTGAAAAACTTTTATGTGGATATATTGCAACAAGTAGTGAGTCAAATGTTTAATTTTAGATATAAATATATTAATCACCTTATGTTCTCGCATTTAATCATAATTTCATGTCGAGGTGTTATAATCATTTGATTTAATTAAGGTTGAAATTCTTTTAGTATCTTTTAGTTTTTACAAAATCTATGTTTTGGTTATCTAATTAATATTTAGGTGTTACTCCCTCTAATTCAAAAGAAGTGTCTATTTAGCCTTTATCACACCCCTTAAGAAAAACACTGACTCCAAGGAAAAATAGGTATTTTGACTAAACTACCCTTAATTAATAAGACTCTTGCTCATTTATTGTCTTGAATAAATAGGGGCAAATCCAAAAAAACAAAATTAACTCCTTTTTTATTTTGTAGGTGGACACTGGTTTTGAACCAAAATAAAAAGGATAAGTGTACACTTATTTTGAACTGGAGAGAGTAGTAATGATCATTTCGTAAATTATTACGCTCTTCCGTGAACGCGCGAAGCGCGATCAAGTATCCTAGTAATTAAGGAGGGATGGGGTTGGGTGAAGTAAATTGAATATAATTAATTAGACATTGTTTTAGCAAAATGTGAGGGAAAAAATGTGTTTCTTGATCATAAAAATAAGCTACATCAATATTATCTTGTATTTTTATATAGAAGTGAGAAATGGAGAATGAAAATTGAAGCCAAAAGAAAAGAATAAGGGAAAAGGAAGAAATTTTAAAAATGGAAAAAGAAGAAGTAGCCGCAAATTCCAAAAGCTTTATTCCTTTTTCCCGAACTTGTTACTTCCTCATCACCAAGGTAAACTCTCCTTTCTTCATATAACAAAATTATGAATAAATATGCACACAACACTATTCCATATAAAAACACCCTTTTATTGTATATATATACTTGGTGCATCTCCATTGTACTTTCTTCTTCTCTACTTTCATCCTCTTCATTGTTAATGATCTTAATAAAATTTTCCTCTTTCTATGACGATGTAAATTTTCTCAAAATAATATCTTGCATGATTCAAATGATCATCTAAAAATCAACATCAAGGTAAGGATTAGTAAATTAGAGAGTTCCGAGGAAAAATATGGAGATGTCTAAGTCTTAACAAAAGTGAAATTCTATTAAACCTGACCAAATGGAGAAAAAGTTATACCTGACCAATATCTGCACAAAATTCGGGCTGTAAATTTCTCTCTAGTGAACCTTTAAAATATGATTATGTTATCCTATACAAATGTAAGAATTTCTTAAAATAATGAAGAGATCGAGATTAATTTAAAAAGCTATAACTGTAAGATCTGATTTTAACTGTCACAATAAATAGTGAAAATGAACGGAAAAAGGCCAAGTGTATTCTTTGTCTATAATATGGCATATGAAACAAAAAAGAAGGGGAATAAAGTCTAAACAAAATAAGAAGGAGATTAAAGAGTTACACATATATTAGCCTCACCGATTAGTAACTGATGCGGCTCTTCGGTCGTAATTAATGGGAACCTTTAATTAACCGGCTTTTGAATGTTTAAGCACATATATTGGAATAATGAGGAAAGAGACTATTGGGCATATTTGGTGGTAAGTAAGGAAACTAATAAAAAATAAAGGGTCGTTTCAGGGAAAGTTGTAACCGGTAATAATGATGGTGTCTATTTAATTTTAAGCAATTTATTCATTTTGTAGATTAATAATTGATTTTTTTGTGTGGAAATTCTCAAAAAATTGAGAAAATAGATGAATGCATTTCCTCATCAATGAGTCGTGTCACATCACCGGTTCCATGTCTCTCCTTTATATATATATATATATATATATATATATATATATAGAGAGAGAGAGAGAGAGAGAGAGAGAGAGAATATTTTAGAATTTTGCATTGGACTACTCACATTTTCATATTAGTAAATAAATTTTATACAATAATATCCTGCAGATTGTATTGCTAACGCATGGTTAACATCTTATTAACTTGAATTAATACTTACTAATATAAATGATAGCAATAATATTATTAAGTGAAATTAAAGACTTTATGTTGTTAAGGATATACATTATAAACAAAAGTATGAAAAAACGTATAGGCCTCTTATTAAAAGTATCTTTTTTTTTTAATTAAAATTCTTTAAGTATCGACACTAATTGCAAAAAATTCTGCGTACGCCACTGATACCACATACATGAAACTAGGAAAATTACTTACCTAAAATCAATCGCAACAACAGCACAATAATATAAATGCATATTTCTCCCAAATTCAACGAACATAAAGCTAGCATATCATTGTATATACCAATTACTAATATGACCTAATTTGGAAAGTAGATGATCTAGCTTAAAGACAATGAATCTAATTCAACTCTCCTTCTTTCAATGTGTTAATCGTGCTATAGAGGCTTCAAACATAAAGCCAAAAAATAAATGATTCTTGATTTTTCACTTCAAATCTTTCAAATTTTTGTCACTTAGGCATATCGCAGATGGTGCAAAAAGAATTTCAATAGATGGAATTGCCTTCTTCTTCCTTACCTCTCTTCAGAAAAGCTCGTTTTTATAATTATCTCTTCCTATTACTAAGTTTGGTTGTATTTTTGATAACTTACTCATCCTATCTCCTTCCCTCTTCACCGTCAGTCACATCCTTGGCCACTTTGATTTGGCCAAATCCAAAAGTTGGAAGTAAGTTTGATCAACACCTTATTTTTGTTGTTGTTGGTATTATGATATTCTTCACATTATAATCACTACTGGTCATACTGTTCTTTATCGACAAACCGAAGAAGCTATATAAGAGTTTTTTTCGTGCCTATTCATATGGTTCCAATCTAATTCTATGATACAAGTGAGACATTCAGACTCTCTGGTTCAGCTAGACCCATTGTTCTAAAATTTAGAGAATTTTTGTTTACACTATTTCGTCACTTAAAATATAACTATCTACAAGCTAACATCCTATAACAGGTAGATTTACATCCTGAAAAATAAGGCAAGTGACTTGCTACAACCATTTTAAATTATAGTGATAGTGTAATTTCTTAACATTGTCATTGTACATAAATTATGTTCATTTTCTTGAAGATTCTTGATCGTGTATGTTTAATCCTGAGTTCTTTTTGTTTCCCACCTGGGTGTCCGGTTTGTTATTTTGCCCCCTACTAATTCGGATTCAGGCCGCATAAGCCCATTAAAGGGGCCGGAAGCGCTCACTACCTAATTTTTTTTTCATTGCGAAGGCTTAACCCTCTGATTAAGAATGGAACATATCCATCCCCTAACCCTTTGCTTTGCTTTGCTGTATCTAATCTTGAGTTGTTCAACTTTGTTGTTGTGCTAGAGAAGAACAAGGATAGGTTGCCACCATTTGCAATTCGAGAAAGTGAAAAAGATTGCAATTTATTCAGTGGAAAGTGGGTTTGGGATGAGTCAACTAGGCCTTTATATGAGGAATCAGAATGCCCATATTTACTTCCTCAGGTGACTTGTCAAGAACATGGCAGACCAGACAAGGACTATCTCTATTGGAGATGGCAACCTAGTGATTGTCTTATTCCCAGGTCTGTAACCCTTTTATTTACCAAATAATTTATTCCCTATCAATGGTATTAATCAGAGGCGGATTCAAGATTTAAACTCTACACTATAAAAATAAACTGATATTTGATGCTTGGCCAGACAAGCTTGGCTAATCAATCAGAAAAGTACTTTTGAACAACAATTAGTATTTGGACAAATTTTTAAAAAGTACTTCTAAGTATATTTTTCTCAAAATTATTTTTAAAAACAACTTTTACTTCTACTCAAAAACACTCTTTCTTCTCCTAAAAGCTGGGCTAAACACCTCAATTTTGAACAAAAAAAAACAATTTTCGCCTTGGAGAAGCTTGACGAAACAGGCTATTATTATAGTTTTACATGTAATTACTTTAAAATTAATGAATTAAACTCATATGATAATTATATCTGTGCAGATTCAATGCATCACTGATGCTGGAAAGTCTTCGAGGGAAGAGGATGATGTTTGTAGGTGATTCCTTAAATAGAGGCCAATTCACTTCCATGGTATGTCTCCTCCATAAAGTCATACCAAACGAGGCAAAATCCCTACATAAAGTAGATTCATTCACCATCTTCACAGCAAAGGTACGTTACATATATTGATGGTATAAATTTATTTACACGACTAAAGGATTTTAACGTGTTAAATTAACTTAATTATCATAAACATACTAAAGTGACAAAAATACAAATGGAGGTTAAATGTAGTTAGCTCTATATTATAAGGACAAAATTAGAATTTACTAATTGATTACAGAGGGATCAAAACAGTAATTAGTCCTACATAGAATTATCTGCAACTACCTTTTAAATGACCTGATTGGGTAAATAATTTTTTACATCATCAGTGCATAAACATAAGTTAATATGGATTTAAGTTGTACACGATAACAAGTGTGAAATCTTTTTACACTATTAGTGAACTTTTATTTGATAAATCATTTTACAAAGTTACCAATTAGTTTTGTTATAAAAATTTACTGTATAAATATTTTTTACGCTGTCATCATGTGGAAACTACAATTCTGTTGCATTCATGATTCAACTTCTAGCTACTATACTAACATGTAATTGGATTCACAATACCAGGATTATAATGCAACAATTGAATTCTACTGGGCACCTTTTCTTCTAGAATCAAACGCAGATCATCCTGGCAAACATAGGGTACCTGATCGAATTGTTCGAAAAGATTCGATAGATACACATGGAAAACACTGGAAAGGAGTCGATATTATGGTGTTCAATACATATATTTGGTGGATGAGTGGCCGTACATTCAAGATTCTGTAAATCTTACACAACAATTTCTTCGTATATTAACATTCTTTTTTATAGGCCTCCAAATTAACAATTAATTTATGTTTTATTCAGGAATGGGACATTTGATGATAGTGTAAAAGACATAGCAGATGTGCCAACTGACAATGCTTATCGTATGGGGATGGATAATTTATTGAGATGGATAAAGCAGAATATGGATCCAAAAAGACATAGGGTCTTTTTTACTAGCATGTCACCTTCTCATGCATGGTAAGTGAACTTAGTATACAAACTTTGATGCCAAATTAATAAGGAATTCATTAAGTCACCTCCAACCAGTTAAGTATTGAGAAGTTTGATTGATTTGTCTCTTGCCACTAGCCGGTGGATCTAATCGTAGGTTCGTTGGTTTGACAAAATTTAGTACTTTTGGGTCGCGTATGTGCAAAAAGGAAACATAGATAGAGTTAGATATATTTACTCGAACATAAAAGCAGATCTAGGATTTTAAGTAGGTATTTGGATATGAATCAATTGATATTTGAAAAAAAAATAGTATCTGAAGTTAAGTGAAAAAGAGTATCAAGAAGTTAGAACCTGCATGGACATGAAAACAAAATTGAAATTATGTGGGTGAAAACTTGAAAAACTCATGAAAGTTATTTTCCGAATTTCATATTTGAAGTTGAAATAATGGATCAATTTGATAACAAACACTTATTTCAAATATTATTTCAAATTCTTGAAACCAAATCTATGAATAAACAGAGTTATATGGAGTTTGGAGTCTTGTTGGGTTTTGGATCGATTATTTATACATACTAAATGTATTTCTAACAAATACAAGATTGAGCCAAAGCTAGATTTTCTGCCAAAATTCATAACTTCAATTGTAGATCCGCCGCTCATGCTAAGAACCTATCACGTCGTCTAAGTTTTGGATTTGTAATTACTACTGACAAAACTATTATTTTGCCTGTTGTTAGGAGCAAAGAGTGGGGAGGAGATCTAAATGGAAATTGTTACAATGAAACAAAAATGATAGAGGATCCAAAGTATTGGGGATCAGAGAGTAGAAAAAGCATAATGCAAATAATTGGAGAAGAATTTGACAAATCCAAAGTGTCAATTACATTTCTCAACATCACACAATTGTCAATGCCACGAAGGGATGCACACACATCAATATACAAAGAGAGATGGGGACCTTTAAGTCCAGAAGAAAAAGCAAATCCTTCAAGCTATGCAGATTGTATACATTGGTGTTTGCCTGGACTTCAAGATGTTTGGAACGAGCTTTTATTTGCTAAGCTTTTCTATCCTTAACTTTTGTAATTGGTGTAACAACTTTTGTTCTTAGAATTTTCTCACTATAAACAATTGAGTTCATGTTCTATGCACTGGCCATGTACTCTTTTTTACGATATTGGTGACCTTTATCATAACATGTAATTCTTCATATCAAAGCTTGATATATATGTTAACTTGAAAATTAAATAACGGTAATTTACTATTACCAGTCAAATTGCACAGATTAAGTAAAAGTTCTTTGAAACAAAATTGGTATTTGAATTTGAAGTTAAAAAAAGGTACTTGGGAATTAACGTTGAGTTTGAACATGAAAATAAAATTGAAATTTTGTGAGTGAAAAAAAATATCAAGTTCTATATTTCAGGTTTAAAGTTGAAACGATGGTCCAATATGAACATACAATTATTTCAAATTTCGGAACCAAAATCTGTGACAAAATGCAGAAATATAAACACACTTTCATGATTGGCTCTTCGTGATTTCCAGGAGGCTAACTGTAATATATGTTAATCGTAAAACCACTTTCATTATTTCTACCGTGTATATTTCCCGGATTTCAAGAACTACAACTTGGCTATGCATGCTCTGACGATTTTACATAATTTTTTACCAGTTAGTGTGTCGTCATTTTGTTTAAATCCATTGCAGCTGAATGTTACTCTCTCCGTCCACTTTTACTAGTCCGCTGTGTCAAAAACAGATGTTCATTTTTACATGTTCACATTGAAAAATCAAAAGGTAATTTAACATTTTATACGTATTTTATTCTTATTAATTATTTTTAAATCATTTCCCAACATAGGATAATTAGGGTGATGTCGTAAAACTGTCCTTTTATTTATTGCTTCTTAAAAGGTGAGTCAGGCCAAACATGGACAAATAATGAATGGAGGTAGTAAGTTGCCAAAAAAAAAAAAACCTAATCCTCATTCATGGGGGATTAGATAGATCCAAAAATTAATTTTAAAAAAACATATGATTTATGATTTGCTAATAGAATCTATTTATGGTTTTCTCATAAAAACATATGATCTCTTACCTACCCTGAGGAAAGGGACCTAGCTCGTAGTATTCAACTCGAACTTTGTCATCCTCTGGTAGTCCGGTTTTAATTAGTCCAAATGACGCAAGTAATGACATAAAAAGTGCTTCATAAAAACCTTAACTATTTGACTAATGATTATTTATTCCAACTTGAGAACCTGCCGTGACAATTTTTTTTGAAATTCCCTAGATATTTTAAGGTGAAACAAAGCTGATCCTCGACATTGTAAACTTTTCTCTTCTATATAGCTTTCACGATAAGATGTACATTTGGTTTTGTCGGCAAATCGTCTTGCTAATTCCAAGTTAAAATTCTTTTTTTACCAACACGAGAATTCAATCTATATGAATAGAGGATGAATTATTAGGATATTTTAAAATATTGTAAATATTTTTTTATCCTTAATCAAAGGTCTCAGATTTTAGCATGGTAAGAAGTCATCTTTATCATGATCGTTTTACCTCAAGGTGGGACTTTCCGGTGTAAATCCGGATTTAATCGGGCCCAATAAGCTTATCGAACTCCGAGTGATCAAAAGTTTGTTTGTTTGTTTGTTTTTATTTTTTATTTTTTTTAAAAGAAAAAGATACAAGAAAAAATGAAATCCTAAGGGCATCTTGATTAATACAAGTATGCAAAACAAATTGAAATTGAATAAAAGCCTCCTTGCCCACTTGCAAACCTACTTGCAAATTAATTTCCGTCTTCAATTTCTTCCATGCCGACCACAACATATAATATATATATATATATATATTGGGGAAACATAAAAGAAAGGAGGTGGAAAACCCCATAAAAGATTTAGAAAATAAAAATACAACTTGTCTTTGATTTAATTGCAAATTGGCATTTTATTGGAGCAGCTTGATTCTTCTATCACCTCGTGAACTCCTATCAGTATTTATCTGTTCCCTTTGCATTTGAATGAAAAATGATATTGTAACCTATTTTTCTTTTCGATCCCTCGTCAATTAATGCTGCAATTGGAGCTTTTTCTTGTCCATCTACCAAGCCCTACCGCAGAAATTAGAGGTGACAAATGAACGATTTGAGCTGAATTTAAGCTGGTCAAAATGAGTTGAATCAATAAATGGGTCAATCTAACCCTACCTAAAGTTATTTGGGCTGATATTGGGTGGATCAATATGAGTAAAACAATAGATCATAACCTAACTCGTCCAACTCTTACAAAGTTTTAATTTTTGTTTTCTTTCTAATAGTTTGTTTATTACCAAACGAAACTAATAAACATTTCTTCTTAATTTGTACCTATATATAACATATCAAAGATACTTTTAAAGAAAAAACCTATTTTAACAAGGTTTCTAATGGATCAAATTAGACTATAAACTTAGTCCACATCAAACTTTTAGGTGAGCTGAACTTGGCCTAGTTAAGATGAGTTGAGTTACTAATGAGCAGGTTATTAGTGGCTTGGACAGATCATACTTTTATAGGCTAATTTACCACCACTAACAGAGATATGACTTGGTTTGAGCAAAGAGTTTGAACAACTGTGACATGACAAGTGAACCTAATTATTTGAAAAATAAGAGAGATAATCTGCTTTAACAGAATAAATTGCATATAATCTTTTTAACATTATCAATATATATAAACTAAATCCAAGAATGAGTTGTTGGGTACATAAATATTGCAGGTTCAGTGTCCAAAGACTTAAAGAATTTTATTCAGAATACTGCAATTAGTAGTATGGATAAAATTATATTCAATGTCAATTTGTGAAGCTCACAACTGGTTCTCCCTTTAAATAGTGTTGCCGAAGAGAAAAATAATTAGACCATATGGAGATTAATAATGAAATTCGTTCATTATATTATGTTCATTAAATAATGCCCATGACATTAATCTACGAGTAATACAGGTCTGCCAGCAAAGAGGATATTTTAATGGACTATCTCCTCCATTTTGCTTTAATTTTGCTAATTCATTTCGTTGGTCTATAGTATAACTGACCATATTTTGTCCATCTAAAATACTATCCGAAGTTACCCTAACAGAAAAAAAGAAGAATTCTCAATTTGTCTGCCTTACAACCTTTAAAGGTAAACAAAAGAAGAACTAAAACATAAACAAGACGATTATATTGCTGCTGCGCCTAGCGCCTTCTTCTGCTAATTAATCAATTGCTACTTGAGTTTTCTCTCGAAAAGCTTAGTTGGATTAACAATCACTGACAAACAATATACATTTAAAAAGAAAAAATAATTGCTTAATAACATTTGGTTTTATATGATTAGATCCTAGTTCTTACTTCCTACATTATGAAGAAGAAGGAGCTATGATCTTAGATAATGTGTGAAGGGAGTATTAAGTTGGTAGGACATTTTAGCATTGAAATGTTCGAATACCAAAACCCAACCCAAGCAACGTGCCTAAAAAGAAGTATCAAATATCACCCTGACAGTCCAAAACTAATTTATCGTCTTAGCTCGATCGGCAAGTAAGATCTGAGCTTCATTGTTTCAAATATTCAAACCTTAGATGACAATTTCAAATTTAGAAGCTTTAACAGAAGCAAAGAATAGTTACGTTGAATAATAAGGAGAAGAAAAATTAATGCATCAATCTAAAATATGTGCGGATGAAATGCATAAGAAAATAGCGGTGATCCTGAATACCAGAGATACTTATAAGAAAATAATGTACAAAACACAAAATAATATCATACTACGTATTAGGGGTGGATTCAATATGTCGGGTACAGGTTCACGGAATTTATAGCTTTTGCTCAAACCTTATATATGTAATAAAATATTTATAAACATTTTACTCCGGATCTGCCTCTACTACGTACTAGCTACCACACTGAAACAATTGCAAAAACCAGCCGTGATTACCGTCTTCAAAATCTATCAATAAATCAACTTTCACTTCTGAGTCTCCATGTTCTACATTCATAAAAACTGTCCATCATCCCCCCAAAAAAAAAATCACAAAACAAAGATCGAAGAAATGTACAAATATTTAATCATTAATCAATTAATCACGACAATTAATTTAGCTAAATACTCTTAGTTTTCTCCAAATTCTCCTCTATTTGCGCTAACGATTAGATTGCAAATTGCACTGTACAATCGTATCAACAAACACACGTTTCTCCCTTAGTATTCCCATGTGGTACATCCATAGCGCAAGACTCCACCGCCACCGCCAGATGAAGCGTCGTCACCGACCGGTAATTATTCAACCGGTGGTCCCCACCTACTATACTAATGCTCATGACATGCTTCTCGTCGTCTAGAATTTCGAGCCTCTCGATTCTCGTAGCCTTTTAATCGTCCATTGATTACTTCTTTTGACATGTGAGAGAGTATAAACAGCTTCCTTACCCAAAAAGTAGGGATAAGATCTGCGTATAACCTACCCTCCTCAGCCCTTACTGGTAAAAGTACGGGCATTACTTGTTGTCGTTGTATACTTAGTTTTCTCCAAATTCTCCGCTATTTGCGCTAAAGATTGCAAATTGCAACGTACAATAGTATCAACAAACACACACGTATCTTCCTTAGTATTCCCATGTGGTACATCCACAACGTAAGATTCCACAGCCACCGTCCCTTCACCGTCACCTCCATCCTCCTCCACCGTCCGATGAAGCGTCGTCACCGACCGATAATTACTCAACCGGTGCTCCCCACCGACAATACTAATACTCATAACATGCTTCTCATCGTCTAGAATTTCTAGCCTTTCGATGCTCGAAGCCGCTGGGAGACCGGAAATGACATGAACTTCCCTCAGGGAACCGGGGTCTTTTCCGTCCCCGACGATGACGTGGCAGCTTTTGAGGAACTGTTTGTAGGTTTGCGGGGTGTCGAATCGGCGGATAATGGACCACACGGTATCGATGGAGGCGGATATGGATTGTACTATGGTGGAATAACATTGGTTGTTGTTGTTGTTGTTGGGGACAGAGATATTATGTTGTTGTTTGTGGAAGTTTCCGGGGAGTGTGGTGGTGGTGTTATGGTGGTTGATACGGTGGTGTTGAAGTGTGGAAGTCATCTCTATCTCTTTTTAGTTTTCTTTGTTGTGCTTTTTGGTAAGAGAATAAAGAGAGAGATGAGAATGAAGATGATGATTTATATACATGTAGTCAGGTCCAAACACACATTTAAATTAGGCTTAATACATCGCCCCCCCCCCCCCCCCCCCCGGCCCCCAATTTTATTTACACACTTTAATTATGAATTGTTCAATTAAACACCTTGATCCTGTTAGATATTTCCGTCAAATAAATTGCAATACTTTTGCCCGTAATCGCCAATGTCGATGACAGAAATTAGTTAATTAATTAGAATGACATCGATCTCCTTTAATTCACATCATTCTAAGTTGGAACATGTTTACAACTTATCGAGCGTTATTTGTATAATTAAAAGAGATAAACATATTTTAAGTGATTAATTTATCTATGTAATGAACATTTGAAAACACAAACAAAAAAGATTTTTAAAAATTTGAACTGAAAGTGTCTAATAGGAATATTTTATCATGTGTTCAATTAGAATAAATTGTAGTTCTGATATATAAATGAAATTTGCTAGCAATTTTGAGGGGATGTCAATGTATTAAGTCTTTAAATTACGAGTGTAACTATTTATTTAGTTTCAATTTATATGACGGCATTTAATTTGACATAATTTTTGTATTATTTTTAAAAAAAGATTAAAAATGGCGGGTCCATCAATTGTATTAGGTAGAAGATATTATGTGATGTCCTTTCATCTTAAACTGAATGTAATAAGAGCGCAAAATTCGGAAATTTCTTAGGAAATGGAGGCTATGTAGTATGGAGATTTGGCCTGGAATAACTCTCGTATCCTCTACAAAAATAAAAAAATCTTGAAAATATTTGTCTAGTTGTGCCATGTTAGTTGATAAACTCTCGGAGATCATCAACTTTAAGGACAAAATTATAGCAAGAGTTGGCGTTTTAGCTAACTGCTTACGTCAGGGCCATGCAAGTTGATGATTATGTTGCTAAAAGCTTATTTAGACGCAATCTGGAATAAAATTGCCCCACAACGTTCGTATAATCACGTTATCAGCCCAGGCAATTCTTGTTTGTGGTCGACTGACGAAATAGTTGTTTCAACAAGTTAAAATTACAAAAATAAGTCAAAAGTCATTAGTTAGAATTTCTGATTTAGGGCTTTGCGAATTGCCCTTCTTTTGGGGTGGTCTTTAAATTTTGTCTCTCATATTTGAAATCTTTAAATTTTGCCCTTCGGCTAAATCCCATGGGTTCCAGGTTCCAGCTCCCACATAGTCAAAAATTTTTTTTAAAAAAAATCGCAAGGCAGAGTTTAAATTTCGCTATGCCCGCATCAGTATACAATTGTGAAGGAATTACTAAAGTTATGCCGGACCCGACATACTTATGTTTTATGGGCAGACTTGGCATAAGTATGCCGGGTCCGGCATAACTTTGGTAATTCCTTCACAAGTTTATGCCGGGTCCAGCATAAAAGTTTGCCCATTAAAAGTATGCCCCCACCGGCATAAACTTGTTAAGAAATTACCAAACTTATGTCGGACCCAACATACTTATGTATTATGGGCAGACTTGGCATAAGTATGCCGGGTCTGGCATAACTTTGGTAATTCCTTCACAAGTTTATGCCGGTGGGGGCATACTTTTAATGGGCAAACTTTTATAGTATGCCACATAAGGCGGAATTTTTCTTAAGGCATAACTAAAAGTTTGTCTTATAAGGGAAAGTCTATACCTTAAGAAAAAGTTTTGTCTTATGAGGCATACTTTTGGTTATTCCTTAATTAAAAGTCTGCCCCATAAGGCATAGTTCCTTAAGGAAAAGTTTTGTCCCATAAGGCATAACTAAACTATGCCTTGAGGAAAAGTTATACCCCCTCCGGCATAACTTTAGTTTTTCCTTAAGGACTTTATGCCGGATCCGGCATACACTCCCCCCAGCCCTACCTTGCGAAATTATTTTTTTATTTTATGCCCGAGGGGAGGTTCGAACCCAAAACCTCAGGTATCCAAGCGAAAGGCAAAATTTAAAGATCACAAATATGAGGGGAAAAATTTAAAGACCACCCCAAAAGAAAAGGGCAATCCGTGCAAAAAAATGATTCGGCTGATAAGTCAAAAGTCATAAGTCCATTCAAACGGGCTCTAAGTCGAGTTGGTTTGAGTCCAAGTTTGACTGAGATGAACCAATTGTTTTTTTTTTTGGTAATTATTTCCTCCGTCCACTTTTATTTGTCTACTGCACTAAAAATAGATGTTCATTTATTTATTCAGTTCAAAAAATCAAGACATAGTTTATCACTTAGTTTCTAATTTACCCTTATTATTAACTACAATCATTTTCCAATGCATTCTCCAGAATATTGAATTTATTAAATTTAAAAGGTGATAGAATAAAATTGTCATTTTATTTATTGATCCTTAAGGGGAGTGTCAAGTCATTATTAGACGAATGAAAATGGACGGATGGAGTACTATATGAGAGTTATTTCGTATTTTAAGTAGGGGTGTTTTTGTCCAATTTTTTGTTTGCTTGTCAAAGAGTGCCTAATTATATAACTTTTAAAATGGTACTCCCCCGGTCAAAATTACAATTCGACTTTCGAGAGTCAAATCTATTAATTTTGATTATATTTTCGGACAAGGAATCTTTAAGTTTATTGAGATAAAATTTACATAGTTGAAAACGACGTAAAAAGTACTATAAGTCATAATAATTGACAGTTCAAAATATTTAAAAGATATATGAAAAATCGTGGTCAAATTAAAAACTCTTTTGAATTTCGAAATCTGAAAGATGTCACAAAAATTGAGCAAAGGTGAAGCTTATTATGAGTCCACAACTTAAATAAGTCTTGCATTTTGTAAATTTTAATTATGTTCCATTGTTGAAGTTACTTATAGTTTTTAGGAATACTTGATGTATTGAGCCTACATTATTGTTCGCAGAAAAAGATATCAGGTTCTATATAAAATATTGATATTTAGGAGTTTTGGAACATGACTAATCTTTGATCAACGTATGAAAAAAACGTGAATTTCAAAAATTTAAAATTATACGAAGTGTTACAATCAGTGTTGCACACCAAATAACAAGTTACTGACGATATTTTGGAAGTCCTAAAACTACAAGTCACTTCAACAATGGAACATAATTAAAATTTACAAAATGCAAGACATAATCAGGCAAGTGAACTTTATCTCTAATATTCTAAAGGCCTTTTGTCCTATTGACAAACAAGAAACGTGAACTTAAAATGTCCCCAACCACAATAATCACAGCAAATGATGGTAACCCCTATTTGCGCGCAATATTAGTGCGCAATAGGAGTTAATGGTAGCCGTAGATAGCTTTTATTGCGCACTAATTTTGTGCGCAAAAGATACTTTTATAGTGAATTATTTTGAATCAAATTTCACTTTTGGGATCATTTAAGTTGCGGACTCAGCTTATTATGTTTGGTCATCGATGTTAAAAGTTGCTGTTTGCCAAACATTTAAATTTTAGTACTATACAACAGTCCAACAAGGGTAACAGTAAAAAATAGTAAACGTAATCTTTTTTTATAATTTTAGTCAACATACAGTATATAATCTGTGTTATACACTAACTAAATACTTATTAAATTTTTTATATATTAAGTATATAGTAACAATGATTATTTATACTATGACGACTAGGCTGTTGAAACTATCTGTAGTCGACTAGCTCAAATTGTTAAGATCTCATTTAAGTTTGAGTTTTGATAGATTATTATAATCAAATAGGCAAGTGGGGTAGAAATTAGATTAGAAGGTTTCGTAATGTCTTAGTAGGTAATGTTTTATCATCCAATAGAATGGCTATCTTTTTAGTCACTTCAGCCATCATATTGTTGATTCTTTTTCATTACCAACCATATATAGTACTAAATATGAAAATCATGCTAGCTAAGGTTAATTAATTAATAATATTTGTACAACTTTAACTTTTAATGGTAATGGTAATTATCAAGAAGCTTCTTTACAGTCCTTTCTTCAAATCTCCAAATTCCCCCACCCACTCTTCCTCAACTTGATTCCTTTTTTCCTTGCAATTCACATGGTGTTCGTGCAAGAAAAAGTTATAAAAGATCCATCAACGTCCATATATCTTTTTTAATATTCCATTTGTTCCATTTATATAACATATAGTTTGAACTAATATTGATACGGGTTTTACAAATGAAATGGTTCTTTAAAAGAAATTCGTGGTAAAAGAAACTTGTCACAGTGTTTATGTGACTATCAATACTTTGAAATTTAATGCCTTAAACATGCTAGTGGTTATAAAAAAAAAATCATCAATCATAAAATGGATGATGTAAAGTCAATTATTTTTAAAATTTAAAATTATAATTTTTTTTTAATGAAAAAGTAGTAAACTAGAAGCTACTACCTTCTAGTGCAACTTGCCAAGTTAGTTGTACTATAAGGGATTGTTTAGTAGAAGGTATAAGCTAGGATATCCCAACACTAATTTTTATACCATGTTTGGTACAAGGTATAAATTAGTGCTGGGATAAATTCATACCTTGTACCAAATATGGTACAAAAATTAGTGTCGGGATATCCCAGCTTATACTTTCTTATCCCACTTATACTGGGATTATTTTATAGCATCTTTTAGATGGTATAAAATAATCTCAATAGATGGGATAAATTAGTCCCGGGATTATAATCTCAGGATAATTTCGACTATCTACCAAACGACCCCTAAATATTCTCTTTGGTCCGGTAAAAATTCTAAAGACCATTTGGATAACGTGTTAACAACGTCTTTTCACGTTATGTCATTCATCAGAGCCCAAGAATTTTCTAATTCAAAAATAAATTTTTGGAACCAAAATAACTCATTAAAAAAAATAAGAACGTAAATAGACTTTACGCACAGATTATGTGCATAAAAGGACCAAAGTGTAGTTTTATGCTTTAAGTCCTTTTACGCACAGAATTTGTGCGTAAAAGGGTCGAGCCCCCCCACCCAGCCTTTATTCTTTAGAAATCAAACTCAAAATTAATCTTTTTCCCATACTTTGACCGAAAATTAGTCACGTTTCAAAACATCGGAATATAAATATTTTATATAGAACTTAATATCTTTTTTAGCGTACAATAATGTCGGCTCATTACATCAGGTATACATATATGTTTGGATCGTTGTTTTAGGGGTTGTAAAGTGCTCCGAATTAAGTTTGGAAACTTTTTATCTTTAAGCTTTTTTTGGTACTTTGACCGAAGATTAGTCACATTTCAAAACGTCGGAATATAAATATTTTATATAGAACTTGATATTGTTTTTAGCGTACAATAATGTCGTCTCATTTCATCAAGTATACATATATGTTTGGATCGTCGTTTTAGGGGTTGTAAAGTACTCCGAAGTAAGTTTGGAAACTTGTTATCTATAGGTTTAATTGTCATATTTTATAGGATTTTAATTAATCTAGGACGTCGCATGAGTTATTATTAATCGACAATAAATACTAAAATAACTAATTATCATTAAAAAAATAATACCCAAAAATATATATAATATTAACATAAAATGTACATTTTATTTACAAATACACAATCTACTAACGCCTAAGGCCAACCCCACCACCCTCACTATCATCAGGATGCTCCCTCCTCCTCTTAATGACAGGATGATATATGTCATGATCATCCTTTCTTCCTTTCTTCAGGCCCTGGGTGAAAATATGCTTCTTGTAAGAGACGGCGGCGGTCGAAACTTGAGTAGCCTCAGGAGATGACTCAATCGAAGGAGACTGGACAACAGGAGCAGAAGAATGAACCTGAAATAACATATAAACAACTTAATGTTTCATAAAATAAACATGAAATAACATATAAACAATTATTTAATAAATTATTTCTTTGTAAAAAAACAAACTTGTATGTTGACGGCCTCCTGAGATGGCTGGTCAGAAGGCTCCTTAGCTGCTCCTCAACGGTCTCCTGAGCGCTACCTAGAGCTGTAGTTGGAGGTGGATACGGGTCAATCTGCACAGGCGGAGACGGATCTACAGGCGCAGAAGAATGAATCTATAATACATGTAAATAATTTAGTTTAGATTAATAAATAATTAATTAATACATTATTTTATTGTAAAAAAATAAACCTGTGTGTTGACGGGCTCCCGAGATAGCATGTGAGAGGGCTCCTGAGCGGCCCGCAGAGCCGGAGATGCAGATGGTGCCGTAGGTTCGGCTGTAGAACAAAGAAAGTAGTCGTCGAAAATAATATCCAAGTCCTCATCTCCGTCTCCCATATGTAGATCACCAACTGGCACCTGTGGAAATGATGACCAAGGATCATAATGTGGGAACATCTCTAGCGTATATCCAGGTCTCTGTGAAGTCGACAGCCTGGAAGAAGAAAGGGTATCTGTAGCCGACGGAACCTGACGAGCTATATCGTCAAGCTCATCTACTAGATCTCTGCCAGCCCGACCACCTCTATCAGCCCGCCCACCTCTATCAGCCCTACCACCTTCAGGAACACCCTCTGGTACATCCTCATCGTGTCGATTCCACTCCTGTGCCTGTGTCATACCAGTGTCGGTAAGATGAACTATCTGTGCTGCATATGCCGCTATCTCGGGGTTGGTGGGCTTCGTAAGGGGAATGCTCTCATGGCGTATCATCAGAGTCATACGTAGCTGCATATATTTGCAAATTTTAAAAATTAAATACATACGTAAAGTAATACATAATAAGACGATGATTGAAGAAACTTACCGGCGCCTCATACGCTCCTGAGAGTGATGTATATCCTCGGCCATCAGGACGCGACGTCGAGGGTTTGGTAATCAAGGAGCGAGTGATATGCATGTACCACATCATGTACTCATGGACCGGAGTGTCTTGTCCGACCGCCGCTAGAGTCAACATCCTCGCGTTCCACGCATCAACTTCTTGGTGCATACGCGCCCGTCATGCTGCACTGTCAATCGAACGCTCATCCCTGGTGTAGTGTAAGTGCTCCCAATGTGTAGCTGCGGGTATGTTCTGCACATGCCTAAACTGCCGTAATACGCGGTCGGGTGCGTGATGCTCAACGATGTCCATATGGATCAAAGGATACCGTGCAGTCCATATGGATCAATGGACACATGTGCTCACCAGCCCTACAAAATGCTGGCAGCTGACCCAAAATCTGATCATACGGCGTCCATATGAAAGCCTATAAAAGGAATTCAACTAGTTAACAATAAAAGACTAACAAAAATAGCAAACTAATGTTAAATAAAAAAAAACTTACCTCGAGCGCTGTCATGCGGTGTAACTGATTCCTAAACGGGAGAATGACATGGTGCATCTCCACACCTCTGGTACGACCTCGCGACCATCTCCGCGCGTATGGCATATCCTCAGCAACATAGTCATCGGGAAGGTGAGTAGCTACGGGCTGAAAAGGTCTCAACCTAGTCCTCACCTATATCTGTCATAGTCATAAAAAAAATTGTTTACCAGTCGTCGTTTTGAAAAAATATATTTAGTGTTTTATCTACACACAATTAAATATATTACTTGAAGAAGAGGACTAAATGCACCGACCTCAACCCTCTCGCCCATAGAGGCTCAATCAAATCCTCTGTACATGTAAGCCAGGATAGCTGTCACGCCCCAAACCATGGCCTGGGCGTAACACGGCACTCGGGCCTTGCTTACATGTGTCCGAGCGAACCTCATGGCTTGCTTGTCAACATGGGCATCAAAACAATAGAATCTATATGATGTAATTTAAATGAATCATGAAAATGTAATTTGCAGAATAAAGTCTTGAAATTATCTCGTAGTATGAAATATCATGAAAGCATAACAGTCTGCAAACAAGCAAGCATAACTGACTCTGTGGACTAATATCTGTCTATGAAACCTCTAAAACATGTCTGAATACTAACTACCAGGACATGGCCCTGGACTACCATAAACTGAATACTAATGTAGACTCCATGTTGGACCTCGAGAGGAGTGGGGATCACCAATAAGCTGATAACTGAAGTGATCCTGCTGCGCAGGTGTATGCTTCTGAAAACTGGTATCTGCACCGTAAAGTGCAAGCCCCGGGCAAAAGGGACGTTAGTACATGGTGAATAGTACTAGTATGTAAAACCTGTTGAAATGAAGAACATGGCACAACATAGGTATAGGACATGAACTGAAACTGAATGTAACTTGAACATGAGCATGAAACATGATTAAATTGTGAAAACAGGAAATCAATGGAAATACATGTATGTAAAACTGCTTGTAACGTGGGGAATGCTATAGTATAACCGACAATATGATCTGGTACTTGCGTCCTACCAGCAGAACACTCACACCTTGCCAGGGATTTGAGATTTAAGTAATAATAAGCATGTAAGGATCCAAACTGCATAATTAAGGTATTACCTCCTTGCTGACAACCTTATCCTACGATGGCAATGTAGTTTTAGGCTATCTGAGCCTTCTCGGTTAACTAAGTAATTCCCAAAACATGAACATGATATAGTTGGCTAAGAAGCCCATGATTTTCGTGAAGGAACTTGTAAATTACTTGTAATCATGATTTCACGAAATAACTTGTAACATGGTTTCATGAAATATCTTGTAATATGGTTTGATGAGATAACTTGTCATAGTCTTGCAAACATGTTCTTGATTCATGAGTAATAACAATAATTCATAATTATATATATATATATATATATATAATTGACTTGAGAACATGCTTGTAACTTGATAGATAAAATCATAAAGTTTCATATAAACATAATGAGAACACATGAGGAAGAATTCATGATTTATAGATTAAGCTAAGGTTCCTAATAACCGTAATGGAAGATTAGGAATACAATAACGAATATAGATACAACATTCATGTACGTAAATACATAAATACGGGCTACCAATATGTTCGGTTTAATGCCCTAGGATTTGAACTTCATGGATATCAAGAAACGGAGCATAAGGAAGAACGTAGAGATTCCCACATGTGGATGGAAGTTCTACATACCTTAATTGCTCCAAAAATTGAATTGAAGACTTGAGTTTTGGAGAAGATTTCCTAAATCTTGATTCTTGAACCTTGAGATGGGTTTTCTTGAAAACCCTAGATTAGGAACAATAATTTCTTACTTAGATTATTAGAATATATGTTAGAATTGAGTTGGAATAATTAAAGTGGGCTTACCTTGGTGTTCTTGATGATAGAGGAGGGTAGGAGGTCGTTCTAGGGCTTGAAGGAATGAAAAATAATGATGTAAACTGATACGGACGAGTATATACTGTTCTGGAAAATTAAAATTTTCGTCCAGTTAAATACTGGCCGTATTTTGAAATACGGGCCGTATTTTGATATACGGCCTACACTGCGTCTCTTCAGTAAAATGGCCATAAATGTTTGCACAGATGTCCATTTGACCCCCATAATATACCGTTGGAAAGGTATTTCAAAGGCTTACAACTTTCATCAAGGAAGTTTTTCAAATTCCAAATACGTTTTGAAATACAGGCCATATTTTAAAACACGGGCCATATTTTGAAATACTGTCCGTATTTAACCATTTGACATCCAAATGCCAAATTTCAGAATGCTCATAAATCCTTGGTACCAGTTTAAGACTTGAATTACGGCCCGTATTCTAAAATACGGTCACTGTTCATGGGCGTAAACCCCCATCTTACAACTGAACAGGGAAATTCCAATTCCTACATTCTTTATCTGATTTTCTAAGTCTGGGATCATGGTCAAAGCTTTCGTTAAAGGTAAGAGGTGTTACAATATCTCCCCCTTAGGATCATTCGTCCTCGAATGATGGGTCATGGTTAAGAATATGGCTGAGCATGGCTTTGTATACATGAATGTGAAGAAAACATGACATGAAACAAGAGACATGAAAGGATGTGATTACATGAAAACATGGATACTGACGCATGAGACATCAAACATGAGCGCTGGATACATGACATGAGCGTGAAATATGAGACATAACATGACATGGGTCATGGAAAGTTACCTTGAGAGTTCTCTGCTTGCTGTTCAAACAAAAATGGGTACTTGAATTTCATATCCTCTTCGACTTCCCATGTAGCTTCCTCAGCCTTCTGGCTCCTCCACAGGACTTTCACTGAGGCTACTTCCTTAGTTGTTAACTTACGAACCTGATGGTCAAGAATGGCTACGGGGATCTCCTCATAAGTCAACCCATCCTTAACTGTTATAGTATCACCAGGAACAACCAACGACGGGTCTCCTACACACTTCCTCAACATAGACACATGAAACACGGGATGTACAACAGCCAAATCTTGTTGTAACTCAAGTTCATAAGCTACTAGAACGACCTTTCGTAGAATTTTGTAAGGTCCAATATATCTGGGACTTAGGTTCCCTTTCTTGCCAAATCTCATAACACCCTTCATGGGTGAGACTTTAAGGAACACCCAATCATCAACTGAAAATTCTAAGTCCCTTCGCCTCACATCTGTATAAGACTTCTGGTGACTCTGAGCCGTTTTTAAATACTCCTGTATTAACTTAACTTTCTCCATAGCCTGATAAACCAAATCTGGTCCTAATAACTCTTCTTCACTAAATTCGAACCAACCAATTGGTAACTACACCTTCGCCCATACAGAGCTTCAAACGGTGCCATCCCAATGCTAGCATGATAACTGTTATTATAGAAAAACACGATAAGAGGCAAGTGATCATCCCAATTACCTTTGAAGTCCAAGACGCATGCTCTCAACATGTCCACCAGAGTTTGAATAGTACGCTCTTCCTGGCCATCTGTCTGCGGATGAAAAGCTGTGCTAAGGTTCACCTTGGTACCCAATCCTTTCTGAAAGGATTTCCAAAAGTTTGATGTAAACCGAGCACCACGATCTGAAATAATGGACACTGGTGTCCCATGCAATCTGACAATCTCATTAGCATACAACTTGGCATAATCTTTAGCTGAATTTGTGGTCTTGACTGGCAAAAAGTGCCCTGACTTAGTAAGCTTGTCAACGATGAACCAAATAGAGTCATGTCTCCTGGCTGAGCGAGGTAGACCTGATACAAAATTCATATTGATCATTTCCCATTTCCAGACAGGAATATCAATATTCTAAGCCAAGCCACCAGGCCTCTGGTGTTCAGCTTTCACTTGCTGACAATTCAGACACTTATCTACAAAATCTGCCACATTCTTCTTCATATCGTTCCACCAGTAAATCTCTTTAAGATCATGATACATCTTAGTGGAACCTGGGTGAATGGAATACCTGGAATTGTGAGCTTCTGACATGATTCACTCTCTGAGCCCATCTATACCTGGAACACACAATCTACCTGGGTACCTCAAGGTACCATCATCTCCCCCTTGTTCGAAAGCCGTCGTCTTATTCTTGTGAATCCCCTCTTTCAGTTGCAACAAGTAGGGATCATTAAACTGTTTCTTCTTGACTTCAACGACTACAGAGGAAAGAGCCCTATTCTGAACAACCACACCACCATCCTCGGAGTCCAAATGTCGAACTCCAAGATTGGCCAAACGGTGAACTTCCTTTGTCATAACTCTCTTATCCACGTCCACGTGGGCTAAATTTCCCATGGAACACCGAATAAGAGCATCAGCTACAACGTTCGCTTTCCCCGGATGATAAATCCACATCATAATCCTTAAGCAATTCAAGCCATCTCCTTTGCCTATGATTCAACTCCCTTTGCGTGAAGATATACTGCAGGCTTTTATGATCTGTGAAAATATCAACATGCACTCCATACAAATAGTGACGTCATATCTTAAGTGCAAAAACTACAACTGCCAACTATAGGTCATGAGTCAGATAATTCTTTTCGTAAACCTTGAGCAGACGAGATGCATAAGCTACAACCTTACCATGCTGCATTAAGACACATCCGAGACCAACTCCCGAAGCATCACAATAAACCACGAACCCTTCCGTTCCCTCTGGTAGAGTCAAACTAGCACAGACGTCAGTCTCGTTTTTAATTCCTCGAAACTGCGCTCACATGCATCTGACCACTGAAATTTAACTTCCTTCTTCATCAGCTTGGTCAATGGTACTGAAATAGAGGAATACCCCTCTACGAAACGTCGATAATAACATGATAGACCCAAGAAACTGCGGATATCTGAAACTGATGCGGGTTTGGGAAAATTTTTAACGGCCTCAATCTTCTGAGAGTCAACCTGAACACCCTCACTAGAAATCATATGACCTAAGAAGGCTACTGACTTGAGCCAAAATTCACATTTAGAGAATTTTGCATACAACTTGCGGTCCTTAAGAATCTGAAGAACTATACGAAAGTGTTCTGCATGCTCGGCCTCACTACGGGAGTAAATGAGGATATAATTTATGAAGACAATGACAAAGAGGTCGAGGTATGGCTTGAAGACTCGATTCATGAGTTCCATAAATGCTGTTGGGGCATTGGTCAAACCGAAGGACATGACACAGAATTCGAAATGACCATATCTGGTTCTAAAGGCTGTCTTAGGAATATCTTGTCCCCTAACCTTAAGCTGATGGTAACCTGATCGGAGATCTATCTTGGAATAACATTGGGCACCCTGAAGCTGATCAAATAAGTCATCTATTCGTGGAAGAGCGTATTTGTTCTTGACCGTGACTTTGTTGAGCTAGCGATAGTCAATGCACATACGCAAAGAGCCATCTTTCTTGCGAACGAAAAGGACTAGGGCACCCCATGGAGAGACACTGGGTCGGATAAAACCCTTGTCTACAAGATCTTTGAGTTGAGCCTTAAGTTCGTGTAATTCAGCTGGAGCCATCTTATAAGGTGGAATAGATATAGGTTTCGTACCTGGGGAGTAGGTCAATTGCGAAATCAATTTCCCTATCAGGAGGGATTCCGGGAAGATACTCAGGGAAGACTTCTGGAAACTCATTATCAACAGAGAATGACTGAAGAGTTGGGGTCTGGGAATCTGAATCCCTAACCCGAACGTGATGATAGATATAACCCTTAGACACCATTTTTCTTGCCTTGAGGTAAGAAATAAACCTACCCTTAGGACTCACTGAATCACCCTTCCACTCTAAGACTGGCTCATTAGGAAACTTGAAATTTACAATTTTGGTTCTACAATCAACTAACGCATAACATTAATATAACCAGTCCATGCCCATGATTACATCAAAATCTACCATTTCTAATTGATGTGCCGCGGATTTGTGGCACATTCGACGCCTTTTTACTATGAATTTTGACTGTTTTCAAGTAATTCTGGTTCTCTTTAATATGTTTTTGTTGTGTTTTAGGAAAAACAGTCAAAAATCATAAATTTCCAGAGAGGACAAAGTTGAAGACGACAAAGGACGGAGGCATCGATGACGCGTCTAACAGATCGACGGTTCGTCGTTTGTGTCGTCGAGCAGGACCTCTCAAGAGAGGAGAAAAAGGCGGATTATTCGACGAAGCGTCGAGTTGATCGACGGCACCGTCAAATGGTACACAGGGCTGAAGCTACAGAAGACGAAGCAATCGACGGATCGTCAAACGATCGACGGTCCGTCGATCTTGCTATTGGGGGGTGGGGGGGCAATTTTGTCAGTTTTTGCTGTGCGTTTTTGGAGCCTATAAAAAGAACATGTTAGGTCATTTTTAATATTGAGCTTTTATGATACTCAACTAAAAAGTCTCATTGGTTAGTGAGCATTGAATACTCTCCCCTTGGAGTTTAGTGAAGACACAAGATTCCATATTCCACCATCTTTATTACATTTGTAAGTTTTATGTCTCATTTATTGCTTAGCACTTTTGAGACCAAATGTGTGAGTAGTCTCTTTAATCAGAGTTGTGGACCCAAGATGATGGGTGCTATGTAATGGGTATCTAACATTGTATATATGTATAATGGGATGTGATGTATTTTATTATTTCTCTTATTCATTGTTCTACAAATGGTTGCAAACATTTGTTCATGCACAAACTGTAGTTTATTCGGAAGGATGAACTAGGGTGTGATTTGAAATAATATACAAGGACTCGGGGCGCTAACCCTCGTTTAATGAACTCGCTTAGGAATAAGATGAGTTTTACTTGGCATATTTAATCAACCTTATTTATAACTTTTCTGCATTTGGGAAAATCATGAAAAAAAATACTTTCTAACTATTGGGAAATATTGGAAAGTGTATTAGAGATTAAGTGCATTCATAATCGCAACCCATTAGAAATATATCATATTGACACCCATAGCATAACATCTAATCATCGCAGTGACACAACTTTGGTTCTTCCAATCTAAACAAATTTCAATTACTTCAAAGTAGCGAATACACACCAAATCTCCTTTGTAAAATGCTCGAGATAGGATTAAAGCCTTTAAAGACGAGTATCGCATACAACTAGTACCTTTTTCTCTCCATATTCCCTGTGGGATTCGACCCCAACCCCATTTGGGTTACTATATTTGACAACGTCCGTTTTACGCCATTAACAGGTGTAATTTGAGCATATCAAATTTTGGCGCCGTTGCCGGGGAATACGGTTTAGAAATTACTGATTGTTGTGAACTTTTCTTTAAAACTTTTTCTATTCCATCACACCTCGTTTGCTGTTGTGGTGAACCAGGTGAACATGGCTGGAAGACCGAATCGCCAAGGTGGACTCCAAGTGAATCAACCTGCTCCAGAGGAGGATGATGATGAAAATATATTTGCGGAATTCATAAATGAAGCGGATTATGCTTCTGCTGTGGTTCCTCCCGGAACTGGAAATGCTACCTTCAAGATTGATAGTTCTATCTATCAACTGCTGAAACTCAAAGGTTATTTCCGAAATTCTTCGGAGGATTGTCCACTTCGTCATTTGAAGAACTTCTTGCATGTATGTGCTCAACAATCTCAAGGAGCTGTTTCTGTCGATGCACTTCGATTAAGGGTCTTTAAATATTCCTTGGCTGGTCAAGCCAGGGAATGGTATGAAAAGCTTCCAAGCAATTCCATTCATACTTGGAATGAGTTGGCAAATACATTTTTAAAGAAATAGTTCCCGCCAAGCAAAAAGGCTAAGCTTAGAGATAAGATATTCGAGTTCAAGCAACTTCCAGCGGAACAATTATATTCAGCGTGGGAGCATTTCAAGTATTATTTAGCTCAATCGCCAACTCATGGATTTCTGGATGCTATCCTCACGGAAAAATTCTACAAGGGTTTGGATACAATGAACCAGATTGCCGTCAACACAGCCGCAGGAGGGTGCTTTATGGACAAATCATTTATAGTGATCACCCAGTTGCTGGATAAGCTCACCACTCATAATCAAGCTTGGCACTCGAGTGATAGTGAAGTCTTGTCATATGGTAGTCCCTCTACTGCCGCAATGGCCAAAGAAAATCATGAGCGAGATCATGCTTTCGCTCAATTGCAAACCAATGTGGATTTGTTGTCAAAGAGGCTTACGGACAAGGAAGCCAAAAGTGTGAATGTTGTCGAAGAGATGCCACCTCATACTCCTGGAATGTACCAAGTCTCGGAGGAGGCTTATCTAGAGGGGCATCCACAACGGGAGGATGCAAATTATATCGATCACTCTTAAGGGGGTTATCAAAAGCAATGGAGACCCCACCAACAAAGCAATCAATATGGTCGAAATGAATATGGTGGTTCGGATAGGAGGGAGTACAACAACAATAATTACGGTAATCGAAATTCCAATGCCTATGCTCCACCAAAGGGCCGTGCATCTAACTCTCAGAATTGGCGAGAAAGTCCTTCCAATGATCAAGGGACCTCTCGGATGGAAACTATGCTTGAAAAGATATTGGAAAACCAGCACAAGAGTGACAAGAAGATGGAGAATTTGACCGAAGTGGTAGGCTCTCACACCTCTTCGATTCATAAACTTGAGTCACAAATGAGAGATCTTTCTTGTGAGAAACATCCACCGCAAAGAGGGGGCCTTCCTAGCGACAAAGTACCGAACCCAAGGGGTAGTGGAGGCGATCACAATGCCTCATGCAACGTTATTTCCACTAGAAGCGGAAAGGTCCTTGATGCGGTAAATCATAAAGTGGTTGAACCAATCATTGTCGAGCCGATTATTGATGAGATTATTGAAGAAGAGATTGAAGAAGAAACAGAGGCACCGAATGAAGTGCCCATTGTTGTTGAAAGAGAGAAGGAAATTCACCCTAGTGTTCAAAAGAGTGACGAGGAGCCAAGTGTTGACAAGGCCACCGGAGAGAGTTTTCTAAAGAGCAAGGTTACGGGGGCAATTAAACCCTTGACTCAAACGTATAAGTCTCCTCCCCCGTTTCCACAAATATTGATGAAAAGAACGGAGGATGCCAAGTGTCAACGATTCTACGACCAACTGAAAGGGTTATCAATGAATATCCCATTCCTAGACGCATTCCAAGAAATGCCGGGATTTGCTAAATATTTGAAGGATTTTTTTACAAAGAAAAGGCCAATCAAGCATGATACGATGGGAGTCACCCACCGCGTGAGTTCAATTATCTCGTCATCAAATGTAGAGAAGAAGGGAGATCCCGGGGATTTCACTATCCCTTGCACCATCGGTCATCATGATTTTGCTCGGGCTTTGTGTGATAATGGTGCTAGTATTAATTTGATGCCACTAGCCATATATAAGCAAGCTGGTTTGGGAACACCTAGACCAATGAGCATGCATCTCCAAATGGCCGAAAGAACAATTAAAAGACCGGTAGGGGTTGTTGATGATGTCCTTGTTAGAGTGGGGGAATTATTATTACCGGTAGATTTTGTCATCCTGGATTGTGCAGTTGACAAAGAAGTCCCAATTATCTTGGGAAGGCCATTTCTCGCCACTGGGAGAGCCCTGATAGACTCGGAAAAAAATGAAATAAAATTTTGTGTCAATAATGAAGAAGTAACCTTCCAAGCTAGCAAGGGGTTAAAGTTGCCTAGTGCTTATGAGAGCATTTCGGTCATTGATTCATTCGATGGGATAGACGAAGCGGTGGAGCATCAGTTGGAAGAAGAACATTTTGACAAGACACTTTCGGCTATCTTGGTGAACTTCGAGGCGGATGACATGATGGGGTATATTGTAACAATTAATTCTCTCATTGGCCGGGGTTCATATTCTTATGAGCCGAAGAAATTGTCTCTATATCTTGATAAACGAACCACTCCGCCGGCAAAGCCTTCGATTATTGAGCCTCCAAAACTTGAGCTCAAGCTACTACCCTCTCATTTGAAGTATTCTTTTCTTGGCCCAGATAATACTTTATCTGTTATTCTCTCATCTTTGTTAAGTGAGGACCAAACTCAAAAGGTGCTCGAAGTGTTGCGGGAGTATCGAAGATCTATTGGGTGGACTATTGCAGATATTAGGGGAATTCCCTCCGGTATTTGTGAACATCGAATCGAGCTCGAGGAGGATAGTTCATCAAATGTCGAGCATCAAAGGAGGCTAAACCCTCCTATGCAAGAAATGGTGAAGAAAGAGATAATCAAGTGGTTGGATGCGAGTGTTGTGTACCCAATTGCAAACAGTCGATGGGTTAGTCCGGTGCAATGTGTATCGAAAAAGGGGGGCATTACTGTTGTCCCTAACTCCAAGAATGACCTGATTCCTAACAAGGACAGTCACCGGATGGAGAGTGTGTATGGACTACCGGAAGTTGAACACCGCAACTTGTAAAGACCACTTCCCTATGCCGTTTATTGATCAAATGCTTGATCGACTAGCTGGAAGACCTTATTATTGCTTTTTGGATGGGTACTCGGGGTACAACCAAATCAACATTGCATTAGAGGACCAAGAGAAGACCACATTCACCTGTCCTTATGGCACTTTTGCTTTCAGCCGCATGCCTTTCGGCTTATGCAATGCCCCGGCTACTTTCCAACGGTGTATGATGTCTATTTTTTCAGATATGGTGGAAGACTTCTTAGAAGTCTTCATGGACGATTTTTCTGTTGTTGGTGACTCCTTTGATGAATGTCTTGCCAATCTCGGTAGAGTACTGAAGCGGTGTGAAGAAACCAACCTTGTACTTAATTGGGAGAAATGTCATTTCATGGTGACGGAAGGGATTGTCCTAGGCCATAAGATTTCTGAGAAGGGCATTGAGGTAGATCGAGCAAAAGTTGATGTAATAGCCAAGCTCCCTCCACCAATCTCTGTAAAGGGGGTTCGCAGTTTCTTGGGACATGCCGGTTTCTATCGGCGATTCATCAAAGATTTCTCCAAGATGGCCAACCCGATGTGTAAGCTTCTAGAAAAAGAAGCTAAGTTTGCATTTGATGAAAAATGCCTTAAGGCGTTTAATGAGTTGAAGGAAATGCTCACCTCTACTCCAATTATTGTATCTCCGGATTGGTCGATGCCATTTGAGCTCATGCGTGATGCAAGCGGATTTACCATTGGTATCGTGTTTGGGAAAAGGTACAACAAAATCATGCACCCAATTTATTACGCTAGCAAGACCCTCAATGGAGCTCAAATGAATTACACTGTCACAGAGCAAGAACTTCTGGCCATTGTCTATGCGTTTGAGAAGTTCCGGGCCTATCTACTTGGATCCAAGGTGGTTGTTCGTACAGATCACGCGGCTTTGAGATACTCGATGACGAAGAAAGATGCAAAACCAAGGTTGATTCGTTGGGTCTTGTTGTTGCAAGAGTTTAACTTTGAGGTCAAAGATCGAAGAGGTTGTGAAAACCAAGTTGCGGATCATCTATCTAGACTTGAGGAAGCTGGGAGACCTAGTGGAAATCTTGAGTTGAATGATGTTTTCCTGGATGAAAGGCTCTTGGTTGTAACTTGTGATGTTGCTCCTTGGTACGCAGATGTCGCCAACTTCTTAGTGACAGGTCTTATCCCCGACGATATCAAAGCTTATCAAAAGAAGAAATTTCTGAGAGATAGTCGTCAATACTATTGGGGTGAGCCCTATTTATTCCGCACTTGTGCCGACAACATCATTCGGCGATGTATGGCCGAATCTGAAGCCATGGAAATCTTGAAAGCTTGCCATGACTCTCCGGTGGGGGGTCATCACAGTGGAAACCGCACAGCAGCCAAGGTGCTTGAGTGTGGATACTATTGGCCCACCATTTATCATGATGCAAATTTGATGGTGAAATCTTGTGACCAATTTCAACGCCAAGGATCAATTGGAAGGAAACACGAGATGCCAATGAATTTTGTCATGGAGGTTGAACTGTTTGATGTATGGGGCATCGACTTTATGGGCCCCTTTATAAGTTCTCGTAGTATGCGATACATCCTTGTCGCGGTTGATTATGTGTCCAAGTGGGTTGAAGCTGTAGCATTGTCTAACAATGATGGAAAAAGTGTCACCCAATTTCTCAAAAGAAACATATTCACAAGGTTTGACACTCCACGGGCAATCATTAGTGATGGTGGCACTCACTTTTGCAACAGGCAATTCGCTAATCTCTTGGAGAAGTATGGAGTGCAGCACAGGGTAGCAACCCCTTACCACCCCCAAACGAGTGGGCAAGTCGAAGTCTCAAATCGTGAGATAAAGAGCATTCTGGCAAAGACGGTTAATGCAAACCGAACTGATTGGTCATCCAAGCTTGATGACGCACTTTGGGCTTACAGAGCAGCGTTCAAGACACCCATCGGTACTTCTCCTTACCGGTTGTTGTTTGGCAAAGCTTGTCACTTACCTGTTGAACTCGAACACAAGGCTTTGTGGGCATTAAAAAAATTGAACATGAATTGGGACGAAGCAACCAAGCTGCGATTATTTCAAATGAATGAAATGGATGAATTTCGGCATCATGCCTATGAGAGTGCTAGTTTGGACAAAGAAAGGATGAAACACTATCATGATGTCAAACTTCTAAAGCGAGATTTTCAACCAGGTGATTCGGTGATGCTGTTCAATTCAAGGTTAAAAGTCATTCCGGGCAAGTTGAAATCTAAGTGGTCCGGCCCTTTTACTTTGGTGAGTGTGTCACCCAATGGGTCAATGGAGTTAAAGTCTGATGACGGCATGCGTACTTTCAGAGTCAATGGCCATCGAGTCAAGCACTACCATTGGATGGTTGATGGTGACAGGATTGTGGATGCTCAGCGGTTAAAACATGGCACCGGACCATAGCATCCAAAGCAGTATCACGTCGTACCGCAACGTTAAATTGTGCGCTTCTTGGGAGGCAACCCATTTGCATTTTCTTTCCTTTCATTCCGTTAATTTTTGTTGTTGTGTTGTTTTACATGTTTGTTGATATGTTGCAGAACCTAAGTGTTGAAACCCAGAAAATTGCCAGGGCAGCAGTTGCACGACACATTCGACGGTTCGTCGATACAATCGACGATATGCACCGTCGAGTGGATTAAAGGCACCATTGGTCACTGGAAATTACGGGAAATCAATGCCAAGTTCGACGCTCCGTCGATCAGATCGACGGTCAGATCGATGGGCGTTTTTCTGCTTTATGTCTATAAAAAAAAAGGGGGGGGGGGGAGGCACGGAGAATTGCGTCAAAAGACGGAACGTCGATGAATCGACGCTCTGTCGATTGTCCTATTCCTCCGTCGTTTAACCCGACGTTTCAGGGACGTGGGTTATCTGTTGCCTTCCCCATTTTCATAAGTAACGTCTCTTTTCTCCATTTTTCTCTCTCACTTGCTCTCACTACTCCTCTTTCCCCTAAACTGCTTCCTTCACCCTACCCACCCTACTCTCTCTCTTCCCTAACCTTTCTCCATCACCACCGTTTCCCCCCCCCCCCCCCCCCCCCCTGCCCCTCTCTTTGTCCCGCCTTGTCTGTGAAATTTTTCTCAAGTAATTGTCATTCTAGCATTGCTCATATTCAAGGTATGTAGCGTAATGGATTCCTTTCCTAGTGTGATTGTTGTTGTTTTTGAAATCTAGGGTTTCTATTGCTTGTTTTTGTTTGCTTTCCTTGTGTCGTTTGCCTTGTGTTATCTTCGCCTGGTATGCTTAGTTTTTTTTTACTGGGGTGGGGTGTTAAATTGATTATGGTTGTTGAGTGTTTGATTTGTAGCCAAATTGGAGGGCATTACGACAAATATGCTTCAGTCATGAGGTTGGTGTTGTTTTTCCCACCAACTATTCGATGAAATGCCAAATAGGGCTATTGGGTATTGTACTGGCGTGGCGGGAATTACGACCTTCGTGTTGTTTTGCCCACCCAACGTTTTCCCTAGTCTAACCCAAGCTGACATCGGGTGAAGTCTGAGTAACCCCAACATACGAAGAGCGTATAGGATCTGTGCGATAAACATGCCAAAAACATTCGACGTCCAATTCGACGACCCGTCGAGTCAATCGACGGACCGTCATATTCAACGTCGAATGAACCTAGTCTAATGAACTTGCCAAGCACAGCATTGACGGTGGATTCGACGACCCGTCGAATCAATCGACGGGGAGTCTTTCCCACCGTCGAATTATCGATATTTCCAGTGGCACTTTGTTGATGAAATGAGATCGACGATGACATCGACGGCCCGTCGAATTGATCGACGGGGCATCTTTCTCACCGTCGAATGCCTGATAATTCCAGTACTTAATACGTGATCGACGGTGCGATCGACGGAGCGTTGAACAATTCGACGGGTCCTTCGACGCTATGTCGATCTGCTCAACGATTCTGTGGCAGATCGACGGTCCACTGACAGTTTTAACAGTGATCGCATGTCTTGTATTTTTAACTGATTCTCTTACGCTTTTGTGGTTATATTAACAATGAAGTGTATTCTTTTCTCAGGAATGACTCAAAAGAAGCAAGTCAAGCGGGGTAGTGGTCCCAGATAAAGCCGAGGTCGGGGTCAAACGACCCTTACCCTTAGGGATGATTCCTCGAACTCGGAACATCAAGCGGCAGTACCGGCGACTAGATCCAGGGCCCGGACCACTACTCCCCAAGCGGAATCACCCACCGAAGTCCCCTCTCAGTCTGTAGCGGGGTCTTCGTCCTCCACATCCGCTGAATCCAGCAATGCAGCATCAAAACAATCAGCTGGTTCTGAGCGAAATTCAGATGAAGATCATGAGTGGCTGCGACTACAAAAGATGGAGGTCGCTGCCGTCCAGTTCCCCTATGCCGGATGCCGAAAATACTATACTCAATGGGCCACAATAGGCAGCAGGGGTCATCCGAGGAGAAATATCCAAGAGGAAGAACAAATCAGCCGGAGTGGCTTAGAGAGCTATCCTCGCATTACGGATCTCATCCAGCATTATCATCTTGAGGCATTCACACAGCCTCCTAGGGATTATTGCCCTACCATGGTTCGGGAGTTTTATGCTAACTACAGGGCAATGCTCGATCAACGGTACAAGAACAAGCGAACTTTGAAAACCGCCCCTTCTTTGGATGAAGTATACGTTCGGGGTGTCCATGTTGATATCTCAGCTCGCACAATCAACAGGTTTTATTTTGGTGATGACTTCGTCGCACCAACCACAGTAGAGTTTGATGATAAGTTTGAGAGGCGAGCTGGGCAATCGGTGCGGGAATGGTTCACAACAGTGATGGCTCGAGGGCCGACGGATGAGGCCCCATGGGTAAAGAAATTGGATGCCCCCATCCGTAAGGCAGATCTTAGCTTAGAGGCTAAATTATGGTGGAACTTTATCATTTATCGGATTCTGCCCACGGGAGCAGATAAAATAGTTACACCAGATAGAGCGGTGGTCGTGGCTGTTATGCTATCGCGGTACTCAATCAACTTTGGTGATTTGATTAGCAAGACCATTCGGCAACACGTACCACAGGCGGCGACGACTTTGATATTCCCGTTCCTCATCACACAGTTGTGTCGGTTGGCCCAGGTGCGGCACCTTGAAACATTTGCAGAGACTCATCAGGCAACAAAGGTGTGCGACCTCACGCGGAGTAGGGATGAGACCCTCCGTTCATCTCAGGCCACCAGTACTTCTTTGTTAGAGCTCATGAGTGAACAGGCTGAGCAGGTCACAGATTCAGTACCTCAGGGCACAGAAGGATTGTCCCCCACAGAGGCTTCCACACCATCCGTAGCTGGAGCTACACCTTCTTCTGAGGAACCACCCCGGACCGTTGTTCCATCTGCATCTCATATTCCGCCTTCAGCAGCCACATCAGCTTCCGAGGACCTCTTTGTCCTCAACAGAGCAAACTTCAGACAGTTTGCAATCAAAGCAGAGCGTGTTGATCAGCAGGTCACCCGGATATTGGAACAATTGGGTAAGTTCTTCAAGAGAGCGATCGCACCAGAGTTAGAGCCCCTTCAGGAGGCTATCGAGAGGCATCATGCTCGCGTCAATGCACGACTTGACAGTCTGGAGAGGCGCATACTCACTATTGAAAAGAAGAGTGAGTCTGGCACTTCAGGAGATTTGCAGACCGAGCTTGACCAGATCTGAGCTGAGATTATGGCCCTTCAGACAAGAGAGTCGATTGTGGTGGACGACCCGACACCCCCTGCACCAGTCACCAGCATTTCCGAGTTGATCAAGGTGGTTGATTTGGTGACTAAGGATGAGCCTAGGGAGAGTCACAAGAGGAAGCGGCCTGTCAAATTGGCTAATGATGAGGATGACTATGATGATGAAGATCTAGAGCTTCAGGAGGGTCTTCGGCGATCCTGCCTCGACATGAGGTTCACCGGCGCATCTTCCAGTACTAGTGCTATCCCAGCGCCAGTCAGGCCGATCACGATAGCCCCTCATGATTTGCTACCACAGAGCCAGTCAGCTCCACCACTTCAGACCACCCAGCCATCAGCAGAGATTGCTACGGGGGAGGCACCTCAACAGCAAAAGCAGGATTAGAGTATTTCAGGTCGGCACCACCACCATGGGGTGATGGTATGATTTTTGATGCATTGGGGACAATGCATCTTTTTTTTTGTTGGAGATGGGGCAACCTGATATACTTTTCAGTATTTATATTTATTTTTTGGATATTTTTAGTTGTTTTGTGGATTAAAGTAATTGCGACTCTCATGGTTGTTGCATTTTGAACTTATGGCATGGATTTTGGATAAATGATGTGTTTTGTAGGCTGATCTTGACCCCTCCAAAAATGTGATTGCGTATCTCAGATGTGATATTAAAGTGTATATGAATTGACATGTATGATTCTTTCGGTGACATCATAGATATTAAAGTGTATATGAATTGAGTGTTCAAAATCCTTATGTCATTGTGAGTGTGAGAACTTCTTCTGTTCATTATTAGCATATGTGGATCCAAAACTTGCCTGGTAGGTCGTGTTATATTGCTTAGGATAGTTGGTTGTGAAGTGATCATAGGCTTTCCTTCTGAATTGTCACGACAGCCTTAAAAAGCCCAAAACCTGTTCTATATGAATACCACTAGTTCCCATGTTGAGCCTTTGACTTTTTCTCTTGATTTGTTGTAACAAACCTTTTCCCCATTTCATGACTTCATTCCATCTTTGCACCCATTTCCTCCTTGACACTACTAGAGAAAAGAGGCGAATCGCCTAAGCTGGGGGTGGTGTATGTGAGAAGTAAAGGACAAGAGCCTAAAGTGGGGGTGTGTGAGTTGCATAGTCAAGAATCATATTTTATAAAAAAAAAAAAAAAGACAATATGTGTGTCTCATGTATATATACATTTCATGTACATATGCGTACGTATATACAATTGTATGGATATAGTTTTATAGCAATAATAATATTGTCTCAAGCAAAGATCTTAGTAATGGTAAAATCACATCGTGGTCATGAGTTGAAGAACGAATATATTAGGGCATGAGAAGAAAGGTCATATTTTGTAGTGTCAAGGAGGATGAGTCACTAATTCCCAAATGAGTATCCTACCCGTCCCCGAGCCTACATTACAACCCAAGAACAAGTCCTATAGTGATCACAACTGAACCATCCGAAAGTGTTAGGCATTGAAATTAAAGGCAAGCATATGGTATCTGCGCTGTTAAATCATGAACTTCTTTGTGAGTGCGAGTGCTTTCTATTCTCATCTATCCTCGTCCCAATTCCTTTTGTCAAACTGTGTGTGGGACATTTTCTAAGCTAAGTGAGGGCATAATGGTGAATACTCACACGCATAAATGCTTCTAAAAATGTGATGTCATCAATTGAAGCGTCAGGGTCAATTCTAATGAGTTTGTTTTGAAAGAACCTTGTTTGGGAAATGATGAAAGAGAGAGTTGATTTTAAAATGCACATGCCGGTAGCAATGAGCAAACACCATTGTAGTCACTTTTACTTTACTTTTAGCATAGTTGCAATGTTAGTTTGTAGTTGTTTTGTCCGACTTGCTTGAGGACAAGCAAAGATCTTAAGTTGGGGGTATTGATGTGCCGCGGATTTATGGCACATTCGGCGCCTTTTTACTATGAATTTTGGCTGTTTTCAAGTAAGTCTGGTTCTCTTTAATATGTTTTTGTTGTGTTTTACGAAAAACAGTGGTCCAGAAGCAAAAAGCAAAGAACAACAGAAGAATTGGCAAAAAAAAAAATGATAATCGACGGACCGTCAATCAATCGACGGACCGTCCTTTGAATCGTCAAAAAGCATAAATTTCTAGAGAGGACAAAGTTGAAGACGACAAAGGACGGAGGCATCGACGACGCGTCTAACAGATCGACGGGTCGTCGTTTGTGTCGTCGAGCAGGACCTCTCAAGAGAGGAGAAAAAGATGGATTATTCGACGAAGCGTCGAGTTGATCGACGGCACTGTCAAATAGTACACAGGGCTGAAGCTACAGAAGACGAAGCCATCGACGGATCGTCGAACGATCGACGGTCCGTCGATCTTGCTATCGGGGGGGGGGGCAATTTTTTCAGTTTTTGCTGTGCGTTTTTGGAGCCTATAAAAAGAACATGTTAGGTCATTTTGAATATTGAGCTTTTATGATACTCAACTAAAAAGTCCCATTGGTTGGTGAGCATTGAATACTCTCCCCTTGGAGTTTAGTGAAGACACAAGATTCCATATTCCACCATCTTTATTACATTTGCAAGCTTTATGTCTCATTTATTGCTTACCACTTTTGAGACCAAAATGTGTGAGTAGTCTCTTTAATCAGAGTTGTGGACCCAAGATGATGGGTGCTATGTAATGGGTATCTAACATTGTATATATGTATAATTGGGATGTGATGTATTTTATTATTTCTCTTATTCATTGTTCTACAAATGGTTGCAAACATTTGTTCATGCACAAACCCTAGTTTATTCGAAAGGATGAACTAGGGTGTGATTTGAAATAATATACAAGGACTCGGGGCGCTAACCCTCGTTTAATGAACTCGCTTAGGAATAAGATGAGTTTTACTTGGCATATTTAATCAACCTTATTTATAACTTTTCTGCATTTGGGAAAATCATGAAAAGAAATACTTTCTAACTATTGGGAAATATTGGAAAGTGTATTAGAGATTAAGTGCATACATAATCGCAACCCATTAGAAATATATCATATTGACACCCATAGCATAACATCTAATCATCGCGGTGACACAACTTTGGTTCTTCCAATCTAAACAAATTTCAATTACTTCAAAGTAGCGAATACACACCAAATCTCCTTTGTAAAATGCTCGGGATAGGATTAAAGCCTTTAAAGACGAGTATCGCATACAACTAGTACCTTTTTCTCTCCATATTCCCTGTGGGATTCGACCCCAACCCTGTTTGGGTTACTATATTTGACAACATCCGTTTTACGCCATTAACAGGTGTAATTTGAGCGTATCACTAACTCACATAGGTTAGCTGGAACAACATGGTGATAGACTCTGACTGGACAGCCCTTATAGACACGTCGAGCTATGACTGACTCACCAATTGGAGTTGACACTTCAAAAGGTTTCTTTAGCTTTTCAGGTTCAATACCAAATTTCCTAGCAACATAAGGGGTGACATATGATAGGGTGGATCCAGGGTCTATGAGAGCATAAACATCGAAATTGAAAACGATGACTATACCTGTCACAACATCAGTACGGGCATCGATATCCTGGCCCCCGGTCAAAGCATACAAACGGTTTGGGCCACCGCTTGTGTTACGCGATCTAGCTGGTACACGTCCTGCCTGAGTCTGGTTATTATGAGGAACTGACGAATTTACTGACTGAGTCCGATTACCTCTTGTGCCCTGTCTGATCGAAGGGCAATTTCGCTGAACATCGCCCGCTGGCCACACCCATAACAAATATTCGATCTAGAGCGGCACTCCCCAGGATGCCTCTTCCCACACTTAGCACAAATCGGATGGTGAAGTTACTCTAAGTCACACTGCTTGAGACTGGGAGCCTGATGACCTGAACTTGGAAACTGGAGCACTTGCCGTGGACGGAGTATGTCCGACTGACCTGTTCTTAAAGAACTTTCTGTTTTCATTACCGCTGAACTGTCCGGTAGACATGGCCTCTTGTTGAACTTCTTGTCTTTCTATTTCTGCAAGGCCTCCTCCACCTTTAGCCTTGTCTCATTCCTTTGTACGAAAGAAACCATCTTAGAGATAGCCATCCCCCCATTCTGTGTGGCAATATTGGCCTCATCGTACAAATAAGGATCAAGACTGCCAAAAAACCTCCTCACTCTTGCCCTCATGTTCGGTACCATATTTGGAGCATCCTTAGCCAGACTGATAAATTCTAAATAGTAGTCCTGAACTGACCTACCATTCTGTTTAAGCTTCAGGAATTGCTCAGCCTTAGCTTCTCTGACTTATATTGGCATGAAGTGGTCCAGGAATGCACTTATGAATTCATCCCATATAGCATCAAGTGCATCCTCACCTCGGGATAATTCCCAAGATTCATACCAGGTGTTAGCAATGCTCTGCAGCTGATAAGCTCCAAAAGTAGTTGTTTCGGTTTCCGTAACTGTCATAATCCTGAAGATTTTCTAAAGAGAATCGATGTAGTCCTGAGGGTCCTCATCTTTCTTTGTCCCCGAAAAGACTCGGGGATTCATCTTGAAAAAGTTCTTAGTCTTAGAAGACTCTCCATTACCTCTAGAAATTGACCTAGATTCCTGACGTTGGGCCTGAGCTGCTACCAGTTGTGTGAGCATATTGATAGCATTCCTAACATCCCCATCCGAATCCATAGGAGGTGTTACTGTAGGAGCGATTGGGGCTGCTGTCTAAGTCGTAATAGTCTCTTCGCGAGTTATTTCCGCAGTAGCCCCTTGGCTGGTGGTTGTAGCCTTTCTTGTGTATGTCCTTTTTGCAGGCATTTTCTAAAAATGCGTACACGCATGAATTAGAAAGACATCCTAAAAGTACTCCTCTAACTTCACGATCTAGAATATGAAAGAAGTGAGACAATCTTGAATGTCTTGGTGGTCAACTGTTTATATGTATGGGGCCCTCACACATATAAAAGTGACCCCACTGGACACGGTTTCATAGACTCCCTGAAGACACTAGAACCTAGGGCTCTGATACCAAGCTTTGTCACGCCCCGAACCATGGCCTGGGCGTAACACGACACTCGGGCCTTGCTTGCATGTGTCCGATCGAACCTCATGGCTTGCTTGTCAACATGGGCATCAAAACAATAGAATCTATATGATGCAATTTAAATGAATCATGAAAATGTAATTTGCGGAATACAGTCTTGAAATTATCTCGTAGCATGAAATATCTGTTATACCCTATTTTAATCGGGTTCAAAATAGTTTACAACATCCCGGTAATTCCGGGGTTATTTAAAGTACGGGAGTCGCCACCTAATTATTTACGGTGAATTAGGGCACCTAAAGTTTATTAAAGTTATTGTCTAAAGTTAAATCTGTTTTAAAGCCTACGAAACCAAAAGATTCTAGGTACGGATTCAACTAACCTAGAGGGAAGGTATTAGGCATCCTCTAAATTCCATTAATAATGGTTAATCCGACCGGACTTGTGTTAATTAGGCTAAGTGTAAGTTATAAAAGTTATGCATTAACCTATAAGGTAATTGATTTAAACTAAGAGGAGTGAGAATTAGTGTTTAAAAATGAAAGATAGTGATTAACTTTGTGTTTGAAGCCAATTGGCGTTATTAAAATGTTGTGGGGGTTTTAACTCTTTGCTGACAACATCAAACCTCTTTCAGACCGTTGAAGCTTCTTTCTAATAATCCCTCTAGTTCCTACGAATAATAGCCAAACATTTAATTTCTTCTTCTCTTGCTTCAAAAAAACTTGACAATATTAATCCTTTCTACTTATATTCCTATTAAACTTAAATTCACTGATATCAGTATAACTAAATTGATTGTTTAGTCTTAATGTTCAACAAATATCACACAAACAAATAAAGCAAACAAGTACAAAACGGAACAATTTAATGGGACATTCAGCCGAGGTCCAAGGCTTTTATACACTCAAGGCAATTCGAACATGGAGGAAAAACAGAGGCATAACAGCAGCTGATGGCAAGCAGTAGGCTTGGCCTTAAACGTCAACTGTTTGCCTAAGCCGTCACGGCGATTGGTCACAAAGAAACAGCAGCGATGCGCAACATTGTCTTATTAATGTGGCAGCAAGGTTTTCGAAGCAACTCGAGGATATTTGGGATTCAAAATTCCCAGTTCATGCAAAGAAAGAAAATGAAAAGGATTAGAAAGAAAACCCGATTAAAGTCATTATGGAGGATAAGAAGGAAGTTAAAGAACTTATGCCGAATAAATTCAAAGATATCACATTCACTATAATGTCAACAATCTGAAGAAACAAGCAAATTCCAATATTGAACATGATCAGCTACAATAGATGTGAAAAGCGCAAAAACTTATGGGATATGATTCAAATGAGAAACATATAGGAAAAATAGATAAGGGAGATGTATGCAAACAATAGACAAGTAAGGATACACACTGTTGCATTTTTTCACTATATTTCCATACCTAACTGTTATCCTTAGTTAAGACAGAATGAGATTGAGACAACACACTAAGAATATTGTAACTACTAGTCCACAGATTCAACCAATTACCAAAGTGAGCTGAACAGGGCAGCCACAACAAATAGTAGCGAGGCAAAGGGTAATAATTCGTGGTAGTGGCAACGAGTAACAACTCAAGTGAAGTATCTGTCTTTGTTTAAGTGAAAAAACGACAACTCGCAAGAATATAGCAGTAGCTTATTTTAGTTTTTTTTTTTTTTTTTTAATGAGACTCAATTATATAGCAAAGAATGTATCCACCTTATTTTTTTAAAAAAAAAAAGAAACATAGAAAGCACATGGATCGGGAAACTCATACATTTTTATCCTAGTCTAAACATAAACTTGATTTTTAAACTCAGTCGCGAAACTGGACAGAACTGAATTTTAACAATGAATCAATCCATTATAGCAATAAGGGACAATAAACTAAAACTCGGTATTTAGTAACTACTTGAAAACAAATAAGCAATGCATACGCCCAGATTTATTTAAACTAGAACAAGATTTAGGGAGAGCTAATGTTAAATCATTTTTTACCATAACCATAGGGAATACACCATTTGAACTGCGACAAAAAAAAGAAACTAAAGGCCGACAATTCAACTGAAGATGAGAATAGATTCAAACTGAAAACTGGAACGTAAAACTAAAACACATATGCATCCGAAGATTAAATTACCTAACAGCCATTCATGCTTCTCAATTCACATACTGAAACTGCGTAATACTAAGACGCTTATAAGATCAAATCGACCAAACCATGTCGCACTTTAAACAAGCAGCAAACATAGCTAAAAATTAAGCGGAAACCATCAGTATAGCAACAGAACTCTGAAGTTTATACAGGCAGAAAACAACAGCAACTTAACACGTGATTTCTAAAAATGAATTTAATCCAAACGACACAGGTATCGACAAGAGGAATGCTCGATATCTACTTTCACAATACATCAACATAACAAATGTCTGAATATCAACACAAGCATCCCATATACGACATTAACATATTCCGAAGGCATGATTTTACACTAAAGACTCAAATTCATGCTTTTATTTCAAATAGGCAGATTCATCAGTGAAAGTAAAAAATAGAGAAAAGGTTAAAGCTTAAAATTCACCGACCTTTTGTGGGTGCAGTGAACGAAGGTCGTCGGGGTCTCGAATTTATGCTCGAACTCGAACGAACCCGAACCCGCTTAAATTAACTAAAGTTTCAAACCAAAAAGTAAAAATAGAGTAATGTTGGCTGTTCTTTTTTTTATTTTAGAGTGGGGCTATGGTTCGATGATAATTTCCAGTGAACCCCCGAAAACAGAATCGAATTGTAACAAAAACTAAAACTTAAAGCAGAAGTGGAAAAGTGGAAAAGTGGAAATGTTGAATATGGTAAGGTATTCAGTGGTTCCCCCCCATCCGTCTTTTTCGGCTGAGGACTTAAAGCCCTTTTTATAGTAGATGAAGAACTAGGTTTTTAGGTTTTTGAATTCGGTTTTTGGCTCCAAACAAAAAGCTAAAGCAGCCGTTTGAATCCTACAGTCGAATCTTTGATTTTCTCAGAAAATTTGGAAAGTATTTTGTCCATTTGTGTTGACTAGCTCGTGAAGATGAAAGAAGAGAGCATTTGCACTAAAATGGGGTTTCACAGTCTGTGATGGTGAAAGAGGTACTGACCTTTGCTAAAAATGGAGGAAGACGACGAGAAAGGAAAGAGGAGTGTGTGGCTGTTTCAATCCGGAAATGGGGTGACAAACCTGCCACGGTCGAAAGAGGGTTCAGCTCTTTGCTGATAATGGAGAGGAGAAGATGGCGATGACCATGTGCGGCTCTTCTTCTTTCTTTTCCTTTCCTTTAGGTTTTTAGATGAATAGGCATAGTGGGCCGGACGGGTAATTAAATAAGTGGGCTGGTCGGGTAAGTGGAAAGGGTAATGGGCTGGTCCGTTTGTTGGTCCAAAAATGAGTTCTTCTTTCTTTGTTTCAATTATTTGTGGTCTTCTAATTTGACAACTAGTACAATATATATTATATGAAGATAAATAGTAATTAGTATATAAAAAGTAAAGGATTTAACAAAGTAAAATTAATTTAACGAGTACAAATCCTAAAATGAAACGATGACGAACCATTTAAAATTTGTGACAAAGTAATAGTAATATTGATAGTAGAATAGTGAAGATGAAAATAACGATGTTACTAGTAGTAGAAAATAAAATATTAGTGAAAACAAAGTGTTTAGTTCGTCAATAAATTTAGAAGCCCGAGAACAATAAATTGGGATAAAGGAGGGACAAAATTGGGTGTCAACAATATCATGAAAACATAACAGTCTGCAAACATGCAAGCATAACTGACTCTGTGGACTAACATCTGTCTATGAAACCTCTAAAACATGTCTGAATACTAACTACCAGGACATGGCTCTGGACTACCATAAACTGAATACTAATGCAGACTCCATGTTGGACCTCGAGAGGAGTGGGGATCACCAATAAGCTGATAACTGAAGTGATCCTGCTGCGCAGGTGTATGCTTCTGAAAACTGGTATCTGCACCGTAAAGTGCAGGCCCCGGGAAAAAGGGACGTTAGTACATGGTGAATAGTACTAGTATGTAAAACCTGCTGAAATGAAGAACATGACACAACATAGGTATAGGACATGAACTAAAACTGAATGTAACTTGAACATGAGCATGAAACATGAGTAAAGTGTGAAAACAGGAAATCAATGGAAATACATGTATGTAAAACTGCTTGTAACGTGGGGAATGCTATAGTATAACCGACAACATGATCTGGTACTTGCGTCCTACCAGCAGAACACTCACACCTTGCCAGGGATTTGATATTTAAGTAATAATAAGCATGTAAGGATCCAAACTGCATAATGAAGGTATTACCTACTTGCTGACAACCTTATCCTACGATGGCAATGTAGTTTCACACTATCTGAGCCTTCTCGGTTAACTAAGTAATTCCCAAAACATGAACATGATATAGTTGGCTAAGAAGCCCATGATTTTCGTGAAGTAACTTGTAAACAACTTGTAATCATGATTTCACGAAATAACTTGTAACATGGTTTCATGAAATATCTTGTAATATGGTTTGATGAGATAACTTGTCATAGTCTTGCAAACATGTTCTTGATTCATGAGTAATAACAATAATTCATAATTATATATATATATATATATATATATATATAATTGACTTGAAAACATGTTTGTAACTTGCTAGATAAAATCATAAAGTTTCATATAAACATAATGAGAACACATGAGGAAGAATTCATGATTCATAGATTAAGATAAGGTTCCTAATAACCGTAATGGAAGATTAGGAATACAATAACGAATATAGATACAACATTCATGTACGTAAATACATAAATACGGGCTACCAATATGTTGGGTTTAATGCCCTAGGATTTGAACTTCATGGATATCAAGAAACGGAGCATAGGGAAGAACGTAGAGATTCCCACATGTGGATGGAAGTTCTACATACCTTAATTGCTCTAAAAATTGAATTGAAGACTTGAGTTTTGGAGAAGATTTCCTAAATCTTGATTCTTGAACCTTGAGATGGGTTTATTGAAAACCCTAGATTAGGAACAATAATTTCTTGCTTAGATTATTAGAATATATGTTAGAATTGAGTTGGAATAATTAGAGTGGGCTTACCTTGGTGTTCTTGATGATGGAGGAGGGTAGGAGGTCGTTCTAGGGCTTGGAGGAATGAAAAATAATGATGTAAACTAATACAGACGAGTATATACTGTTCTGGAAAATTAAAATTTCCGCCTAGTTAAATACTGGGCGTATTTTGAAATACGGGCCGTATTTTGAAATACGGCCTGCATTGCGTCTCTTCAGTAAAATGGCCGTAACTCTTTGCACAAATGTCCATTTGCACAAAGCCTTACAACTTTCATCAAGGAAGTTTTTTCAAATTCCAAATATGTTTTGAAATACAGGCCATATTTTGAAATACGGGCCGTATTTTGAAATACGGTCCATATTTAAGCATTTGACATCCAAATGCCAAATTTGAGAATGCTGAGAAATCCTTGGTACCAGTTTACGACTTGAATTATGGCCCTTCTACTGAAAATACGGTCACTGTTCATGGGCGTAAACCCCCATCTTACAACTGAACAGGGAAATTCCAATTCCTACATTCTTTATCTGATTTTCTAAGTTTGGGATCATAGTCAAAGCTTTCGTCAAAGTTATGAGGTGTTACAATAGCGGCACCCCAACTATAACATCCCAGCTGGTCTAGGTCCTCAATAAAGAGCAGATACCTAATGCTCATATCCGCACCCGACGTTTTCGGGAACATAATGCCCCTGAATATGATGAGAAGATATAAGCGAGCACGTCGATCAACATCAGCCCGAGGCGTCGCCTTGCCAATCGGACCCTGCAGATCTACGAGGCGCAAGTGAGCATGGAGGGAGGACCGCAACAACCGACTCCGTCCACACATATCCCTCTACAGAGGCTCGAAACCAGTGAGCCTAGCCAACTCCTAGCGATACGGCAGAATCTCCGGAGGCTCCACTCTTTACAATACCTGTCCATTAATCTGTAGACCATAAATCACCTCGACATCCTGCAGGGTGATGGTAGCCTCCCCAGTGCGGAGATGAAATGTATGGGTCTCCGGTCGCCAACGCTCAATCATAGTCGTCACTAGAGCCCTATCATGCACAAGCCGACCAACCTCGATGCACCGGTAGATACCGCCCCGACGTGGTATATCTATGACACGGGGATGTGGGGAAATAACCTCTAGAGTATCCCATGCTAACTCCCCCAAACGGGTGCGGACCACTCTACTAGAGGATACCGGTGCATCCCATACATACTGGGACCTATGCTTATGTTGTACATAAAGTACCTCTCTGTTGTCGAAGGGTCCCGGCTCCATGGTGGTGTCCTATCTATTTTAGGCATTTTAAATTAATCATTAATACATGAAGTAAGGATTAAAGTGGTATATTTTTAACGCATTTTAAATTAATCATTATTTTTTTAATTAATCTCTAATACATAGTATTAGTTATTTAATCTTTTACCGAGAAATTATACAAAGGATTGAATCCTAAACTAAGGATTTTCAATTTCTAATTAGCAAATAAATAAATAAATAAATAAAAAATTAAAAATATAAAGATTAATAATTAACAAATCAAAAAATTAACAATTAGCTAGCAAACAATTAGCATATAATTAATAAATAAACAATTAACTAACTAATCAAATAATAAAATATTAATTAGCATATAATTATTAAATAAAGCGAGAAACTAAGTAATCAAATAATTAACAAATAAACAATTGGCTTAACAAAAACTTAATAAATAATTAGCTAGTCTAACAATTGAAATAACTAATCTAACAATTACCAAATACTAAATAAGCAACTAATAAACAATTAACAAATTAACAACAACTAAGCAAATAAAAAAAAATAAAAAATGGGCTGAAAACAACCCTTTTGCGCACAAAAAAGTGCGTAATTTTTTTTTTGTCCATATTCATGCAATAGTAATGCTTTAGGTTAATAAATAAACAATTAACAACAAATGAACAAAAACAAATTAAAAAAATGAAAAACGGGCTGAAACAACCCTTTTGCGCACAAAAAAGGTGCGTAAAAGTATATTTTTTTTATCCACATTCCCACAATAGTAATGCTTAGGTTAATAATGTAATAGAAAAATCGTAGTGAAATACCTAGATTGAAGCTTTGATTTTGAGTTTTTGAATTGAATTATACGCCGCTTTATTGCAAAGAAACTTATTCGTAGACTTTAATATACCACTTTTGGGTTGGAAATCAACAAGAAAACGATGTTTTTGATCGCGTGGGACCTCAGAAAACCTTTAATGGCTGATTTTATTTTATTTTTCGAATTCGGGGGACCAGTGGGTAAGAAGAAGGGCCTAATATATTTGGCTCTTTTACGCACATAATCTGTGAGTAAAAGGACTTTAGTGTAAAACTATACTTTGGTCCTTTTGCGCACATAATCTGTGCGTAAAGTCTATGCGTAAAGTCTATTTACGTTTTTTTTAATGAATTATTTTAGTTCCAAAAATTTATTTTTGGATTACAAAAGTCTTGGTCCCAATCTTGTTGCAAAGTACTTTTAAAAGCGTATGCACTCCAAATCGAGAGGAAGATGGACTATAAATCTTTTGGTTTAACTAAACCTAGTATTTTGATACTATAACATTCTAATAAATATTAAAATTTAATTAAAAAATCGGAGGTAAGAACCTAAAAGTTGGATACAATAATTTAAATGCAATATCCGTTCAAATTTCAAATCACATGGAGAATTGGAATATTGTTACACGTATTTCACGATCATGCATTTGATAGTACATTGGAATAACTTTTTTTTTTTTGGTACAAACATTGGAATAACTTCTGTCTTATACAGAAAAGCTTACCATTTAAGTTCAGTATTTTCCTCAAAAAAAGTACAAGCTTTAGGAATAAAATTTTGATATTTCTGTAAGGGGCATATCAGCTTTTTTGAAGTGATGTAAACATATTAATCTCAATTTTGCTTTCTCGATTAATTTAAATTTGCCTCATGTAGAACTGTTAAAGAGATCCTCCCTACAGAAAAATTATCCATTTTCAGGGAATTATTAACATTCCTGCAAATTGTAGGAGTGAAAGCTAATAGTAGTAAAATAATTATTGTAAACAATGGTTCACCGTGCCAACTTCTTGCAAATTAATCATGAAGCTTTTGAATATTTTCTAAAAGAGAAATTAAAAGGATAAACATGCAAAGGCAACGAGTCATTTAATTTCTTTTTATGTAAACTTTTTTTGGCGGTATTCTTCACATCAGCTAAAAAAGCAACTTGTGGTGTACATGTTATCACTTCATGATACAGATAATTTTTTGTTTATTTTGTAGAAAAATGGTCAAGCATATTCTTCTATACACTATATATATGAATTATTTGAGTTTTATCCTCATCTGTTATATTTTGGGGTCATTATCGTTATCGTTACCGAATCATCTAATGAGGTAAAAACATCCTTCTACATACTATATATTTTGGTGTCGTTACCATTGTTGTTCGCAAATAATCTGGTATTTCCCCTTGATTCCAAAAGACCGCTTCAACGAGAAGTCTAGAGTGTGATTTTGAACCATGATACAAAGAAAGTAAAGGGGTAATTTGAGCATTTTTGAATTTTTTTTGCACGTGAAATTTACTAAATTAATGTTAAAGCTCTGGTAAAGTCAGGACAAGACTATGAGCCCGTTTGGATTGGCTTATAAGTTGGCTTATAAGCTGTTTTTAGCTTTTTTGAGTGTTTGGCTGACCAGCTTAAAGTAATTTTGTGCTTAAAATAAGCTCAAAAAAATAATTGAGTCCATTTGACTTAACTTATCTAAAGCAGCTTATAAGCTGAAAACAACTTATAAGCCAAAAAAAATAAGTTGGACTACCCCAACTTATTTTTTTTGGCTTATAAGCTGTTTTCAGCTTAAAGGCATAAGCCCATCCAAACAGGCTCTATTTGCTAATAACGAGGATACGAACGCAAAGAATAACATATGATAAAATTAATATGTTTCGTATAGTAAAAAGGTAAATTTGGACACTAATCTTCCTATTATTTATTCTATCATTTGATATATGGAATCATTTTATTATAAGCAAGATACCACCTAAAACAAGGTACTCATCCATCTGTGGGTATTTAGATTTATCTTCATTTCAACTTGAGCTTTGTCTTATTTGAATATATGTACTGATAAACGCTATAGATATGGGTTTTTTTTATTTATTTAACATTATCAACTTTTTTTTTTTTTTTGCTTAGCTGGGGGTTGGTAAGGGGGCGGGGGGGGGGGGGGAGCGTTTCCTGCAGTACTTTTTTTGTGTTAAAGAAATTGCCATTAATGTACCAACAAGTTGCAAATTTTTCATATACAAACAAATAAATGATGATAAAGTTTATGCCATTTGCAGACGAAATATCCAGCTACAACTTTGAATATTGACAGATTTTTCTTGAAGTTAATAGCAATTTGGGATAAAATTAAAAACAAAATAGCAATTGGAAATTAAAGATCTTATAAATTTATGACAAGTTGAGTTCACTGTACATTGTAAGTATACGAGATTCCTTCTAGATGAATTAAAATGGATATTTGACAAAAGAAAAGTACCAATAAAGGTTGAGCTTTTGAGGTACTTTAACGATTTAAATTTATTTAGTACAAGTGTACAACTACCTAATGAATTGAAAATCTTGACATTTTTAATTGGCTTTATATATATATATATATGGCAATATGCATGTTAAATAAGGAAATAGCACAAAACGAAAAGAAATTAAAGGAGGGATAGAACAATTACCCAGTCAAAGAGGTGATTAAAATAGAGTGCAAGTTGCTTAATAAATTAATTACTGCACTGTGTTAGATTCGTTCTTCCATCATGTACAATCGCTTCGAATTTTGATTCATGGGAAAAAAAGAAAAAGAATAGGAACCTAAAAAAATTCAAAGTTAAAAGGTGATCTTTATATCAGCCAATGACTTTGGTTTTTCTATTTATTTATTTAACTATCTCATATTCAAAATTTACTGAGTCAGATTTGCGCTATGCAAAGGCCAATAAAAAGAGAAACGAGTTTCCCATCATGTGTTTCTCTATAAAGTCGCTAAAATAATGATCCTATCAATATATATTCTTACATCATTAGACAACCTAACGGGTAACGTTTTTACCATTAATTTGGACCTTCCTTATTCCGATTAAAACTGGTTAACAAGAATACTTTTAATTTCTTAACGCATGGTAATACTGACTTTCAATGATGATGATGCTGAATTCATTTCCACTTTTTGTCATTTTTTCCTTCACACATCGTCTAGAACACAATCATTTCAAAACTTAGTATGTTTGCTGAATCTATAAAGAAGAATAGATGAACTTCCAATTTTTTTTTCAACTCAAACGTGCCCGAGAGATTTTTATTTTAGTAGGTAAAAGTTGATAATTACGACCCTAAACACTTCGGCCAACTAGTTTACAAAGCATATACAATATGTATAAATTGTGTATACTTATATTAAAATATACATATAATATAAATATCTATACACAATATATACATTCAACATATACATTGATAGTGTATATGTTGCATATATCTGTCATGTTGGGAACTAATTGGACATATTGTTGACACCCAATTTTGTCCCTCTCCTATTTAATTTATCCGGGTTTCTAAATTTACTGACGAGCTAAATACTTTATTTTCACTACTATTATTTTCGCTACTTTTATTTTTTTAAACATTATAAGTATTACTTTATCACAGATTTTAAACGGTTAGTCATCGTTTCCTTTTTTCGGGTTTGGAATCGTTAAATTAATTACAAGACAACACTTTGCAAAATATTTATTTTTTTTCTACATATTAATTATTTACATAATATATATTATACCAGTTATTAAACTAGAAGCCCAAGAAATAATTTAAATAGAGAAGGAAGGACCAACAATTTTTAGCTAAATTAATGACTTTAAAATACAATATTATTTCCCTACCCAAATAATTAGCCCACATCTTTAATACTCAACCCACATTATCAGCCCATATTTAAATTAATGGACCAGCCCAAACGGACCAGCCCATTACCCACGTTTTCAACAGATCCAGCCCAACCACACTCACCCGACCCGGCCCACCATTTCCCCTTCCCCTTTAACCTAATTCCCTTCCCCCTTTCTTTTTCCTCTTCTTCTTTCTCCCGCCTCCCCTCATCTCTTTCTCTCTTTTCTTTTTCCTTTTTTTTTTCCATCGTCGCCGCTCCTTGATTCCCTCCCTTTTTCGCTCACTCCTCTCTCTTTCTCCTTTCCGCCGCACCCCCACATACGCTCCCCTCCACTCACTTTTGTCCCCCACTCCTCCGTCTCTCTCGCACTCTCCTCTCTTTTATTAAACCAAACGAAGCCCTATAAATGGAGGGGGGACGAAGGAGAAGAGGGAGGGGGAAAAAAACAAAAAATCTGGAACAAAAAAAAGAAACCCGATGAACTGAGATAAAACAAGGACTCAGCGTTTTTTTTTCTTTTTTGGTTAAAAGAACAGAGGGAATTCAACATTTTGGGGAAATGCCATTACTTTAGAAGTTCGAATCTGCTTCACTTTAAGTTTGTTTCGAGTCATTTTTATTCACGTTTTAGGATTGCCAAAAAAATCAAACCAAACTCCCTTTTAAAAAAGAGTGTTCGGTTCTGTCGAATCTTTCGATTCGAAAGACTTTTTCTCGAGTTCGAATTCGTCGCGTTCAAGTGTAGATTCGAGGCTTCGACATCCCCAGTTCATTGCGCGCAAAACAGGTAAACTTCGATATATTTGTCATTCGTGATCTTTAATTTCTGTTTGTTTAAGATTTTAGCTCATTCTGCTATATGCTTAGTGGTTATGAAGTTTCTTTGTCGTCGCGTTATTTGTTTGACGTTTGGATGCTGTTAGGATAGAATAACGATCGTTAAGATGAAATCTGAAAGATGTCTGTTGTAGTTTGGATGATTAGATGAAATTTACAGGACTTAGAACTTATTTAAAGTCAAATATACATAGGATATACAATGGGTTATCAACGTAAAAAGAACGTATACGTTCGATATACATCTGATATACACGCCATGGTGTGTATATCTTAGACATATCATGTATATAATTAAAGCAGGTCAGCACTGTCCCTCTTTTGCTCTATTTGTCTTGAATAATGTATTCTGTTATGTAATTAACTTATTTGGATTGGATATGATGAAATGATTCTGCCCCTTGTCGATGTTGTCTGTTGTTTCGATTTGGCCTCTAGTTTACGTTCTATGCTCAATCCCATTAGCAACTATGTATTAGGTCCAGTTCTATTTGTTTTGTCTGATGAGTATGTTTTATATGAAATTAAATATGTCTTAGATCCTGATATCAGTTATGCGCGAGTGTTTCGTTTATGAAAATTTATGAAATAAATCATGTCTGTGCTGTCTCTGAATATCATACTCTAATCCCCACGACTTGAAGTGAAACCTTTCGTTGGTTCAAATGATCAGATGAACTTAAGGCTGTTTGCAGTAAAAGGGAAAAATCAAGACTTATCCTTTCTGTTAGTAGGAGTTGGCATGGTCTACTCTTTGGTTCATAGACGCGGATAAGTTCTATGCTAATTACTTGCTTATAGTTAGTGAATTTAAATTCTGCTTAGTGAGCATATTGTTAAATCTGCCTGCATACTTTATTTATAAGAGTTTACTTGCTTAAATAACTCTGTTGTACCTATTTAACTGAGGCTGTTTGTGCCATGTATAATTGAACTTGCTTGGTATATCGCCCCTGTCCTAAACTGTTTGGTATTGTCTTTCTTTCCTATATATGTTGCTGTTATTTCTGAAATATGGCATGAATCAAAACTTAGTTCCTTATAATGCGATGGGTATTTGATAGAAGTGAGAATCATCTTAACTCTGTGTTGAAAGAATCCTTGTACAAAATGCTCTGTTCACTCTTAATGTCTTCCATGATAGATGCTGCATTATTGTACAAGTATCATGACTTGACATTCCCTGTAATTTGCCTTTGTTTCCTATTGACTTGGTAGGCTTTATGGTGTATAATAACTGGTTGACCTGGTATAAATATGATGAAGAATAAAATCAAATAGATAAACTGATCAGGAATATTAATAAGAGTACCATGTATTCAGAACTCAGCCTGGCTTATTTCATTTGATAAAGGCAAATCAAGCTAAAATAAGACCTATAGAATACTGATATCAGGACTATAATGCTTAAAATCCTCCACTTGGGCATGATCTCTGGGTTGGGTTTGACTAAATAGGCCCTTAGAACTAGTGGAAATCTAAAATGCTTACCATATGACCTATTTGTGAAACAAATATTTTGTTGTCTTTGCATCTGCACATTGCATTTTGGGAACCTGTTTTATTACCAGCTGAGTCTTTATCCTTTTTTCGAATCCAGTTGTGCGAAATACTTAAAGGTTTGATTAGGTCGAGTGTTTAGAGGATCACTATTTAGAATCAGGTTTAATCCAGGGCCATTTGGTTACTTGCTTGCCTAAAATACCTTTGAATCTTGTTTAAAGATCTTGAATGCCTTAAGGTGAGAGTTGACACTAGTCTTAATCAACATATTTGTTTGTCCAGACCTAAAATTTATAAAAGGAGTGAATCAAGTTGTTAATCTGAATCTATATTTTGAGTCATGAGATTCCTACGCAGCTTTATCTGAAACAAAATTGGTTCAGGGTTAAAATGGAAATCTACTTACTGTCCTTCTGTTGAATTATTTGTGCTTTGGTCTGAGTTTAATACGTTGTCCATATGTTTAGTTATTACTACTTGACATATTGTCTCATATACACTTTCTATGACTTGGTCGAACAAAGTCTACAATACGATACAACCCGTTGAGTGTTTAGATTAGTTTGTGGGGGTTCGTTGAAATGAAGTTTACAATATAGTATGCTTAGATTTCATACTGGCCCACATTTGGTTCTTAATGAATTTCAGTTAACGCCCTAAATTCCCCCGTATTAATTCTGCCGCTACTGTTTGCGTATGGGTGCATACGAAAAATGATGTTTGCCCATTATAAAAATATATCTCAATTATAAGTTGTGGCTCAATAGGAGCCTGGACAATAATGATGTACTGTCAACATGTAAACTTTTTTCTCTTTTATAAAAACTTGATTTGGGTTTCGCTGTTCCACTATATATTGTAATCCCAGGTTAACTGCCATCTCTTACTAATTAAATCTATACACAAGGTGTATAGACATATACAAATGTTTATATAATTCAGTGTATATTGCGCTGTATATCACATATAACTCTCTTGTATATCTTCACTTTACTAATCTTTTCTTTCGTTTTATGCATGAACATCGCGCACGAGTTCGAGGACTCGTCGCCTTCCACATTCGGTGTCGGGCTAAAATCCCAGCCAAATCCTCCTCTTGAATCAGCCTTCCATTCGCAGCAAACAAACTCTGGGCCAAGGCCCATATGGCAGAAACGGCCTTACAGCCATGTTAAAATCTGGACTAAAGCCCAGCAGCGGAAACAGTCCGCAATAGTTGGGCCTAAACGGGCTAGATCCGACATTATTTTTTTTTTCGCTATCTTATTTCGTTGTGTACTTCTAATTTGCCTTGCATGACTGATTTCTTTACTTTGTCTTATTTCTTTAATTTAGATGAATCTTAGTTTGACATTAAGGAGTTTAGTTTAGTAATGGGTAGTTAATTCCGCAAATTACATTCACTTCCGTTTTATCTTCTAAACTTATTTATAGTATCCATAACATTTATTTGAATGACTGATTTTCAAAATTAGCACGACCACATCGAGCTAAAAGAATCAAGATTTACTCTTTTTATCTTAGAATACTTGAAATACATATTTGTTAAAACATTAATATTAATCTTGCAATAATTTTACAAATACATTTTAATTTGCTAGTTGGCGTAATTCATAATACGTATGAACATTACTCATTCCGTTTCTTTTTTTGGTTTACTTATAATTAAACTCTTTTTATTAAATCACTACATTTTTTTACAAGTATTATTTCAAACAACATTATTATACTTTCGTTTAAAACCTTGACGACATTTATAAGTCGTGTCTACAAAATAACATTAGAAATACTCTTTTGTACAAAGTATTATTTTTACAAGTCCTATTTTAAATAGCATTCTTACTTATACGTCTATCTATAACTTCAGTCCTATTTACCAAGTTATGTTCTTTTCTATAATACTATATTTACACTTAGCTTAATTAACTATAAGTCCGGTTGGTTAACCATTGTTAATGGGTCTTAAAGGGTGCCTAATACCTTCCCTTTAGACTAATTGAACCCTTGCCTAGAATCTTAAGTTTCGCAGATCTTAAACAGAGTTAAATTTAAACATAACTTTAATAAACTTTAGGTGTCCTAATTCACCGTAAATAATTAGGTGGCGACTCCTAAAAACAAAACAACAAAAACAGGAATCTCCAATATGTCGTACTTCTAATTTTAACCTCCGGGGTTAAAAAATGGGGTGTGACAGCTTGGCGACTCCGCTGGGGAGTCTACCTAGGTTCTAACCATAACGGACTTAGTTTAAATAGGCTTTGTATGCTTATTTTAATTACTTTATTTGTTTGTTAACTGTTTTTACATGCTATTAATTGTTCGTTTGATATAAACTGTTTGTTTGATATAAACTGTTTATGTGTTACTGCTTTGATAAACTGTCATTCCGTTCATATTTCTTCCACTCCTGGAAAACTCACACATATTCACACACTCAAAACGGCTTCGCGGTTTGCGCCCGTTCACTATTAAATTACCTTTTAGTTGGATCGATCTTGTGGATTTAGTCGATCAGCGGTGCAGTCGACGGCCACGGACTTTCCACTTCCAAGTTGTCCGCTTGGGGGAACCTTGTGTCATAGGAAGCCAACTCTTAGTCAACCTAAGATAGAGCTAAACCAACACCCTTTATTAAGAGCATACATTTAATGACCTAGGAGGTTTAATACCCTTGGTGTATTAAACTCATTAGATGACTTTACCCAAAACGTCCAAGTGGGTTCATGACCCCGAGTGATACCAATCATACTTTATATGCATGTTTGAAGGATAACTGTGCCTAAATATTGACTATTCGCTCTAATTAATTAAACTTTAGGAAAGGAGGGAATGACTAACATTTCTATGACAGGTATGCATTTGCATCGGAGTACAACAAATGACGAAGATCAAGGGCATCACAAATGGAGCTAGAAGTTAGGCATAGAAATTTTATTTACTTTATTTAGATTAGGAAACACTTTATGTTGTATTCATTTGACATGTAATAAATATTACATTATTTTTTTACTTTTGAGAAAATAGAATCTGTTTAATTAATCAAAGCAACGGGATGACATATTATGGCACATTTTATCCTTTAAACAACGTTAGGCCCACCTCTGGCGCAAAGAGGTCACATGCATATTAGGACGTGCTAGTTGTTTTGATATAATCGTTTACATTTGTTTGACAACTTGTTTGACTCTACTTGATAAATTATTCGCTACATGCCTCACTCGACTTTACGTGACCATGACTTTACCTAGATATGTTCATGAGATTAACATCGTTTATACTGTATGTCTATTTTATCTTATTCCCGAACAGAGAGTTGATTCGTGTTGACGCTCGATGGCTGACCATCCTTACATCACGAGGTCAAAGACGTCATCGTTACCTGAACGTAGTTGGGCTGTCCAAGGAAATGAAATTACTATGTCTGATCCGGCCGCATCTGTTCCAACTAGTGTAGAAAACCTCGTGATCGCTAGCGATCCGCCTGAAACTTCCGAACATGGAACTGCTATTCAACGGGATGAACATATCGCCCGCCTGACTCAAGAAATTGAGAATCTACGTGGAGAACTAAATCGGGTTAGGGACTTGACCAATTTATCCATCACACTCCAAAATTCACCTTCTGAACCTAGCAATACTGCACCAGAACCACCTCGTTTCCCATCACTCGAATCCCCAGTTCCTGAGCATTTTCCTCCCCAAAACAATGCACCTACCAACAACAACTTACCTCCAATCACCTCTGCAAATCCACCAAATCTATCATCCGTCTATACTCCCCCACAAAGTCAACCACCCACTTACACTAGCTATACTCCTCCACAAAATCAACCACCCACTTACACTACCTATGCTACTCATAATCCACCACCCATCAACCCACCAAGTCAATCGCTAGTGCACACTCCCTATGTTCCTTTACCCACCAACACTAATCCACTACCCACGACCACTCCTCTAAACCCACCAAATCAACCACCTATAAACACCAATTATAACACACCACCTCTTGTCCAAAACATCCCCATCGTCCAGACTTATCCAACCCAGCATATGCACGGGGCACACTTTGTCACCCCAAATGCACGATATGTTCCTCCGGTATATGCCACAGAAACACAAACCTTTACCAACCCAGTAACGGTCAGGTTCCAACCCGAGGTAGATCAATACGAAGAAATGGAAAGGGATGCAAAGGCAGGGGCAGATAACATACTGCTAAAAGAAATCCACAGTCTCAAAGAAGCAATGAGGAACCTTCAAGTTGCTAGAGGAACTAAAAGTGTAGAATATGAGGATCTCTGTGTCCAACCTGACGTCGATTTACCCGTAGGCTACAAACCGCCAAAATTTGATACATTCAATGGAACAGGCGACCCTCATACACACTTAAGGGCTTATTGTGACAAACTGGTTGGAGTGGGCAGAGACCAGAGCATAAGGATGAAGCTCTTCATAAGAAGCTTATCTGGCGAAGCACTTACTTGGTATACACAACAGGATGTCCGTAAATGGCGTGGTTGGAGTGACATGGCGCAAGACTTTATGGACAGGTTCAGTTTTAACACCGATATCACACCAGATAGAGTTTACATGACTAAGTTAACCAGGAAGTCAACTGAGACGTTCCGCGAATATGCGTTACGTTGGAGGTCAGAAGCAGCCAGGGTTCAACCTCCGATGAATGATAGGGAAATGACTGCTACCTTCATTGAATGCCAGGCTGGCATATTTTACGAGAAAATGATAGGTATGATGGGACAAAAATTCACAGAAGTTGTTCGAATGGGAGAAGCACTGGAAGAAGGAATCAAATCGGGGAAAATTCAGGATCTTATTGCTTTACAAGCAATGAACAAAGCTATACAATCTGGTTCTATCAACGGGATTAAAAAGAAGAAGGAAGATGTCGCTGCAGTCATGAACGCTCAAGGACATGAGCCGAGCCAAGCCATTCCATACTTTAACCACCCACAACAAACTTTCCACCCTTACCACTACCCTGAACCCTACCAAGCTCCACTACCTCCTTACCCCGTTTACAACACCCAAGCAAACTACTACCAACCCCGAGCACCTCCGCATCAAAACCCACGCCCGTATCAACCCAACCAAGCTCCAACTTACCAAAATCGACCACATACTATACCTAGAGCCCGTCCAAATCCTGACACCAAAAACACCCGCAATTACACTCAGATCGCTGAACCCTTGGCTCAATTGTTCGAAAGAATGAAAACAGCAGGCATAATACAACCGATTGAAGGAAAAATTCCCGAGCCTATCCCAAAATGGTTTGATGGTTCCAAAAGCTGCGCATACCACTCTGGAGTTGTTGGGCACGCCACTGAAGATTGCTATGGGCTTAAAAACAAAATCGAAGCCCTGATTAAGGAAGGAGTAATTCAGCTCGCTGAAGCTAAGCCCAATGTGGTCAACAATCCTTTGCCTGCTCACGGAAATACCAAGATTTAGAGGAGTCCAGTGCGGAAAGAGTCAGATCAACAACTTTGTCGCTCCCGTGGGAACAATCCAATACAACTACTCGCAACACCAAGGCACTGACAATATGGGGCGCCGAACCAGGAAAGACTCTGAAGAATCGGACTTGTACTCCGTCCCCGATCCGTCGGGAGCCTTGGTAGCATGAACATGTAGTGAACTTATTTTCTTTTATTGATGCTTGAACCGTACTCAAAATTTTGTTTGTTTTGCTTCACCTTGTGGAAGCTTGAATTGCAAAACTATGAATGCATTTCTGATTTTTCTTAATCATCTATTTTCTACTTTATTTATCAAAACTGTCAACTCTACGATTGTGACATGAAATGAACAACATACATCCCGAAAGAGTAACAAAGAAACTAGGGGACAAGACAAGATCCCACTCAAAAGAGTTGAAATAGCCGATAGGTGATGACATAAGCCTGAAAGCTAGCAATTCAAGAAGAGATCAAAGGACGACATTAGGTGAGACAACCTAGTTTGCAACCCTTCCTTTAACAACCAAGTGCGAACTACGCTTGACCTGATTCCTCGGTGGATACGTAGGCAGCCCACATAGGGACTCGGTCATACTAGGTTAGAATTTTTCCCATTGGCATGCATACGAACTACGCTGACCTGATTCCTTTGGTGGGATACGTAGGCAGCCCACAAAAGGTTCGGTTGCTTTACAAAAAAAAAAAAAAAAAAAAAAAAAAAAAAAAAAAAAAAAAAACCAAAAAATATCTTATCCGTACGAACTACGTTCTGACCTGATTCTCATGGTGAGATACGTAGGCAGCCCACATAGGTTTCGGTTGCGCTATAACAGAAAATTAAAAAAAAAAATCCTTACACAAAGACTATCAACATACAGACCCGTCACCCCTAGATAAAATCCAACAAACCCTTTACCCTAGATATAACAGAATTACGCCAACCTGATTCCCTTGGTGGGATACGTAGGCAATCCACATCGGGTTCGGTCCCTTTATTAAATTTCAAACCATTCCTTATGTACCTTACGAACTACGTTCTGACCTGATTCCTCGGCGGATACGTAGGCAACCTATATAAGGTTCGGTCACACCGCAACATAAATTTAGTACACCCCTCAGAACCAAAACTGGGGCATATTTTTTTTAGAAAAAAAATATAGACAAAAGAACGGGGGCATTGACAAGATTAAGGCTACCAGACAGGAAGTATTATAGATCGATTACTTTGGAAGTGTCACAATCTGAAGTTGGCAGAAATATTTTACAACTTACATATGTATACGTTTACATATATATCTTTCCTTACATACATACATTTACATATACATATTTCACAACCTATATACATATAGTCACATTTCCTTATACATATACCTACATATCTACCTTTCAAATCAAATACTTTCTTGCAATTGATTCACTACTGTTCACCTACCGAGGCTTGAACGGAGATCACAAGATCCAAACAAACAAGACGAATGGAGCGGCAACCACGTCAAGCTTCGAGTCAACACGAATCAACTTCCCCCCTCCCAAACTAAGAATTTTTCTTTGAGTGCAGGATTTAAAGGACTGCAAGATCAATAGTCAAGTCTATCAATCATAGCAGAAAAACATCATCTGGCTCAACATGGCCTCGCCTAAAAAAGCCGAACGGCTTTATTTCTAACTCTAACTTTAATTTTATTTTATCACAATAACTTTATGACTTTATATACCTGTTTTGAAGGTTGATAAGATTGAAGGCAAATTGAATCAAGATTACGTGTCCTGAATTGGGCCTGTCACGATACCATCGACATCATTAACCAAATGACTATTCTATCACTTTTATTCCATACTTTATCAATTACTTTCTCATATACTTTACCAACTTTAACGACTTTATCCTGAACTTTACAGGAATCAATGTCAGGTCTCCGAAGACAACCGGAGGCATCATTTGGCCTCTTCGGCACAAGCCAAACGGCTACACTCTTACTTTATCCCCTACTTTACCTCCTACTTTATCATTTACTTTACCAACTTTAACAACTTTACCCTGAACTTTACAGGCATTACCATCGAGCCTCCGAAGACAACCGGAGACATCATCCACTTTACAACTTTATCCTGGACTCTACGGGAATCATCATCAAATCTCTGAAGACAACCAGAGACAGCACATGGCCACACGGCCTCATACGCACAAGCCGGACGGCTGCACTTTGACTTTACTCTCTACTTTATCATCTACTTTACCAACTTTAACGACTTTATCCTGAACTTTACAGGAATTATCATTGAGCCTCCGAAGACAACCGGAGACATCGTCCACTTTACAACTTTATCCTGGACTTTACGGGAATCATCATCGAATCTCTGAAAACAACCGGAGAGATACCATCAAGTCCCCGAAGGCAACCGGAGACATTACATGGCTATACGGCCCCATATGCATAAGCCAGACGGCTACACTTTGACTTTACTCTCTACTTTATCATTTACTTTACCAACTTTAACAACTTTACCCTGAACTTTACAGGCATTATCATTGAGCCTCCGAAGACAACCGGAGACATCGTTTGGCTGTACGGCCTCATCAGCATATCATTGAGTCTCGACAACAATCAGAGACATCACACGGATACAAAAACCTCACATGCATAAGCCAAACGGCTATACACTTACTTTACTCTCTACTTTATTGTTGTACTTTACCATCCACTTTACATACTTTAACAACTTTACTTTGAATTCCGCAGATATCATTTATCATCAAGTCCAGAAGATAGCCGGATGCCTTATTACTATCATTAAAACCTTCAAATGCAACTAGAGATATTATCACATCCTCAACATACGCATCACGCATTCATTCAAGTCCATGAAGACAACCAGAGACAACATTGGCCACACGGCTTCATTTGCATTCCCATGCTCATATTTACTATCATTTTACACTCTTTATAATTTTACACTTTCAACATTATTACTAATTTTGACATGAATTTCAGTTTTGGCAGAATAAACAACCTGCAGAGACGCAACACTACGTGGAACTTTATCTTACGCAGTGAACTAGGGCAAATTTGCTGAAGAGGAATATCAAACTCATAAGCAAGGGTCACGAATCTACTCTCGAACTCAATTCCGCCTATGTCCACAAACACGTGATACGTGGGTTAATTTCTCTTTCACATCCTCCGCTAAAACTCTACTAAATCTACTCTTTTCACAATCTCATATTCCTTTCTACACCCCAGCGTCTCCATAACTCAACACTGGGGCATCTTTGAAGAATTCACATCGTGCCTTGTAGAGTCCTACTTAAAGGTGTTTTGCGCGCCACATTTATAATTAGGAGGCTATAAGCATGTGTTCCATTCTTGAACGCTCTCGTCACCTGTCCACAACCCCTACAAGATTATGAATCCACAAAAACTTTCGAACTACACATGGCCTGATTCTCGTGCAGCCCGAGATATGTAGGCAACTCGAAACTGAGATTCGACCATAAGTTTCCATAATTCCTGCGATCCTCATAATATTTTCCATCAATTTTCCAAAAAAATCGTACTTTCTTATAAATTCATATTCGTTGATCCAAACAAAATTGGCTACTACGTCAAATTCTTCGCCCGAAGATTCTTGCATCATCTCCGGTCGAAGAGGGGCATCTGTTGACACCCAATTTTGTCCCTCTCCTATTTAATTTACCCGGGTTTCTAAATTTACTGACGAGCTAAATACTTTATTTTCACTACTATTATTTTCGCTACTTTTATTTTTTTAAACATTATAAGTATTACTTTATCACAGATTTTAAACGGTTAGTCATCGTTTCCTTTTTTCGGGTTTGGAATCGTTAAATTAATTACAAGACAACACTTTGCAAAATATTTATTTTTTTTCTACATATTAATTATTTACATAATATATATTATACCAGTTATTAAACTAGAAGCCCAAGAAATAATTTAAATAGAGAAGGAAGGACCAACAATTTTTAGCTAAATTAATGACTTTAAAATACAATATTATTTCCCTACCCAAATAATTAGCCCACATCTTTAATACTCAACCCACATTATCAGCCCATATTTAAATTAATGGACCAGCCCAAACGGACCAGCCCATTACCCACGTTTTCAACAGATCCAGCCCAACCACACTCACCCGACCCGGCCCACCATTTCCCCTTCCCCTTTAACCTAATTCCCTTCCCCCTTTCATTTTCCTCTTCTTCTTTCTCCCGCCTCCCCTCATCTCTTTCTCTCTTTTCTTTTTCCTTTTTTTTTTCCATCGTCGCCGCTCCTTGATTCCCTCCCTTTTTCGCTCACTCCTCTCTCTTTCTCCTTTCCGCCGCACCCCCACATACGCTCCCCTCCACTCACTTTTGTCCCCCACTCCTCCGTCTCTCTCGCACTCTCCTCTCTTTTATTAAACCAAACGAAGCCCTATAAATGGAGGGGGGACGAAGGAGAAGAGGGAGGGGGAAAAAAACAAAAAATCTGGAACAAAAAAAAGAAACCCGATGAACTGAGATAAAACAAGGACTCAGCGTTTTTTTTTTCTTTTTTGGTTAAAAGAACAGAGGGAATTCAACATTTTGGGGAAATGCCATTACTTTAGAAGTTCGAATCTGCTTCACTTTAAGTTTGTTTCGAGTCATTTTTATTCACGTTTTAGGATTGCCAAAAAAATCAAACCAAACTCCCTTTTAAAAAAGAGTGTTCGGTTCTGTCGAATCTTTCGATTCGAAAGACTTTTTCTCGAGTTCGAATTCGTCGCGTTCAAGTGTAGATTCGAGGCTTCGACATCCCCAGTTCATTGCGCGCAAAACAGGTAAACTTCGATATATTTGTCATTCGTGATCTTTAATTTCTGTTTGTTTAAGATTTTAGCTCATTCTGCTATATGCTTAGTGGTTATGAAGTTTCTTTGTCGTCGCGTTATTTGTTTGACGTTTGGATGCTGTTAGGATAGAATAACGATCGTTAAGATGAAATCTGAAAGATGTCTGTTGTAGTTTGGATGATTAGATGAAATTTACAGGACTTAGAACTTATTTAAAGTCAAATATACATAGGATATACAATGGGTTATCAACGTAAAAAGAACGTATACGTTCGATATACATCTGATATACACGCCATGGTGTGTATATCTTAGACATATCATGTATATAATTAAAGCAGGTCAGCACTGTCCCTCTTTTGCTCTATTTGTCTTGAATAATGTATTCTGTTATGTAATTAACTTATTTGGATTGGATATGATGAAATGATTCTGCCCCTTGTCGATGTTGTCTGTTGTTTCGATTTGGCCTCTAGTTTACGTTCTATGCTCAATCCCATTAGCAACTATGTATTAGGTCCAGTTCTATTTGTTTTGTCTGATGAGTATGTTTTATATGAAATTAAATATGTCTTAGATCCTGATATCAGTTATGCGCGAGTGTTTCGTTTATGAAAATTTATGAAATAAATCATGTCTGTGCTGTCTCTGAATATCATACTCTAATCCCCACGACTTGAAGTGAAACCTTTCGTTGGTTCAAATGATCAGATGAACTTAAGGCTGTTTGCAGTAAAAGGGAAAAATCAAGACTTATCCTTTCTGTTAGTAGGAGTTGGCATGGTCTACTCTTTGGTTCATAGACGCGGATAAGTTCTATGCTAATTACTTGCTTATAGTTAGTGAATTTAAATTCTGCTTAGTGAGCATATTGTTAAATCTGCCTGCATACTTTATTTATAAGAGTTTACTTGCTTAAATAACTCTGTTGTACCTATTTAACTGAGGCTGTTTGTGCCATGTATAATTGAACTTGCTTGGTATATCGCCCCTGTCCTAAACTGTTTGGTATTGTCTTTCTTTCCTATATATGTTGCTGTTATTTCTGAAATATGGCATGAATCAAAACTTAGTTCCTTATAATGCGATGGGTATTTGATAGAAGTGAGAATCATCTTAACTCTGTGTTGAAAGAATCCTTGTACAAAATGCTCTGTTCACTCTTAATGTCTTCCATGATAGATGCTGCATTATTGTACAAGTATCATGACTTGACATTCCCTGTAATTTGCCTTTGTTTCCTATTGACTTGGTAGGCTTTATGGTGTATAATAACTGGTTGACCTGGTATAAATATGATGAAGAATAAAATCAAATAGATAAACTGATCAGGAATATTAATAAGAGTACCATGTATTCAGAACTCAGCCTGGCTTATTTCATTTGATAAAGGCAAATCAAGCTAAAATAAGACCTATAGAATACTGATATCAGGACTATAATGCTTAAAATCCTCCACTTGGGCATGATCTCTGGGTTGGGTTTGACTAAATAGGCCCTTAGAACTAGTGGAAATCTAAAATGCTTACCATATGACCTATTTGTGAAACAAATATTTTGTTGTCTTTGCATCTGCACATTGCATTTTGGGAACCTGTTTTATTACCAGCTGAGTCTTTATCCTTTTTTCGAATCCAGTTGTGCGAAATACTTAAAGGTTTGATTAGGTCGAGTGTTTAGAGGATCACTATTTAGAATCAGGTTTAATCCAGGGCCATTTGGTTACTTGCTTGCCTAAAATACCTTTGAATCTTGTTTAAAGATCTTGAATGCCTTAAGGTGAGAGTTGACACTAGTCTTAATCAACATATTTGTTTGTCCAGACCTAAAATTTATAAAAGGAGTGAATCAAGTTGTTAATCTGAATCTATATTTTGAGTCATGAGATTCCTACGCAGCTTTATCTGAAACAAAATTGGTTCAGGGTTAAAATGGAAATCTACTTACTGTCCTTCTGTTGAATTATTTGTGCTTTGGTCTGAGTTTAATACGTTGTCCATATGTTTAGTTATTACTACTTGACATATTGTCTCATATACACTTTCTATGACTTGGTCGAACAAAGTCTACAATACGATACAACCCGTTGAGTGTTTAGATTAGTTTGTGGGGGTTCGTTGAAATGAAGTTTACAATATAGTATGCTTAGATTTCATACTGGCCCACATTTGGTTCTTAATGAATTTCAGTTAACGCCCTAAATTCCCCCGTATTAATTCTGCCGCTACTGTTTGCGTATGGGTGCATACGAAAAATGATGTTTGCCCATTATAAAAATATATCTCAATTATAAGTTGTGGCTCAATAGGAGCCTGGACAATAATGATGTACTGTCAACATGTAAACTTTTTTCTCTTTTATAAAAACTTGATTTGGGTTTCGCTGTTCCACTATATATTGTAATCCCAGGTTAACTGCCATCTCTTACTAATTAAATCTATACACAAGGTGTATAGACATATACAAATGTTTATATAATTCAGTGTATATTGCGCTGTATATCACATATAACTCTCTTGTATATCTTCACTTTACTAATCTTTTCTTTCGTTTTATGCATGAACATCGCGCACGAGTTCGAGGACTCGTCGCCTTCCACATTCGGTGTCGGGCTAAAATCCCAGCCAAATCCTCCTCTTGAATCAGCCTTCCATTCGCAGCAAACAAACTCTGGGCCAAGGCCCATATGGCAGAAACGGCCTTACAGCCATGTTAAAATCTGGACTAAAGCCCAGCAGCGGAAACAGTCCGCAATAGTTGGGCCTAAACGGGCTAGATCCGACATTATTTTTTTTTTCGCTATCTTATTTCGTTGTGTACTTCTAATTTGCCTTGCATGACTGATTTCTTTACTTTGTCTTATTTCTTTAATTTAGATGAATCTTAGTTTGACATTAAGGAGTTTAGTTTAGTAATGGGTAGTTAATTCCGCAAATTACATTCACTTCCGTTTTATCTTCTAAACTTATTTATAGTATCCATAACATTTATTTGAATGACTGATTTTCAAAATTAGCACGACCACATCGAGCTAAAAGAATCAAGATTTACTCTTTTTATCTTAGAATACTTGAAATACATATTTGTTAAAACATTAATATTAATCTTGCAATAATTTTACAAATACATTTTAATTTGCTAGTTGGCGTAATTCATAATACGTATGAACATTACTCATTCCGTTTCTTTTTTTGGTTTACTTATAATTAAACTCTTTTTATTAAATCACTACATTTTTTTACAAGTATTATTTCAAACAACATTATTATACTTTCGTTTAAAACCTTGACGACATTTATAAGTCGTGTCTACAAAATAACATTAGAAATACTCTTTTGTACAAAGTATTATTTTTACAAGTCCTATTTTAAATAGCATTCTTACTTATACGTCTATCTATAACTTCAGTCCTATTTACCAAGTTATGTTCTTTTCTATAATACTATATTTACACTTAGCTTAATTAACTATAAGTCCGGTTGGTTAACCATTGTTAATGGGTCTTAAAGGGTGCCTAATACCTTCCCTTTAGACTAATTGAACCCTTGCCTAGAATCTTAAGTTTCGCAGATCTTAAACAGAGTTAAATTTAAACATAACTTTAATAAACTTTAGGTGTCCTAATTCACCGTAAATAATTAGGTGGCGACTCCTAAAAACAAAACAACAAAAACAGGAATCTCCAATATGTCGTACTTCTAATTTTAACCTCCGGGGTTAAAAAATGGGGTGTGACACATATTCCCAAGGACCATTCACATGAATGTCCCTATTTCGGGGTAGTCTTTAATTTTTACGCCTTAAATTTGTGGTCTTTAATTTTTACACTTCAACATTTTGGCGCAGCATAATTTAGATTTCGCTCGGCAAAGTTTCACATTCGGGACATATATCATGACATCCACACAAGTTATGCCGAAAAAGACAAAACTTTCAACACTCAATATAATCTGAAAATAATCACAACTTATGCTGCATAATTCTACAAAACTTGTGCCTAGTGAGGCAAATTTTTACTTTCCGAAGATAAAAAGTTACAGAACTTACGCCGAATGAAACAGATTTGAATATTTTCATTAAATAAACAACGGAAAAAAATTAAACACCACAATTATGAGGGCCAAAAATTAAGGGAAAAGGACACTGTGTGTCCACTCAGCCAAACTAATCCCACATTTAACCATTGTTTGGACTTAATCCCACTAGGTGTCCGGTCGGCCCAAATTAATGCCAAAAAATGGTCAGTCGGCCCAAAATAATGTCAAGGCTGGCCGGCCCAACAGCCCAAGCGCTTAAAAAAAAAAGACTTTTTGTGGCGACTTGGGCTGCTACAGCATATATACATATGTTGGAATTATACATACACTTTATATACAATAATTATACAGTTTATATACATATGCTGGAATTAAACATACATTTATTATACACATATTATGCAATAATGATATGATTTTTTTTACATATACAATAGTGATACATATTATATACCACAATGATACGGTTTGTATAATACATTTTTTGTACGTATGGTACACTTTCCATACAAGACTGATACAGTTTATATGCACATGCTAGAATTATATATAAACTTTCTAAACAAAAATGATACATATTATATACAAAAATGATGCAATTTTCTATTCTATACAGGACAGTTGCACTGTGCTGATACACATCTGTATGTATTCTTTTTTTTTTTTTTTCTTTTTTATAGTGGTAGGAGAAGGAAAAATGAGGGGAGGAAATTACAACGTGGGGATTTCTAATTGCACAAGTATCTCATAGTTGTTGTATACTTAGTTTTCTCCAAATTCTCCGCTAGTTGCGCTAAAGATTGCAAATTGCAACGTACAATAGTATCAACAAACACACACGTTTCTTCCTTAGTATTCCCATGTGGAACATCCACAACATAAGATTCCACCACCTCCGTCCCTTCACCATCACCACCATCCTCCTCCACCGTCCGATGAAGCGTCGTCACCGACCGATAATTACTCAACCGGTGCTCCCCACCGATAATACTAATACTCATAACATGCTTCTCATCGTCTAGAATTTCGAGCCTTTCGATGCTCGAAGCCGCTGGGAGACCGGAGATGACGTGGACTTCCCTCAGGGAACCGGTTTTTTTCCCGTCTCCGAGGATGACGTGGCAGCTCTTGAGGAAGTGCTTGTAGGTTTGCGGGGTGTCGAATCGGCTGATAATGGACCATATAGTGTCGATGGAGGCGGATATGGATTGTACTATGGTGGAACAACATTGGTTGTTGTTGGTGGGACCCACAGCATGGTTGTGGTAATGGAAGAGGTTGTCGGGGATTGGCCATGTGGGATGTTGTTGTTGTTGTTTGTGGAAGTTTTTGGAGAGTGTAGTGGTGGTGTTATGGTGGTTGATATGATGGAGTTGAAGTGTGGAAGTCATCTCTCTCAGAGTTTTCTTGTTGTGCTTTGATAAGAGAAAGTGAGATGAGATTCTGAGAATGGATTCTGATATAAATATATGAATGATGATAGATGGATATACATGTAATCGATCATGTACAAACGCGCACGCACATTAGGCTTAGATTAATACATCGTTAGCCGCTAAAATATGTGAGCCAAATTTTATTTAGACACTTGAACTACGACTTGTTCTAATTGAGCATCTGAATAGATGGTAAAATGTTTATATTAGATACTTTTCTTTCAAAAATTGAATTTATTTTTGTCCGTGATCGCAAATGCCAATTATATAAATAAGTTAATCACTTAAAATATATCATATTTTTTAATTATACACATCATTCTCAATTGAAACATGCCTGAGATTTGACAGCTTACTGAGGGTAATTTGTATAATTAACGGAGGTGATGTATTTTAAGTGATTAATTTATTTACCTAATGGATATTTGAGAACATGCGCAAAAAGATTTTCAAAATTTTAACTGAAAGTGTCCAATATGAACATTTTATCGTGTGTTCAATTGGAACAAGGTTTAGTTCTAATATCTAAATGAAATTTGCTAGCAATTTTGAGGGAATGTCAATGTATTAAGCCAGTAAATTATGAGTTTAACTATTTATTTCCCTTCAATTTATGTGACGATATTGACTGGACACAATTTTTTTTTCTTTTAAAGATTAAAATATTTGGCCTAGAATAAACCTCGTATCCTCTACAAAAAGTAAATACTACTCCCTCTGTCCCAAAAAGATTGTCCTCCTTTTCTTTTTAATCTGTCCCAAAAATATTGTCCCCTTTCTATATTTAGAAACAATTTAACTTTATGAGATAATTTACAGCCACACAAATATCTAAGGCTTGTTTTGGACCACACATTTCAAAAGTCTTCCTTTATTTTTTAAATTTTGTGTCAAGTCAAAAGAGGACAATTTTTTTAGGACGGAGGGAGTAACTATTACAACAAACCTTGAAAATATTTGTCTAGTCGTGTCATTTTAGTTTGATAAATCCTCGGAGAACATCAACTTTGGAGACAAAATTATAGAAGAGTTGGCGTTTTAGCTAACTTCTTACGTTAGGGCCATGCAAGTTGATGATCAAGTTGTTGCTAAAAGCTCATTTAGACGCAGTCTGGAATAAAATTGCCCCACAACTTTCCTACAATTACGTTATCAGCCCAGTCAATTCTTGTGTGTGGTCGACCGGCGAAATAGTTGTTTCGACAAGTTAAAATTACAAAAATAAGTCAAAAGTCATAAGTTAGAATTTTTTAATTTATGAATTTTGGCTTATAAGTCAAAAACATAAGCCCATTCAAACGGAAGTCTAATAGGCTGTTTGGTCAAGCTTCTAAAATTAGCTTATTTTAAAAAGCACTTTTTAAAAAAAATATTTTTCAAAAAAGCACTTTTGGCAAAAAACAGTTTGTGTTTGGCCAATTAATTAAAAAACACTTTTGAACAGCAATTAGTGTTTGGCTAAACTTTTAAAAAGTATTTCTATTTGTATTTTTCTCAAAAGTACTTTTAAAAAAAGTGCTTCTGGGCAAAAGCAGTTTTTTTTAGCTCATGAAAAACTATTTCTGCTACTCTCCAGAAACACTTATTTTCTCCCAAAATCTTGGCCAAACACCTCACTTTTTTTCAAATAAGCACTTATTGAAAAATAAATACTTTTAGGGAGAAAATAAGCTTGGCCAAACAGGTTATAAGTCGAGTTGGTTCGAGTCCAAGCTTGACTGAGATGAGCCAATTGTTTTTTTGGTAATTACTTCCTCCGTCTACTTTTATTTGTCTACTGAACTAAAAATAGATGTCCATTTACTTATTCGGTTCAAAAAATCAAGACATAATTTATCACTTAGTTTCTAATTTACCCTTATTATTAATTATAATCATTTTTCAATGCATTCTCCAAAATATTAAATTTATTATATTTAAAAAGTGATACAGTAAAATTGTCATTTTATTTATTGATCCTTAAGGGAGTGTCAAATCATTACTAGACAAATGAAAATGCGCGGATGGAATACTATATTAGAGTTATTTCGTATTTTAAGTAGGGGTGTTTTTGTCCCATTTTTTTGTCGGCAAAAGAGTGCCTAGTGATATAACTTTTAAAATGGTACTCCTTTGTCACAATTACAATTCAAATTTCGAGAGTTAAACCTATTAATTTTGATCATATTTTCAGACAAAAAATCTTTAAGTTTTTTGAAATAAATTTTACATATTTGAAAACGACGTAAAATGTACTATAAGTCACAATAATTGACAATTCAAATATTTAAAAGTCATATGAAAAATTGTGATCAAATAAAAAACTCGTTTGAATCTCGAAATCCAAAAAATGCTATAGAGACGAAGGGATCAGTAGCTTATTATGTTTGGTTACCGACGTTAAAAGTCGCTATTTGCCAAACATTTGAATTTTAGTACTATACAACAGTCCAACAAGGGCAACAACAAAAAATAAACGTAATCTTTATTTTTACAATTTTAGTCAACATACAGTATATAATCGCTGTGTTATACACTAACTAAATACTTATTAAATTTGTTACTGTATATATTAAGTATATACTAACAATGATTATTTATACCATTACGACTATGCTGTTGAAGCTATCTTTAGTCGACTAGCTCAAAATGTTAAGATCTCATTTAACTTTGAATTTTGATAGATTCTTAAAATCAAATAGGCAAGTGGGGTAGAAATTAGATTAGAATGTTTCATGATGTCTTAGTACGGTAATCTTTTATCATCCAATAGAATGGCTATCTTTTGTCACTTCAGCTATCAAATTATTGATTTTTTTTCCTTACCAACCATTACTAAATGGGCGAAAATAGTTTTTTTTTTAAATGGGTGAAAATCATTTTCAGCCCCCAACTTTATTTTAAAAATCAATTTTCTCCTCAACTATGAACAATAGATATTATCTTCCCTTTATTATATGCAATGTCTATTTTATCCTTGACATTTTCAATCATGCATCTATATAAATCTTTTTATATTATATATAATTGTTTTTAACCTAGCTATTTATAAATTTTTATTTAAGTTCATTAATATTATAATTAGAATAATCCTTTTATGAATTCATCACAAAATGTAACGTTATTTTTTATGATTACTACTTTAATATTAAATGCATTAAGTATGTATATATGTATGTATAAGAATGTGTATGCGTATATTTAAATTTCATTCTCTCTTATACACTATTGTCTTTATAGATAAACGATTTAGTTGTCATTAATGAAATACTTTTTAAATTAAAATTTAAGATTCATTTACGATATAAATAAATATTCTTCTAATAATTTGTTATAAAATATATCTCTATTTTTATTAATTATGTTTGCATTACGTGCATTGTAATATATTTATAAAGTTATTACTCCATAACCAATTATTTTCACGTGTATAAATACGGTAATCTTTTATCATCCAATAGAATGGCTATCTTTTTAGTCACTTCAGCCATCATATTGTTGATTCTTTTTCATCACCAACCATAGTAGTACCAAATATGAAAATCATGCTAGCTAGGTTAATTAATTAATAAATATTTGTACAACTTTAACTTTTAACTGTAATTATCAATAAGCTTCTTTACTGTCCTTTCTTCAAATCTCCAAATTCCCCCACCCACTCTTCCTCAACTTGATCCCTTTTTTCCTTGCAATTCACATGGTGTTCGTGCAAGAAAGTTATAAAAGATCCATCAACTTCCATATATCGTTTTTAATATTATATTCCATTTGTTCCATTTATATGACATATAGTTTGAACTAATATTGATACGTGTTTTACAAATGAAATGGCTCTTTAAAAGAAATTTGTGGTAAAAAACCTGTCACAACGATTATGTGATTAATTTTTTTTTTTTTAATTTATTGCCTTAAACATATCACTGATTATAAAAATTTCTCATCAATCATAAAATGGATGATGTAAAGTTAATTATTTTTACATTTAAAATTATAATTTTTTTTTTTAGGAAAAAGTAGTAGCTTAGAAACTAGCTACTACCTTTTAGTGCAACTTGCCGAGTTAGTTGTAATATAACTACATGATATAACAAACATATAAAGGGTATTGACATTTAGTAGCTATAGTTTAACTTAATTACTTCTCATAGCAAACATTTGTGTATTAATACCATTTAGTAACTATATATATATATATATATATATATACACACACACACAAAAAATAGAATACTCATCCCACTATTCACTTCCAACCCATCCCTCCCATTTCTCTCCCCACTGCTCCGCCGCTGGCCACCACCGCCGTCGGAGCTCCGGCCAAAATGCCGTCCTTTTTTCCACTGCTCCGGCGAAAATGCCGTGCATCTTCTCCGGCGAAAATGTCGTCCCTCTTCTCCCCACTGCTCCGGTGAAAATGTCGTTGCTATTCTCCGGCGAAAACGCCGGCTGCTTCCACTGAATCCACCATATCTGAAGCAAAGAGCCTCAAATTCAAGATGGAAGCCAAAAAAGAGATCTACTCACCGGATCTGAAATGATTATTAGATCCCGTCAGATCTGCTCACCGGATCTGAATCCACCCTAAGATTTTTTTGTTAATATTTTAGATTGTATTCATTTTTTTAGGGTATTTGTTAAATTTTGGAGTATCTATGTTGTCATGTATTCAGTTTTACTCCCCATATTCATGAATACAATGAGCCTGTTTATGAATATAGATAATCATTTCATGAATACAGTGAAAAAAGAAAAAAATTGTATACAGCGGAAAAAAATGGATATAACAATTATTGGTGTATATGTATGCAGTTTTTACTCGTTGTATTTATTTGTTAAATTTTGGAGTATCTATGTTGTCATGTATTCAGTTTTACTCCCCATATTCATGAATACAATGAGCCCGTTTATGAATATAGATAATCATTTCATGAATACAGTGAAAAAAGAAAAAAAATTGTATACAGCGGAAAAAAAATGGATATAACAATTATTGGTGTATATATATGCAGTTTTTACTCGTTGTATTCATAAATACAACAAGCCAATTTATGAATACATATAGTTATTTTATGAATACAGTTGGAAAAAAATTGTTGTATTCATGAATAAAGCTAAAAAAAAATAATTGAATACACATGTGGGAGCTGGGCTGATTTGCTACAGAACGTAAATATTGAAACATTAGCTATGCAGCTTGATTAACCCCCAAATGTTTGATATTTATGTAAAATTCCCTATAAATATTCTCTTTGGTCCAGTAAAAATTCTAAAGACCATTTGGATAACGTGTTAACAACGTCTTTTCACGTTATGTCATTCATCATCACTTAAAAATATTTGTAGTAAGAGGAACCATGACATATACTTGTTGCAAAGTACTTTTAAAAGCGTATGCACTCCAAATCGAGAGGAAGAGAAAGATGGACTATAAAACCTTTTGGTTTAACTAAACCTAGATTTTTGATACTATAACACTCTAATAAATATTAAAATTTAATAAAAAATCGGAGGTAAGAACCTAAAAATTGGATACAATAATTTAAATGCAATATCCGTTCAAATCACATGGAGAATTGGAATATTGTTCACATATTTCACGATCATGCATTTGTTAGTACATTGGAATAACTTCTTTTTTTTATTATTCAAACATTGGAATAACTTCTGTCTATACAGAAAAGCTTACCATTTAAGTTCAGCATTTTCCTAAAAAAAGTAAAAGTTTTAGGAATAAAATTTTGATATTTCTGTAAGGGGCATATCAGCTTTTCTGAAGTGATGTAAATATATTAATCTCAATTTTGTTGTCTCGATTAATTTAAATTTGCCTCATGTAGACCTGTCAAAGAGATATATAAAATACTCTCTACCGAAAAATTATGCATTTGCAAATTGTATGAGTGGAAACTAATAGTAGTAAAATAATTATTGTGAACAATGGGTTCACCATGACAACTTCTTGCAAATTAATCATGAAGCTTTTAAACATTTGCTAAAAGACAAATTAAAAGGATGTTCAAACTAAAGATGAGACTTAAAGAAGAGGATTTGTGAGTAGAGAGAAAGGAAAAAATCCGATTCTCATTCAACTGAATTGTATTACAAGAATATCTGTACAAGTGGGTATATATAGACTTCACTTAACCGACTAACTAATCTCTAAATAACTAACTCCACTCCACTAACTATCTAACTAATTACAGTTGTCATCCAGCTGGGGCCAGCTGGCACCATCTGTGTACTCACAACTCAACACTCCCCTTCAAGTTGAGTTTTGGAACACATCCAACAAACTCAACTTGTTAATCAAATAGTTGTGCTGCTGTCCTCCTAATGCCTTGGTTAAGATATATGCTTCTTGATCAGTTCCTAGTATATGCAATGTTTTGATGATTCCTTTCTGAATTTTCTCTCTTAAGAAATGACAGTCTATCTCTGTATGCTTAGTTCTTTCATGGAAAATTGGTTTTGCTGAGATTTGCTAAGCTGCCTTATTGTCACAAAACAAATTTACAGGAAACTTGATCTTCATATTCATCTCATTCAGCAGTCCTATAAGCCACTGAATCTCTGATACAGCTGAAGCCATGCTTCTATACTTAGCTTCAACTGTACTCCTTGATATAGTCTCCTGTTTCTTGGATTTCCAAGAGACTAAACTCTTTCCTAACTTAACGCAATACCCACTCAAAGATTTCCTAGTGACTGCACATGAGACCCAGTCTGAATCACAGAAACTTGTAAGTGTGTCATCTCTATCACTGCTCAGTAAAACTCCCAAACTAGGATTTCCTTTGAGGTATCTGACCACATGTAAAGCAACATCCATATGTGACTGCTTTGGTGCATGCACACAGAGTAGGAGATATCTAGTCTGGTCATTGCCAGATACAACAATTTTCCTACCAGTTTTTGATACATGCTATTATCCTATAGTAATGGATCACTATCATTTTCTCCACTCAAATGTTTATCATATTCAGTAGTGGTGAATTCCATGTGTTGCTCCAAAGGTGTCATTGCAGGCTTAGCACCTGACATACCTCATTCTGAGATTAATTCTAGTGTGTATTTCCTTTGAGTCAGGAGGATCCCTTTGTCAGGTTTAAGAAACTCAATCCCCAAAAAATACCTCAATTCCCCTAAATCTTTGATCTTGAAATTCCTTTGCAAGGTGGACTGAGTATCTTTGATCAGTTCAATATCATTTCCAGTAATCAATAGATCATCAACATAAATGAGTATCATTACCATTTTCTGTCCATCTTGTTTGGTGAACAAAGAATAATCATGCTTGCTTTGAGTAAATCCTGAGTGTATTAAGGCAGTTGTGAGCTTGATGTTCCACTGTCTTGATGCCTGCTTCAAACCATATAGTGACTTTCTCAATTTGCATACCTTAGACTCTCCTTTACTGCCAAAACCTTGAGACATATAGACTTATTCATGCAGGTCACCTTGGAGGAAGGTATTAAAAACATTCATCTGAAAAACAGGCCATTTGAACATAGCAGCTAAGGCAAGGGCACATCTAACAGTAACCATCTTTGCAACAGGGTAGAAAGTGTCATGATAGTCTATCCCCTCCTGTTGTGTGTACCCCTTTGCTACTAATATAGCTTTAAACCTCTCTATACTCCCATCAGTATGATATTTGACTTTGTACACCCATTTACACCCAATGGGTTGTTTACCAGGAGGCAAGTCCACGATCTCCCATGTGTGATTGCTTTCAAGTGCATCAAGTTCTTGTTTCATCGCATTTATCCATCTATCATCTAGAATAGCTTCAGAGTAAGAGGTTGGTTCTGTGGTAGGTGAGGATTTAGAAAGATATGCTTGATAGGAAGGACTAAGGTGACTATAATGCACAACCTGATTAATGGGATGTGCAGTAGAACTTCGAGAAGTGGTGTGATCATGATGATAATCAGACAGCCAGATAGGAGGTTTGGTGGCTCTAGTAAGTTTCCTAGGAATAGGAGAAGAAGGAGTAGTAACTGGATAAGAAGGAAATTGACTACGGACAGGAGAATGTTGAACTGGAATTGGGCTGGCACTTGGTGCAGGAGAAGAGGGGGATAAATAAACAGGACTTGGAGTGTGAGATGGAGAAGGAGGTGGTTGAGAAGGTGTAAAGTTTGGAGAGGAGGCAAAAGGTGAAGTGTTTAAGGGAGTAGAGGAAATGTCATCGGAAAAAAAAAGGTATAGAAAAGGACTGATCAGGAATAGGATGTTTAAAAGGGAAAATATGTTCTCTAAATGAAACATCTCTGCTAACAGAAAAAGGTATGTGAATGCAAATTATACAACCTGTAGCCTTTTTAAACTGAGGAATAACCCATAAACACAGCTTGGATGGCCCTAGAGGAAAACTTGTCAGATGGATTAGGATCAGTTGCATAACATAAGCAACCTAAGGTTTTCATGTGAGATAGGGATGGTGCAGTGCCATGAAGCTTTTCATATGGAGAAATGCCATTTAGTAATGTGGATGGCAGCCTATTAATTATGTATGCAGCAGTCAGAATGCAATCACCCCAAAAATGAATAGGAATATGACCTTGGAACCTTAAAGCTCTTGCCACCTCTAAAAGGTGTCTATGCTTCCTTTCAGCAATCCCATTTTGCTGAGGAGTGTAGATACATGTCCTTTGATGAACTATACCAAAGGACTGAAACAAGGAAGCACATTGAGAATTAACAAATTCAAGACCATTATCTGATCATATGGTCTTAAAGGAAGTATTGAACTGATTATGAACAAGATGTATAAAAGCTCTTAAATGCACAATGCAGACACTTTTGAACTTTAAAAGGAAAATTCATGTCATTCTAGTAAAGTCATCCACAACAGTAAGGAAGTATTTGTTGACACCCAATTTTTGCCCCTCCTTTATTCCAATTTATTTCCTTGGGTTTATGAATTTATTAACAATCTAAATATTTTATTTTCACTACTTTTTTTTTATTTTTACTACTATTAATATCATTACTTTCATTTTCAATATTCTACTATCAACATTACTAGTATTACTTTATCACATATTTTAAATGGTTCGTCATCGTTTCATTTTAGGATTTGTACTCGTTAAATTAATTTTACTTTATACATACTAACTACTATTTGTCTTCACATAATATATATTGTACTGGTTATTAAGTTAAAAGCCCAAGAATAATTAAAATAAAGGAGGAAGAATCAACAATTTTTAGTCAAATCATTAGCCCACACTTTAATTAATTAGACCAGCCCACATCCTTTAATAATCCGGAGCAGCCCATCACCATTCACTTACCCAACAGACCAGCCCATTACACCATCCATTCTACCCGACCAGCCCACCAGTCGATCCGGCCTAACGCAATACATTTCAGCCCCTATCCCATCCTAAACCTAATGAAAGAAAAACAAATTAACAGCGCCGCAACTCTCTCCCCACTCTCTCTCCCTTCCTCCATTTTTAGCCAAAACCTCAGCCCCTTTTTACCATTCCAGACTTTGCTTCCCCATTTCCACATAACAGCGTCCCTATATCTGCTTTGCTCTGTCGTTGACAGAGAAAGGACCTTCTATTTTCTCGCTTCAAGCACAACAAATCTCCAAAGGCCAGAGAAAAATCGGTCTGTTTTGGGGCGAATCTGCAGCAAATCACATGCAGACAACGGGTCCATTTGACTCGATTCAAAATCATTCAAAACCCCGCCCTAAATCTCGGTCCGTGACCCTTTTTCGAAACCCTAATGTTGCCTATAAATACATCGCTAAGTCCATAGCCGAAAGGAAGAGGACGAGTTGGGGGATAGCCGAAATTCCCTATAAATAGAGTTTTTTTTAGCCGCCTTGATTTTTCTATTTTTTTCATCACTATATCTCGGGTATGCATTTGAAATATCGAGGGGCTTACAAAATATAACTGGGTTTCAACAAAAATCCAATTTTCAGTTGCGACTTCCGTTAAGTCTACATTTAGTTGCATTTCTTTTCTTGTCGAGTTCAAGTTCGTCGTGTTCGAGCATTGATCTGAGGCTCCCACACCCAGTTCACCGTATCCAAAATAGGTCGGCGATTCCCCTTTTTCCTTGTAGTACATTTTCATTTTTCTATTTGATGCATATATGAGTTAATTTTTGTAGTTGGTTAAGCTCTTGGGTAAATCCTGTTCAGTGTAGCTCTAGGCCTTCTTAGCGTGTTAATCATGTTGTTTGTTGGTAATTTAACTTAGATTAGGCACCAATACTGCTCGTATGCTTGATTAAATATCGATGCTTGCGTTAATCTGTATTCATAGACTTGATTCAGCAATTAAGTATGTTCATTGTTTTAAGGTCCTGAGCTTTTGTATGTGATGTTTTCCTTCATTTAGTTGCTAGTATCATGTGTTATGTTATATGGTGGTTGTTTATTTAATCCAGAACTGAAAATGTCTACCATCGTCATTAAACGTAAGGTATGGTTTGATAATTTTGGGATAGAAATTTCAGTCTAGATGAAACCTTCTGTTAAGTGCAAATCCAAAATTTCGATTAAACTTGATATGTTCAAATCAATTCTTTAACCAACTTCTGTGATTTCTGGATTCATTGTAAAAGAATAGCAATTCTAGAGGGATGTCTTTATTGTTCAAAGATTAGCATGTGTTTACTTCCTTCTGAAATTCTTGAAGTAGATAATTTGCTGAAGATATAATTATGAGTGACATGTGTGCAAAGCACAAATCCGTTCCTCTGTTTGTTTATGTTTCGATACAAGAAACGGCTCAACCTCATTAACTGGACTCTGCTTTTGAAAGTCTTTAATAGTCTTATGTCATGTTCCTGTAGTGTTTGTAAATGATATCATGCAGTTTGTAATTTTCCATGCTATTTCTGTTTGAGTTCTCCTTTCTTTTCTTTACCCTTTTTACTGTTTGACATGAGAATGAGTAGGCGAATTCAACTTGGCGTAAGTTGTTGGTCCCTTTAGGTGTCCCTGACCCTATATCAAGCCCTTCCTCCATTATTGCCAAACTGCCTTATAAGCATATGACCGGTTTGAGCTGAAACATTTAAGTAATCAGTTTTATTTGAGTTGAAGTATTTAAATTCCATTTTGGTTCATGAGAATAAGACATTTACACATTACTGTTGGAATTACCTAAACGAAATGAATAGGATAAAGATCCATTGTTAAGCAATTAGCTAAACCAAAGTTTCAATCTAGACCATGCACTCTTTAAATGATACCTAGAGTAACTATTATAACATTTTGTTCCATGTTTGATCTGAGCTGTAGATGTTTCCCAAAACCAAAAGGCCATAGTTTCAAATATTATTTTAGTCATTCTTACTCCCTGTAGTTCAAGATTTCTTTTCAGTATGCCTAAGTGACTTCATTGTTCGTTGACTAGTATACATTTTGGATAAGTATAATTTTCCTTTGAGATATGTATTTGTAACTTTCATGTGTAGTTGTTTGGTGGTTATGTTTGAGTAGCGTATAAATTTAAACCATTCAGACTCCTCTTTTCTTTTTGTTTTAAATTGGTGACTGTCCTTCCAAAACAATCTGTTGGGCCTGCTCGTTGAAGTATTTGTGCAACTTTGGTTTGCTTTGTGTCTCGCTCCATTTTCTTTCCTTTATGGACATCTAACCTAAACGTGGGTCTGCTACATTTGTCTAATTCCTTTTTTTATTGCTTGTTTAGGAGTCATTAATATATTAATCATGGGCAGTCCCCTGTTCTAGTTAAAAGTTGTTGGCCTGTTTTAAATTTACATTGCACATTGTTTAGCCTTATTTATTGCTTATTGTACTAATCCTCTTCTCTTTCATTTCTTTTGCATGATTATCTCGCATACGAGACCAAGGGATTCGTCACCTCCCGCATTCGGTGTTGGGCTAAAAGCCCAACACAATTTCTCTTCTTGTGTCAGCCAACCCGCAACAACATATTAACTCTGTTGGGCCGAAGCCCAATAGTAGCGGACAACAGCAATTCTGAAATGGACTGAGCCCATTTGAATCAAATTTATTCTTCTATTTTATTTTTATGCCTTTAATTTGTATTGTGCAACTAGTGCTTTATTTGGTTTGTTTGCCTCTATTTGCTTATGTGATATTTGTTGAACATTAAGACTAATAATCAATTTTACTTAGTCATACTAATTTCATCTATAACTAGTAATTGAGAGAGTAATTTTAGCACATATAGTAGTACACGTCCCCAACAACAGTAGTTAGAACATTTAAAATCATGTTAAACAATTGGAATTGGAGTCATTAAAAGTCAAGGATAAAACTTGCATGAGTTAAAATACATTTTCAACCAGTTAAGTTTTTCAAAAAAGATTTCAGACGAGCTTACACTCGGATTTCATTAGGATCTAAAGTCGTTAAAATTTAATGAAATATTACCAAACTTTCCCTAAGTCTTTAAACCAAAGTCAATTACTTCCTTTCGAGATATATAACTATTTTCCAGCAAGTTTAACTTTTCTCAACTATTATACTTTTTGACTTTAGTATTTTTATCATCTATGTATAAGTCTTATAACTTCTACTTGTATTTAGCATTAATTAACTATTTTTTCTCAATACTTAGACTTTAAAAACGATTATGTTTTATCTTATATTTATCCTAATTAACACAAGTCCGGTCGGTAAACCATTATTAATGGACTTTAAAGGATGCCTAATACCTTCCCTCTAGATTAGTTGAACCCGTACCTAGAATCTTTTGGTTTCGTAGACTTTAAAATAAAATCAACTTTAGATAATTACTTTAATAAACTTTAGGTGCCCTAATTCACCGTAAACAATTAGGTGGCGACTCTTGTACTTTAAATAACCCCAGAATTACCGGGATGTTGTAAACTATTTTGACTCCGGTTAAAATAGGGTATAACAGTATTTATAGCCATTGTAAGTACTATGTTTATAGGGACCCCATACATCCATATGCAACAATTGAAAGGCATTTATAGAAATAGTTTTATGAGTTGCAAAAGAAAATCTAGTCTGCTTAGCAGCAGGACAAACTGGACAATTACACAACTGAGACTTGTCACTCTTTATTTTTAGACTACTTATTTGACTAAGGATATGACTTGGCGCATGGCCTAATCTCTGATGCCAAACATGAACATTACTAGACAAACTAAAAAAACAAGTAGAAGCTGGAGATTGAGCAGACTGAGTGGATTGATCAGGTGATGGTGACTTGGTGGATAAGATGTACAGTCCATCCTTCTCCTTACCAATCCCCCTCACCTTGCCACTGTAGAGATCCTGAAAGAGGAAAAATCCAGGATAGAAAGAAACAAAGCATTGTAAGTCCTTGGTCATTTTTTATACAAAAATCAAATTGTACTTAAAATGAGGAATATAGACAATATCTTTAAGAGTTTTATTGTTGCCCAAATGGCAAATTCCTTTATGAGTTATTGAGGCTAATTCACCATTAGGCAAATGAACTTTGTTTTGATTTGTGTTAGGGACAGAGGTGGTAGATGATAGCAGATTCAATGATGAGACCATGTGATTTGATGCACCTGAATCAACAATCCAAACATTAGTCTTAAATCCTGCTAGGAAACAATTTATTTTACCTGCCATGTTTGCAACACCTTCAGGTGTCTCTTCTTTGTCAATCAGACTCAGAAGTTTCTGAAACTGTTCAGCAGTAAATGCTTGCTTATTGAATTGATCACTAGATATGTTTTGCTGATATGATCCAGAGTTGGATCCAGAAGAAGCAGGTACCATTTGTCCTTCTGTTGCAATTTCCTCTCCAATAGTGATACCAGCATTGTTAGCAATGTAGGAACCTCCTTGCTTAGGTCTGTAATTGTCTCTTCCCCCAGAATAACTTGTAGTTCCATAGTTTCCACCTCCCCTAGTACCATTGTTCTCTCTTTCCCTATTTCTAGTGAACTTGAAGTCACTAGGGTATCCAATCAACTTATAGCAATTATCTCCTAGAAAGATTTGCAGCAGCAACCATAGCTGAGGATTCACCCTCCTTATAATGAGTTTTTTGATAAGAACTTTGTGCTGCTATGTTTAAGTGTGCTCTCTGACTTTCCTCATGAATTATTAGTGAGTATGCTTGATTTCAGAAAGAATTGGTGTCATCATCAAAATTTGGCTTCTAGATTGATTATAGTTCTCATTCAATCCTCCTAAAAACTGCATCAGTTTTTGCTGTTCCAAGCGTGCCACAAATTCCCTCGATTTATCACATGTATAAGTCGGTGGAGGCACAAGAGATTCATGTTCTTCCCACAAATCACTCAATTTCGAGAAATACACCGAAACAGAAGAAGTACCTTGAGTTTGAGTTGCAATACCTCTGTGCACATGATACACTCTAGTTGTATTGACTTTATCGAACCGCTCCTTCAGGTCCATCCATACCTTGTGCGAATTTGAGGAATACACAATTCCATTTACCAGATCCTTCGATACCGAGCTCATAATCCACGACAATACCACTGCATTGACCCGCTCCCATTGATGAGCCATTTGACCTTCATACATCTCCTTCTTGCAAGTTCCATCAACAAAACCAATTTTATTCCTTCCTAATAGTGTAATCGTCAACGACTTACTCCATAATGTGTAATTTTCCATTCCAATTAGCAAACATTCAGCTAAATTGACTCCAGGTACGTCAGAAGATTGAAGAAATAATTGATCGAATGAATCGAATGTTGAACTACTTCTGTCAGTATCAATTCGACCAGATCTAGTACTTGTTTGGTTAACTTCGCTTGAAATCACCATTTTCAGCTATGAATTTGAAAGAATGAGCTTCGATTTTGCGAAGAACAACAGATTGCAAAAAAAAAAAAAAAAAACGAAGAAAATGAAGAACAAACAGATGACTGGAGGAAGAAGAAATTATTTCAAAAAAAACTAATTTCAATCACTGTGCATCGATTGGATCGCCATTACAATGGCTCTGATACCATGTTCAAACTAAAGAAGAGACTTAAAGAAGAGGATTTGTGAGTAGAGAGAAAGGAAAAAAATCTTATTCTCATTCAACTGAATTGTATTACAAGAATATCTGTACAAGTGGGTATATATAGACTTCACTTAACCGACTAAGTAATCTCTAAATAACTAGCTCCACTTCACTAACTATCTAACTAATTACAGTTGTCATCCAGTTGGGGCCAGCTGGCACCATCTGTGTACTCACAACTCAACAAAGGAGAAAGATGCAAAGGCAACGAGTCTTATAATTTCTTTTTATGTAAACTTTTTTTGCGGTATTCTTCACATCGGCTAAAAAAACAAATGGCAGTGTACATGTTATCACTTCATCATACACATAATTTTTTGTTTATTTTGTAGGAAAATGGTCAAACATATTCTTCTATATATATACTATATGAATTATTTGAGTTTTATCCTCATCTGTTATATTTTGGTGTCATTATTATTATCATTAGCAAACCATCTAGGTAAAAATATCCTTCTACATACTATATATTTTGGTGTCGGTACCATTAATGTTGTTAGCAAATAATCTCGTATTTGCCCTTGATTCCAAAAGACCGCTCCAACCAGAAGTCTAGAGTGTAATTTTGAATCATGATCCAAACAAAATAAAGGGGTAATTTGAGCATTTTGAAATATTTTGACACGTTAAATTTACTAAATTCATGTTGAAGCTCTGTTAAAGTCAGGACGACAAGACTATTTGCTAATAACGAGGATACGAATGCAAAGAATAACATATGATAAAATAAATATGGTTCTTGTAGTAAAAAGGTAAATTTGGACACTAATCTTCCTATTATTTATTCTATCATTTGTTACATGGAGTCATTTTATTATAAGCAAGTGATACCACCTAAAAGAAGGTACTCATCCCATTTGTGGGTATTTGGATTTATCTTCATTTCAACTTGAGCTTTGTCTTATTTGAATATAATATGTACTGATAAACGTTCTAGCTATGTTTTTTTTTTTTTTTTTCTTTAACATTATCAACTTGTTTAATTTTTTTTTTATTTTTTTTTGTGGTTAGCTGGGGGTTGGTTGTGTTGGGGGGGGGGGGGGGGGCGGGGGGCCTGGGCGTTTCCTGCAGTACTTTTTTTGTGTTAAAGAAATTGCCATTAATGTACCAACAAGTTGCAATTTTTTCATATACAAACAAATAAATGATGATAAAGTTTATGCCAGTTGTAGACAAAATATCCGGCTAACACTTTGAATATTGACAGATTTTTCTTGAAGTTAATTGCAATTTGGAACAAAATTAAAAAAATAGCAATTTGAAATTAATGATCTTATAAATTTATGACAGGTTGAGTTCACTGTACATTGTAAGTATCACGAGATTCCTTCTAGATGAATTAAAATGGATATTTGACAAAAGAAAAGTACTAAATAAAGGCTGAGCTTTTGAGGTGCTTTAATGATTTAAATTTATTTAGTACAAGTGTACAACTACCTAATGAATTGAAAACCTTGAAAATTTTAATTGGCTTTATATATATATGGCAATATGCATGTTAAATAAGGAAATAGCACAAAACGAAAAGAAATTAAAGGAGGAATAGAACAATTACCCAGTCAATGAGGTGATTAAAATAGAGTGCAAGTTGCTTAATAACTTAATTAAGTACAGTACTGCACTGTGTTAGATTCGTTCTTCCATCATGTACAAGCGCTTCGAATTTTGATTCATGGGAAAAAAGAAAAAGAATAGGAACCTAAAAAAATTCAAAGTTAAAAGGCGATCTTTATATCAGCCAATGACTTTGTTTTTTCTTGTAAGAAGGTAATAATCTGCTTGCATTAATCTTTGTCAACATGTGTATATATACAAAAATTCTAGGCTATAATGAAGGTAACTAAATATACACCTAACCATAATGGTAACTAAATATTCTTCTAATATATTTACATCAATAAAGATGGTAACTAAATATTTACATAATATTCTAACACACCCCCCGCAGTCGAAGCGGGAGGTTTGAGGACGCTTAGGCCGTCGCGAAAATCTTCAAATAGAACCAAGGGAAGACCTTTAGTAAATATGTCCGCGATCTGATAGCGCGATGGGACATATAGGACACGTACATGACCACGAGCAACTTGTTCACGGACGAAGTGAATATCCATCTCGATATGCTTAGTGCGTTGATGTTGAACAGGATTGCTAGATAGATATATGGCACTAACATTATCGCAGTACACCAACATAGCCTTTCGTATTGGACAATGAAGTTCTAGAAGCAGATTGCGTAGACAACAAGACTCAGCAACAACATTGGCTACCCCTCGATATTCGGCCTCCGCACTATATCGAGACATGGTGGCCTGCCGCTTGGCGAACCAAGAAATGAGATTATCACCAAGAAAGACACAATAACCAGAAGTCGAACGCTTGGTATCTGGACAACCACCCTAATTTGCATCTGTATACGAAATGAGAGTGGTGGGTTTAGATGGATAAAGATGCAAGCCATGATCAAGGGTGCCCTTAATATAACACACGATTCGTTTGAGAGCATTCATGTGGACCTCCATCGGGTTATGCATGAATAGACAAATCTGTTGCATAGCATACGAAATGTCTGGTCTCGTGAACGTGAGATATTGCAGTGCACCTGCCAGGCTGCGATAAAGTGAAGGATCCTTAAACGGTGAGGTAGGGGTGGCACTTAACTTCGGTATGGTGTCAACTGGCGTGGCACTTGGCCTACAAGACGACATGCTAGCTCGTTCTATGATCTCTTCGGCGTACTTCTTTTGAGATAAAAATAAACCACCTGCATGACGAGTAACTGCGATTCCCAAGAAATAACTGAGTGGTCCCAAATCCTTCATAGCAAATTCAGAGTTGAGAAGTGTCATGATAGACTTGCGAAGATCATCAGAGGAGGTAGTTAAGATGATATCATTCACATACAAAAGAAGATACGCCATATCAATACCTTTTCGGTAGATGAACAGAGAATGATCAGACTTGCTGTAGGTGAAACCAATACTAGAAACATAGTCAGCAAATCATTTGTACCAGGCCCGGGGAGCTTGCTTGAGGCCATATAAGGACTTCTTTAGTAAGCAGACATAGTCAGGATGTGTAGGGTCTCGGAAACCCACGGGTTGATGCATGTAGACAGTTTCCTCGAGTTCACCATGTAAGAATGCATTTTTCACATCAAGTTGGTGAATAAGGCCAAGCATTAGAGAGAGCTAGAATGAGAACAGTGCGGATGGTCGCCGGTTTCACCACTGGGCTAAAAGTATCACCACAATCCACGCCAACTTGTTGAGTTTTGCCATCACCTACAAGTCGAGCTTTATGTCTCTCAAAGGAACCGTCAGAGTGTTCTTTATGTCTAAAAATCGACATAGAACGAATAACATGTACATTAGGTGGGAGAGGCACTAACTCCCACGTTTTATTTTTAATAAGAGCCTTATATTCATCTTCCATAGCCATTTTCCAATTCGGGTCACGTAAGGCAGACACGGGGTTACGAGGAAGGGGAGATTTGGACGCATGAGTGATGAAGCTGTATTTTGGGTTACGCTTGAAAATACCATGTTGACTCCTAGTGATCGGTTTTGGGACTGGGAGAGGACAGTGGACTGTGGCAGACGGGGGCTGGACAGTGGGGCTGGCGGTAGCAGCTGAGGGTGAGGCAGATGTGGCCATGGGTGGTGGGCTGCTAGGACCAGTGGGCAGCGGAGTATGGTCGTTGGAAGGTGGGCTATTTTGCGAGGCCAAATGGTGTATTACATAAGGAGAGGGTCCATCATCCAGAAAATCATAATGGTGACGATCTAAGGGAGTATGTAGCTTAACAAAAGGAAATTGGGTTTTATCGAACACGACATGACGACTTATGACGATTTTCTTGGATGATAAATCATAACATTTGTAACCACGATGATGGGATGGATAGCCTAAGAACACACATGGGGTGGAACGGGCTTGAAGCTTGTTAATGGTATTAGATGGGAATAGGGGGTAACATAGGCAACCGAACACCCAAAGATGAAAATAGGATGGGTCTTTGTGATAGAGTACTTTGAGAGGAGATTGATAGGCTAATCCTTTATGAGGAAGAATGTTGAGGAGGTAGGTGGCCATTTGTAATGCATGATGCCAAAACGAAGGAGGTAAAAATGCATAAGTGAGTAAAGTACGAACCATGTTGTTTATTGTTCGAATTTTTCTTTAGGCCTTTCCATTTTGTGATGAGGTATGAGGACAGGAGAGGCGAAAAGACAATCCATTAGATTTACAAAACTCCAAGAATGGACCGTTATCAAATTCCCTACCATTATCACATTGGATGTTCTTTATTTCCCATTCAAATTGAGTGCGAATGAAATTTTGAAAGACTAAGAAAGTGGGTAACGTTTGAGACTTAGTTGATAAGGGAAATGTCCACAAAAAATTAGAGTAATCGTCCAAGAACGAAACATAATATTTGTGGCCCAAAGAGCTTAAAACGGGAGATGTCCAAAGATCACTATGGATAATATCAAATGGCATACATGTTTGTGAATGAGATGCAACAAATGACAATTTAATCTGTTTTCCAAGAGTGCAGGAATGACAAACATGAGACTTAATCGGTCCATTACATTTAATAAATTTATTTTTCCTAAGGGAGTCGAAAACAGGTGCTCCCGGATGACCCAAGCGATCATGCCACATAGATGAATTTAAAGCTGCAAAAGACAATGGTGGTGTGGTGGTGATGGGATAAAGCTCCCCCCGACTATCACATCTCATTAGACGCATCCCCGTCCGGTAATCCTTCACAGAAAAACCAAAAGGATCAAATTCAACAGAAACTGAGTTATCTATGGTGAATTTTCGAACTGAGACTAGGTTCTTGATAAGATGAGGAGCATGAAGAACATTTTTAAGGCTAAAGGTGGGTTGGGGGGAGCTAAGTTGGTATGACCATAACCACGAATTGGAATTGAATGACCATTTCCGACAATTATACCACGATTATTGCTCAAATTAAAATAAGACGAGAGGTTACCTTGCGCGGATGTCATATGAGAAGTGGCTGCGGTATCCATGTACCAATTTGCATCCGGAGGAGTGAGCCTAAGTGTGTGCATCGCTGCCTCGATGTCGGTTGGAGTGGGCTGAACGTCGGTAGAGTAAGTTTGTGGTGGACGTGGCCTAAGTATGCCAGCCTGCCTCTGTTGAGTGTTGGTCCGTAGCCGTGGAGTAGTTGGATATAGACAAGGAGGCACAGGCCACGACATGTAGGGCCACTGCCATTGCTGTGCATTCCCCATCCAAGGTTGCTGCCACTGTTGCTGCTGGTCGTGGTGCTGCTGCTAGCTGCCGCGTCCACCACCGAAACCACCACTGTTTCAGTTGTTGCTGCCCCTATTACCACCGCATCTGCCACAGTTCTTTCCACCATTGTTGTTGCGGTTTTGATGCTTTTTACTACCGTTATTCTGACGGTTTGGGTGGTTATTTCCAGAAGAGGGATTATCGTCGTAATCCCGAGCAATCATGGCATTAGCGGATCCCGTGGCAAGCTGTTTGGTGAAGCCTTTTTCTTCGAGAATGAGCATGGAACAGGCTTGATAGAAGAGAGGAAGATGATTTCTTTGACGGATAAGTGTACCCACCCCCTTATAGGCGTCAGTGAGTCCGGCTACCATTTGAAGGACGAGGCGATTGTTGGAGACTGGAGCACCGACGTTCTTGAGTTAATCGGATAGAATCTTGAGTCGTTGACGATACGCGGAAGCATTAGGGAAGTCCTCCATATTAGTGTGAGAAAATTCATGCTCAAGAGTGACGGCTCGAGAATTTTTGTTGTCTTGGAATATGTTACGCAGCCTATTCCAAGCTTCCATGGCAGTGGAGTCAGGTTCAAGGATAGTATGCCATAGGTCAGTAGAGATGGTAGCATAAATCCATTGAAGAACCGTGGCATCAAGAGTCGACCATAACTCTTTTTCAGCATCGGTTTTGGGCACCTTTTCTTTCCCAGACTCCGGTGGAATGATATGGTGGAGGACTCTGTGGGATTTGGCGTGGATTTTGAAGAGTTCCGCCCATGTCCCATATTGGACGTTTTCCATCTCAAGAGTAATGGAGATGTGATTTTTGATGTTGGAGATAGCCAAAGCTGGGTGGAAGAAGGACTTGGTGGAGTCAGATAAGGAGGAATCAGTCATGGTGGCTGATTGTAGGAGAAAGATGATGATGTTGACGTAGAGATGGAGGAAGAGAGAGGAGCAGAATCGTGCCCTAGTCTGATACCATGTAAGAAGGTAATAATCTGCTTGCATTAATCTTTGTCAACTTGTGTATATATACAAAGATTCTAGGCTATAATGAAGGTAACTAAATATACACCTAACCATAATGGTAACTAAATATTCTTCTAATATATTTACATCAATAAAGATGGTAACTAAATATTTACATAATATTCTAACATTTCTATTTATTTATTTAACTATCTGATATTCGAAATTTACTGAGTCAGGTTTGCGCGATGCAAAGGGCAATAAAAAGAGAAACGAGTTTCCCATCATGTGTTTCTCTATAAAGTCACTAAAATAATGATCCTATCAATATATGTTCTTACATCATTAGACAACCTAACGGGTAACGTTTTTACCATTAATTTGGACCTTCCTTAGTCCGATTAAGACTGGTTAACAAGAATACTTTTAATTTCTTAACGCACGGTAATACTGACTTTCAATATGATGATGCTGAATTCATTTCCACTTTTTTGTCATTTTTTTCTTCACAGATCGTCTAGAACACAATCATTTCAAACCTTAGTTTGTTTGCTGAATATAAAGAAGAATAGATGAACTTCCACTTTTTTTTTTTTTTTTCAACTCAAAAGTGCCCCAGAGATTTTTATTTTAGTAGGTAAAAGTTGATAATTACGGCCCTAAACACTTCGGCCAACTACTTTACAAAGCATATACAATATGTATAAATTGTGTATACTTATATTAAAATATACATATAATATAAATATCTATACACAATATATACATACAACATATACATTGATAGTGTATATGTTGCATATATCTGTCATGTTGGGAAACTAATTGGCCCAGCTGTACATATTCCCAAGGACCGTTCACATGAATATCCCTATTTCGGGGTAGTCTTTAATTTTTACGCCTCAAATTTGTGGTCTTTAGATTTCGCTCTGCAAAGTTTCACATTCGGGACCTATATCATAACATCCACACTAGTTATGCCGAAAAAGATAAAACTTTCAACACTCAATATAATCTGAAAATAATCACAACATATGCTGCATAATTCTACAAAACTTGTGCCTAGTGAGACACTTTTTACTTTCCGAAGATAAAAAGTTACAGAACTTATGCCAAATGAAACAGGTTTGAATATTTTCATTAAATAAACAACGAAAAAAAATTAAACACCACAATTATGAGGGCCAAAAATTAAAGACCAATGGGTTTAAGGACAATACGTGCAAAGACTCCATCCCAAACGTTGAGGCCTCTAACAAAAGGGCCCATTCTTGACTTACCAAGAAGACAACGTCATTGCATATGGGCCATTCGCAGAATTGCCCTTCTTTTGGGGTGGTTTTTAAATTTTGCCCCTCATATTTGTAATCTTTAAATTTTGTCCTTCGGCTAAAATTCATGGGTTCCAGGTTCGAATCCCCACTCAGTCAAAAATTTTAAAAAAATTCGCAAGGCAGAGTTTGAATTTCGCTATGCCCCCACCGACAGAATTTTAGTTATGTTTAACCAAAAGTCCACCGATGGGGGCAGACTTTGCCTTGAAGCATATATATATATAGATTTTTTTTTAAACTTTTCAAGATAAACTTTTAGTTATGCCTTAACTAAAAGTGTGCCCCATAAGACATAACTAAAAGTATGCCCCATAAGGCGGAACTTTTCCTTAAGGCATAACTAAAAATTTGCCTTATAAGACAGTCTATGTCTTAAGGAAAAAAGATGCTTTATGGGGCATACTTTTAGTTATGCCTTAACTATAAGCTGCCCCATAAGGCATAACTAGGAAAAGACTTTTAGTTAAGGCTTAACTAAAAGTTTGCCCATAAGTATGGCGGACCCGGCATACACTTGTTAAGGAATAACCAAAGTTATGTCGGACCCGACATACTTATGCCAAGTCTGCCCATAAGGCATGAGTATGTCGGGTCCGACATAACTTTGGTTATTCCTTAACAAGTGTATGCCGGGTCCGGCATACACGCGACCCAAACTTTGCCTTGAGATTTTTTTTTTTTAATTTATGCTTGAGCGGTGTTCGAATCCAGAACCTCATGATTTCTGCGCGAAGCTCAGGATTGCAACGCGAAGGGTAAAAATTAAAGACCAGCAATATGGGGGGCAAAATTTAAAGAAGACCCCAAAAGAAGGGCAATCCGCGCAAAAAAATGTTGCATATTGCATCTTTTTCATCTCTACGTATTTTAAATTTCTAATTGCATAAGTATCTCATAGTTATGACGAAATTTATGAAATTATCTCACCACCGCTTCTGACATATTCCTGTGAAGGTATGTAGTCTCAATCAAATGTATACTAGTAGTCTAATTTATGTGTATTACTTTTAAGTATTTGTTTCAATAATGTTGTTTGTGGGTACCCTTCTCTGCAAAGAGAAAAAAAAGAACTTTCACGAAAATTAGAAACTATATTTTATATCACTGATGGCAGCCTAATACGATCTTTCGCGCCATTTTCAATGTTATTAGTTAAGTGCTAGCATTCTCCAGAATAAGTCATGTTGCCTCTATACAGCTAGAAGATACAGAACTATCTATTAGAAGAAATTAAAATGCTACTCCCTCCATCCCAATTTATGTATCACTTTTCACTTTTGGAGAGTCAATTTAACTAAACTTTAAAGCTAAATTGGATTAGATAAATTCAATATTTTAACATTAAAATTTATATATTTGAAAACTACATGAAAAATACTATAAATTGCAACTTTTCTCATATCAATTTGGTGAAAAAATACATCTTAAAATATATTAGCAGAAATTAAAATGCTACTCCCTCCATCCCAATGTATGTATCACTTTTCGCTTTTGGAGAGTCAATTTGACTAAACTTTAAAGCTAAATTGCATTAGATAAATTCAATATTTTAACATTAAAATTTATATATTTGAAAACTACATGAAAAATACTATAAATTGCAACTTTTCTCATATCAATTTGGTGAAAAAATACATCTTAAAATATTGGTCAAAGTTCATGCAGTTTAAATCTCGAGAAGCGAAAAGTACCACATAAATTGGGACAGAGCGCCGCCATAATGAATGTTCATCAGTTAAGTGCAAGCATTCTCTTATTCATAATGAATGTTCATCAGTTAAGTGCAAGCATTCTCTAGAATAAGTCTTTTCTCTGTGAGCATTGAAATCGAAAGGACAAAATAAAACCATTGCATTTGTTTAGGTGTATTTTAACGTAACAAGCCAATTCGAACACAAACACTGATGTAGTGATGTATATTATATTTATTGTACCAAAAATTACAACTGAGAAATGAAACAGCAAAATAATAGCAAACACTAGCTAAGAACGAAAACTGAGAATAAAGGATAAAAGAGTAACCAGAAGGAGGAAAGAGCGTGGACGTTCGGTTTTTCGGTTCGATTTTATCAAACTTCGGTTTGGCTATTTCGAGTTCGGTTTTTTGAAGGTGGACACCGAACACCGAACCAAACTAGTTCGGTTCGGTTCTTTCGGTTTCGATTTTTTAAAGTTCGGTTCGGTTCGGTTTCGGTTTTTTCAATTCGATTTTTTTGATATAATATTAGAAGCGATTTCATTGACACTAATTCATATTCTCAAAAGCAATAAAACATAAAACTGATAAATTGAAATCAAAATCAAACAAACAGGATACACAAGAACAGAAAACTATAATCATGATATAAGATTACTAGGTGTTATATACATACCGTAAGAATAATTAAGAAAACACATAAAGGACATACATTAATCCTAAAGACACATCCTAGTTACCTTTCTTTGTTAAGGATATTTGATTTTCTCAATTGAAGTGAAAAATTAGGGATACAAATGCAAAAGAGGACTTATTACAATTAGATTTTTTTTTACTTTAAACTTAATGGGCCTGGACTATTTTAATTTTTTTTTTTGGGTAATATATTAAATTTCGGTGCGCGTTTGATTTTTCGGTTCGGTTTTATCAAACTTCGGTTCGGCTATTTCGGTTTCGGTTTTTTTACGGTGGACACCAAACACCGAACCAAACTAGTTCGGTTCGGTTCGGTTTGTTGAAGTTTCGGTTCGATTCGATTCGATTCGATTTTTCGATTTTCGGTATTTATGGCCAGCCTAGACGAGACACTAGAACATAGAAAAGAGATGAGGGGTTAGACTGAGCCAAATCTGCAGCACAATACACATAGAACTCTTGTTTCTAACACAATCCTTTTTTAACCAGCCGCTATTGGTCTGGACCCCAAATAAAACTCTTCGTCAGCCCAATAATCCGAACCGAATCAATCTACTTTACCAATTCTAGCCAATCCAGCTTGGGTAACAACATCTAGGTTGGCTAGACTGGCAGTCATGTGATTGTGCATCAAATTATCGAGTGCAGCTTGCACATTTCAAATTATCATGTGTGCCTACCTTGCTTATGAGCCTACTCAAATCTGAACTAAACTAATTAACACTTTGACTGCTTCTCAAAATTGATACGATATCTTATTCCCTTAATCTAGGAGGAAAGTTATGCAAACGACTACAACTGTTTACAGGTTTGCTCGATCGATAAAGGCCAAATGACCAATCTATATGCCCCGGAATTGCCATGCAACAACTTGGAGCCATACAAAACAAAGATTAATACAACTTTGTTGTTTTGTTCATTCCTTGACTTGAGAGTAACACATACAACGTTATCTTTTCACCTTCACTTATAAGTTCAAGGGAAACTGAATATTAGTTTTCAGTAACACTATAAAGAATTTTATCCTGTACTCGTTGTAACAAGTTATTACTATGGTTCCAGGTTTACCATATCAGTTTTTGACGAAGAGTAGCTTCTTGTAGACGAATTTAACTCGACGATGTAAGAAATGATATACACAAATAAGTGCTAGAAGATAAACTTGAAAGGAGACCTTGAGGATCCACTCCATAAAGCTAGATATATAAGGAATTCTTTCGAAATCCAAGCAAGAATTTATAGCTCAAATTCAGAAGTCAAGAGATTCAATGAATAAACTAGGTATTCCAAAGAGTCAATCAATCAAACCACATGTAGATGGTTGAATATTTTTGAACAATACAGATTTAATTTCTATGTCAGCATGCATCGTCACAAAAGATGAAAGAAGTATCTTATTTGACTTAAAATTCTAAAATTGTCTGGTAAATATCGAGGTCATTGTTGTCCCTCATCAGGTATAAGAGAGTTACTCCTGTAGCTTTCTCGTGGTAGACCAATAAAAAGAATTTAGTAAGAGGTGCCAAAATATAAAAAGAATACACACCCAGAAAATAAGGGGAGTCGACATACAGTATATGTACATAAAACTAAAATTTAAGGGGAGTCGACATAACAGTATATGTACATAAAACTAAAATTTAACCTAGCTAAACAGTGTAATTTCTGGCGAAGGAATGTCAATTGACACCCCTTAGCATAAGGTGGCTTTGCCACTGGGCACTACGACTTCACTATCCTTTGCCCGCCCATAGAACCTCTCAAATATCTCTAGGAAAGGATGAATTGGTAGCCATTCTCTATTTTTATTTGTACAAAAAAAAGTCGCCGATGATTAGATAGAACAGACTCCCAAATATCTACCAGCAACTGCAATCTTAAAGAGACGCGAAAATCCTGTGAACTCACTTCTGTAACTGGATAATCAGAAGCCCAGACTGTGTTTACTTTGGATGATTTGGTGCTAGATAATCCTTACCTCATTGATGGAAACTTCTGTACTTGTTATTGCCTTCAATTGCTCCTCTTCCAATAGACACTGATGGTATTCATGAACCCGTGTGAGGGTCTCTACTTTAGCGGAACAAAGACAAGGGACTAGACTCGTTACAACTTACTTTCATTGAAGTACTAGCTAGATCAAGCTGTTCTAATTGACCGAGGATGAATGACCCCTAAGGTAATCAACATGAGATCCAAATCCTGTGATATTCCCCTAGTACACGCCTTTGATTTCGGAGCTTAAGCTTTCAACCTTACACACTTATGATTACAGATTCAGCTTTCCATAGAGACCAGTTTGTTTCTTCATTATGTTTAATCCCTCCTTCCCTTTTCTTGGGTATGTCCGCATCGATGAATGTTGGGGTTCCATCCATAAAGTTTATCCTTCTAGCTTTCCAATGAAAAGCGAGATTTTACGACCTTTGGTTCTCTTCTTCCACCTGGTTTCTCGCTAGATTAATAGGTCATCAACTGATGTTAGCCTCGCTGATGCTGAGTCTGAACGCCCTAAAATTGCTCCAAATCAATATACTAGCAAAGCAAAATCCGAAGACAATATATCACTTTCATTAGAACCTTTCCACATCAATAGCTTCTTGGATTGTTCCCTTCATCTAGTGTTACAATCTCTCATCCCCTGGGAATTGCCGCAAGACCAAAGCTTCCAATCTTGTCTTCCTAGTGATTGGAAGTATAGTCTACGAGAAGAACACTAGGTTAGGAAAGTACCAATAACATCTTTTGTAGACAGTCTAAGACACGCATGACATGGAAATTCGGGGATAATATCATCTGCTGCTTAAAACTTGACCTTTACAAGTCTATCTACCATCTATATAGTAGACTGGCAGAGAAACTTCATTCATCTCTCTGTGCCGAATGTGAAATGTTGGCCTCAGAGTAAAAGGGCCAAATTGACTTGAACAGGAAATAATTTCAATTAGCTTGCCAAGAATGACTAATTCAGCAGTCTGCCATTAGGCTGAAGAATCAAGTAAACCATATATTCTGCAACATAAATTCCACAAAAATTCGAAAGCACTTCTCTAAGAGCACGCACAATTTATCTTTAAGATTAGTATCAGGGACCTTACAGTATCGTTCCTTCTTCCTGAAGACGAGGACCAATTGGCAGAAGTAACAGTGCACATATCAATATCACCATCTTCATCCTGCTAGTCTTCTCTAGCCTCTTCAGTGCTTTGCTCCATTTTGGGTTACAGTATGAGAAGAAAATCTATACGAATGAACAAATTAAGGGCATGCCAGTGGCAACAGATTGCTGAAACACAAGTTCAAAAGCTACAGTACACGAATCACATACCTTATTATGATGGTACGTTCTCACCTTGGTTGTGTATTGTACATCTGAATCATTCGCCATATGTGATGTGAACCAACCTCAAACTTACATAAAGGAAGATGGTGGAGGTATAAGTTAGTAGAAGAAATTAAGTAATAAAGCTTCGATAGTTGATTGAAGAACATCCAGTGTGATTAGAACACCGGAGTCCAATACCTTGCCACTAGCTAGAACAAACCCACCGACAGACTGGAATTGTTAAAATTCCCATACATGGATAATCATATAGAAGTCATGCCTAAGTCTCGTTCAAAAGATAACAATGTTAACCAGAATCCGGTCAAATTTTCACAATCTGGTTATGCGGTGATCCTATATTGAGGATCAAACATATGCCACGCACGGCGAACCAGCCAGAGACTAGGTCAGAACAGTATAAGGAAGAATATAACAAAATATACACTGCATTGAAGACAAGAACATACAGTATTAGAAAGCCAAACAGGCATAACTATGAACTTCATATTAGTATGAGTGATTACAGAAAGATAAGTCTTCTCTCTTACTATCAATGTAAGAAGACCGAGACCTTGCAAATGTTAGCAAACTGACTACTTAATGTCAAAAGCTGTACAGAACATTTGTTTGATTCAACAGTAGCTGAATTCTCTCATCCAAAAACTTACCAAGAATCAGCCATCCATTGGAAGAAAGGGAACGAACAAACATAGTTCCTCAAAAGCAAAAGTGAAAAAAAGAATCAAAGAACACAAAAACTCTTCTGCTCATATCCTATTTTTTTTTCCCCCTTTTCCTTGAATCAAAAAATTGAACTAACAAGTACACATTCAGAAAGCTGTGATCATTGCATAAATTCTGCAATAAACCAACAGCAACATCCTGTTCCTAACAGTACATCCCGTCTGTCTGCGTGAAGTCATTAAGTCATTATATCGAACTCTGAAATCTTCATTGGAAGTCAAGGAGGCCCAACTCATCCAAGCAGAAGTTGAAGTCCTCCTGTCGGCCTGGTTTCAGAAAATCAAAATCGTAATCAACCGCATTAGGTGCTTGCTGATCCATTTGCTGCAAACCTTCAAACGTTTTACCATCTGCGTTTTCCAACTGATATGATGGATTTGAGAACTGATTATCTGCATCCTCCAACTGATATGATTGATATGGGAACTGATTATTGTCATAGGCAGCACTCTGCATTCGATATGAGGGATCATAGGCGTACTGCTCTTGTTTAGGAGGAAAAGAACCATCTTGATTAGGAGCCGAGGCATTGAGGGGAGTAGAACCCAACATGCTTAATAGTACATCTACATCAAACATCTCATCATCCCAACCAAAGTTCTCTAGATTATCTTGTCCACTCTTCTGTACATCATAATCAAAGGTGACAGGCTCTTCTTTAATTTCACGAACCTCTCTTGTATCTAACGCCCCCTTAGCCTCGTCTTTCGCTTCCTCCATCACTGAGCTCAGAGGTGTTCCAGCTTCAGAAGAACAAATCCTAGTATATTCAACTCTTGATTCACTTCTTCCTCTCTTGTCATCAGCAGGGCATACCTCAGAGAAACTTGAGGCTGTCGTGGAGTCAGATTGAGATATCGTTGGCAACGAAGAATCATCAGTAACAGACTCTTTCGATGAAGTGTAATTCGGGAGATTCAGCCTTGCACATGGACCATACATTGCTCTAGCAGCTTCATCATAAGCAAGAGCAGCATCGATCGCCGTTTGAAATGTACCCAACCAAAGCCTATTTCCTCTATGTGGCTCCCTAATCTCAGCAACCCATTTACCCCATGTCCTTTGCCTAACACCTCTGTATTTACATCTCCCGTTTTCGGGTCCTCCTTTACCTTTCATACACCCCTTCTTTGACCCTTTAGCAGGAGCTTTACGCACACTAGAGTTTAATTTCTCATTGACTTCTTTCCACTTTGCAATTGTCTCTGCTACATTCTTCGGCGCATCTTTTCTACTCCTTGATTTCCTTTTTCTTGTATAATCCATAGGTATAGAAATCATATTTGAAGCTTGATCAAGTATAGCCATTATTTCTGTAAACAAGGCAGATGATAAAACGTCAGATATGATAATATTATAGACAAAACAAGAAGCAAAAGCCTTTGCAAGCAAGTAAAATATAAAAATATTTCCTTCCTCTACAAGGAACCCAAAAATAAAAGAACCCTTGCCTTTGCCACCAAGTAACCAATTGCTTTCAAGCAAAAATCGAGTTTTGCACCATACTTACAAATTCAACACGAAACATCAAAAAACAATGGAAATTCCACCAATTATTAAAAAGGGAAAATTACCCTCTATGTCTACTGGGAAAAAATATTTACCCGATTCAGCCCAATTTTTCCTTATATACGGAGTATTATACACATTTATACAAGGTGAACACATCGTTTACAGCAAGGGTACAATGATGTATAAGCACTGTTATGGAGAAAAAAAAGTTGGTTATGCGAATGTAAACTGAAAAAATAAAAGGGAAAATTAAGCATGTCTACTGAGAGAGAATATTTACCCGATTTAGCCCAATTTTTCCTTAATTTCCCGGTTTAGCCCAGTTTTTCCTTAAAAACCTCTTATATACGGAGTATTATACACTTTTATACAAGGTGAACACATCGTTTACAGCAAGAGTATAATGATGCATACTGTGTATAAGCACTGTTTTGGAGGAAAAAAAAGTTGGCTATGCGAATGTAAACTGAAAATATGGCCACGTAGGTGTAATATACAATGTTGGGTTGTATATTTTTTGTAAAAAACCCTAATCAGCAATATTATCATTCTTTCACCTTATCAACTTCTGGTTGAAAATACCAACAACTGACAAATTCAACCAAACTTCGATAAACACTCAAAAACTTTAACAAAAATCAAACATATTCAACCAACCAAAACAAATTTTAATTGCAAATCACATAAATATAAAGGATAAAATCAACTCACCTCACAAATATTGTTCCAAAATTGACCTCCTTTTGAAGAATCTCTACAATCAACAATTGCTTCTTTTTTTTCTTTGCTTCAAGAAACACTAATTTCTCCTTCTTTGATTTAAAATTGAATTTGATAGTTAAACAGATCAATTTTTTTGGTTTAGTATAGTATTTTTTTGAGAGTGATTTTTTTTTCTTGGATAAGTTTGTTACACGAAGAGAAACTGAAAACCAAGATAGAGGGGATTGTGAAGAGGTATTTATAGACTTCTTTTTAGATATTTTTAAATGATTTTTTAATGTTAAATATCTAGTGTTTCTAAGTGTGGCGACGTGGACAGATTAAGATTGAGTCCGTAGTGTTAAATATCTAGTGTTTCTAAGTGTGGTGACGTGGACAGATTAAGATTGAGTCCGTGGCTCTTTGACTACCGTGGTTGATGACACGTGTCAGTAGAAAGTTCACGAATGTCTCGTTTTCACTTTTCTTAGTGATGAAGAAATCCAGTTTTGTTTTTTTATCTTTGACCTTTGACTTTGGGAATATTTACTACTATGCCATAAAGTTCGTGATTTATCTAGTTTGTTTCAGAGACTGCTGCCACTTTCCAGGAGCCAACCGTTGCAAGTTGACGAGCCCAAGTAGTGATGACTTCCTAATCACGTATGCCTTTTTTTATGGGGAAATTTTAAAAATGTACAATTTAACAAAAAAAATTATATTTGCATAGTCATATTTTTAAATTACATCTCGCTTTTTCACAATATACAATATACAATTTTATACATATGAAGTAGATAATGTATCAACCTTGTATAAAAGTGTATAGAGTGTATAACAGTATATATGAGGTGTTTATATCCAAGAAAATTCAATTGTATACAATAATATACAATATTTTTTCAATTGTAGTGACGAATCAAATATACAATATGTTTTTGAAGTGAAGGGTACAAATTGAGCCATTTCGGGTGATTGTATAAACATGAGATATTTTAGGTAATTATTTTTCCTAAATAGTCATGGAGGGTTATTTTCTCTTTTTTATTTTCTCAAATTTTAAAGTAAAATGCAAAGTTAGAAATTGATTTTTTTTTTTTTTTTTTGGATCTTAGGTAGTAGCACCACCTCTATTTATCATAATTCAAAACCTAATTTAGCTATGAATTTTAGAAAACCTATTCCTATATTCAACTAAAAATCCTATTTAAGCATGAATTAAATAAATATTATATTCTAAACAAATTTAATTTCCTACAATTTGAATTATTCTTTAACAACAAGCCAGTATATATTTTGATTTGCCTTCCTTTGAATAATTATAATAATAGCTTTGTTAGCTTCCATTAACAATCCTCACTAGTTCTCAAAATGTTGATTAAGTGTGAAAAATCGTATAATCAGAGGGTTTTTTGTTCGAATCTTGAATATAAAAAAAATAGATAAAAAGACGCTTCACGCTCTAAGAATCTTATGAGCAACATGAATCAAATTAGTCTGAACATAAGATAACAAATATCAACAAAACAAATGAAGATGGAAATAAGAGATAATCTAGAGGCCTAGTTATAAATTCACATGAATCATAATATTAATTTGTGACTACACAATTTCATATACTTTATTTAATTCTGACTCCGCCTCTGAAAGAAAAGGTAACAGTGTGATTCTTCTTAAGGATTAAGTGGGGACTAACAAAAAGATACGATATCCATGTCTCTGCATGTCTTACACTTATCAATTTGCAATGCATTAGATAGGATGTCATCAGTGACCACGCTTTCGGCTTACTTTATTTTAATTAATTAATAGGTCCAAGGCGTACGTTCGTCAAAGCATAGCTGAGTACTTGCTAAACATTACGGCGCAATGGATGACGACTTTCCCCTTTTAAACACTTGGAAAGCCTTAGCAGCCTCTTTTTTCAAGTGGCCAATACGTGCTGGCTGATGCATATACGTACTCTTTTTGTTGAGGATCATTTTTTTTTTTTTACGCGGATTCCCCTTCAAAGGCGTTGGTCTTTAATTTTTGACTCTTAACCCATCCTGTCGATGGATTATAAATATCATATTACTTATAAGCAATACTAATCTAAGGAATACTAAATTATTGATCTTTAATTTTTATCATTTGATTAAAAATGATCGAAAATATTTCAAAGTTCTGAGTTCGAATTTCAACTTAGTTAAAAAAAAAACATTTCGCAAGGTAAGGTAGGCAGAGCTTTCGCAAAATCTTTACCTTGCATTTTTTTTTTTTAGGACTCGAATTAAAACCTCGAGGCATTTTCAACTATTTTTTTAAGCGAAGGGTAAAAATTGAAGACCAGTAATTTGAGTGACAAAAATTAAAGACTGCCCTAAAATAGGGGCAATCCTGTGAATTGCCAGGATCGCATCCTTGTTATTGGGCTAGAAATTGGGTCAAAGTAAGCTGGGCCCGTGATTGGCACCACTTAGCCCATGATAAAAATTTGATGAGTTATTTACAAAATGGCCTTTTAAGTACATGATCTTAAACTTTTGACCTATTTGTCGTGTAGATAAAATTTTAAGTTTAACAAGTTTTATCGTAAACCTTTTTATTGGGCGTCCGGTTTTGGTCGTCCCATTTAATTGGTAACCATCTTGCATTCTATTTTGCTTGAATATTCAGTATTAGGTAATGCCAGACAAAAGTGTCTGCTTCTTCTCCGCCTCATCTTATTCTTCTTTTTTCCTCCTCCTTTATTTAGTTGTTGTACAACAATATTTTTTGAATTTATAGCAATTGAAATATAATTCTTTGAAGAAATTTTACGTATAAAAGTTGAGTTTAGATTTAATGGGTTTTGAAAACAATGACAAATCACTAGTATTGCAAAATGAGTTCTTAGATTTGTTGTTCTATTGACATATTGATGCTTTGGGTTTGTTTTTTTAATGATAAATGAAACTTATGTTTTAAATTTGAGCTTATTTGGAGTAGTTTTTGGCGTTGAATCTTGTCTTGTGTTGTTGAAACTCAACAAACAAATTTCTTTTTTGGCAAAAAAGATTCACACACACATGATTGAAATTTTAGTCAATTTTTACATGCACCTTAGTCAAATAGAGTCTAAAGTTAGCTTTGACAAGTCAAGTAAAACTTCTGAAATTTGGCATTGTCAAGTCTCACAACTTTAGTAAAAAAATGTTTGAATTTGGTCTTGGCAAGCCATACCAAATTTTAAGCAAAAAAAACTTAATTCAGACGTGAGTTTTTAATTTTAATCATGTACGTTTGAAGTTGTTCCCAAAGTGAATAAACCTGCCAAAAAAAGAAAAGGGCTATACACCCCTGTACTATCTAAAAAGGGCCAAATATACCCCTCGCTATACTTTGGGTCCAAATATACCCCTACCGTTATACTTTGGGTACAAATAAGGGTGCTGAGGTGAAATAGCTTAGGGGTGCTAAGGTGGCATGCCACGCCACGTGGCATCCACCTCATCAAATGTTAGTGTCAAGTAGGATTGAATGTCCACCTTGGAAAACTTTAACGGAGGAAAGGTATATTTGAACCAATAGTATAACGGCAGGGGTATATTTGAACCCAAAGGATAACGAAGGGTATATTTAGCCCTTTCCCTGTCACGACCCAACCCCGTGGGCCGCGACCAGTGCCCGAGCTGGGCACCTATACGTACCCGATACCCCAAATTAGCATATTAACAGAATAATAATATAATAATAATATTAGTGGTCGCTACAGAACTTAGCAGAAAAGCAGACTTGGCACACATAGGCCGATAAGGCCATCACAGAACAGAATATCCCAAACATATGTACAGAACCCACACAGATGTATCCACAGACCTCTATAGAACATATCATAATCATAAGACGGGACAGGGCCCCGTCATACCCTGAACAAAGTACATATCCAGATAGCAGTGACAGACTGTACCAAAAGATGGGCTCTGTAGAAGAGAGCGCCCCAAATAGCAGAAATAGGATCCTAAACGTGTGGATCAGCGAACCTGTCGTCCGTACCTGCGCGGCATGAAAACGCAGCCCCCGAAGAAAGGGGGTCAGTACGAAATATGTACTGAATAGGTAAAGCGGAATCACAGAAGTCAAATCATAATGGTTACAGAAAATGAGTACAGAATCCAGAATGTCAAATGCATATTTCCAAAACAGACAGAATGCGTACAGAAACATATGTCATATCATATCATATCCGGTCCCTGATACGGGACTCGGCAGACAGAATGTGGCCACCCTCCCGACGCTGGTGCCACTATACAGAGGAATCAGAAAAAGGGGCGTGGCCCCGTATCATATAATGTCATATCAAAATGGCCATACAGATCAGATCAGAATAGGCGGACATGGCACATCATACTCCACAGACCCATGTACGCGTATACCTGCCCCCTCACATCGGGTCGCGGCGAACAATGCAGAGAATTACGCTTGACAACATATCCTGGCCCGGGCTCAGTGTGGGAAACATTGGGACATCCACGAATGGAGTAGTGAGAGACTAATGCAATTTAAAAATATCATAAGTATTTTCAAAGACTCGATGAGGCGTAGCAAAGACAAACAAATCAAATGGAGTCGGACGGAATCATAATAAATGTATTCCAGATATCATAATAAATTACAGAAGTCTGACTTTCCCGAAGTCATTCCGGGTGTCAAAATAATTTATAATATTTAACAGAATATTTAAAATTATATTCGTTAAGCGATTAGTAGGGTAATTAAAACATTTCTTTCAAAAATCGCTTAAAAAGGAAGCTTTAACACATTAGGGGCAAAACCGTAAATAGCGGGCCCGCCTTGGGACAAACAAGGCGGCGGGCTCAAATTGTGCCCTCTAAGCATATAGTATCACCTAAAAAGGTTATACAAACATTCTATGACTTTCTGAATAATTTAGAGCAAAATTGCATAATTTCAGAAAAAGCGTATCAAAATGGTTCAATTCTACTGAAGGAAAAACTGAAATTTTGTCTTGCGGATTCCGAGGGCCAAGAGGTCCTTCGAGGCCCGGATCCGACCCTAATACACTAAGGGCATGCCAAGGGAAGAATTGGGTTTACTTTACATACCTTTCGCGCTCCTTAAGCCTTTCCAAACTCACTTCCCGTTTCGTCGAAAAACTGCAATTGGTCAAGTTTACCAATTGTGAATTATTAATGCCATTATTTCAACTTTAAGCATATTTGGCTACCGAAATTTCGGCAGCACTTCCCCTATACATATGACACCCCGAGAATTCAACTCGGCTATAAATCATCAACAACAACCCAAACGACAACAACAATATCAACAATGAACATTAAAAACACAAATATCCTTCAACTAGTCATTTTTCTCACAAGTTGACATAATCTTCAATTCAACCCAACTTTCAACTAAGAATAATAATTTCATATTCAACAACCATCATGATCATCACCATATAGTTCTAAAAACATTTCATATCGTTTTCCTTAAGATATACACTCGATATACATGATATACAATCTTCCGCCAAAATCATAACTTATGCAAAACATCAAATCTTTGGCATACAACTTCATAACAAGTTTCCAACTTCCAAATTCATCAACCATAATCATAATTCACATCTTAACAACTTCATTTCCATAATATCACAAAATTATTCTAAAGTGACATAATCATCTACATTCCAACTTCAACCAAAATTCATTCAACTTTCATTCCCAATATAATTTCCATCATAACCACAACTAGAATGCAACATAAAATTCAACTCATATATGTATACAACATATATACACCCATGGCTACATATATATATACATACCCACTTTGCAAACTTCCTTATTTCCATAATTTCTACTCATTTCCACATACCACAACATAAACAAACCTTCATAACATAAGAAAAAGGAATTGATTCTTACCTTTTTCTACAAACTTCTTCACTTGAACAAGTTGTCAACTTGAAGAAATAAGTGCTCCTTCTTCCAAAACAATTACACCAAGTTGTAGAGGACACTTAATTTAGTAGGAATTCAACAAGAAAATAATTTTAGAGGCAAGATTTTGAGGGGTGATTTTCTTATGGCCAAACCCGAAATGCCCTCTTTTTGTTCTTGTTTTTCTCTTGTTTTTCCTCCTATTCTTTCTCTTGAAAGTTCTATGGAATTTGGATGATTAAGTGGTCTTTTATTCATTGACCACATGACTTAATTCCATGGGCTTGGATCCTTTTTATGGACCATGGCCGAATGGCTCCTCACTTGGGCCTGAATTTTTTTTTTCATTTTTTTGGGCCAACTCGGTTGGTCCCGAGTTGGGCCTAGCCCACTGACCTTTCGACCTTAAAACGTTCATATCTCCTTGTACCGACGTTACCTGGGAACCCACGACCTATGGATGGAAAGCTAATTCAATTATCTACAACTTCTATTTCAAGGTATTTTCGAAATTCCAAACTTAAAATACAGGTTTTGCCCCCCAAAGTCAGGTCACCCGAAAACGTTTTCTTAAAAATATTCGTTTGGAGGGTTTCCACTTTGATTTGGTCCAAGGGTACTTCATGAGTTGTGTTTAACTTTACATATGTGATTCATATGACTTTTCAGATGTTCCAAAAAAAATCTCGGTATGTGGGCCCCACCCCAGCAGATGCTCCGAGGTTCAAAAATACGGGATATAACATGCCCAATAGTACAAGGGTATATTTGGCCATTTTCCGTTAAAATATTAATGGCATGTGAGATTGGGCTCCACCTTATATTTGTGCCCAAATTATAACGGTAAGGGCATATTTAGACCCAAAGTATAACAGAGGTATATTTAGCCCTTTTCCAATAGTATAGGGATATATTTGACCCTTTTTCGAAAAAAAATAAAAATTACTCTTACTTTTCTTTTTGGTATGTGTTAAAAAAATGTCTCTTTTTATATTTAGTATGTTGACAATTCAAATATCTCATATAACAAGTTTTAATACATTTTAGTACATCATACACATCTAATTTGGGACCATGAAATTAAAAAGGTGACAATTAAATTGGGACGTAAGGAGTACAAAGCGAGCAAATGATGGCCCCGAAAGTGAATATATGTGTACTTAGCCAGTTTTGCTCCAAGGCAACACTCCTGACTTGGAGTCCTATTTTAAATTGTCAAAGTGGAATCACAAATTATGCGGTATTATCGTACAAGCCTTTGTATCTTCTCCCAAAAAGCTACAAAGGCCCCTCCATACTGATTGCAAGAAATTTGATACATCAACTTTTGCCTAGATTTTTCATTTTCCAGCCATTTTGCTTCATTGGGCTGTATATAATATGTATGATTCCTAATAACTCACAGATTGCTTCGATATTAGCTAACTGTTACTTTGTCATTGTATCTTTGGATTCTCGAAAGATCTGGATTATATTCAACTATCATAGACGAAACTAGAATTTTGAGTTTATGAGTTGTAAATTTTAGAAAAGACAATTTAATGGTTCTGGATTAATTATCTATACATATTAAGTGAATTTTTAAACGGGTTCATAGCACTTTTCGTCCCTCAATTTTTGGTAAATTTTAATGGCAAAATTACGCTCTATGTCTATTTTTGAAAATATTTATGGCACGTAGCCTATACTTTATGTATAAACACCCGATTTAGCGCATATTTGTGTATAAACACATTTTATACACTATTATGTATAATGATCCCCCCCCCCTCCCCCAGGTTTATATAATGTTGTATATAATATTGTATATTGGGCTACGGGGGTAAATATTTTCAAAAGCTGTATATTTTTTAAAATATCCCAAATTTTATTCCGATCTTTGTGATATCTGACTAAACATATTTAACCTTTAATTAATTGAAATGTGCATTTTTGATCCCTTTGCCGATGAATATCACAAATTTACCATAATTATTAATCGCTCCACCGCTTAGTTACCAATATGTTGTATTAAGCTTGCATTTATGCCATATTTGATGATAATATACTTCTAAAAGTAGTTCAAATATAACATATTTTCTACATAAAAGGACTAAAGATACACATTTTATTTAATTGAAGATTAAATGTGCTTTACCAAATATGACAAAGGACGAAAATCAGAATTTACTCATAAGAGGGACCAAAAGGGGAATTACCCCTTTTTAAACACATATATTTGCCAAAGCTAGATTTTGCCGAACCCGTAGACAGGCTTGTAGCTCGGTCCCTGCCAATTATGATAAGTTGAGGTTGCATAGCAGTGACATTCAAAGATTCATAACAGATCGATTTCTAGAATAGGCAGTTTGTAATTGTTGTACTGCTTTCTGGATGGATAATCAAGTTTATTAAAAAAATGAATATACTCTTCTCTGTTAATTGTACTAGAAATACAATACAATTGATGTAATCTGGCGATATTCTGAGCTTGATAGTGGATTGCTTTTTTAGTACAAGCACCATCTTGACCAAAAAAGCAAAAAGGAAATTCAAGTAGTATAGCAAAAATGAACTAGCCCGAAATGGGGCAACATTTAGACCTCCTTGGCTAAAGCATCAAAAGTGATTCTCTAAGGTTCTGAATTTTGTATAATGTTGCTTGTTGTAGTCATCAACAGACAGGGAGATCTACTGGAGGAGCCTCCAATGATTCCAGTTCACTAACTCCGTTTTCCACGAGGAACGCCATGGCCAGACCCCACGTAATGTGAACGTCCAAGTGACAATGCATTAGCCACACTCCTGTTTAAGTTATTATTGTAAGTTGAATTTGTAAACATCATGTAGAAAAGAGTTTGCAAAGGTTAGAAATATAAGTATATAATTGTTTCCCTTTGTATTCGGTTACCTGGATTATCAGCGACAAATCTGATGACTGTCCATCCGTTGACGGGTACACTGGCTGTATTTCGGAAAGGGGGATCAACAAGGTTGAATTTAGCCGTATCAGTCTTTGGATTAAAGTTACCAAATCCCTCCGCAATGACGTAAAAATCATATCCATGAAGATGGATTGGGTGATTTTCAGCTGTAAAGATACTTGTCCCCTGTAAAACAACTTGCACTCGTGCCCCGTATTTCAGTTTGTACAGCTTAGTTCCTCTAATAGGTTGCTGCAGTGACCGGCTTACGTTACCAGTATAATCAAATTTTACAGGCGGGTTTGCTGGGAAATCAGTTGAGAAAACACCAGGTATGCCTTGGTGATGTGCTTGAAGCAGCGAAAAATTGGATGGTAGCACAAAAGATATATTGTTCATACTGGCAGCGAATCGAGTTCCGTTTGGACCTTGACACTTTTTGGAGCTTGCACCTCTTGGGCAGTTCTGGAGTCCCAGCCCGACTGTGAAGAATAGATTTTCATCAATTTCAGTGGGCACCTCGACCTTTCTTGGGCTTCTGAATTTGGTTGTGAAGGCTGTCACAGTGGCTGTGTCATTATATGCTGGTAAAGATGGGAAAACTGGATTGGTCTTGGCACAATTGGAAGAACAAGAAGCTGTTTTGTACTCAAGTATGGCTGTGGTTGTGGTGTTATCAAAGGGGGCGCGTTGAGCACTTGCGTATGCACGTGCTGCCATGTAGTATCTGGCTGCTGGCTGATCAGCTTTGATCAGGACATCCGTTGTCTGGCCTGGTCCGAGCATAAGGACTGATGTTGTGAAGGGTTTAACATAAGAGGCCTCTGCTCCAACAACAGTAAGCTTATGGTTGGCCACTGTAAAGAAAAGTTGCTGATTGAGTGCAGCATTGATAACTCGAAGGAGGTTGGTTTCGCCAGAGTCCACATGGACTATTGTGGTATCTGCATAAATATGATTTCTATGAGCACAAGGTCCCGAACAGGTAAGGTAAATCTTCATTTAGTGAAAGTTAGAAATTGGTCTTTATACTATGTATAAATTGCTTGATCATTTGATGTTTTAAGAGTATTAGATGGTAACAGCATCTCGATTATCTGAACGGTATGCTTTAGCTTTGTTGGGAGAATTTGTAGAGTAATCTTGACTGTAGAAACAAATTTCTTGGTACACCACCTCTATAAGTCGTCTTGATTTCTGAGGCAAATTTCTTGGTACACAGTTTAAACATTCTGGGGATTAGAACTAACCTTGACGAGAACATTTGTAGAGGTCACCTGGTTGACCGTTGATGGTGTACGCATCTGATACATTAGGAGCTGCTCCTGTTCTTGTCGCTTGTCTTACAACGTCAATAGGATTTGTATCCCACCACTCACCTAATCAACATTGACAAACTATAAGTTCAGCGAAATTTCTAAGGGAAAAGAGAACATGAGCTAATGCAATTGTAGTAGCATTCTTTTTCAAAAATGATCAAAGCTTCTTGTAATAAGAAAAGTAAGCAGTACCAAGCAGAATTGGTGTCTCTCTTTTGGGCTTAGGAAATGGATAATGTGCTCCTTCTTTTGGGTGGATAATTAAAGCTCCATAAACAGTAGCCCTTAGCCATGAGCTGTGGGCGTGCCACCAAAGTGTCCCTTCTTGTCCTTGAATTGTGAAGCGGTAAGTATAACTCTTTCCTGGTCTAATTGGGCACTGAGTGACAAATTCTGGTCCATCTGCCCATCCTGTTCGCATTTGTCTAACTCCATGCCTTTTGAAACACAGCAAAGTGTCATAAAAAAACAGTCATGTGAAATATAATGGTGTCTATTTATTGGAGTAACACATGTCAGTTCATTTAAGTTCTGCATGCATGAATTTACCAGTGAATGGTGACATTGTATCGAGCTCTATTGACAACTTTGACCACTAGAGTATCCCCGTTGTTTACTTCCAGTGTTGGTCCAGGGAATTGTCCATTCACCGTTATGGTATTGTGGGTTTTGCACAGCCTCTTCACTGGTGTTGCTTGAATCTGTTACAAGAAACAGAAGTCAGTATCACGGAGTTCGTAAAAGTTACTAAATGAGAGCAAAACAAAGAAGGGAAATCTTGGATAGCTTACAACAAACTCATGGTAGTGAGTTTTCCCGGATGCTGCATTTGCAAAGAGAAGCAAAATGCACATAAAGGATAAAGAACACAAAGGGTTGGCAATGCTGTTGAAGGACTCCATTTGTTTCCTTTTCTTACAACTCTATTGAGTATTAGTAGATGCAAATCAATGCTTGTTTGTGAAAGATTGGAGAGTTGAGGCTATGCTTTTATAGGGGGAGATTATATTTTGCTTCAGCACGGTCATGTTAGGGGGAAAATCTTTGTTCAACCCTGTAGGTTGTAGGTGTTGGTTCAACCACTTAGCCTAGAAATTTTCATGAATAATGCTTACACTATAAGTCTTTTTCTACGAGTTTGTTATATTTGAATTTTCAAGGAACATCATTTTTATCGTTTTTGCTTAATATTAACGATGTGCTGTTATACAACAAACTAAAGTTTGTTGTTATGATTATATACCACCTATCTATCTTCCTCCATCACAAATTGAAGGGAACTTCTTCTCTTTGTTAATCTTATTAAATGCAACCAAACTGGTGAAATAATCACCCTTTTTTTTTTCTTTTTCTTTTTTTAATAATTGGTTAGCTTGCACGCACCTCGACTAATTTCACGGGCTACCTGCCAGTTTCCAGCGACATAGTTTCTGATAACTCTGTCCAGCACAAGATTCAAGGAAACATCATTTTTATGGTTTTGCTTAACATTAACGATGTGCTGTTATCAACAAACCAAAGTTTGTTGTTATGATTATATACCACCTATCTTCCTATATCACCAAGTGAAGGGAATTTCCTTGCTCTTTGTTAATCTTTAAATGCAACCAAAACTGGTGAAACGATCACCTCAACCTAAGAAGGCAATAATTTCACTGCACTCCTCCTCATAGGTGAATTCAGTATTTGAACTTTATGGGTTTGATTTCAAAATTCTACCACAATTTATAATTTACTAGGCTTAAAAACAATTATTTGTATACATTCAGTGAATTTCTTATTCAATCTAAAGCTACTGAATTCAGATCAATCCACTAATTACGCTTACATCCGCCTCCCTCCTTGATTGTAATTGGATACATATTACTATTAGATACTACTTAGATAGGTATTTGTGTAATGATTGGGGTGTTATTAAATAGTCCGCAATAGTGACAGTTCTGTTTTTTAAAGAGTAGAATTAAAATATGCTATTAACCTAGATTGGATAAAGTTAAAGATGGCAAAAAAAACTTCAATTTGTTGTGTCTATGAAGTTAGCACGGTAAACATTTTATTGGTTCCCAATTCATTTTTTTGTGCGGATTGTCCTTCAAAGGCACTGGTCTTTAATTTTTGTCCGTCAAATTGCTGGTGGTTAATTTTTGCCCTTCGCCTAATACCATGAGGTTTGAAATCTAGCTCAGTCAAAAAAAAAAATCGCAAGGCAGAGTTTCGTAACAAAATTAGGCCTATTCGGACAAAAGTTAGGCTTTATGGCAGAGTTATGCAAAATTCCAACTGAGTAATATATATATATTTTTTTTACCTTAAGGTAGAGTTTTATCTTATGCCCTGAAGGCAAAACTCTGTTTTAAGTAGAGTTTGCAGTCAAACTCCGCTTTAAGTAGAGTTTGAGACAAATTCTGTCTTACGGTAAAGTTTGAAACTCTACATTGCGAATTCAAACTCTATCTTCAATTTTTTTTTTACATTTTGACTGAGCAAGAATTCAACTGCAGAATCAAGAAACTTTTAGCGAAGTACAAAAATTAAAGACCACCAATTGGAGAGATAAAAATTAAAGACCACCCCAAATAAGGACAATCGTGCAAATTGCCCTTCTGAATTGTGACTATAAACTCAGCTGGAGAAACCTAAAATGACGAGCCTTGATTTGATCAATTAGAGTATACTTTAATTAGATGGTCGGTGAAAAAACATATTCCTCATCCTTTGACTTCTCCCTTTTTTTCCGCACAATTGAAAACCAAAAAGTGCAAAGAGAGAATCCACGTGTTATTATTTTTATTTTTGTTTTCTAGAAGTATTCTTCCATAGTTATTAATCTAAAAAAATAATAATCTAAAAAATAGAACGAACTTAGATCGTGTGAACATGTTGTCCTTCATATTTTATCCCGCAGTCAATGATTAATTAAGTATATCTTTAAAATTCAACAAGTTCTTCCAATAATTAACTGGGAATTGAAACAACAATTTCTAAGAGAAGAAACCCAACTTAGAGTGGAGGAGAAATAGAAATGAAATTAGAAATGTGTCTATTTTTGTTCACCAATGTACCCTGTATATAGATAATTTATAGGTTCAATGAAGGACATATCTGTTCAATTTCGCATATTTTATTAGTATATATGACCCTTTTTCACTTATTAATTATTTAATTAAGGGCTCCAGTGACATATTTAGACTAACTATTGCACGGTAGGGCATTTGTGAGCTAAACTGAGTATTAACCAAAGACATATATACTCAATTTCAAATACTTTAAGGACATATTTCGTCATTTTCCGTATAAAATTGTACTTGGTGATTTGAAAAATTGAAATACTCTTTTAAGACCATTTCAAGTAAAATAATTCTTTTCACTCACGAATCTATAACTTTGTTTCCAAATAAACTTCTTGTTTAAACATAACATTAATTTTATGACCTTTTATGCAATTTTAATTTCAAAATACTTTTTTAGACTTCAACCCAAATATCGTCAAGATGCCTACTAAAAGGAATTTTGATTTGCAAATAATGTCTTACTACAGTCAAACCTCTCTATAACAGCATGGTTGGGTCCGAAAATTTTCAGCTGTTATAGAGCATGACTGTTATACACCTATAACAGCATTGACATTTAAATAATACTTCGGTGTTATAGGCAAAAAAGATGCATAAAATCAAATTTTCATTTTTAATTGTCAAATTCGAAGCTTAATCACACTTTGTATAACGGAGGAAAATCGTTTAATGATGAAAATATATATATTCATATGATATTTTTTGTCATAAATAGTGTATTAAATGATCAAATATTTGGTCAAAATTTATACTCTTATTATTGGTAATCATAGATATTCTATTTTTATAAAGATAGTTAATTATTATATTACCAAAAAAAGAAGATAGCTGTTATATGAGGGATAATTTTACAAAGAATGTACTGCTATAAAGTTGGTTGTTGCTGTTATAGGTGAAATGCTGTTATAGAGAAGTAAAATATAATATAAAAAATTGGTTCCAAAAAATCTTAGCTGTTATAGAGAGGTGTCGTTATATGCGGGTGCTGTTATTGTATTTACAAATAATATTCGCAAATAACATACGTTCAAACTCCTTTTTTATGTGCAAAAAATTATTTCTAGAAGGTGCTCTAAGCTCAGTTGGAAAATACTTTAAAATAAAAGTATTTGAAGTAGAAATTAAAAAGGTTTATTTGAATGTCAAAAAAAAAATTGTGTTTAGAAAAGAAAAATGAAGTTTGTGAGCATAATTCGCTCAAATCACTAGTTATGCTGATAGGAGTTATATTTAGTGTATAATACACAAATTTGCAATTGCCCTTTTTTTTTTTCTTTTTCTCCTAATCATCAAGCTCTAAAGTAACAGTTGATGAACCATTTTGCTTAATTTCTCGAAAGATCTCTCTCTTTTGTTCAATTTATGCAAATTAGCTACCGGTAAGGAGTTAGGAGAGGTAGAGGTAAGAAGAACTGGGGAGGAAGCGATTAGACAGGACATAACACGGCTTCGGCTGACCGAGAATATGAACTTAGATAGTAAGACTTGAAGGTCGAGGATTAGGGTAGCAGGTTAGAAGGTAGTTGAGAATTATAACACTTTATGTGGGAGAGGTAAGGGGCTCTTCTTCTTTTATTAGTAGTATATAGTTTCGTATTTTTTCTTTTATCTGTTGTTTCATCTGTTGTGTATCTTGATATATTTTGCTGTTTTATTGGTCTTATAATCTTGTGTCGCTTACCTTTCTTTTGAGTCGAGGGTCTATTTGAAACATCTGAAATAGCATCTCTACTCCACAAGGTAGGGGTAAAGGTGAGCTGTGGACGTACATCCTCCACTCTCCGGACACCACTCTAGAATTTTGCTGGGTCTGTTGTTGTTTTTGTTTTTAGCATTTTTTACTGCTGATTACCTTTTTTTTTTGTCTTATTACTGTAGTCACTTTATAGCACGTGAGATTCAAATTTTGTTCAAAACTCAAATAAAATCTTCTCTGTTAATTTCAATCAAAACAATACAACTGCTTTAATCTGGGAATATGCTGGCTTAATTCTAAGTAAGATGGTGAATTCAGTGGCAACTTTTGGCACCATCTTGACCCAGTCATCTATCACAAAAAGCAACAAAGAAAAAGGAGAAAAATGTAGTAGAGCAAAAAAAGAACCAGTCCCAAATGGGGGGAACAATATCACTTAGAATGATTAAAACAATGAAGTTGATTTCTCCAGGGCTCTGAATTTTGTATTATGTTGCTTGTTGCATTCATCAACAGACAGGAAAATCTACTGGAGGAGCTTCCAATGATTCCAGTTCACTCACTCCGTTTTCCACGATGAACGCCATCGCCAAACCCCACGTAATGTGAACATCCAAGTGACAGTGCATTATCCACACTCCTGTTTAAGTAAAATATTGTTAAGTTTGTACCATTGAAATGTGACATTGTATAGAAAAGACAGAATCTTTTGGGATATAAGTACTTGTGTCCCTATTATTTTTCTTACCTGGATTGTCAGCAACAAATCTGATGACTGTCCATCCTTTAACGGGTACACTGGCCGTGTTTCTGAGAGGTGGATCAACTAGGTTGAATTTAGCTGTATCTCTTTTTGGATTAAAGTTACCGAAACCCTCTGCAATGATGTAAAAATCATATCCATGGAGATGAATTGGGTGGTTTTCACCTGTGAAGATGCTTGTCCCTTGTAACACAACTTGCACTTTTGCCCCATATTTCAGCTTGTATAACTTAGTTGCTCGAATAGGTGGCCATAGCGACCTGCTTACATTGCCAGTATAATCAAATTTCACAGGTGGCACAGCTGGGAAATCAGTTGAGAAAACACCAGGTATGCCTCGGTGATGTGCTTGTAGAAGAGAAAAGTTGGATGGTAGCACAAAAGATACATTGTTCATACTGGCAGCGAATCGAGTTCCATTTGGACCTTGACAGTTTCTGGAGCGTGAACCTCTTGGGCAGTTCAAGAGTCCCAGCCCAACTGTGAAGAATAGATTTTCATCTATTTCAGTGGGCACCTCGACCTTTCTTGGGCTTCTGAATTTGGTTGTGAAGGATGTAGCAGTGGCTGTGTCATTATATGCTGGTAGAGAGGGGAAAACGGGGTTGGTCTTTACACAGTTGGAAGAACAAGAAGCTGTCTTGTACTCAAGGATGGCAGTGGTTGTGGTATTATCAAAGGGGGCCCCTTGAGCGCTTGCGTAGGCACGTGCTGCCATGTAGTATCTGGCTGCTGGCTGATCAGCTTTGATCAGCACATCCGTTGTCTGGCCTGGTCCGAGCATAAGGACTGATGTTGTGAAGGGTTTAACATAAGAGGCATCTGCTCCAACAACAGTAAGCTTGTGGTTGGCCACTGTAAAGAAAAGTTGTTGATTGAGTGCAGCATTGATAACTCGAAGGAGGTTGGTTTCGCCAGAGTCCATATGGACTATGGTGGTATCTGCATAAACATGATTCTATGAAAACTTGTCCTCAACAGGTAAGATATCTAATCATAGCTTAGTCAACACTAGCATAACATTTTTTGGTGGAAATTAGTATTCGATCTTTTAAAAGTATTAGATGATTTCATTGTCTTGAGTATTTGAACAAAATCTTTTTGCTTTCTGAAGTATCTTGACTATGTGTAAAAAAGAGTTGAGATACAACCTCTATAAGTCTTCTTTTAATTTCTGAGTCAAATCTCTTGGTACACTGTATCAAATATTCTGTGAGATTAGAACTAACCTTGTTTGGAACATTTGTAGAGGTCACCTGGTTGACCATTGATGGTGTATGCATCAGATATATTAGGAGCTGCTCCTGTTCTTGTAGCTTGTCTTACAACATCAATAGGGTTCGTATCCCACCATTCACCTGATCAGCATTTCCAAAACTATCATTTCAATGAAATTTCTAAGGGGAAACAGAATATGAACAAATGCATAACTAGTATTCTCTTATAGAAATGGTCAAAGCTTCTGGCGTTAAGAGAAGGTAAGAGTAGTACCTAGAAGAATTGGTGTTTCTCTTTTGGGCTTAGGAAATGGATACTTTTCTCCTTCTTTTGGGTGGATAATTATAGCTCCATAAACAGTAGCCCTTAGCCATGAGCTGTGGGCGTGCCACCAAAGTGTCCCTTCTTGTCCTTGAATTGTGAAGCGGTAAGTATAACTCTTTCCTGGTCTAATTGGGCACTGAGTGACAAATTCTGGTCCATCTGCCCATCCTGTTCGCATTTGTCTAACTCCATGCCTTTTGAAACACAGCAAAGTGTCATAAAAAAACAGTCATATGAAATATAATGGTGTCTATTTATTGGAGTAACACATGTCAGTTCATTTAAGTTCTGCATGCATGAATTTACCAGTGAATGGTGACATTGTATCGAGCTCTATTGACAACTTTGACGACTAGAGTATCACCATTGTTTACTTCCAATGTTGGTCCAGGGAATTGTCCGTTCACAGTTATGGTATTATGGGTATTGCACAGCCTCTTCACTGGTGTTGCTTGAATCTGTTCGAGAAAAGAAAAAAAAAAAAGGGTGAGTACCGTAGAATTTATAAATGTTACGTAGCAAATAAGAAAGGGAAATCTTGGATAGCTTACAATAAAACCATGGTAGTGAGTTTTCCCGGATGCTGCATTTGCCAAGAGAAGCAAAATGCACATAAAGAAGAAAGAACACAAAGGGCTGGCAATGCTTTTGAAGGCCTCCATATTTTCCTTTTGTTCTGAAACTCTGTTTGAGTATTACTAAAGATGAAAATCAATGCTTGTTTGTGAAAGATTGTAGAGTTGAGGCTTTGTTTTTATAGGGGAAAAAGAAGAGATTGAGGTTGACAGATTAATGTTTTCAAAAGTTAGTTAAACCTTATGGAACTAATTGGTTCACCCACTTACCCTAACTGCTGAAATTTTAGTCTTTTTCTCTGAGTTGGTTATATTTTCAATCATCAACATTAACGATGTGCTGTTATCCAACAAACTGTATTTTGTTGTTATGATTATATACCACCTTTGTACGTAATAAATAAAAATTATATACCACCTATCTTCCTCTTTCACACTGACTAAAGGAAACATGAAACATCTGCACCTTAAGTGCAACCAAAACTAATGAAAACAACCAGCTTTGAGCAAAAAGGAAATTGTATGCATTTACATCTCCAAATCAAGAAAGTGATAAATTATTTCTTAAGAAAGGATAAAAACTGAAGGTTAGACTGATGAAATCAAGATTGCGTATTTGATTCATTCTTTTTTTTTTTGCAAGGGCTCAACATATTAATGCATACTGGGTCTTACGTTTACTACAATACTTCTTTTTCTTTGTTATACTCGTGAAGAAAATCTTTGGCGAAATTAAAATCCTACGTTGTGAGGGTGTGTTTGGTACAAAGGAGAATGTTTTTTCTTTTCAAGAAATTTTCTTACTTATTTTTTAGTGTTTGGCAAATAAGTACAAATTATTATCCAAAGAATATATATATAATTGCACGATATAGGCCAGTTAATGTGACAGCCTAAAAAACCAGCATTCACATTTATCTTTATACTCATTTTTTTGCCTTTATTGTATTAATTAATTAAGTAGTAAAAAAAATTAATCGACATTTCCTTTCCGAATTGTTCTGTCCAATTTTTAAGCGTCGTCTCCCAAAATCTTACTTTTCTCTCTCCTTATACAGTCAAACCTCTCTATAATTGTCATTCGTTATTACAACATTTCACTATAACGGCCTGATTTTCTCCTGAATTGATTTTTCATGTTATATTTTACTTCTCTATAACAGCATTCTGCCTATAACAGCAATGACATCTGTTACAGGGGTACACTTTTTGTAAAATTACCTCTCTATAACAACCATACTCAAATAGCGTGTAATAATATTTTGTAAAATATATTATGTGACAACAAAAGTGTCGATGAAGAGCCTCAACCTACTGCTACTTGGAGATAGAAGAGTCAAATGTTAAGTACTTAGACAGCCTTCAAGGGAAAGCTATTGAATTTCCTTTTGCTGAAAGTTTGGACAATTTTTTTCATCAGTTGAAGCGTTATATTATCACTAAGAGACTAGAATTTACGAAACAACCTACAATTGTAGAGTTCTTACGTCAAACTTGAAATATTTAAATTCTCAATTAATTTAAAATGCATATGTTCCATATATTTTAATTCTTTATATCTGTGGTACAACTAGTTATGGATTTAGTAGCAATTTATTAGTCTGGTGCACTAAGCTCCCGCTATGCGTGGGGTCCGGGGAAGGGCCGGACCACAAGGGTCTATTGTACGCAACCTTACCTTGCATTTCTGCAAGAGGTTGTTTCCACGGCTCGAACCTCTGACCTCCTGGTCACATGGCAGCAACTTTACCAGTTACGCCAAGGCTCCCCTTCAGTAGCAATTTATTAGTCTTTTCAATTTTTAATTTATGAGCTATGAAAATCAATTGAGATTTTAAAATTTACAAGTATATTGTTTTCGTTTATAGCATAAAAAGTACAAAAAGTTAATTGTTTGCGTACTTTTATTTATAATAGCTAAATGAGATCTAAATATCGAATGTCAGTATACATGCATAACAGCACCTCACTATAGCAGCCATGAAATTTTCGGACAAACGCTATCACTATTGTGAGGTTTGAGTGTAGTTATTAGTAAATTAATCCCCATCTATTCCTACTCCACATTCCCAAGTCCCTTTCCTCCATTCAATCCCATTTCTTTGAAACTTTCATATCCATCCATTTTAAATACTGATTACTTCTACTATTGTGGAATTTCTTTGCTTATACGCTGCCAATTCCTTTGTTGTTTACTGAGGATCAATATAGAATTTTCTTGCTTTTCATTTAATCTAATTATTATTTTATACCTATATTCATATTCATCTATTTCTAATGCCGATAACTTCTAATATTGTAGAGTTCCTTTGCCTATACGCTGCTATTTCCTTTGTCATTTACTGACAATCAATATAGAATTCTTTGCTCTTTATTTAACCAAATTGTTAATTATGTTTCGATTTTTAACATTACTTTGAATTTAAATTGGTATCACTATGTTGTTGTTTCAAACATGTTTTTGGAGAAGCAGTAGGTTTTTGAACGTGCTTATAATTTCCAACAATAAATGTAATAGAGTTGATGAATTACATTAGTAGTTTAATTCTCTCCTTTGCGGTCATTGACACTATTGTTTACGTAATTTTTATTTTTGTACATGTATATATTCTTATGTTTCGCTTTTAGCGCTTTCATTTTTGGGTATGATTCTGCTTTTTTAAGGAAAACAATTCCCTCTCGTGTACATGTATAGTGTCGCTCCAATACTTTCTTTTTCTCTTCAATTTATTTTATTAATTATAGGAATGATAAGAGGAACTAATGAAGGAAAATAACATATTTTTTTGTTTCTTAATCATTTTTTCCTTATAATTTATTTTAAGATTTTTATGCATAACTTACTTATGGATTTTTTTTTTTTTTTTTTTTTGGTATTTATGATAATTTGATCTCTTATGTTTCTACTACATTAACAAAAGACCATTTCATAAATTTGTGTATAGTGTACGCGGCAAAGATAAAGAATTCATTCCTTTTTATGTATAATATAATATAAATATGTATTTAGGACAAATTCTACCATCATCGAATATATAGAAGATAGAAAAAAATGATTAAAGAGTAATATTTTTATATCATTCATTATCTTTCAATTTAAGTTGGAATATCGTCAACATCTATAATTTTTACGAGAACCTGCCTTTTGTTACTTAGGATTAACTTTAAGTTGAAGTATTCTAAACATTTCTAATTTTTACAACAATATGCCGTTTGTTATTTTTAATATTCAAATATTGGAGAAGGATTTTTTGCAAGTTCAATAAGGTTATTTATGACAGCACGAGGCGCAAGCATATTTACTAGTTTATATATAATTTAGGGAAACACGTAGTGTGTCGTGTAGGGGTGGTGATCGGGGTACAAGGGCATGGGGCCAGGGTGGAGAATTAGAGAGTAGAGAAGAGACAATCGAAATGGTACTTACGGAACTTATTTTTCTTACTTTCACAAGGAAACATTATTTCCTAATTTTTAAGCTATCTATTCTTACCTTATCAAAAAAGAATTTTCTAAAAAGAAACTATTTTCCAAACAGTTAAACTGATCAAACATGAGAAAATTAGAAAATATTTACTCCATACCAAACACACCAGAAGTCCCTAAATGAGATAGTTGGATTGCTATTTGGTCACTGAATGGATGATGATCAAAATTTTCAGAAAGTGACAGTTTGGTTGTTAAAGATTATAACTAAAGTATGGTAAGAACGTAGATAGGATTAAGTCTAATAATGATGAAGTTAAAAGACTGCAAAAGTCTTCTTCTGTTTGGTTTGTCTATTAAAGTAATCCATTAAAGATTTAATTGTTATAATATAAAGCTATGAAGTAAATACACAGAAGAAATATGTAGAGAGAATATGTAGAGAGATATCAGTTTATATTACTTCTGCTCTTTCAACATTGCATTTGTGCATCCTATTTATAGAGAAACAGGACATGAGATATTTTGAGATATTTTGGGATATTTTGGGATATTTTGGATATCCACTATTTGGGATATTTTTGACACTCCCCCTTGGATATCCATTAATAGATGATGTGTCTCGTTAAAACCTTATTAGAAAAAAACCCTGTGGGAAAAAGTCCTAATGAAGGAAAAAGAGTGCGCATATCTAATAATACGCTTTGAGAGTTGCCTCATTAAAAACCTTACCAAGAAAACCCAATGGGACAAAACTTGGTTAAGGGAAAAAGAGTACAACACGTATTTCACTCCCCCTGACGAAGACCAAGATTCAGATGTCGGAGTCTTCGCATTCCAATCTTGAATATCATCTTCTCAAGAGTTGAAGTTGGCAAAGATTTAGTGAACAAATCTGCAGGATTGTCACTTGAACGGATTTGTTGCACATCAATATCACCATTCTTCTGGAGATCATGTGTGAAAAATAACTTTGGTGAAATGTGCTTTGTTCTATCTCCTTTTATGAAACCTCCTTTTAATTGAGCTATGCATGCAGCATTATCTTCATATAATACTGTGGGTATTTTTGTATCACACTTCAAGCCACATCTTTCTCTGATGAAATGTATTACTGATCTCAACCACACACATTCTCTACTTGCTTCATGAATAGCGATTATCTCAGCATGATTTGAAGAAGTAGCAACAATGGACTGCTTGGTCGATCGCCATGATATAGCAGTACCTCCGCATGTAAACAGATAGCCCGTTTGAGATCGAGCTTTATGTGGATCAGATAAATAACCTGCATCTGCATAACCAACAAGATCTGTACTACCTTTGTTAGTATAAAACAGACCCATATCGCTAGTTCCCTTCAGATATCGCAATATATGCTTAATCCCGTTCCAATGCCTCCGTGTAGGAGAAGAGCTATATCTTGCTAGCAAATTAACAAAAAATGCTATGTCAGGTCTTGTAGCATTAGCAAGATACATAAGTGCACCTATTGCACTAAGATATGGTACTTCAGGACCAAGTAGCTCTTCGTTTTCTTCCTGAGGTCGGAACGGATCTTTGCTCACTTCAAGTGAGCGAACAACCATAGTAGTACTTAAAGGATGCGAATTGTCCATGTAAAACCGATTTAAAACTTTCTCAGTATAGGCAGATTGATGGATAAAGATCCCTTTTGCGAAATGTTCAATTTGCAGACCAAGACAGAGTTTTGTCTTTCCGAGATCTTTCATCTCAAATTCTTTCTTCAAATATTCAATCGCCTTTTGGAGCTCTTCTGGAGTTCCAATGAGGTTTATGTCATCAACATAAACAGCAAGTATAATGAATCCTGATTTTGTTTTCTTAATAAAAACACATGGACAAATGACATCATTTATATATCCTTCATTTATCAAGTATTCACTTAGGCGATTATACCACATACGCCCTGATTGTTTTAAACCATATAATGATCTTTGTAATCTGATTGAATACATTTCCCGAGACTTTAAACCAAATGCTTCAGGCATTTTATATCCTTCAGGAATTTTCATATAAATTTCATTATCAAGTGAACCATAAAGATAAGCTGTAACCACATCCATAAGATGTATTTCAAGGGTTTCATAGACAGCTAAACCCATGAGGTATCGAAATGTTATAGCATCCATAACTGGTGAATATGTTTCTTCATAGTCGACGCCGGGTCTTTGAGAGAATCCTTGTGCAACAAGGCGTGCTTTGTATCGCACAATTTCATTTCTCTCATTTCTTTTCCGTACAAAGACCCATTTGTGACCAACTGGTTTTACACCATTAGGCGTTTGGACTACAGGTCCAAAAACCTCACGTTTAGCAAGTGAATTCAATTCTGATTGAATTGCTTCTTGCCATTTTGGCCAATCATATCTTCGTCGACATTCTCCGACAGATTGAGGTTCCTGATCCTCACTGCCCTTTATAATATTTAGTGCAACATTATATGCAAAAACACTATTCACCACAATTTTCGAACGATATAGTTCTTCACTCACTGAAGTCTCGGGTTTGCTGATTTCTTCAGGAATATCAGAATTAATCAGATCTTGAATCTCTTCATGAGATCCTTTCATAGTGTCATTCTGATCATTGTTTGTATTTCTTTTTCTTGGATTTTTATCCTTGGAGCCCAATGGCCTACCACGCTTCAGGCGTGGATGAGATTCAGAGGCTATGACACTAGTAGATTGTCCCTTTGGAACATCAATTCGAATAGGCACATTCTCTGCAGGGATATGCGACTTAGTTATTCTTTTCAAATCAGTAAATTCGTCTGGCATTTGATTTGCTATTTTCTGTAAGTGGATGATCTTCTGGATCTCCTGCTCACATATAGGGGTACGTGGATCAAAATGAGATAGTGATGGAACTCTCCACGCAATTTCTCTTTTGATTTCTTTTCTCTCTCCCCCTAATTGTGGAAAATTTGTTTCATCAAATCGACAATCTGCAAATCGGGCAGTGAATAAATCTCCTGTCAATGGCTCAAGATAGCGAATAATGGAGGGTGATTCAAACCCAACATATATTCCTAACCTTCTTTGGGGGCCCATCTTAGTGCGTTGTGGTGGTGCTACAGGCACATATACAGCACAGCCAAAGATTCGGAGATGAGCAATATTTGGTTCATGACCAAACACTAATTGTGACGGGGAGTATTTATTATAATGAGTCGGTCTAAGACGAACAAGAGATGCTGCATGTAAAATAGCATGACCCCAGACGGTTGTAGGCAACCGTGTTTTCATAAGTAATGGTCTTGCTATCAATTGCACACGCTTAATAAATGACTCAGCAAGGCCATTTTGGGTATGAACATGTGCTACAGGATGTTCAACCTTTATCCCAACTGATAAACAATAATCATCAAAAGCTTGGGATGTAAATTCTCCAGCATTATCAAGACGTATAGCCTTTATAGGATAATCTGGGAAGTGTGCCCTTAAGCGTATTATTTGTGCCAATAATTTCGCAAACGCCAGGTTGCGAGACGATATGAGGCACACATGAGACCATCTCGAAGACGCATCTATTATAACCATAAAATATCTGAATGACCCACAAGATGGGTGAATAGGTCCACATATATCCCCATGTATACGATCTAGAAAAGCAGGGGATTCAATGTCAACTTTCATTGGTGATGGCCTGGTTATCAATTTGCCCTGATGACAAGCGACACATGAAAACTCACTACTTTCAAGAATCTTCAGGTTCTTAAGTGGATGCCCTTTTGAATTTTCAATAATTCGTCTCATCATTATTGATCCAGGATGACCCATTCGGTCATGCCAAAGCACAAAAGTTCCTGAATCGTTAAACTTCTGGTTTACGATTGAGTGTGCTTCCATTGTACTAATTTCTGCATAGTACAGGCCAGAAGACAAAGTTGGTAATTTCTCCAAAACACATTTCTGGCCGGAGACATTCTTTGTAATGATAAGATATTCATCATTTGTTTCATTTAATGTCTCAACGTGATACCCATTACGGCGGATATCTTTGAAACTCAACAAGTTTCTTGGGGATCTAGAAGAGAATAGTGCATCTTCTATAACAAGTTTCGTCCCCTTAGGTAGAAATATAGTAGCTCTTCCGGAGCCTTCAATTAATTTCGAATTGCCAGAAATTGTATTAATATTTCCCCTTTTTCTACGCAATTGAGAAAAGTATTTCTCATCTTTGAATATAGCATGCGTTGTTCCACTATCAATCACACAAATATCTTCATGATTTGTCATTGATCCAAATAATATTTGAGGATTTTCCATATATTCTTCAAAACGAAAAAATAGGCAAAGTAAACATCGAAGTAGATATTTTGATTAGACAAAGTATTACACACACTTTATTACTTATATATGGAAACATAACCACATTAGCTAATACAAATGACATGTATGAAATATCTAAGTTAATACAGATCCATCACCGATCAGATGATCTATTTTTCCTTCAGGGATTTCAAAGAAATCTGCCACATCTAAATGCATAGGCTCAACATTATCTTCAGAAATAAAATTTGCTTCGGCATCATTTTCTGCCCTTTTGAGGGAGGCTTGATATAGATCAACAAGGTGCTTTGGCGTACGACAGGTACGTGCCCAGTGCCCTTTTCCTCCACATCGAAAGCAATTATTTTCTGAATTTTTCTTTTGCACAACATCATGCTTTTCATCCTTCCTTTTACACTGCTGGTGGTGAAGGGTATTATATGGTGCATAACGAGAATCATGATTAAAATTCCTTCCTCGACCACGACCATGACCACGACTGGGGCCACGACCTCTTCCACGCCTAGAATGGCGAAAATTTGCCTCATTCACTTCAGGGAATGGGGCAGTACCAGTGGGTCGGCTTTCATGATTTTTCATCAGTAATTCATTATGTTGTTCAGCCACTAAAAGATGTGAGATTAGTTCAGCATATTTCTTGAACTTCATCTCTCGGTATTGCTGCTGCAGGAGCATACTCGAGGCAGGAAAAGTGGAGAATGTTTTCTCCAGCATATCATCATCAGTAATATTTTCACCACATAATTTCAATTGAGAAATAATTTTAAACATTGCAGAATTATATGCCTTAACAGATTTAAAGTCTTGGAACCTTAAATGGAGCCAATCAAAACGTGCTTGTGGAAGTATGACCATCTTCAGGTGATCATATCTATCTTTCAGATCATTCCACAGCGTAAGAGGATCTTTAACCGTGAGATATTCCATTTTCAAATTCTCATCAAGATGACGGCGGAGGAATATCATTGCCTTAGCACGGTTTTGGTTTGATGCCTCATTTTTATCTTTGATGGTGTCTTCCAGACCCATCGCATTAAGGTGAATCTCGGCATCAAGAATCCAAGACATATATCTATTACCGGATATATCTAAGGCTACAAATTCACATTTAGTAAGATTTGCCATTAGTAAAGGAAAACGAAGAAATCAATACCTTCGAGGTTTTGAAGTATTTGCTCGAGATAACAGAGTCTCGTGCTGATAACGTGTTATAATATAAAGCTATGAAGTAAATACACAGAAGAAATATGTAGAGAGAATATGTAGAGAGATATCAGTTTATATTACTTCTGCTCTTTCAACATTGCATTTGTGCATCCTATTTATAGAGAAACAGGACATGAGATATTTTGAGATATTTTGGGATATTTTGGGATATTTTGGATATCCACTATTTGGGATATTTTTGACATTAATCCATTAATTGGTTTGTATTCTAATAAGTTCGAGAAAATGACCAAAATCATACATTATGTTTTGGTTTGGATCAAAATCATACATATTCTTTCACATGGAGCACTAATAGTACATTATGTTTGCATAAGTGGTGCACTTTTAGTCAAACTCCCAAATATTTTTTTAGAAATTTAACGGAAAAGAACAAAAATGCCCCTAACCTTTTAGAAAAGGTATAAAAATACCCTTTATTCATCTATTTGCTAAAACTACCCCTCAATTCAACTTTTTGGCTCATTTATTCCCCTTGACTAACGGACAACACTAATTTTTTTTAAAAAAATATTTAAATTGCACATGACATTTTATTACTGAAAATTTGATTTATTTTTTTAAAAAGAAATCTGAAAAATCATTATTTGTAGAATAAGGAAAAATAATTTTTCAACATCTGTTTCTTTAAAAAACAAATGTAGTAAGCCTTTTATATATATGAAAAAAAAAAACATAATTGAATTTTCATTAAAACATGTGGAATTTTTTTAAATTTGGAAAAAAAAAATTAACGAGTAAAACCTTGACTAACGAACAACACTAATTTTTTTTTCTTTTCAAAATGTGAATAACTGGATTTTTATAAAAATCTGAAAAAATTAAAATTTTTATGGAAAAACTGTGTTTAAAAAAAAAAACCAGAAAACTATCTTTTTTTTAAATCTAGAAGAAAATTATGGAGTATTAGTTTTTCACATTTTACTAAAAAAAACAATCAATTTTTCAGATTTAAAAATTGAATTTTCTAAAAAAAATGGGGTTTCCACCCGTTAAAAAAAAGTTTTCCAAATTTAAAAAAATTCCACATGTTTTAATGAAAATCCAATTCTGTTTTTTTTTTATATATATAAAAGGCTTACTACATTTGTTTTTTAAAGAAACGGGTGTTGAAAAATTATTTTTCCTTATTCTACAAATAACGATTTTTCAGATTTCTTTTTAAAAAAATAAATCAATTTTTCAGTAATAAAATGTCATGTGCAATTTAAATATTTTTTTAAAAAAAATTAGTGTTGTCCGTTAGTCAAGGGGAATAAATGAGCCAAAAAGTTGAATTGAAGGGTAGTTTTAGTAAAATAGATGAATAAAAGGTATTTTTATACCTTTTCTAAAAGTTCAGGGGCATTTTTGTTCTTTTCCGTTAAATTTCTAAAAAAATATTTGGGAGTTTGACTAAAAGTGCAACACTTATGCAAACATAATGTACTATTAGTGCTCCATATGAAAGAATATGTATGATTTTGATCCAAACCCAAACATAATGTATGATTTTGATCCTTTTCTCCGATAAGTTCTGTTAGAGAAACCTACAAAAAAAAAAAAATGATTTGATCATTGATGTCCTTAAGTAGGTGGTCTGTCAAAAGACACAATCTACTCCTCCTCCTACAACCCCCCTGCCTTGACTTCTTGTCTTTCTTTTTCATTTTGAACCCATTTAAAAAGAAGGAAGAAAGACGTACTTACGTACGCTATGTTAGTAATGCACGTGTTACTATTTTATTCTTTTTCTTTCTAGAGAGGTAGGTCTTCCTTAGTTGAATTGACAATAACATTTGTAATTTGAAAATATGTAGCAAAAATGTGCACGGCAGGGATGTCATCATTTGATAAATACATCGAATTACCTTATTGAAACTGAAAATTTTGATGTTTCAATATTTAGTACTCCCTCCGTCTCAATATATACGAAACTCTTTTCTTTTTAGGCAGTCCCAAAAAGAATGACTACTTTCTATATTCAGTAAAAATTCAATTTTAAATTTACTTTTTTACCTAGCCACACAATTTTTTATGATTTGTTTTAAATCACAAATCTCAAAAATCTTCCTTCAAATAAAATGGGAAGGAGGGAGTCCGATATACGGTATGCATTACAATTCTTTTGATATTTGGTATGACATTTAGTATTTATAAAATACAGAAATACTGAAAACCGCATGAAAATATTTAATTACATATACAATTATATATGATTAATGGTTATTGTGATAATAATGGGTGATAGTGATGATTCTAAATGATGGCTAGTGATGGTAACAAATGACTGTGATAATTGGTGATAGCAGTGGTTGTGGCTGAGAATAATGGTTATAGCCTTATAGGTGGTGAGTGGTGGTAGTTGATAATGGTGGGTGATTGTAGCTATGATGGTTGTCAATCAAAGTGAATGAACTAATGGTAATGTTATCTTTACATAAATTCTTGGATGAATAACATCTTAATGATATTTAAAATTTGTTCTAAATCTTATCATTCAAATCTATTTAGATCTATTAAGTTATTGTAAAATTTTTAAAAACAAAACTCATTTAATGATTGAGATTTGACTAAGATTAACATAAACAAATGAGTCCATAAATTGGTAAATGTAATTTTTTGGTAGGATATCTTTATCTTGTAAGATTAAGTTTCTGCTTCTCCACAGCAGAAAAGTTACTTTTGGTGCCGTTCAAAAGCACTTTTTATTTTTAGCCAAATACCTCAAATCTCCACAAAAGAAAATACTTTTTCAGAGAAAACAAATATTATTTATTTTATTTACATTGTCAATGTATATAACTACACATAAAAATAAAAGGTGCTTTAGATATCAAAAGGCAAGAAGTGTGGTAGATGAGTTACTGCTTTTAAGAAATTCAACGAGTTAAAAACCCAAAACGTAACAAATCAATCAAATTGTTAATACTTTAAGCATAGTAGTTATAGTAGAATTTGATGGAACATCTTGAAAATCTTTTATAAGCCCTGTCAAGATGCGTTTTTTTCTTCCACTTTTGTTTACTTGAAAGCTCATATTTGCAGTTAGTTACAAATGGTTGTTAAATTATTTCTCTATTTAGGTGTTCAAACCGAGGAATTAGGTTACTAATCCTTGCGTAAAAACTCAAATATAAAGAGCACTGTAATCGTCACCCTCTATAGTTAATATCGTAATTAAACAGGAATGAATGCGAATAATTGCAGAGATTAACGACCATGGCAGCTAATTAGCTGTTTTTATTCATGGATGTTGCAATCAGAGGCGAAGCTAGCATTTGAGGTCACTGGTGGTTTCGAACTCACATCTCGGGAAAAGAGATAGCTTCACTAGCCTCTACTTTGGCATTGAACCATCCGCTTATTTGTGTATGTGGGTTCGGTATATGATATCTACCTTTATTAAGATTTTCTAGTACAAATACGGGGTCTACGCAAAAACTATTGGGTTCAACCGAACCCCTCTTGACACTGTAGCTCTTCCCCTGGTTGCAGTTGTATGGAGACGCTGTTGTTTTACCCAAAAGTACATTTTCCAGGCCACTATTTAAATTGTCCTTATTTTAAAAAGGTGTGCAAATATAATCCTTGAAAAATTATATTTTTGGAAAATTTAGACACGGGTTTAATGTTTGCTCATATATTGCTCAATTTGACAGATAAAACGTTAGGCTATCATCTTAACTTATAAATTTTAAACCGTTGTCTAATGTTTTCGTGCAAGATTTTCGATTTTCTCAAAAAAAATCTTTAAACCGTGGTCTAAAAAATTCATAAATTGCAGGAGAAATAAAAAATGAATCACTTATTAAAACAATATTCTCAAAAAGGGGCAACTGGAGAATTCTTTTGCTGAAGACCCTACCAGGAAAGATCGGCCTTTCCTAATAATGAGCATCATTGCAAGAACATTACTGGTGGGGGGGTTTACATGTGATGAAAGGGTTCAATTAAATTATCCTTGTTAAAAATTATGTTGAGCAAAAGGGTAAATACAATTATATACATTGTTAAATCAAAAGGTAGAGATAAGATTTGTGTACACCCACCCTCTCAGATCCTGGTTGTGGATCACACTGGGTATGTGGTTGTAAATAGATTGTTAAATGCCTATGACGTAAAGAAACTTTTAGTATAGCGGAAAAAGTTGTTTAAAAATCGCTCTAGGCGGCAGGTTTGAATCCTAGGTCTAGTATACTCACATTCTTTGAATCCCTTTATTAGAATTTCTAGCTCCGCCACTAATGGCATGCACCAACTCTATCTAAACTCCATACTTTAAATATGGACTCTTCTTATTTTTTTTATAAACCTGCTGACAAAGACTACATATGCCACTGATTAAAGGACTCACAAGAATGTGGAACTTCCGTATAACAGTGGCCTGGCGGTCAATTCAGCAACTTCTCAATGAACTTGAAAGTAAAAAAAAAAAAAAACACAATTAATCGTTTCAAGGGATTGGGCTAAGTATCACTTAATCAGGTATAGCAAGTAGTAAAATTTAAGTGAAAATTCACGGGTACCCTATTTGAACACCGCTGTTTAGCTTGTATCCAGTTTTGATAAACATAGACATGAGGTGTTTAAAGTATCATATGGCTGAAGTTCTGACAAAAATTCCTAAACTTTAGCCATATGAAACTTCAACACCGCATGACTGAAGTTCTTCCGAAGTGAACAAACGTACAAAAAGTTATAAACTTAAGGCACAACTTAAACGGTATTACCAAAATCGGGTATCCATGTACTTACCTAAAATTTAAGATCAAATACCGATATAAGTTCTCCACTAGGCAATTTAGCCTATATGGGAATTTAAGTCAGTGGGTAGATGATTTAAAGTCTCTGTATCTAGTGAACGAAACTCATCTAAGGTTGTGTTCTTGGAGCAAAAGGGGATGATACTTAGAAGAATTCTACTATGCTTAAACACCAAAACAATGTAGCATAGTTGCATTTAAAGACACTTGAAACAGACCTAATACTCTAGCAATGAAATTCAAGAATGAAAGAATCATGGCAACTAACACCTAACATCTCAAAATACTTTATCAAAAAACAATCTAGTGACTTGCCGAGGGAGCTGCAGTTGGCGTTTCACGCCTAATGTCTTCCAGTTGCTGGAGAACTTGTTGAACTTCTGGTCGAGCTGATGGCGACGGATCAACACAGTGCAAAGCCAATTTCAGTGTACTTAACATTTCATCACCAAATATGGATGCATCTCTCATTAGTTCCAAATCAAACACCTCATTTGTTCCCTCTTCTTTTACAATCGATGCCACCCTTTTAGGCAAATCCACACCATTCGTTACCTCTCCTGGAGACTTACCAGTTAGGATTTCCAGTATAATGACTCCAAGGCTGTAGACATCCGTCTTCACATTGGCTTTCTTGAGCTTATTAAGTTCAGGTGCGCAATAGCCTAGTACCCCTGCTGTGGCAATTACATTTGAATTTGCAGCAGCGGTCACTAGGCGAGAAAGGCCATAATCTGCAATTTTTGCATCTGTGTTTTCATCAAGCAGAACATTGCTCGACGTAAGATTCCCATGAATGATGTTGGCATTAGTGTGAAGGTACAGCAATCCCCTCGTCGTCCCTTTTGCTATTCTCATCCTTGTTGGCCAATCAACTGGTGTATCCGGGCCGTGAGCTGCAACAAAAACAATAAGCTATATTACCCCCCTGCCATACCAATTTCCTATCCCTTTTCTGTTGGGGTAATTGCATTTTGGACTTCTCAAAAAAAAAAAAAAAACAATAGCCAGCAAATGTATAGGTTTTGTATATTAAGTGTCAATATACATATAATATACATAATCAGTGTATATGTTTTTGAACAATTTGGATAGTGCCTGTAATTAATTTCGCCAGCCAAAAATGAAAAAAACCCTTTTCTGTTTTTGAGATGCTTCAAACTGTTACATCATTCTATCATTGATAAGATCAATCTATACAGTCTTCCCAATTTCAAAAAATAAAAGATAATGGAAATCTGTTTTCTGCTTACCATGAAGAAAAGTTGCCAGACTTCCATTAGGCATGTAGTCGAAAATAAGAAGTTTCTCTCCTTTTGTTCCTAAGTAATAAGCCCTAAGAGCCAGAAGATTAGGATGCCTTATCTTTCCAAGAACATTGACTTCTCTCTCAAATTCCCTCTGACCTTTTGTAATCTTTTCCCTCAATCTTTTCACTGCAACTTGATTTCCATCTTCTAATGTGGTTTTATACACCGTACCGTAAGTGCTCTTTCCCAATACATCAGCAGTAGCACATAAAAGATCATCTGCACTGAACATCATACCTCCACCAAAATGGACAAGTTTTCCTCCTGTATTATCTCCTGCTGCTTCGACCTCTCCAACAGTCGGATGAATATCCTTTACATCATTTGCTGCTTTGGCTTCCGCTCGTTTCTTGATCAAGCAGCAAAGGAGAATGCAACAGACTAGAAACACAATTATTATGAGAGACCCTACTATTATGATAATAACGTCTTTAATACTTCGTTTGCAACCTCCTGCAGAAGGCGTAACAGGACATGGATTTGAAGTATTATAGCCACATAACTGAACATTACCCACAAAGGCGCTTGTATTGAATTCCTTAGCAAGATGAGTAGGAACAGGACCAGACAGAGAGTTATATGAAACATTGAAGGACTTAAGATTTGGTAAATCATCAACAGACACCGGGATTTCTCCGGTTAGATTGTTATGAGACAAATCTATCTGGCTTAAAGCGGAAATGTACCCGATGGTAGCTGGAATAACACCTCTAAACTGGTTATCCCTGAAATTGAGAACAGACAATTTTCGCACTTTGTTTATATCTAATGGGATTTCACCATCAAGATTGTTACTTTCCAAGTTGACAACCACGAGGGAGGATAAATTGGAGAAACTTTCTGGCAAACTCCCATTAATAGCATTATAAGATAAATCAAGTGTTCTAAGCATAGTGAGCTTTCCAATCTCATTTGGGATTACACCAGTAATATGATTATGACTAAGTGAAATCTCAAGAAGCTCATTCAACTTTCCCAAAGAAACAGGAATGCCACCAGAGAAAAAGTTATGGTCAAGTGTCAAAGATTGTAATTTTCCACCCCAAGAATCTGGTATAGAACCTGAGAGATTATTATATTGTAAATCAAGAAAGATTAAAGAAGGTGACTGAGTGAAACTTTGAGGGATTGAACCAGACAATGAATTGTAACTCAAATTAAGCCTATAAAGCTTAGTTGAATTAACAAGACTAATTGGTATTGTACCAGATAAAGAATTATTACTAAGCTCAAGTGTTTGAAGTAATGGACATAAACCAAGTGAACCAGGAATAGAACCAGAAAACCTGTTATTATAAAGCTGAACACCTCTTAAACTAGGCAAAAAACCCAAAGAAGTAGGAACTAAACCACCAATATCATTATCATGTAGACTAAGTTTCCTCAAACCTTGCAACTGACCAACTTTTTCAGTTAATCTTCCACTTAATCCTTTTAATGGAAGCTTAATAACAATAACTTGACCTTGAGCACATTTAATACCAATCCAACTACCAGAACAAGCTCCATTGCTGTTATTCCAGCTTTTTAAGTACCCTTTTGGATCAACTAATTCATGTTTAAGTGCTTCAAGGGCTTGAAAATTTGCTTCAGTGATAATTATACCATCCCAGTTATCTTGGCCTAAAGCTAACTGAGTTCTTGAAAATATCAGCTGCAAGAACAAGAAAATTTGGACAAATGGTATCCCTTTTTCCTTCTTTTTATCACAACAAATGTGCCTCCCAGCTTCTTTTGGAGTTAAAAACTTGAAAAAAACAAATGGATGTGAGTAAAAACAACTAAAATCTTGATCTTCCATTATCACTGAAATTATTTCTTAAGAACACACACTGAGAAAAAAGAAAAAAAAAAAGATTTTCTTTATCTTCCCCTCACATACTTTCTCTCTCTCTTTTGTTAAGTGGTACTTCCTCTGTTTCTTTGTTTTTCCTTTTATACTGGCTTTATTTCTATTTCAATTTACGTGGCATTGGTAGTTTTTCGATATTTAAATTATATAAATTTTAGCTAATATTTAAAAAAAAAAATTATATCATGACACAAAAAGAATTGCAAGTTATTTCATATAGTTATAAATATTTAAATTTAAATTTTAAAATATTAAATTAATCTCTAATTTAATTTAGCTTCAAACAATAGTTAATTTGACTTTCAAGAAGCGAGACTTTGAATCTTATTATTTTAAACTCATCACGTAATATGTTTGATTGTATTAACTTACTAAATATAAAAAAAAAATATTTTGAGATAAATAAAAAAAAAAAAATAAGACACTTGAAATAAATCGGAGCGAGTATTGGGCAGGGACAGTCTTTTACACACACCACAAGAAGGGTAATTTGTATTTTGTGGGTTGCAATAAGTGCGGTTCTTGGAAGGAAGCACGTGGAGAGGAGCACATAGTGCTAAAATGGAGGAATCTACACTAAGTTCTTTTTTCTTTTTTCTGGGGAACATGATAATTGTGTCTGTCAGATATCACTAGACTTTGAAGGCTGCTTGCTATATGTGTTGCTCTAAAGGCACTTTAAGCTTTTACTAGTGTATTGGCCTTTGGCTTTTTGCCGATGGTGGATATTGGATAGAGCTTAATGTGTTTTGGAATCTGTTTTCAGTTTTCACCATGAGTTTAACTTCAACTGCCTAGAGTGGCTTAGAGTTGTGGTAGAATGAATAGAATTCCTCATATTTATTAATAGAGGTCTTCTAGGAGAAAAAAAAATTGAGTAGAGTGTTTCCTCCTTTAGTGAATGAGCCTTACACCACACAATGGTGCTCCAACATGCATATCAGCCACCAAATGAAAATTAACAAACTTTTATACACTATAAGTATGCTAATTTTTAACATTATTAAATTATTTTTAAAAGTAATTGCTGATGGTTACTTAAAATAAGTGTGAGTCATTTTTTGAATAGCAAAAGCATAATTACGTAATAGAAGTACTTAAAAAGACAATTACAGGTAACCTATTGTTAGAAATTTGGGAGAGCGAGACAACACAAATAATACTCAAAACTCACTAGAAAAGAAATGGAGGAAAAATGATTTTTTATGCAACTTGACTTAATTCAAATGGTTAGATTACATGACTATTTATAGGTGAATTCATCCATGTATCTAGCCTAGCATACATGTATCACTATTAATAATTTCACACTTCACATCCTCCAAGTACATGAATAAGAACTCACTAGACTAATCTAGAATTTTCCACCAATTCATGTATCTCCTAATACATTAATCTACTAGTTCATGAACTAAATTAAATATAATGTGAACAAATTAAATAGTGTGAACAAGTTAATTTTTCCAACATTCCCCCTTAAACTTGATTCACTACTCCAAGAGTCATCCGCAACTTCTGAAAAATATCAATCTTCAACGGCTTGGTGAAAATGTCCGCAACTTGGTCTTGAGATTTCACAAACTCAAGCTCTACCTCCTTCTTCGATATGCAATCTCTAATGAAATGATACTTAGTATAAATATGTTTGCTCCTTTCATGAAACACCGGGTTCTTAGCCAACGCAATGGCCGATTTGTTATCAATACAAATCTTAGTTGCATCTTCTTATGGTTGGTGAAGTTCTTTCAACAAGCTCCTTAGCCAGATTGCATGACGAACACAAGAAGAAGCTGCTACATACTCTACTTCACAAAGTCACAATTGGTTGCTTCTTGGAATTCCATGTAAATGCGGAATTTCCAAAAAGGAAAACAAACCCGGTAGTACTTTTCCGGTCATCAACATCACCAGCCCAATCACTATCACAATAGCCAACAAGTTTGAAGTCTTTAGAAGATGAATAAAAAATTTCATAATCAAGTGTACCTTTGATGTATCGGAGTATTCTTTTGGCTGCTTTTAAATGAGAAGCTGTTGGAGTTTCCATAAAGCGACTGGCAAGTCCAACACCAAAAAGAATATCGGGTCTTGTACAAGTTAAATACCTTAAGCTTCCAGCAAGACTCTTGAAATATGTGGGATTGATATTTTCTCCATCTTCACGCTTGGATAGTTTAACTCCACAATCCAGGGGGGTGCTAACAGGCTTGCAATTCTCCATCTCAAATTTCTTGAGAATCTCCTTTGCATATTCTCCTTGAGAAATAAAGATGCCATCATTCTTCTGCTCCACTTTAATGCCAAGATAGTATGACATTAGGCCAATGTCCATCATCTCAAATTCTCTTGTCATTGATTTCTTGAATTCTTCAAACATCTTTGGATTATTTCCTGTCAAGATCAAATCATCCACATACAAACAAACATGTAATGTGTCACCATATTCATTAATTTTTACATAAAGTGCATGCTCATGTGGACACTTTGAAAAACCATTTGCTTGGAAATATTTGTCAATTCTACAATTCCAAGCCCGTGGAGCTTGTTTCAAGCCATAAAGAGCCTTCTTCAATTTCAGCACTTTATCTTCATCTCCTTCAACCTTATAGCCCAAAGGTTGATCAATGTATACTTCTTCCTCCAAAATCCCATTCAAGAAAGCCGACTTCACATCCATTTGATGGATTTTCCATTGGTTCTGAGCTGCCAAAGAAATAATCAAGCAGATTGTCTCCAAACGAGCAACTGGTGCAAACACCTCATCATAATCAACACCGGCCTTTTTCTTGTACCCCTTTGCTACCAATCTTGCTTTGTACCTCTCTATTTCTCTTTTGGAATTTTTCTTTAGCTTGTAAACCCATTTGACTCCAATGGTGCTTTTTCCTTTCAGAAGTTTTGCCAACTCCGAAGTGTCATTCTTCTTGATTGCCCTGATTTCTTCATCCATCACATCTCTCCATTTTGGATTACCGGCAACATCTTCATAACTTATAGGCTCGCTGTCCACCAATAAACAAAAGTGAGTTAAATCTCTTAAATCTTCTATTACTTCTTCCGTTGCGTCATACAAGTCTTGAAGACTTCTAGACTTTCGAGGTACACTGTTTGAACTTGATTCCCTAACTTCTTGAACTTGCGGTGGAGGTGTTGTAGGTGGTGTAGTAGGCTGCTCCATAACTTCTTCATCATGTTCATCATCAGCGAATGGACTAAAAGAGTAATCTTGCTCTTTAAATTTCCATTCCCAAGCACTATCTTCATCAACTTCAACATCTCTGCTTATGGTAACCTTGCCATTCTTGGGTTATATAACTCATAACCTTTAGATCTTTGCGCAAAACCAACGAAAACATACCTCTCTCTTTTTTCATCAAGCTTAGATCTCTTCTCATCCGGCACATGTGCATAAGCAATGCTTCCAAACACTCGCAAGTGAGCAACTTTTGGTTTGAAACCACTCCAAGCCTCTTGCGGTGTTTTGCCATGAACACTTTTGGTGTGACGTCGATTTGATAAATACACCACACAAGCAACTGCTTCAGCCCAAAACTCCTTTGGCATATTTTTGCTCTTCAACATACTTTTATAACCCATTTTAACTGGGTTAAATTAGAGTACAACATATTGGTGATTCATAAATTATTTAACTAACTTAAGGAGTCGTCATCTAATTAATTTAGAGGTGAATTAGGACACCTATCGATTATTTAATATTTAACTCCGTTTAAAGTCTACTAACCTAAGATTCTAGATAAGGGTTCAATTAATCTAAAGGGAAGATGTTAAGCACCCTTTAAGATCCGTACTAAGACGGTTAACCGACCGGACTTAAGATTAATTAAAATATGGCTAAAAATGAATATTTTGAAAATATTGCACTAAAGTATATTTATTGAAATCTTAAAAAATATGCATGCGTAAAACACTAAAGTAAAAATGAGAACATCTATTAGTTTAAATTATATAAGCATAAGAACACAATTTGTGCCCTCCGAAGAAAACAAAATGTAGCAAATTTGTAGAAAGCTTCGTACTGTTAAAAAATATTGAGCAACATGTGGGTGAAAAAATGGTGACTTGACTTAATGAAATTGAGAAAAGTAGTAAATTAATTTCTGGGCAAATTTGTAAAAATGTGATTTGATGTTTTCTGAGAAGTCATTTGAACTTAAATTTTGACTTATGAAATAAGTAAAACAATTTGTGGACTAAAGCTTGGTTTATCGATTAAGCAGGTTTATAGAATTCCATTACCGATTTAAACTACTTCATTAATTAGACGTAATCCTAGGCGTCAAGTAGCAAAGAGTGACATAATATTAAAGCATATAACCCATACTAATTCTCCCCAAGCATCAGAAAAGAGTAGGGGGGTGGGGAACTACTTCCTATATTTTTGGCTTTTACATAGTTAAGACAAGAGAAAATAATAGTTCAAAGAAAGTGACTCCGGGTCCATGCTCAGGAAGAGTATTTGGACAAAGATAATAGAAATATTATAATGTCTAAGATGTCTAGAACCACAGGGATGAAAAGATGGTTGGCTGAGATCTTAAGGATAGTATTTATAGATGAAGAACTAGGGTTTCAACTCTCAATCAATTTTTTTTTTTTGGGGCGGGATTTGAGATATGGCCATTTGAATATCAAAATTTGCTCAAGAATGATCCAAAATATGACAGAAAAGGCTGAAACGAATTGTCCTTTCTCTTCAGAATTGCAGCAATTTGGTCAACATAATACCGAAGTTTTTGAAGTTAAGGTGGGAGAATTCGAAAATATGAGAGAGAGGGACAAATTTGCACTAAAATGGTGAAGCTATTTTCTGCATCAGAGAGAGGAAGGTCAAATATTTGCCTAAAATGAGAAAAGAAGAGGCTTGGGGTGAATGCAGCTGAGAATAAGATTAGGTTTTAGGGTGTCAAATGGGCTAACTTAATGAGTTATTTCAGATGAGTGTAAATGGGTCATATGGTATATTTATAGAAGATACATTTGAGCTGCGAAAATAGTGCTCTTTCCCTACCTTAAACATTTCTTGGGCTTCCTTATCTTAATAATTTATACATGTTATACTTATAACATATAATACTATTTACTAATATATATACATATATATATATATATATAACATGGCCAAAATAAAAATATAAACTAAAAAATTTACATATAAAAATACTAATGAATTAATAATAGTAGTAATATAAACTATAAATGTACTATTCGCGTAACGACAATAACTGTCTTAGTAATACTAAAAATGATAACGAGATGTAATTATAATAATACTAATGCTAATATTAATAATAAGAGTAATAATAATGGTACTGCCAATATAAATAGCAGTAGTAAAAACGGTAACAATTACAATGATGGGTAAACAAATAGATTATTAATTACTAGGAAGCACAAGAAAATCGATTAGAGGAAAAGTGGGACAAAATTGGGTGTCAACACATACTTCTTCCCATGTTGAGAATACTCCAATTCTTCCTCTCCACCAAGCCATTTTGTTGGGGCGATCTTGGAACGGTCAAAAAATGACGTATTCCATTTTTTTCACAAAAAGCCTTGAATTCATTTGAAGTGAATTCTCCACCATTATCGGACCAAAGTGACTTTATTTGGTAGCCACTTTGTTTCTCCACCATGCTCTTAAAATTCTTGAATTTTTCAAAAACCTCAGATTTTTACTTCAAAAAATATACCCAGGTTTTTCGAGAATAATCATCAATAAAGAGAAGGAAATAATTACTTTTACCAAGTGAGACTGGCTTGCTAGGTCCGCACACATCCATATGAATCAACTCTAAAGGACACCGTGCACTTGTCAATGACTCTTTGGGAAAGCTTTTCCTTGACTGCTTTCCAAAAAGACATCCTTCGCAAAGCTGATTAGGATGGTTAATCGTTGGAAACCCTTTCACCATATTTTCCTTTTTCATCAACCTTAGACTATCAAAATTCAAATGGCCAAATCTCATATGCCAAAGCCAAGATGAAACTTTGACACATGAAAATAAGCACCTTGGTACATCACTTTGAAGATTCAAAACAGACATTTTATTTTTAGCCATAGGAACTTTGGCTAACAATCTCCCATTTTCATTTTTCATAGTCAACCTTTTATCTTTCAAATGAATGTCATAATTTTTCTCCAAAAGGTGTCCCAAACTCAGAATATTACCTTTCATTTCCGGTATATACATGACATTGGAGATAAATTGATGACTTCCATCTTTCAAACGAATTAAAATCGTACCTTTTCCTTTGATTTGAACTTTTGAAGAGTCTCCAAGAGTGATGTTGCCACCATTAAATTCCTCAAACTCGGCAAATAAATGCTTCTTCCCGCAAATATGGCTGCTTGCACTGGAATCAAGGTACCATTTATTTCTTTCTACACTTTCTTTTTCTTTACATGCCATGAGTAAAGTGTCATCTTCATCTTCATTTTTGCTCTCCACAAAATTATTTATCTCCTACAGATTATTTTTACATTCAAAATGACCATATTGACAAGTTGACATTAAATATTTGATTTGTCATACCTCCCATGATTTGACCTTCATCCTCTACCTCTTCCGCGGGCTCTTTCTTGGTTGGAGTCTTGACTTCTATTTTCTTTGGTCGGACGTTGACTACCACCTCTTCCTCCTCTACCACGACCTCTTCCACGCCCACGACCTCTTTGTTGTGAGCCACGCCTTTCATCTTTCTCCTTCGAAGAAAGTTTTGCTTGCAAAGCTTGTTCAACAGACTCTTGTTTCAGTTTCTTCATGTGCTTGTAAAGAACCCGTGAGTTCTTCTATGGTCATGGTGTCCAAATCCTTGGACTCTTCAATGGCAACAACAATATAATTAAATTTTGAATCTAGGGATCGTAATATTTTTGCAACGACCCTATCATCATTCAACGCTTCACCATATCTCTTCATTTGATTGACAACCGCCAAGACTCTTGAAATATAATCCAAAACTGATTCGGATCCCTTCATTTGCAGCGATTCAAATTCTCCTCTTAAGGTTTGGAGACGAACCTTTTTGACCTTGTCTAAACCTTTAAAGAAAGTTTGAAGAATATCCCATGCTTGCTTGGAGTTGGTTGCATTTGCAACCTTCTCGAACATCTTTTCATCCAAACTTTGATGGATGAGTGTGAGTGACTTTCGGTCTTTCTTCTTTGTGGCAGCGGCATCATCTTCTTCATCAACGCCGCTCTCCACAATTTCCCATACATCATAGGCTCCAAGCAAAGCCTTCATTTGGATGCACCAACTTCCATAATTTTCTTTAGTGAGCATTGGAACTTGGAATGGAGTTCCATTGATGTTAGTCATTTTATCTCTACGTTTTGTTGTCTCTCAAACACACCGGCTCTGATACAAAATGTTGAAAATTTGGGAGAGCAAGACAACACAAATAATACTCAAAACTCACTAGAAGAGAAATGGAGGAAAGATGATTTTCTATTCAACATGACTTAATTCAAATGGCTAGATTACATGACTATTTATATGTGAATTCATCCATGTATCTAGCCTAGCATACATGTATCACTATTAATAATTTCACACTTCACATCCTCCAAGTACATGAATTAGAATTCACTAGACTAATCTAGAATTTTCCACCAGTTCATGTATCTCCTAATACATTAGTCTACTAGTTCATGAATTAAATTAAATTTAATGTGAACAAATTAAATAATGTGAACAAGTTTATTTTTCCAACACCTATGTATATAAGTACTTAATGTCAACCTAAAAGAATGTAAAATAACCAGTAATTATTGGAGTAGCTGGTTGAGCTGCAGTATTACTTACTCCCTCCGTTTACTTGTATCACGTTTTGCTTCACGAGATGCAATATGGCTAATTTTCAGAGTTAATTGTATTAAATTAATTCAATATTTTAAATATTAAATTTACATGTTCGAAAATTATACAGAAAATGCTATAAGTTGCAATCCTTTTCGTATTAATAGAACAAGAAATACATCTTGGTCAAAATTCATGCAATATAACTCTCAAAAAGCAAAAATGTGACACGTAAAAATGAACCGAGCGAGTATTTAAATTTTTTCAACTACGCAGCTGATCACTGCATGCTCCCCTCCTCCTCTAGTGTCTATCCTATACGAGTGGGCAACATTCTCAAGCAAATTGGCTAAACATTAGTATTATAGTACATTGTTAGTACTCCGTCCGTCTCAAATCGTTTGTCGATTTTTTGGAGAAAATAAGATCTCTTGGCCTCTTACAATTTGAATAGAAGGAAATGATTTTTTCAGATATTTTATGTGTAAAACATGGAGATCTTTTGCAAAAGGGTCATAAAACTAATTGTTTTTTTGTAAAGGGCCAAATAACCAATTCTCCCGATTTTTTGTTTTACATACCTCTTAAGAAATACTCCCTCCGAATAAAAAAAAAGTCCACTTAGCATTTTTTTCTTGGGTCAAAAAAAGTATCCGCTTATTAAATCAAGAAACAATTAATCTTTCCATATTTGTCCCTATTAAGTGTTATGTGATCAAATCTCAATGCCTATTTAATTAGGGGTATAGCCAATTTACATATTTTTTCTTGAAGTGAGTAGTTTCTTAAGAGGTGTGCAAATGGCTAAGTGGACTCTTTTTTTGATCCGGAGGGAGTATTAATTAGGAGGGATACTTGACTAACTTTACCCTTATTTATGTCTAAGTTATATTCTTGGGAAAATACATAACCCCCCCCCCCCCCCCCCCCAAACATATAGCCAGATTAATTATGACGCACCCAACCTTTGCGGGCGACCTATTACCCCCCCCCCCCCCCCCCCCCGCCAGTCTTAATTTTTCAGTATTTTAGTACCATTTTCGACTGACGTGGCAAAAAAAAAATATGGCGAGTGAATTGAAAAAAAATGAAATGTTGCGACTCAGATGCTTAAAATTGAGAAAGAAGACATTGAAGACACCTTCCCTTCCTGTCTTCCACATTTCAATTGTTAAATACAATTTATTTTTCTCTTTCTTCTTCTTTCTCCTCAATCACCGCCGCCGCCACACCGTCGCAGCAGCAGCAACAGGAGGTACAAAAAATATTAAAAATGGGTTGAAGAAAATGGTTAAAAATATTTTGGTGTTTGATTTGCCTTCAAATGAATGTGTGTGTTAATGGAGGAAGAAAATGGGTTGAATGTGTGTGTGTTAATGGAGGAAGAAAATGGGTTTTAATGGAGGAAGAAAATTGGTTGAATGTTTCTTGAAAATAAGTTCTTTATGATTGATGATTAAATTGAATGTGTGTGTTAATGGAGGAAGAAAATGGGTTGAATGTGTGTGTGTTAATGGAGGAAGAAAATTGGTTGAATGTTTTTTGAAAATAAGTTCTTTATGATTGATGATTAAATTGAATGTGTGTGTTAATGGAGGAAGAAAATGGGTTGAATGTGTGTGTGTTAATGGAGGAAGAAAATGGGTTGAATGTGTGTGTGCTAATGGAGGAAGAAAATTGATTGATGGATTTCTTGAAATGAAGAAGAAGAAGAAGAAGAAGAAGAAGAGTTTAGTGATGAAGAAGACAAAATTAATGGTTTAATAGTTAATTAGAGGTTAATTAGTGTAAATATAATTAATAAAAGAAAAATGAAATGAAAAAAAAAGTGGCAGTGACGTGGCAGCAGCGTGGCACCAATGTGGCGGAGAGTGTGCAACACTCTCCACTGTGCAACTGGGCTTCAATTTTTTTTGCCACGTCAGTTAGAAAATGATACTAAAATACTGAAAAATTAAGACGGGGGGGGGGGGGGGGTAATAGGTCGTCCGCAAAGGTTGGGTGCGTCATAATTAATCTGGCTAAAAGGGGGGGGGGGGGGGTTATGTATTTTCCCTTATATTCTTTCTCCATTAAATGTTTACTTTATTTGTATGTTACTCCCCGTCTCCCTCAGTCTCAAATTATTTGTCATGGTTATAAAAAATAATTATCTCAAATTATTTGTTATTTTAAAAGTTCAAGGCACAATTAATTATTTTGTTCCCGTTTTACCCTTAGTAGAATTTTGTTATCAATGGAGATAACACACAAATAAAGTCAACATTTAATGGAGAGAAAATATAACTTAGACATAAATAAGGCTAAAGTTAGTGAAAGCACCCCTTCTAATTATTATTTTCTTAAGAGTCGTGTAAAACAAAAAAGATACAAATAATAATTTGAGACGGATCTCCATTAATGACTAAATTCTATTAAGGGTAAAATAAGAACAAAATAATTAATTGTGCCTTGAACTTTTAAAACGAAAAATAATTTGAGACAACTATTTTTAATAACCATGATAAATAATTTGAGACAATTATTTTTAGTAACTATGACAAATAATTTGAGACGGAGGGACTAGTACTCCTTTTGTATTGTCTTTATTTTGATTATTTTACCACTGTTCCCATCAAAGTGTAGTAGGTATACTTTTGATTAGTTTTGATCCTTTGAGTTTGTTGAACGAAAATGAAAACTTTTAGCTTAGATTTCACTGGAACTGTGAATAAAAAGAATTTAGAGGAAATTTATAGTAGGAGGTGCTATTTCTGTTTTATTTGGTCTATTTCTGATGTCGTGCAACTGTTGGTATTGCGGTTTTTGGTCTTTAACAAGGCTTTCTTGTTTCTAGTTATTACATTTATTTTTTCAGTTTTCGTTAAATGTAACATGAGTTTGTTAAATATTTGACGACATTTTTCACAAATTTAAAGGACCAAAAGTGCTTATGATTATATTTAAAGAACTATTTTACTTACCACAAATATAAGGAACTATTTTTTTTTTTAAATTTTCTCTATAATTATGATTTATGACCTATCTTTGCCTCGAGTCCAGGCAAGTCCCATTTGGTCATCCGAGGTTACCTTGAATTGCTGTTTCAAATATTCTATTCCCCATTTCGTCTTGAACTACGTGACTTGGATGGAGGAACTAGGTGATTTAAGATAAACTTTCACTTATTGTCTTTTGTCAGATTTACTGAAAACCAAAATTTGAAAAATCAAAACTTTTCTTTCTAAATCTTAAAAATTATTTTATTTTATTTTATTAATACTCCCTTCGTCCTATATTAGTTGTTCACATTGCTAAAATTATTTGTTTCAAAATACTTGTCAATTTACAAAATCAAGATAGAATTAGTTAAATTTTTCTTATTTTGTCCTTAACATTAATTATTTTTTAAAGTAATCAATATTGATTAAAGTGCAATTTATTTGAGAGAGATAAGGATAACGTGATAAAAATACATTTATCTATGATTTTTTAAGATGCGGGGAAAGCGGACAAGTAATATGAGACGAAGGGAGATGGAGTATGAGCATTAATGGGAGATGACATCTGACCAAATGGGGTCTCAGTCACTATTTTTTAAATAATATATTAGGGAAAATTGTGTAGAAAAATCTAAAAGAGTGTCATATGAAATTATAATGTAAAGTTTGGTTTGACTCATTTATCTTCCTATTTACTAGCTCGACAAGAAACTATGAAGTTGAAATCCTTTTGGCATGGATATGATAGACTCATTCAAAATTCAAATCATGATACACCTTTGCAAAGGACCCTTAAAACTTTTGAGCATTTGAACACCAAAAGAAAACAGAAACAAAAAAGGCTTTAGAGCATGCCTTTTTAGATTTAAAGATCTTGGTGAGCGTGCCTCTGTATCCAAATATGGAAAAGTTAGTGGCAGTAAGCACACGCACTACTAAACAAAGGCCATTTAGCAAGGGAGAGGTGAAAAAGGAGGTAACTTAGAGCCCGTTTGGATTGGCTTACAGCTTAAAGCTGTTTGCAGCTTATAAGCTGAAAAAAATAAGTTGGGGTAGTTCAACTTATTTTTTTTGGCTTATAAGCTGTTTTCAGCTTATAAACTGCTTTAGATAAACTAAGTCAAATGGGTTCAATTATTTTTTTGAGCTTATTTTAAGCATAAAATGACTTTAAGCTGGCCAGCCAAACACTCAAAAAAGCTGAAAACAGCTTATAAGCCAACTTATAAGTCAATCCAAACGGGCTCTTAATGTTGACATATCAACTAAAAACCCCTTTAAATTTGATACCGATTATTAGTTGTACACTTAAACTATTTGTAGTCTTAATTACCTTCTAAATTTGATTATTTGATAGCCTTTATCCTACCGTATGATCTCATCCTAAGAGAGTAGGATACACTCACCTGCCATGTGGATTTTTTTGCCTACATGGTTTTAAAAAATAAATATTTGTTTTTACTTTATAAATTCATTAATTTTTAGATTTTCCTTTTCAGGTCAAAATAGTATAGAACTCCACTTTTTAGGCGAAAATATCTTATTTGGCTAAAAATAATGAAATCACTTTTTTATATACAGGTTTTGTTCCAAAAAAAAAAAAAATACATTGTTGAAACAGATAGTCATTACATCTAAATAAGATATAACAAGAATTATACAGTTGGAGCTTCATTATTTTGCTAAAACTCTTTATTTTAGTAAAAATAAGGAGCTCTAAAGTTTTTTCTTTTTATAGATTTGGCCCGAAGAAAAATAACATTTAAAATAAATAATCACTGTAGCTAAAGAAGGAAAAAAGAAAACACATAGTTCCAACTCTATTATTTTGATTTTTTTATTTGACTAAAAATAATAGAACTTTAATTTTTATTTATTGATTTTGGCTTGAAAGGAAAAATACACAATTGAAATAAATAGTCATTGCATCTAAAGAAGAAATAAACAATAAATACTTCATTATTTTTTAATGAAACTAATTTTATTTGGCTAACATGATGGCGAGCCAAGTTTTTTTTTGACCTGAAAGAGAAATAATACAAAATTTGAAACAAATAGTTGGAACTAGTAATCATTGCATTTAAAGAAGAAATTCTAAAAATGCAAAGTTGGGGTAACATTTGCATTATATATTAAGCTGAAATAAGAAGAAATACACAATTAGAATAACTAAATTGCTATATATGCTGTGGCGATTAACATTTGAAAAATAGCCTATTTGGAGCAACTTTTTTCATGCCAGCACACCTAAAAGAGAGTGTTGTCACACTCTTTACCACATCGATTTTTTTTTTTTACGGGTGTGGGGTGTGGGGGTATAAAGATTACTAAATAGCCAAGTTAATAAAGTAATTAAGACTATTATTATTTAGACATACAACTAATAATTTGCCCAAGTTTAGAGGGTCTTTAGGTTTTTTTACACGTTCGTATTGATTATGTTACCTGTTTTGATGGAGACGTGAGATGCGGTCCATAGACAAACAAGTTTCCGTCGTCTTCAATCAGCCTTCTAGAGTACTATACGAGGACCACTCTTGCTAGCCATTCATGGGCCAGACTTATACAAGTTACAACTAAGTAGATGTACTACTGTGCTTGCACTTGAACAATTTAAGAAAATATACATATATATTTCCACTAAATTCGTATATAGTATTAAGTAATAATAGGTGTAGTGATACTTCGTAACCGAGGGAGGGATTTAGAGGGTGGGGAGGGTGTTCACCCGAAGACCCTCGGTAAAAAATTACAATGTATATATAAGGTAGATTTATGTGTTTATGTACATATATTAACTTTTGAATACCTTGAACAGAAGCAAAAGGTTAGCTCAAGCGTCCAGGGTGTACAAAATTGTCTCTAGAGTCCTAGGATTGATTCCCAGGGACAACATTGTTTTATATTTAACTTTTGTTATTTTTTTTTCAAATCTCCTGATTGAAAATTCTGAATCCGTCACTGTTCATACCTACGCATTAAATTAAGATTCTGAATTCATCTCCGAGGTACTCACTCTTTGTACTATACTAATTAGATTGGCGGTTGAGATGGGCTTTGTGTTCACTACTTCTCTCAACCAAAAATTGGGCCCTTTCCTCCATTAAAAGCGGACTCCCTCTCTCTTTGTGATACTTGTTTCTCTACTAGAACAAAATATTGTACGTCCCAAATGGCGTCCAATATTTGCAATTAATGGTTGATCATAAAAAAGTGATTTTTGAATCTCGAGAAAAAACGCATATATGAGAATACCCTAAGCCTATAATTTCCTCTTTATTTAGCCAACACCATTACCTTCATTTTTCACGAGTTCAGAATCAAACTGTTAGTGTACTTTTTGCCACATAACCAAAGTTATGTGTTAACAAACAAAAGAATCAATGCGCCAGTATTATATGAGCTATACAAGCCTGGCCAAAATTGCTTACAGACGTGTGGTCAGGTTTGATCAGCATAGTTGATGTAATACATGCGCTATACCTGTCCTTCACCCCAGTCTACGTTTCGGCATTTCTGAAACGATTCTCCTTATAATTTTTACTTGAAAATGTCTCAGTATTGCAATTTAATGAGTTATACAGTACTTTTGTAGTGTACCCTATCTTTTATCCAAATATTCATGCCACTGTTACTTAAATCAGATTCCGTATTAAGTAAAAATGTATTTGTCACAATAAAGAACAACTTTGCCTTTATTCGTCATTTTTCATATGGTTGCTGGCTGAGTTGGTATTGACCATTTCTTTCTGCCATCGACTCTGCTCCTCTCTATGCTTGTCAAGCGTTACGTTAAATAATTTCCATTTTCACCAATGCAGTCTTGTCCGCTTAAATACTAGGCTCAGTTCTGTTGGCCTAGGATTCAGACTCGTGACCAAAAGTCCAGGGGCGGAGCTAGGATGGTAGTTGGGGGTTCGGCCAAACCCAGTAACTTTAGTCTAAACCCTGTATTTGTCTTTAAAAATTCATTGAATATGTATAAATTATTAATTTAGAACCCAGTAAATTAAATGAATTAGAATTTCGAACCCACAAGCTTCAAATCCTGACTCCGCCTCCAAAATCACAGAGTTCTTCAACTTTTACCGGGTGAAATAAGCACAGGAATGTGAAAGATATACTTCTAGAAAACAAAAGGAACAAAAATAATCACACGTGGAGTGTATATAAGCAAAAATTGGTCACATAGCGTACGTAGGTACGTCTCTGACTTTTTCCTTTTCAATTGTGCAAAACAAAGAAAAAGAGAAAGGGAGAAGTCAAAGGATGACGGATTATGTTTTTTTGACCGACCACCTCCTTAAGGACATTATTCATCAAATCATGGCTTGTCGTTTTGGATTTCTCTAACTGAACTTTTAAGTTAGAATTCAGAACCAATCAAATTTTGAACGACTAATTTAATACAGTAAGACACAACAAACTGAAGAAGACCTTTTGCCATCTTTAACTTCATCCTGTAGACTTTAAGTGTTACTATTATTGAGGATTTAACTTTATCCAAAACTACCGATAAAGGTTGAGGTTGTGTGATAGATACTCTTTATTCTTAATTAGAGGTTTTGAGTTCGAGCTCTATATATAGTTACTTTTGTTAGAGAGTGGTTTACCCTCCAATGTAGGACATTGAGGCGCGAATTCAGATTTAATTAGGCCCCAACGTGAGTACCAGACACCAGTCGTGAAATTAAAAAAAAAAATCATTCAAAACTAAATACCTATCTAAGTATGTAATACTTAATTTATCTATCCCAATTTATGTAACACCTTTTCTTTTTAATTTATCCCCAAAATAATGATATTTTCTTGTATTTAAAAACATTTCAACTTTAAACTTCTAATTTTACTCTTGATAAAGTAATTTATAACCACATAAATATTTCTGCAATGTTTCAGCTTACAAGGTTTAAAAAATATTTCTTTCTTTCTTAAACTCTCCGTCCAGTCAAACCCCATACTTTAAAATAAAAGAACCAAATATATATGTTGTCTTGATTAAATAAACCTAACCTTCAAATTTAATTTCTTTTGTTTTTCTAATTTTTGGCAAAGATCTTGTCGTGCGACACCAACCTATGACATCTATGACCCATTTTTTTTTTACGTTTTAACTAATTCTTGGTCACTACTTTTCAGAGTTTAAGAAGTAAACAATGCCGATTGCGGTTTACAGCTATTAGTTCTTTGGACTTGAAATATAATCTAGGAGAGTTTTAATTACCTCAAGAGCTTTAGCTAATAGTAGTAATTTAATGAATTTAATGACACAAGTTAATTAACTACTAAATGATATTTAAAGAAAATTAATCATATGTCTTGAGTTCAAACTCTGAATCAGCAAAAGCAGAAAGTTTCCTTCAATTTGTGAGAGATGAAGATAGGTGGTATGTATAATCATAAGAACAAACTCCACATTAATTCATGAATTTTTTTATCCAACAAAAGTTTGCTGGATAAAAGCACATCGTTAATGTTAAGCAAAACCATAAAAATCATGTTCCCTGAAAATAGTAAAAGACTTATAATGTAAGCATTATTCCTGAAATTTCTTAGCTGTTAGATAGGTTAAGTGGGTGAACCAATTAGTTATACCGGGTTTAACTAACTTTTGAAAACATAATCTTCTGTCAACCTCAGACCAACTCTTTCTTCCTACTTCTTCCCCTATAAAAGCAGACCCTCAACTCTACAATCTTACACAAACAAACACTGATTTGCATCTCTACTAATACATAGAAAGAGTTTTAAGTAAAGGAAAACAATGGAGGCCTTCAAAAGCATTGCAAACCCTTTGTGTTCTTTCCTTGTTATATGCATTTTGCTTCTCTTTGCAAATGCAGCATCAGGGAAAACTCATTACCATGATTTTGTTGTAAGCTATCCAAGATTTTACTTCTTTGTTTTGTTAACATTTCGTAATATTTTACAAATTTGACTATACTTACCTCTGTTTTTCTGGAACAGGTTCAAGCAACACCAGTGAAGAGGCTGTGCAAAACCCACAACACCATAACGGTGAATGGACAATTCCCTGGACCGACATTGGAAGTAAACAACGGAGATACTCTGGTGGTTAACGTTGTCAATAGAGCTCGATACAATCTCACCATTCACTGGTAAATTCATGCATGCAGAATCAAATGAACTGATATATGTTACTCAATAAATTAGTGGCGATTATATGTAATGACATTTGCTTCTACTTTTTTATACTACTCTATTGTGTATCAAAAGGCATGGCGTTAGGCAAATGAGAACAGGATGGGCAGATGGACCAGAATTTGTCACTCAGTGCCCAATTAGACCAGGAAAGAGTTACACTTACAGGTTTACCATTCAAGGACAGGAAGGGACTCTTTGGTGGCATGCCCACAGCTCGTGGCTAAGGGCTACAGTTTATGGAGCTATAATTATCCACCCAAAAGAAGGTGAAAAGTATCCATTTCCTAAGCCCAAAAGAGAAACACCAATTCTGCTAGGTACTACTTCTACCTTTTCTTAATACCACAAACTTTGCTCATAGTCTGTTTCCCCTTAGAATGTTTGTTGAAATGATAGTCTTTCAATGCTGTCAGGTGAGTGGTGGGATACAAACCCTATGGACGTTGTAAGAAGAGCTACAAGAACAGGAGCAGCTCCTAATGTATCTGATGCGTACACCATCAATGGTCAACCAGGTGACCTCTACAAGTGTTCCAAACAAGGTTAGTTCTAATTTCACAGAACATTTGAAACACGCGCGGTACCAAGATATTTAGCTCAGAAATTAAAAGAAGACGTATATAGGTTGTATCTCGACTCTTTTATTCATACAGTCAATAATCAAGACAATGAAATCGTCTAATACTCTTAAAATATCGAATAATGGAAGCAAGTTTATACATTGTAAAAAGACGAATTTCCAACTAACGATATTATGCTTTGAGTTCACTAAACTATAATTTGATATCTTACCTGTTCAGGACATGTTCTCATAAAAATCATATTTATGCAGATACCACCATAGTCCATACGGACTCTGGCGAAACCAACCTCCTTCGAGTTATCAACGCTGGACTGAACCAGCAGCTTTTCTTTACTGTGGCCAACCACAAGCTTACTGTTGTTGGAGCGGATGCCTCTTATGTTAAACCATTCACAACATCAGTCCTTATGCTCGGACCAGGCCAGACAACTGATGTACTGATCAAAACTGATCAGCCAGCAGCCAGATACTACATGGCAGCACGTGCCTATGCTAGTGCTCAAGGCGCCCCCTTTGACAATACCACAACAACAGCCATCCTTGAGTACAAGTCAGCTTCTTGTTCTTCCAATTGTGCCAAGACTAATCCAGTTTTGCCATCTTTACCAGCATATAATGACACAGCCACTGCTACAGCCTTCACAACCAAATTCAGAAGCCCAAGAAAGGTCGAGGTGCCCACTGAAATCGATGAAAATCTATTCTTCACAGTCGGGCTGGGACTCCTGAACTGCCCAAGAGGTTCACGCTCCAGAAACTGTCAAGGTCCAAATGGAACTCGATTCGCTGCCAGTATGAACAATGTATCTTTTGTGCTACCATCCAACTTTTCCCTTCTGCAAGCACATCACCAAGGCATACCTGGTGTTTTCTCAGCTGATTTCCCAGCTGTACCACCTGTAAAATTTGATTATACTGGCAACGTAAGCCGGCCACTATGGCAACCTATTCGAGCAACTAAGCTGTACAAGCTGAAATACGGGGAAAAAGTGCAAGTTGTGTTACAAGGGACGAGTATCTTCACGGGTGAAAACCACCCAATTCATCTTCACGGATATGATTTTTACATCATTGCAGAGGGTTTCGGTAACTTTAATCCAAAAAGAGATACAGCTAAATTCAACCTTGTTGATCCACCTCTCAGAAATACAGCCAGTGTACCCGTTAATGGGTGGACAGTCATCAGATTTGTCGCTGATAATCCAGGTAAGAGAAATAATAGTGAAACAAATACTTATATCTCCTAATATTTCCTATACTACAAACTTACAATATTTTACTTAAAACAGGAGTATGGATAATGCACTGTCACTTGGATGTTCACATCACGTGGGGTTTGGCGATGGCGTTCATCGTGGAAAACGGAGTTAGTGAATTGGAATCATTGGAGGCTCCTCCAGTAGATTTTCCTGTTTGTTGAGGACTACAACAAGCAACATAATACAAAATTAAATCAATTTTAATTGTTTTAATCACTTTAAGTGATATTGTTTGGGGCTAGTTCTTTTTCCTCTACTACATTTTCCTAGAATTTTTGGTCAAGATGGTGCCTAGAATTCACCAACTGTTGTAGAATTAAGCCAGCATATTGCTAAAGCAATTGTATTGTTTCGTGTGAAATTACAGAGAAGAATTTATTTGAGTATTAAACTAAATGTCGTCACCACTTCACAAAAGCAGTACTATAATTACGAACTGCCTATTTATTGCATAATTACAGATTTACAGCATAAGATAAGAAAGGAATCATCAGCAGTAAGAATTGCTCATTTGCATAAATTCGGAAAAGAACAGATCTTTCGAGAAATTAAAGTATAATGAGGACACAAGGAAGCAGTTTAAAATAGAAAGATTAAAGCAGAATGATGAAAAAAATCCAGTCAATTGTTACCTTTGCGTTTGATGATTAGGAAAATAAAAATGGTTGAAGAGCAATTATTGTCAGGCACCTTTACTTTTTCTTTTTCCTTGTAAAGCTTATACTCCATCTTTTATAAGTAAAATACTCCTAATAAAGTTAGTACCTAAAAATCCTCCCAAATTATTCATATTTTACAAGTTTAATACTTAAAATATAGGTTTTATTCCCCTTAAATGATAACATTTTCTGTTTGATATCTCCTCTGCAGTGCCAAGTGGCGTTCGGAGCCACTTATTTTTAGGCATAATACATAAATTAACCCTCAAACTTGGTCTCAGCTGACAATTATACCTTCCAATTTTGATTGTGCACAAGTAGGCATCTCAACTTGTATAAAGTTAAACACGTAAGCACAAATATTGACGTGACACTTACATTTTTGGAGGTGTCCAAATGATCATTTTATAAGTTGAAGTGTTCAACTGACAAAACGGAAATAAATTGAGGTGCCTACCAGTGTTTTAAAAGGCGGGGCGTTTTACATACGCCTCGAGGCACGGGGCGTAAGCCCCATGAGTATTTAATTTTTAGTATTTCTTAAAATAATATAATTATAATAAATATTTTTAAATAGGTAAAATTACATAAAACAATAAAAGGAAATTGTAAATAAATGAAATATATATATGTGTGTGTGTGCGCGCGCACGCTTGATCCTCATAAAAAAAAAGATCAAAGCAATCCATTATACATCGCTTATAACTTGTAATTATATATAACATAATTTTACAAGTATAAACAATACAATGAAATAAAAGTTATTATGAAATGCAAATCAATTCTAACATTTTAACTTTCAAACATGAAAAAAAACATAGTTTCTTAAAATACTATTACTATCATACTATTCATTTTATCTCCCTATAAGCAAATTGGTCTTGGTCTTGGTCACTACCCAGTGTAATCCCACAATAGTGGGGTCTGGGGAGGGTAAGATGTACGCAGCCTTACCCCTACCTGGGTAGGGAGGCTGTTTCCGATTGACCCTCGGCAACCCTCCTCCTTTATCCGGGCTTGGGACCGGCAATGTGAGCGAGCTCACACAGGCGGAGTTCTCCCTATAAGCAAATAATCAATAAAATTTATCAATATTACAATTAAAACATAACTTCTTCATGAACAAAAAATAAAATTATATGATAATTCTGATACATAGGACTTATGACCAATGACAAGTGAAAATGTACAATTCCGCTATATGTTTTTTTTTTTTAAATTAAGTGATATTCACCCTCACGACGTTCTCAAATAGTAAATATCCAATACTACGACTTGTTATATGAGTTACACCCAATCTTCTATTTCTATAGATGAAAAACTATTAAGTATCATTATTTTGTTAAACAATTATGAGGGTGAATGATTTTAATTAAGGAATTTAAAATATAATTTGTGTAAGAACTGTTAGGCGAGTCCTGGGCGTTGGGCGTTAGGCGTGTTTAGGGCGTACGGTTGGGCGCTTAGGGCGTAAGCCTCATAGGAACTAAGCCCTGCACGTTAGCCCCAGGGCGTTTTGCCACTGCCCTGCCCCGAGACGAGCCCCGAGGCGAGTCCTGATACTGCCTTTTAAAACAATGGTGCGTACTTGTGCACACCAGAATTGTGAATAACAAACATTTGAAAATAACGTATGTCCAAATTCCTACTTCTGCACTTACAAATATTGAAATGTTATTTATGGCCGGATGATGCCTAATAATTATTATTCTTCTATTGAGGCAAAATGCACATATTTGACTTGGTGATCAGATACACTTGATTACAAACTAGATAAAATTACCATAAATAAACTTCTTATAAATATAGCAAAAAGTATATGACAAAGTTATGGACAAAAAAAGGTTTTGTGAGTCATCAAATAGTGAAAACTTTTAAAACGTTAAGAAAAGCAAGTTTACTATATATTCCTTCTATTTCACTTTGTGTTAATGAATTCATATTTCGAAGAAATATACTCTTTTGAAAAGAAAATTTAACTCACTAAATTGCCTCCAATTTACATCTGCCACTCAAACTAGAATTAGTAGCAATTACAATCACATCAGTAGATAGATGAAATCCTTCCACTCTCGGTTAGAAGTTTTGAGTTTGAGCTTTAAGAAGACCATCCCTCTTAGCCTAATGAGCGAATCTAAAGTAATCGGGTCATTAAATTTTGAATACGACATAATTAAAAACAAAATAACACTATATCAGTATAGTTACAGAGTTACTCTCCTCGTCCCAATTTATGAGGCACCGTTTGACTTGACACAAAGTTTAAGAAAAAAATAAGACTTTTGAATTTAATGGTGTAAAATAAACCTTAATTAAACATTTGTCTGGCCACAAATTATTTTATTAAGGTAAAAGGACAATTTTAAAATTATGTCATTTCTGATTATGAAAAGGAGACATTTTTGTTAAACATAAATAGGGATCGAGGATTACACACGCTCTTATTAACTTCTAGAAACAAAACGAATAAAAATACTAATATAGCACGTGGGCTGTGTATATGCACAAATTCCTGATATAACGTACTTAGTACGTCTTAGACTTCTTCATTTTCAACTGTGCAAAAAAAAAAGAAGAAAAGGAAGAAGTCAAAGGATGACTGAAATAAATGTGTACTTTTTTTACAGACCACCTACTTAAAGACATCATTTATCAAAATCATGGCTTCTTGTTGTAGGCTTCTCTAACTGAAGTTTTAGTTATAACTTATACTTCATACCCAATCAAATATTTAACCGACTAATCCAATAGACACAACAAACTGAAGAAGACCTGTTGCCATCTTTGTCTTGATCCACTAGAGTACGTGCAATCTAGCAGAGTAGCAGTGGCTAAATTATACATATGGGGTACGGATTAGATGAATTGAATAATTTTTTCTTAAATTTTATATAAATATTAAAAAAATTAAATGTATATATATTTAGTTTTCTATTTAATTATAATTATGTATCTAATAACTTAAACGAGCTATAATTCAATGACAATTTAAAATTCAGAAATTTCAAATTTTTGGCTATGCCTTTATTTGGGATTGGGTTAGTAGCATATTTTGATTTTACTCTTTAATTATAAAACCGTTAATATTATTGAGGATTTAACTTCAGCCATTCAAAACCACATACCAATCTCAGTATCTAATACTCTCTCTATTCCAATTTTTGTAATACTCCTATCTTCTTTTTTAAAAGATTTGTTTCAAAAAGAAGAATACATTTTTTGTTTATATTTAAGTACAATCCAACTTTAATTTTTTAACTTTATCTTTGATTATTTGATTTATATCTACATAAATATTAATGCAGTATGAAGAATACATTTTTTGTTTATAATTAAGTACAATCCAACTTTAATTTTTTAACTTTATCTTTGATTATTTGATTTATATCTACATAAATATTAATGCAGTATATTTCAAACCATGAGTTTTAAAAGTATTTCATTCTTTCTTTAACTTTTTGCCCAGTCAAAGTGTCAACCCCCATGCTCAAAAATAAAAGAACCAAATATGCAGTCTTGATTTAATAAACCTAGCCTTCAAAATTTAATATCTTTTTTGTCAAAAGATTTGTCGTGCTACCCCAACCTATGACTTCTATACCCAAAAGATTTTGCGTTTCAACTCATTCTTGCGATTTACAACAATTGGTTCTTTGGACTTAAAACATAATGAGATAGTCATTTCTTAATTACCTCAAGAGCTTTAGCTAATAGTAGTAATTTGTTGATATCCAATTTGCGAGAGACGAAGATAGGTAGTATATAATCATGACAACAAACTACAGTTGTTGAATTAGCAGCATCGTTAATGTTAAGCAAAAACCATAAAAAGTGATGCTTCCTTGGAAATTTTCAAATATAACTACTTAAAGAAAAAGATTTTTAATGCAGGCATTACTCATGAAAATTGCTGCTAGTTAGATAGGTTAAGTGGGTGAACCAATTAGTTCTACAGGGTTTAACTAACTTTTGAAAACATAATCTAACCTCAGACAACATTGTCCTCTTCTTCTTCCTCCATAAAAGCAGACCCTTCAACTCTACTTTCACAAGCGAACACTGATTTGCATCTCTACTAATACATAGAAAGAGTTTTAAGTAAAGGAAAACAATGGAGGCCTTCAAAAGCATTGCAAACCCTTTGTGTTCTTTCTTTGTTATTGTCACACCCCACCCCTGGTAAGGCGTGACTGGCACCCTACGGGAACCGAGCAAACCAACTTATAACTTGCATCCTTCTTGTCTCGAATGGTAAAAATACGGCTAAGGGCTAAATATGAACATAATATCATGCATAAATATATGTGCAATGGGCTACGATGCTAACATAACTATCGACACAACATAACTAAGCTATATACAGGAACTGTCTGCAAAGCCTCTATGAACATGACTGAAATATACAAGTCAGGTCAGGGTTCCCGACATACCCTTAATGCAATTCACACACACACACACACACACACATATATATATATATATATATATATATATATATATATATATATATATATATATATATATATAGACTTAGGCTCGACAATGCTTCAGGAAGAAGTGGAGCCACCAAACGTAACTGGTACCTGAAGGCAGCCTACGGTGGAAGATTCTCGTCTCGTCTATTTGCACCTGCGGGCATGAATGCAGCGTCCACAAGAAGGGACGTCAGTACGAATAATTAATGTATTGAGTATGTAAGGCATGAATAGTAACATGATATAAAAACGAAGATAGCAAAAGATAAGGTGAGTAATTATACCTCGTACACTTTCTCAGACCTCTGTCACGTAAATTAACTTGTCTATAGGAAAAAAAAACATTTCATACACATCCGTACACAATATACACACATTTGCATTCACATACATTTACTATACATACATCTGTCATATCCATACCCGGCCCTGTCGGGACTCGGTGTCATCCGTACCCGGCCCTTTCAGGACTCGGTGTCATCCGTACCCGACCTTTCAGGACTCGGTGTAATACCCAACTGATCAGTGGGAGTGCAATGCATACATACATATATAAACATAAAAAAAAATACATAAATGAAATCAACATCATAATTAGCATTATCATTATCACTATATCATTCCTTGAAGGATCAATCATCGTAAGATGAAATCGATAATGTCATGAGAGTATCGAGAACCATGAACTTAGATAGCATTAGAAATAGAATCGTCATCGCTATATCTCACCTCGAAAGAACAAGTATTATGAGGTGAGATCAATCACAAAGAATAGTCTCAAGATCATGAATAAGCTCAATAATATCGTAAGGATCATGAGATTCATAGACTTCTAGCATTTGTGGAAGCAAGGATATTATGGATATGGCACAAAGGTTTATAACAAAAGAAGCATGCCTTTAGGAAGAAAGGGTTTAGCCTTAAAATACCTTTCGGTTTCCTTGGTCACTTAACGTTTATTCTTCCAAGCCCGCAAATCTACACATAAACCATTCATACTATCATTAGGCGCGTTGTCACCCACTTGTCTCGAGCATTTAAATAAAATCCCTTTGGCTCTGTCGAAATTCGAGCAGCATCTCCCCTGTTTATATGCCTAGTCCGAAATCGTAATCCAGGAACCAACAACAATACCAACATCAACCATAATATTATCAATACCAATATATTCCATAAAACGTCCCACACAACGTTCTATCCAATTCCTCCACCCACAAATTCATTATATGATCATTTAATAACCTTTTCCTCCGTAATAAGTTTAAATCAATATAAATAAGGGAAGATTCATACCTTTCACCCACTACCGTAATATCTTCAGTTATCACCTTGGTTCCAAGCCAAGATTCGCCACAATACGATATTATAATCACAACTATACGTTATTCAGACCTAAATCCGGGGATTTCACTTAATTTGCGTTAAAATTTAGTCGGCGAAAGTTGGGAGAATTTTCCAGAAAATTTTGGAAATATTTGGAGTGTTTTGGACTGAAAATGAGGGGTTTTAGCCCTTATATAGTGGGTTAGAGTCGGTTGGCACTGTAGCACTGTAGCAGCGCGCCCTGCTCTACCCGCCTAACCTGTAACGTCCATAATTCTCTACTCCGACATCGTATCGACGAGTGGTTTGTTGCGTTAGAAACTAGACTCGACGAACTTCATTTTATGATTTTAAAACACCTTAAAACTCCTAATATACCTAGAGATATTCCCCTCCAAAGTTGACCCAAAATTCTGCCAACTTTTTCCAAATTTTCGACAAATTTATTTTCTTTGATTTGCTTGGTCCCGGAGTCTCCATAGCTTATTATATGAACTTAAACCCTCGTAACCATAAGGTTGGCGCTGTTATACCCCATTTAAACGGGTTAAATTAGAGTACAACATTTTGGTGATTCCTATTTGTTTTATTTTTAAGGAGTCGCCACCTAATTGATTTTAAAGGTGAATTAGGACACCTAATTATTAACTAAGGTAAAACTACCTAAATATCCGTTAATGGTCTGCTTAATCAGTATAATTCTAGGTAAAGGTTCTATATTATCCTAAAGGGAAGGGGTTAGGCATCCTTTAGAATCCGTTAACTACGGTTATCCGGCCAGACTTAGGTTAATTAATTAAGGCTAAATGTAGTGTTTGAATTTTAGAAAATGGCTTACAACTATTGCTAAAGTTGTAAAGGAAAATAATATTTGTTAAAATAAGATTTATAGAAAATATAATAATTTGTATAAAAGAAGAACTTTAAAGGCTACTTTAAAAACAAACTTATAAATATAACTAAGGCTTTAAATAATAATGCTATTTAAAAAAAATAAGATTTGCAAATATAATGATTTGCATATAAGTAAAAACTTTTTAAGAAAAGAACTAGCCAATTTAAACTTGTGATAAAACGACATTATATGAGTACAGCGATGTAGGAATTATAATGCAAAGAGTTCAAAATAATGTAAATGAGGCTTTAAAATTCAATCGATTAGATATGCTTATCTAATCTAAACTATTTTATGAATAGAATGCAAAAGGTGATGTATTTTCTTTCTCGTACTTATTAGCCTTATTTAACTATGTTTAGCTAAATATATACATCATCAGATCAATCTAAAACGTTCATGAAATGCACTGGGATTAATATTTGCATATTAGGGCGTTTTGAAATTTTAAAGTAGTAAGTATAAACCATAATTCTCTTTAGCTCAAATATATAATTATGCTATTTTATAAATCAATCATTCTAAGAAAGATAAATATTATAGGTATTATAATAATTTAACGCAAATAAAAAAAGAATGAAAATTATGGAATTAATTAGTAACTTCCTTAGGTTGACTACCCACCACACTAATCCCCTATAATTCATCTAAGCTAAAAAATAAACAAAGTAGAGGGCTAGTTGCATAATACAAGTAGATGCATAAAAAATACAAAAAATAAAGGGGGCAGATAAGGTTAAATGGGGTTCACCCCATTTTTGGGACTTCTGCAATCTGTTTGCTATTTGGGCTTCGGCCCAGCGAATTTCATATGCTGTTGCTGTGGACTGTTCTAGTCTATTGGGCTTTGACCCAGAGTTTTTATGGACTATTTTGCTGCAGACAGAGGGCTTGGACGGAGAGAGGTTATGTTGGGCTTTTAGCCCAACTCCGAATGTGGGGGGAAGAAGAAAACAAAACCTCACTCTCTTTCAACAGTTGAAATCTGGATGGGGGAAGGACGAACCATTAATGCCCTTCCTCGAAATGACCATGCATGGTCTGATAAGAGCAAAAGGGCTCTGCAATTTTTTTGTTTTGGTCGCGGGTCGTGGAGGAGAGAGAGAGAAGAGAGAGGAAGGGGAAAGAGAGGGTGCGGCTAGGGTTGTATGGTAGAAGATGGATAAGAGGTGAAACTGGGCCGGGTCGAATGCAAATTAAACGGGTACGGGTTGCTGATGTTTAAACAAATGGTAGGCTGGTTATTACTTCGGGTGGTAATGGGCTGGTCCGAAAAGATATTAATGGTTAATGGGTTCGGCTTGGGTAATTAATTGGGCTGATGAGAGAAATGATTTGGGCTTTTAAATTTAAATAAAAGACCCATTTTAATTAATTATTATAAAAAATATGTCATTATTAGTGCTCAGGTAATAAAATTATATGACGTCGTAGTAGCCGTGCAATAATATTTTGAAAATAAATAAACGCTATCATTTAACTTGCGTAAAATAAAATGCGATGCGTGTGCATAAGATGGTAAAAATGCTGAAATGATAAAAAATGTGGATTATCATAATATCGATAATAATAATAATAATAATAATAATAATAATACTAATACTAATACTAATAATAATAATAATAATAATGGTAGCAGTAACAAAAATAATAACAGCTAGCGATCGAAAACGCCGGTATTAATAAGAGACTGATAATTATAGAAAAATATAAATAATTATTTTAAAGTTGCCAAAATATCAGAAGCGTAAATAAATAGACGGGACAAAATTGGGTGTCAACAGGCGCATATAATCTCAAGGTAACTCCAGTAACCGTACTTAAAACAACCATCGATACTTATAAATTTCAACGTACGAAACTACGGGGTGTAACAGTTATATGCATTTTGCTTTTCTTTGCAAATGCAGCATCAGGGAAAACCCATTACCATGATTTTGTTGTAAGAGATTTTACTTCTTTGTTTTGCTAACATTTCATATATTTACAACATGTACGATTCTCACCTCTGTTTCTCTATAACGGATTCAAGCAACACCAGTGAAGAGGCTGTGCAAAACCCACAACACCATAACAGTGAATGGACAATTTCCAGGACCAACATTGGAAGTAGACAACGGGGATACTCTAGTGGTCAACGTTGTGAATAGAGCTCGGATACCATGTCACCATTCACTGGTAAATTCATGCATGCAGAACTCAAATGAACTGATATATGTTACTCCAACAAATAAGACTTGATTATATTTCATGTGACTTTTTCGTTTACATTCTATACTTTTTTGTTGTGTTTCAAAAGGCATGGAGTTAGGCAAATGAGAACAGGATGGGCAGATTAAACCCGTCAACCGGTCCGGTTTTACCGGTTCAAACCGGTAACCGGACCGGTAAAACCGGAACCGGTTAACCAGTGGATTTTTTTTTTTTTTTTTGTAGCCGTTGTAGGCTTGGGCCCCCATTTGTAAAAATGGCCGTTGCCAACGGTCCCCAACTCATTTCCCCCCCCCCCCCCCCCCCCCAAACCCCCCAAACTTTTTTTTTAACACTTTAACTGATCCCCCACCCCTATATAAACCCCTCTCCATTTCCATTTTAATCCACACCAAGTCACTCTTCTCTTTCTCTCAAATCTCAATCTCTCAATTATAGTTACTTTGCAATAATTAGTCACTTTAAATTTCTCTCAAATAAATATTATAAAGTCTTATTATAGTTTCAATTATAAATTTTGCAATTATAATATTGTTGGTGGAGTTGGTGATTTTGCAACAATCCGAAGTAGCTTTGGTGGATTTGCAATTCTAGCCGCCTTCACTTTGTTGGAAATTAGTCCGGCAATTTGGTACCTTCGTTCCAACTCCATCTTTATTTTTCGCAATTTAATTTACGCAATTTAATTTAATTTGTTGCAATTCATTTTCTTGTGATTTATTTGAGTGTGATTTAAATTAATTCAATTTAATAATGGCGAAGAGATTTAGACGTGGTGCCGGTAGTAGTGGTATTGTTAGGCGTGGGCTTAATGAGGAAACATTTGTAGAAGAAACACCTAATTTAGGTATTGATATTGGTGGAAATAATCCACTTTTAGGTCATGAGACAATGCAACAACATTATACCGACACTTTTAATGAAATTGATGATGATGATGATGATGAAACACAACCCTCCGAAAATCCCATAGGAGATACATGTCCTGCACAATCACATACACAAGACAAACCGCCTAGAACTCGTAAGCCAACCGCTAAAATTTGAAAATTTATGACTAAGGATAGGGAAAGCCAAACAACTAAATGTACCCTATGTGGACAAATATTTACTTTTAAGCAAGAAACTAGTAAAGATGGTGGAACGGGTACACTAAATGCTCATATGAGAAAGAAACATATGGATGTTTAGGGAGAGCAAACGGGTTCAAATGTGGGGGGTATTCAAATGACGATAGACCCATGAACCGGTACAAATTTTAAGTATGACAAGAAAAAAGAGCGTGTAGAAATAGCTAAAATGGTAGCTTATGATTGTTTACCATTTTCCTTTCCTTCGGGTTTGGGGTTTGTTACTTACATTCAACGTTGTTATAATCCGTTATTTTAGGGTATTCGTAGAAGTACTTGTAGAGCGGATGTTATAGATTTGTATAAAAAATATAGATTTTATTTGCGCCATGTATTTAATTCTTTAAATTGTAATGTTTGTCTTACAGCTGATTTGGGTCTTAGTCTTAACAAGTTAGATTTTTTTGCTATTACATGTCATTGGGTTGATGACAATTGGATTATTTAAAAAAGAATTATAGCTTTTTTATATGATGAAGGAAAAGGTCGTTATGATGGAAAATTTTTAGCAGATTCAATGTCTACTATTATGAGATTTTTTAACATTTATAGAAAAACACTTTGTATTGCTTTAGATAATGCTTCTAATAATACAAAGGCAATTGGTCTTTTAAAAAGAGAACTAAACCCTCCGCTAAGAAATATTTTTCATGTAAGATGTAATTGTCACATTTTAAACTTAATTGTTAAAGATGGTCTTGTGCGTTTTGACGTTTCTATTCAAAAAGTTAGAGATGCGGTTGCATTTCTTTTTTGTAATGCTAATAGGGGAAGAATTAGAGATTTTAAGAATGTTTGTGTGGAAAATAACCTTAGACCTAGGAAAATTCAAGTAGAAATTGAGACTAGGTGGAACTACGTACACTTACATTATGCTACAACAAGCATATGAATATAGAATTCTCATACAACAAGTTCACAACAAATATAATATTAATAGTGATGATTGATTAAATTTTAGGGATTGGGAAGATGTTAAGGAATGTGTTGAACTCTTAGAAAATTTTTATAATGCAACTCTTGCTTTTTCTAAACAATTCTATCCCACGGTAACCGGAATTTTAGCCTACTTAGCGGAAATAGCTAGAGTTTCACAAGAGTATAAATATAAACCCGGTTATCAAGCGGCTATTTTTGATATGACAACAAAATTTAAGAAGTATTTTTTTCCCATCCCAACTTTATTTATATTGGGTTCTCTTTTAAATTCTTGTTTAAAAGTGTCTTATACTAAAGCATTGGTTGATCAAATTTATAATCTAAGTATATTGATATATATAAGTATATTTTTACTATATTTTAGGTATATGTAGTATAACTTAAGCATATAACTTATATATATATATGTGTGTGTTTAAGTTATATGTATACTATATATACTTATAACTTATATATATATATATATATATATATATATATATATATATATATATATATAAGTTATGTAACCTAAGTATATTGATATATATAAGTATATTCTTACTATATTTTAGGTATATGTAGTATAACTTAAACATATAACTTAATATATATATACACGTATATGTTGTATTGCTGACTTGCTGTTAGCCTGTTAGTCAGTAAATATATAAATTTTACTTATAAACTTATATAACATATGTAAATATATCTACAATATACTAATAAATACTATAATATATATATACTATACAAAACAAAAAAAAAGGTTTTGGACGTTTTGAACCGGACCGGTTCCGGTTTCGAGTTTTTAACCGGTAAACTGGAACCGGTGGCAGGTTCAGGTTTTTAGACCGGAACCGGTGGCAGGTTCCGGTTTTTAGACCAGAAACCGACCGGTTTTATAACCGGTTACCGGTCCGGTCCGGTTCCGGTTCAAACCGTTTGACACCCTTAGGGCAGATGGACCAGAATTTGTGACAAAGTGTCCAATTAGACCAGGAAAGAGTTACACTTACCGGTTTACAATTCAAGGACAGGAAGGGACACTTTGGTGGCATGCCCACAGTTCATGGCTAAGGGCTACTGTTTATGGAGCTATAATTATCCACCCAAAAGAGGGAGAAAAATATCCATTTACTAAGCCCAAAAGAGAAACACCAATTCTGCTGGGTACTACTTCTACCTTCTCTTAACACCAGAAACTTTGACCATTCCTATAAGAGAATACTAGTTGGGCATTTGTTCGTATTCTGTTTCCCCTTAGATTTTTTTTTGAAATAATAGTTTGAAAGTGCTGATCAGGTGAGTGGTGGGATACAAACCCTATTGATGTTGTAGGATGAGCTACAAGAACAGGAGCAGCTCCTAATATATCTGATGCGTACACCATCAATGGTCAACCAGGTGATCTCTACAAGTGTTCCAAACAAGGTTAGCTCCAATCTCACAGAATACTTGACACAGGGTACCAAGAAATTTGACTCACAAATTTAAGAAGACCTATAGATGTTGCATCTCGACGGTTTTGTAGAAACTGTCAAGATTACTTCCGAAAGCAAAACGATTTTGTTCAAATACTCAAGACAACGAATTCATATAGTAATACTCTTAAAAGATCAAATAATGGAAGCAAGTTTATACATAGTGAAAAGACTAATTTCCACCTAACGATGTTATGCTAGCATTCACTAAACTATGATTTGATATCTTACCTGTTTAGTACATGTTTTCATACAATCATATTTATGCAGAGACCACCATCGTCCATATGGACTCTGGCGAAGCCAACCTCCTTCGAGTTATCAATGCTGGACTAAACCAACAGCTTTTCTTTACTGTGGCCAACCACAAGCTTACTGTTGTTAGAGCAGATGCCTCTTATGTTAAACCCTTCACAACATCAGTCCTTATGCTCAGACCCGGCCAGACAACTGATGTCCTGATTAAAGCTGATCAACAACCAGCAAGATACTACATGGCAGCACGTGCATACGCAAGCGCTCAAGGCGCCCCCTTTGATAATACCACAACCACTGCCATCCTCGAGTACAAATCGGCTTCTTGTTCTTCCAAGTGTGTCAAGAGCAATCCCATTTTCCCATCTTTACCAGCATATAATAACACAGCCACTGCTACAGCCTTCACAACCAAATTCAGAAGTCCAAGAAAGGTCGAGGTGCCCATTGAAATCAATGAAAATCTATTTTTCACAGTCGGGCTGGGACTTGAGAATTGCCCAAGAGGATCACGCTCCAGAAACTGTCAAGGTCCAAATGGAACTCGATTCGCTGCCAGTATGAATAATGTATCTTTTGTGCTACCGTCCAACTTTCTCTGCTACAAGCACATCACCAAAGCATACCTGGTGTTTTCTCAACTGATTTCCCAGCTGTGCCACCTGTAAAATTTGATTATACTGGCAACGTGAGCCGATCATTATGGCAACCTATTCGAGGAACTAAGCTGTACAAGCTGAAATATGGGGCAAGAGTGCAAGTTGTGTTACAAGGGACGAGTATCTTCACTGGTGAAAACCACCCAATTCATCTTCATGGATATGATTTTTACATCATTGCAGAGGTTTTGGTAACTTTAATCCAAAAAGAGATGCAGCTAAATTCAACCTTGTCGATCCACCTCTCAGAAATACAGCAAGTGTATACCTGTCAATGGATGGACAGTCATCAGATTCGTCACTGACAATCCAGGTAAGAGAAATAATAGGGAAACAAGTACTTATATCTCCTAATAGTCACTACTCTTTTTATGCCATGTCACATTTCAATGGTACAAACTTAACAATATTTTACTTAAACAGGCCGTGTGGCTAATGCATTGTCACTTAGACGTTCACATTAGTGGAAAATGGAGTCAGTGTGTTGAGATCAGTAATCAAGGAGGCATACACAAAATCTCCATTAATGGTGCTTCGAACTAAGAAGAAGAAAGAAGAAGCAACAATGGAGAATAAGAGCTTTAGAGAGAGAATTTATGAAATGTAAGCATCTCATCTCTTAGAATCAGAAGAAGTGTTCAATTACTAATACAATGATGTATATATACTATCTGGAAAAGGATCTTCTTAGCTATGATGAGTAACCAACTAATCTAACTACCTTGACTCAACCGACTTAACTAACAAACTTTGACTTACTTTGACTAACTAACTAATTACAAGTTACAAGATAAATACAATTACACTTACACATAATCTCAACACAGTGAACTGGAATCATTGGAGGCTCCTCCAGCAGATTTTCCTGTCTGTTGAAGACTGCACAACATAATACAAAATTCAGAGCCCTAGAGAAATCAACTTTAATTGTTTTAGTCATTCTAATTGATATTGTTCCCCCACATTCGAGGCTACTACATTTTCCTCCTTTCCTAGAATTTCTTTGTTGCTTTTTTTGATAGATGACTGGGCCAACATGGTGCAAGAAGTTGCCACTGAATATACTATATGTTGTAGAATTAGGAAAGCATATTCCCAGATTAAATCAATTGTATTTTTTCGTGGAAATTACAAAGAAGAATTTATTTGAGTTTTTGAACTAAATTTTGGTGACCGCTTCGCAAAAGAAGTATCCCTCTGTCCCAATTTAATAATTAAAAATATTTGAAGGGCATAAATAAATAGTAGTAAAAAATTTCTTGTTTGACTATTGGAAAACGAAAAATATTATATAAATTGGGACAGAGGGAGTAACAAATTTGGTATGATTAATTGCTTACAATTACAACATAAGCCAAGAAAGGCAATCACCAGCAGTAAGAATTGTTCCTATGCATAAATTGGAAAAGGACATATCATTAGAGAAATTAAAGATATAATGAGGATCATACCAGGAAGCAGCAATTAAGTAATAAAGATTGAAGCAGAATGGTTAAATAATGAAAATAACCCAGTAAAAAGTAAATAATGTTACCTTGAGTTTGATGATTAGGCAAGAAGCTATTGCAATGTCTCGTTGTTCATCAACCTAAAAATTCAACTCCTCCGGCAATCAGTATGGAGGGGCTTGTGAAGGGGTAAATAATATGAAAAAATATGTTCGAATAAAATAAGTTCAGGAGGTAATAAGATTTCTCATAATTTAAATGTGTAGTTGATAATTTCGTCATATTTTAGAGGTATTTCTATGCCTTATCCCTAGATTATAAGTAAACTTTTTATAGTTAGAAATATTAAAAAATATATGACAAAGTTATGGGCAAAAAAAAGGTTGTGTTAACGGTTTGGTTAAAAACCTAACCGAACCGTAAATCGAATCAAAATGATTAAACAAACCGATAGTTGTTCGAGTTTGGTTTAATTTGATTTTAAATTTTTTAAAATCGATAATATTTGATTTAGTTTGGTTTTATTAAAAACAAAATGAAGAAAATTCCAAACCAAACCGATAAAATAATATACACAATTTTTATAAGTATATGCATACAATATTTTATAAGTATATGTATACAATATATCAATTTTTTTAAATAATTTTAAACTTTGTATACTTTTTCATCAAAATTTTCTTTATCTCTATTAGGCCAATGAACTTTACACTTTAAGCTCATTTCTTAAAAGAAATTCATGAATCCAAACTCATTTATTCAAGGGCAAAGGGGCTTTTCTCCTGAACTTTATGATATAGAGCAGATTTACCATCCGTTAAATTTTTTGCTCATTTATGCCCTTACCGTTAATCAAAGGACTCAAATATACCCTTTCGGCTAATAGAGTAAATTTTATGATTTTGAAAATATTTTTTTAGTGTCTTTTGCTTTAAAAAATGCCACCTGTATTTAATTGAACCTCCCCCACCCCTCTAATTAACCCCCAACCGTCTAATTAATAGCCTGTTTATTCAAACTTCTAAAATTAGCTTATTTTGAAAAGTGTTTTTTTTTTTCAAAAGTACTTTTCAAAAAAGTACTTTTGGCAAAAAAAAGTTTGTGTTTGGCCAATTAATTTGAAAAACACTTTTGCGCAATAATTAGTTTTTGACCAAGCTTTTAAAAAGTGTTTCTAAGTATATTTTTCTCAAAAGTGCTTTTGGGCAAAAACTATCTTTTTTAGCTTCTGAAAAACTTCTTCTGTTTCTGCTACTCCCCAAAAGCACTTATTTTCTCAAAAAACTTGGCCAAACACTTCACTTTTTTTAAAATAAGCACTTATTGAAAAAAATAAAAATACTCTCGGGCAAAAATAACCTTGGCCAAATAAGCTATAAATCCCCCACCCTCTGTGATCAACACACCCACCCCATCTCTCTCCCTTTAGGAGGGCGATCTTTGCCAGGAACGGAGGAGTCCTCAGGAACTGTTGCTTGTGTTAGTGTTGGTGAAATTAACATTTGTTACAGGGATGAGATGAAGGTTTTTGAATGTTGCCACTTGATAATAATTCCTCCGCAAAAGCTCAGCCAAGTCATCGTACTGTTAAAAAGAAAAAGAATTCCCCTGTTTATTGCACTGAAGTTTTTAATATTCAACCAAAATCGAAACTAGGAATAGAGTATTGCTTGGAGGGAAAACAAATTGTATGAATTTGCACGTGGTCAATTTGTTGAATTCATTGCACTAAAAAAAAAAAATCATAATGATTATGGTCTATCCAAATAGACAGAACATAACTAATTACCACGTTAAGTCCGACATTGGGAGAGAAACTAAACCAAAATTAGCAACAATAGTTTTTTCACCATGGGAGTGAAAGAAGGAGAATAATTATCAGGGTCCGCTAGTCGGACGGTATATTTGAGCCCATTCGCGAACTGCAAGGGCACAAATGAGCTAAAAACTTAACGGAGGGTAAATATGTTCTATATCAAAAAGTTCAGGGGTATTTTTATTCCTTTGCCCTTTATTCAAATAAACAACTATAGATTTACCTAAAAAAAGTTGTATGTTTATAAACTTTATTCACTTGATTAAAACTTATGGATCTTAAGACGTTTTCTTCATAATCCATGAAAATTATAGCTCCAACAATAAAAATATAATAACGGATTAATTATAAGTTGGAAAAGGATGGAAAAGTCTTCTCTAATCGTAAGGAAAAAAAATGAAAGAGAGAAATACTATTAGATTTCTTAAAAATTGAAAACCCGAACCAAACTGATAACATATATACTATATTTGGTTTGATTTGATTTTAATAATTAAAACCCCAATTAAATTAGTTTGATTTTGGTTTTAACCGAAAGCCAAACTGACCGAACACCCCTAAATGTAAGTATACAACTCCTTATATTTCACTTTGCACTAATGAATTCAGAGTAATATATGTTCTTAAAAAGAAAACTTAACTCATTATAGATATTACCTCCAATTTACAAGGGCCATTCAGATAGAATTAGCAGCAACAAACACCATATCAGTATAGTTACAGAGTCAAATGCTTTTCTATTATTATTATTATATATAAGTGTCCAAGAGGGACTAACACAACAATGAATACTTGTACCAAAAGTTATATAAATTGTACACTTTAACCAACTACTTTTTTATCCATGTGGACATATGTCATAGTACTGAATATTTATTCTATTCTCATGTATACATGTATGCACTTCAATTTTAATTTTCCGACACATTTATTTCCTCCGTGCACTTTTACTTGTTCACTTTTGACTTTTCACGTTCTTTAAGAACTAATAAATGAAGGACTTCCTCTGTCCCATATTACTTGGCCACATTTTTAAAAATATATGTCCAAATTACTTGTTCATTTACAAAATCAAGATAAAATTAATTAAATCTTTCCCATCTTACCCTCTCCGTCCCATATTACTTGGCTACTGAATATTTATTCTCTTCTCATGTGTATACATATGCACTTCAATTTTAATTCTCCGACACATTTATTTCCTCCGTGCACTTTTACTTGTTCACTTTTGACTTTTCACATTCTTTAAGAACTAATAAATGAAGTACTCCCTCCGTCCCATATTATTGGCCACATTACTAAACTACTTTTTTATCCCACGTGGACATATGTCATAGTACTAAATATTTATTCTTTTCTCATGTATACACGTATGCACTTCAATTTTAATTCTTCGACACATATTTTTTTCCTCCGTGCACTTTTACTTGTTCACTTTTGACTTTTCACATTCTTTAAGAATTAATAAGTACTCCCTCCGTCCCATATTACTTGGACATATTACTAAAAATATATGTCCAAATTACTTGTTCATTTACAAAATCAAGATAAAATTAATTAAATCTTTCCCATCTTACCCTCTCCGTCCCATATTACTTGGCCACATTACTAAAAATATGTCCAAATTAATTACTTGTTCATTTACAAAACCAAGATAAAATTAATTAAATCTTTCCCATCTTACCCTTAGTAATAAATGTTCTTGAAAATAGTCAATTTTGATTAGAATGTATTTATTGGAGAGAGACAGGGGTAAGATAGTAAACTACATCTTTTATTTATGATTTCTTAAGGGGCGTACAAAAGAAAAAGTGACAAGTAATATGAGACGGAGGGAGTATATACTTTACCATAATATTCATATTTATTGGTGTAACTCTCAATAGCCTTGGAAGATGATTTTAAAACGAGTAATTAATGTGAAGGGTAAAATTAATAATAAGAAGAAAAATTTCTTTCTCTTGATATGTTAACATGGACAAGTAAAAGTGAACAGAGGCAGTGACTTTTATCCCCGTTTTCCTTCTTTGTCAATACTTTAAACGTGAAGAGAGGGCGAATAGCAATGCAAATTTGTATCAAAAGTTATATAAATTGTACACTTTAACCAACTACTTTGTTATCTTACTTGGACATATGCCATAGTACTGCGTATTTATTCTCTTCTCATGTATACACGTATGCACTTCAATTTTAATTCTCCTACACATAATTATTCCCTCCGTGCATTTTTACTTGTCCACTTTTGACTTTTCACGTTCTTTAAGAATTAATAAATGAAGTATATATTTTATCATAATATCCATATTTATTGGTGTATAGTCTCAATAGCCTTAGAAAATGATTTGAAAATGAGTAATTAATGTGAATGGACAAATCTTAACACAATTGAGAAATTAAGGGGAAAAGAAATAAAATATGGAGACCCACTAAGGAAAATCGCGCTATCCTTTGCAAAATATACAAATCATAAAAATTAACTAAAGTGAGTAATCAAATTAATCATGTTGGACTCCGTACATCGCACGGGCATAGTTTGCTAATTTTACTAAGAAAGCACATAGATACACTTCTAAAATCAATTACATAGATACACTTCTAAAAACAATTACAATAAAAAAATATTAAAACATAGGCTCAGCCGGTATAAGCACAAATTAGTTAAATAATATACGTAAGCTCGTCTTGACACTTTTTCCGTTTCAAGTGTGCCAAAAAAAGAAAAAAGAGAGGGAGAGGTCAAAGGATAGGAGAATACTGTATTATTTTGAACAGACCACCCACTTAAGGATTAGGGTGGGCATGGTACGGTGTTTGAAATTTCGGTATGGTAATTTCGAATTTTCGGTTTCTAAACATACTATACTATTACCATACCAAATTAGTTCGGTATGGTTCTGTATTTTTAAGTTCGGTTTCGGTATTTTGCGGTATGACAAATCGGTACCATAGTTCGTTCAATTTCAACTTACATATATTCATATTGTAGAGAATTATGACTTCGGTTATTCAAGAAACGTCTCAATTATATTGTACTAACACCTCACACATGTAAAAATATTCAAAAGAAAGTACAAGCAATCCCCTTCGTAAATCAATTACACAAAAAAATATTTCAATCAAGATAGAGTAGTCAAAGTTCAATGTTTAAACAATTAGTTTTGCATAATACTAGTTTATATTAGTTAGTATTACTAGTATCTGGACACGCACGTTGTATGTACGCATGTCCCATGTAAGTAGTACAAATGGTGTGAGGCATATTACAACTGCATTGTAATGAGTAATAGAAAATTCAAAGCAGAAAAGTACAAGCTGAAATTGATGGTCCAAAATCGATGAATAATCACTCTATTCAAATGACTTCTTTGTAAACGATAAATGATTAGATATTGTCTGAGCTTTTAAAATTGAGAGAAAAAATTAAGATAGGTAGGTAAAGGTGTTGGGTGTTATATCTTAGTAAGTAAGAATTTTCAAATTTCAACATCACAAAAAGTTACATTCTCTATATATTGCTGGTTGTCAAATTAATTCACAAATGCAAAGTAATTTTTAACTTATCTGAATATATTTTCTGCATTTAATTCTTACCATAATATGAAAGGAAAGTTAACAAAGTATTCAAATTATAAAAAAACTCCATAAAAGGAGAATCTCCAACAAAAAGAACTTAAAGCACGAGGTCTTGTGCAAAATAAACTTGAAGCATGGCATTTATAGGATTTGAACACTATTCCCTGCAGCAGATCGTAGAAGAAAATGCAGTCACATATTAAGCACACAAACATGGTTTCTCAACAGGGATTTTGTTCTATAATAAGTAATCTAGTGCCCATCTTTATAAATGGAGACAAAATAGTGCGTTTGTTGTCAGCAAATCTAAACTCTGCTACTTGTGCTCATCAAACTTTTCTTCAATGGTATACAAACCCCAAGAAGTAGAAAAATCTTGTAATTTAAAAGTTCAATCATAGCAAAGAAACGAATACATTTGTGATTTGTTGTCGATATGGTGATTCTCGCCCTTTCTTAAAACCAAGAAAATAAAATAAAAAGTAGAAATCCAGGAAAGAAATAAAGGGTACCAGAATTTAAATTAGCACAGATAATCACACTACTGGTACTCAACGTGACTGATCAACGTTGTTGTTCAAGTTCATGAGCTTGACGTTTGGTTGTTCAACTTCCTTTTTGCAATTTTTTATTAAATCTAAGAGATTTTATCTTGGGTTGAAATTTCTGATTAAAACAAAATAATGATAAAATGATTACATACACTGTCCTTTTAGGGCATGATGAAGAATGTGAAAAGATAGCAAAGCAAAAATATAGCCTCTGAAGATTAAACAAGAAACAATTAAGGCTGAATATTGATGAAGGAATTTAAACTTAAAACTGATAGAAACGTATTTTATAACAATGGAAGATGAATTACATGATGAAGGTTGAATCATTAACATAATTGAAGTTACAAATCAGACAGCCAGTCAGCCAAACGTATGAAATATTTGTCCACATTCACCAAACTATACGCCTAATAGAATCTAGGAAAATAATTTCATTATGTAGATTCATTAAGCTAGCTATCCATGATTTTTCTTACCAAATTTCATGGATTCACAACCTAAAAAAATAATAATAATTAAAAAAAAAAAATCTCAAGGACACCAACATCACTTTGCAGTGGAGAAAAAAAAGGGTAGTATTTTTTTTCCAACAATCAGACCTAAAAAACAGCAAACATACATCTAGATCTATACTGTGAAGAAAAAATAGTTGTTAACACATCAATCTTGGACAGGCTAAAATAGCAGAACAAAAATCCCTCATAACCTGGCATAGCTTAATTAGAGGGTTAAGAGAGTTGAATATGAGCAATATCAATGGAACCCCTGACAGACGCCTAAACAAGAAGAGAAGTGGTATTAAAACTCCCTAAAGGGAATTCAATGAGAACATCGATCGCTCTATCCAGGGGCGGCTCAATGATGTTGGTGATCTAAAGCGAAAATATATCAAAAGGGTCCTAAACTTATTTTGTAAAATTCATATAATTTATAATGAGACACAAAAGAAACCCCAAATTTTTTATCTAACGGTAAGAGCACACACATCACAATTCCGAACTTTACCGTAGGCAAAAGCATGGTAATTAAGTGTAGCAAGGTACAAAACACAGGCCTATTATCCATCGAGTTTCTAACTTTGCGTCACTTGCTTTTAGTGATTTCTCAGTTAGAAAAGATGACAAATGTACTTGATTTCTGATTCATGGATCAAACATGACAAAATTAAATAGCTAATTTAGAAAAATCGAAAGTAAAATCATTAAAAACGTGAAAGAGAAATGAGTGTACGAAGAGAACGAAAAATTAGCATGAACAAGGAATATTAATATACTATTTAATTTAACGAATTTTTTTTACCGTTATTTACTCACTCATCTGTACAACTTCAATTCAACTAAAATAAAAGTTTAAATTTTTTAATTATTAATATTAATAATAATACATAAATTATGTATTGTATATAATAATATAATAACTAGTATTTGTAGTAATTTGGGGCCCTAAATATTTGGTGCCCTAAGGCAAAGGCTTCATTTGCCTTACCCTTAGGCCGGCCCTGGCTCTATCTATCACTGGTTTGGCAATTTATAAAATTCTAAAAGCTTACTGTTGGAAGTTGAAAAGAACTTCAAAACATTCAATTGGCATAGGAAGATGAAAAGCACTTCTAAATTATTGAATGGGCTGCAATAAGTGACAATTACAAGGAAATTTATCCACCCGTTTGCATACTCAAGTACCTGATTAATTATGTACAGGACAAAATTTCATAACGTATGAAATGATATTGGCTTTTATTTTGATTAAAACTGATCATTTATTGGAAGGTTATTTTTCGGCTCAAGTTTTTAATTTGATTTCGATTTACTGCATTAAATTATGACTTCTTAATTAGAAATTTATTCAAATTTTGATTTACTGCAGGGGCAAAATCGTAATCCAACTTTGAAGACAAGAGCTTCTCACTTTTAGTATAATCTATATCTATATCTATATCTATATCTTATATATATATATATATATAATAGCAGGACATAGGCCCGCCACTAGGCCTGTTAACCGGGTTAACCGGAACCGGACCGGTAACCGGTAACCGGTTAGGGAACCGGCCGGTTTCCGGTTAAAAAACCGGAACCGCTTAACCGGTTCCGGTTTACCGGTTTGAAATCCCAAACTGGAACCGGTCCGGTTCAAAGTGGTTAAAACCTTTTTTTGTTTTTATTTTTTGTATTATATATATATATATATATATATATATATATATATATATATTATAGTATTTATTAGTATATTGAAGGTATATTTATATATGTTATACAAGTTTATAATTAAAGTTTAAATATTTACTGACTAACAGGCTAACAGCAAGTCAGCAATACAGAATAGTGCTTTTCGTATACATATATATGTATAACTTATATATACTTATATATATGTCTAACTTAATATATATACTATATATAATTATATATATATATAACTTAATATACTTACTATATACTTATATATATGTATAACTTAATATATATACTATATATACTTATATATATGTACTATATACTTATATATATGTATAACTTAATATATATATATATATATATATATTATAAGTATATTCTTAATATATTTTAGTTATTTTTCAAGTATATAACTTTCTAATTTTTAATTTAAGTAGATGTTTATTATAAGTATATTCTTAGTATATTTTAGGTATATTCCTAACTTAATAAAAGTAAAAATATGAACACAAGTAAATAGAAGAAAGCTCAATGAGCCATATATTTTATTCATTCTTGGATAACATTTATTTGCAAGTTGTATTTTTTTTTAACTTGCAAATAATACATGAGTTGTACAAAAATAGTAGAATAATAAAATCACCAATTTTGAACCATTTCGTTAATTTCCCCCACATCATATTCGGTCATGGAAATATCTTCAAAGTCTTCCATTTGGTCCGGTCCACTAGCTATCAAATCTTCAATTTCTTCCTCTTCGCCTTCCTCCGCTTCTAAGTTTTGGTTGCGTCGCTCCGATCTAATCCAATCGCGAATGCACACTAGTACTTGCAAGCTAAAGCCGGATAATGAATGTCTATGGTCTCCAATTTGCTGTCTTCCTTGGCTAAATGCGCTCTCCGAAGCCACGGTTGATACTTGAACCGTAAGGATATCCCGAGCCATTCTTGAAAGTACCGGATAACTTGCCTTGTACTTCTTCCACCATGCTAAGACGTCCAACTCATCCAGTTCCTTGATATCCACATTTGGCTGCATCAAATAAAAGTTATATTCATCAAAGTTTGCAGTAGAAGAAGAAGTTGGCTGTGAATGTAAAACTTTTAAACCCGACAAGCCCTTTTTGCTACTACGAGAAGTAGTAGGGTGTGGAGCAACGGGTGTAGCACGTTCTTCCAAACTAGAATAATGAGTAAAAACTTTTCCAAACTCATCATCAATAGCGAGTTCGGCTTCAGCTAAAGATGGTTGAACTCCCTCTTCAATTTCTAAAAATGTATAAATTTGACTAACCAAAGTTTTAGTATAAGACACTTTTAAACAAGGATTTAAAAGGGAACCCAATATAAATAAAGTTGGAATGGGAAAAAAATACTTCTTAAATTTGATTATCATTTCAAAAAAATCCACTTGATAATCCGGTTTATATTTATACTAGTGTAAAATTCTAGCTATTTCCGCTAAGTAGGCTAAAATTCCGGTTACCATGGGATAGAATTGTCTAGAAAAAGCAAGAGTTGCATTATAAAAAATTTGTAAGAGTTCAACACATTCTTTAACATCTTCCCAATGCCTAAAAGTTAACCAATCCTCACTATTAATATTATATTTGTTGTGAACTTGTTGTATGAGAATCCTATACTCGTATGTTTGTTGTAGCATAATGTAAGTGTAGTTCCACCTAGTCTCAATTTCTACTTGAATTTTTCCAGGTCTAAGGTTATTTTCCACACAAGCATTCTTAAAATCTCTAATTCTTCCCCTATTAGCATTACAAAAAAGAAACGTAACAACATCTCTAACTTTTTGAACAGAATCATCAAAATGCACAAGACCATCTTTAACAATTAAATTTAAAATGTGACAACTATATCTTACATGAAAAATATTTCTTAGCGGAGGGTTTAGTTTTCTTTTTATAAGACCTATCGCCTTTGTATTATTAGAAGCATTATCTAAAGCAATACAAAGTGTTTTTCTATAAATGTTAAAAAATCTCATAATAGTAGACATTGAATCGGCTAAAATTTTTCCATCGTGACGACCTTTTCCTTCGACATATAAAAAAGCTATAATTCTTTTTTGCATAACCTAGTTGTCATCAACCCAATGACATGTAATAGCAAAAAAATCTAAATGGTTAATACTAAGACCCAAATCAGCGGTAAGACAAACATTACAATTTAAAGAATTAAATACATGGCGCAAATAAAATCTATATTTTTTAAACAAATCTATAACATCGGCTCTACAAGTACTTCTAGGAATACCCTCAAATAACGGATTATAACAACGTTGAATGTAAGTAACAAACCCCAAACCTGAGGGAAAGGAAAATGGTAAACAATTATAAGCTTTAGCTATTTCTACACGCTCTTTTTTCTTGTCATACTTAAAATTTCTACCGGTTCGTGGGTCTATCGTCATTTGAATCCCCCCCACATTTGAACCCGTTTGCTCTCCCCAAACATCCATATGTTTGGTTCTCATATGACCATTTAGTGTACTCGTTCCACCATCCTTACCAGTTCCTTGCTTAAAACTAAATACTTGTCCACATAGGGTACATGTAGCTGATTGGTTTTCCCTATTCTTAGTCATAAATTTCCAAACTTTAGCTGTTGGCTTACGAGTTCTAGGCGGTTTGTCTTGTGTATGTGATTGTGCAGGACATGTATCTCCTATGGGATTTTCGAGGGGTTGTGTTTCATCATCATCATCTAAGTCTTCATTAAAAGTGTCGGTAAAATGTTGTTGCATTGGCTCATGACCTAAAAGTGGATTATTTCCACAAACATCAATACCTAAATTAGGTGTTTCTTCCACAAATGTTTCCTTATTAAGCGCACCCCTAACAATACGACTACTACTATCGGCACCACATCTTAATCTCTTTGACATTATTAAATAGAATTAATTTAAATCACAATCAAATAAATCACAAGAAAATAAATTACAACAAATTAAATTGCTAGAATTAAATTGCGAAAAATAAATTGCTAGAATTAAATTGCAAAAAATAAAGATAGAGTTGGAACGAAGATACCAAATTGCCGGATTAATTTTCTAACAAAGTGAAGGCGGCTAGAATTGCAAATCCACCAAAGCTACTTCAGATTGTTGCAAAATCACCAACTCCACCAACAATATTATAATTGCAAAATTAATAATTGAAAGTTGAAACTATAATAAGACTTTGTGGCTAATTATTGCAAAATAACTATAATTGAGAGATTGAGATTTGAGAGAAAGATGAAGAAGAGTGAATTGGTGTGAATTAAAATGAAAATGAAGAAGGGTTTATATAGGGGTGGGGGATGGGTTAAAGTGTTAAAAAAAAAAATTGGGGGCCAAAAATTAATAAAATGACCGTTTGGCAACGACCATTTTTGCAAATGGACCGTTGCCAACGGTCCATTAACGCACAGGACAGGCGGCCCAACGGCTATTTTTTTTTTTTTTTAATTTCACCGGTTAAACCGGTTAAACCGGTTTCAAAAATATCGGAACCGGACGGTAAATTTTTAAATGGTTAACCGGAACCGGTTAACCGGTTCTACCGGTTCCGGTTTAACCGGTCCGGTTACCGGTTTTAACCGGTTAACAGGTTTACCCGCCACGTGGCACCTCTCATCAATCAGAAAACATATTTTTCTTTTTTCTTAGAATTTTTGGCTTTAACTTCTATTTTCCTTATTCTTCCTCTTCGTTTACAACGCTTACAATCAGACCACGCATTCTCTTCTTTCTCTTTTATCTCTCTGTCGCCTAAAAATTAAAGGTATTCTCCTCTTTAACTTTTCAGATTCCTTTGATGTTTCTATCGCATATGTTCTCTAGAATTAATCCTCTTTTCTCAGATTTATAGGCTTTCTCTAGTTTCTGCTTTTAAAATATGTTTTCTATCTTAACATTCTACGAAGTTGACGATTTTTAGCTTTGACTGTAGGTTACTTGTAGCAATCAAATTTGCATAGTTTTGCTAAAAAAAATTCCCACTTTGCGAGATTCAAATATTACGTACTCTGGAAAGACGAAATGATGCATAAATGCGTTCTTACACTTGGAGGATTTAAAATTCGTTTCACTTTCGGTCGGAGTTTATTGAAAATAAGCTGTGTGGTTCTGAGAGACAAACGTTTCAGGCCCTTCAGGACAGACAGTCTGTTGCCGGAGACCTGAACAAAAATGTTGGAAAGTTTGGATTTGTCCATGAATTTCTATTTCACTATCAAAAACGGTTTTACCAATTTGTTGCTGGAGATGAAAAAAATCGCAGACTGTCTGGATTTGGTTTCTCGCTTCACTTTTCTTTTGAATTCCTCTGCTAATCTCTGTATTATTTTATCCTTTCTGTTTTACATTTTCTTTTATCGACCTCCAGTTACTTGTGCTTTGGTTTGTTTATTCCAGTCCGTGATTGCATCATGACAGTGAAGAGGAACTACTACATCACAAATTGTGCCCAACTTAATTTTGGAAAAATAGGAAGAATACGAGATGCTTATTATGACGTTCATGAACTGTTCGAAAAGATGCCCAATAGAGAGATCTTGCTCACGCCTTCAGAAAAAGTGGTTATTTACTCAACATATGAAAGATGCCCTGTAGGGACGGCTTCAGCAAAGGGTATTATTTATTCAACAGATGCAGGTCGGTAATTCTTTGAAAGTAAAACTTTACCCATATGCGTTCTTCGGTTACATTTGCAGCATGTAAAATCTACACCTTTTTAGTTCAACAACTAATGTTTTCCACAATTACGTTCAACATGGTTCTAATTGTGTAGGTGTTTTCCTTTTATTTTTCTCTGTTAGATACTTTCTAATATCACCATTGCTAAGGTTTTGTACTTAGGTCCATTTGCATCCTAATGATACTTTTGAAGTCAGCATAACAAAGGAAGGCCACAGACCTAATATAGTAAATTAAGTTATATATAATGACAGTACGATGAACTTGTATACTATCAGTGTAACTTTAACATATTATTGCAGGTTATTTACTCTTTTATTAACTATTTGTTGTAAAAAAAATTACATACCCCTGCAGGTAACTTAACCTTACAGTGTAAAAAACTTATACCTCACCATGAGTGCACAAAACTTGCTCATTTAAAATTAGGTGTATGTACGTGATTGATGGAAGTTAGTGTAGCAAAGGTTCTCCACTGTTAAAACTGGGAACCTCATTATTTTTATCTACATGTAGATGGACAGAGGTTCTCCAATGTATCAAAAAATTCGGCGAATGATTTGGAAACATCCAAGAACTCAGTGTTATACCCCATTTTAACCGGGTCAAAGCGGACTACAACATATTGGTGATTCCTAATTATTTAACTTAAGGAGTTGCCACCTAATTATTTTAACGGTGAATTAGGACACCTATTTTAACTAACTAATGCCTAAAATAAATTCCAATTTTTAAAGGTCTTACTAACCTAACAAATTCTAGGTGAGGGTTTTAAATATTCTAATGGGAAGATTTTAGGCATCCATTAGAATCCGTTAATTACGGTTACCGATTAAACTTAGGTTAATTAGAAAATAGTTTCGAAAATATAAGTATAGCGTTTTGGGTACTAGATCTATAACACATAACTACTTGAGAAAATAACATGTATAACTAACAAGCTTAAAATATTATAACGTGAATAATAGCTGTCAACTTCAAAATTTCGAAGAAAATCAAAAAAAAAAAAAAAAAAAAATCCTCATGAGTCCGTGAGACTTCAAATGGTCAAATAAGTAGCAAAATGACTCAAGCTATTCATTGTTTCTAAAGGAAAGGAAAAAAACGCATCTGGACAGTTTAAAATATTTTGGAATCAAAATGGTTTAGTAAAGAAGTTGGTTTATGGGCAAAGTCCCCAAATCAAAATCTTCTCTTTTTAAAAAAATCCAAAGAAAAAAACTGAAAAGTGGAAATATTAATCTATAATTTCCAAAGCTATATTTTTTAGCAAGAAACTAAGCTAAGATTTCACAAAATACTCAAGTTTAAGTAGTGCACTAATTTATTTCAATGGATACAGTGGTGCCTTAAAAAAAAAACTGTTGTCAAGCTCATCATCTTAAGTGCTTATATAAATATTACCGCTCCTTTAAGTGATGAAAATACTACTCTATTTAATAATATAACAAATAGGGGATAGTCTAAATGATAAAACTAAAATCTGCATTAACTATAAGGTTATCCTACAACCCCAAAACAGGGGTAAATCCAAAGTCCCAAACATACACAAGTCAACAAAAATAATGGAAATAGAATGACTGGTAGAGGAAAGATTGCCATGGGAGGCCCGAAGCGAAAGTCGCTCGTTCCTCCTAGAAGATTTGATGCATTTAAAGGAAACCCTGCGGGATGGACTCCATGCTCGGGAGAGTCTTGGGTTAAGACTCTAACTTTTGAGAGAGTCCCGATTTAAGACTCCATTTGTGTCACGACCCGACTAGGGGCCGCGACGGGTACCCGGGACTAACCACCGAGCACCGCTCGTTCTATTACTCCAGTAGAGGCTCGTAGATGTGCAGCGTGGGTTATATGGTCTCCCAAGGTTATTACGGTATACATGTATATATGTGTATATTATCATTTTGATTGCTGAGAGGCTTATGTATATAAAAGTATTTATGTTCTCAAATGGAAAAAAAAAATGATCTTTTTATGATTTGAGTATAAATTTGATAAAAGAGCATTAAATGAGTAGGATGAGTAATAGAACGAGCGGTGCTCGGTGGTTAGTCCCGGGTACCCGTCGCGGCCCCTAGTCGGGTTGTGACAAAAGTGGTATCAGAGCAGTTCAGTCCTAGGAAGTGTCTACGAGCCGTGTCTAGTATAGTCTTGTTTATGGTGTGTTGCGCGCCACATTAATAAACAAGGGGCTACAGGGCATTTAGGAAAAATGACCATCTTTCATCTTAAGAGATCGTGCAATAGAGATGTATTATAAGATTATCCCCTCCCTAACGGTGCGTTATAATTTCAGCAAAGCTGATGAAAGGAAAAACTACGGTATCCCAGAAGGGCAAGATGGTGGTTGAAGAAGGGCTTGAGCGAGAGCCGTCTATAGATATGGAGGAGGGCGAACCCTAGAATAAAGCCCCACCTCGGTTTTCCCATACTTCACCCACTTTAGAGGATCAAAGGGGAGCCTTAACTCTAGCTCCAGCACCCTCAGTTCCTCCACCAGATGCCTCGGGCCAAGAGATAAGACAAGCCATTCTTCTACTGACTCAATTGGTAGCCGCTCAAGCTCAGCGGCAGGATATGGGCAACGATAACAGGGGTTGGAGAAAGAGAGCTAATTCTTCAGGGCTTGATCATGACTTTAGGGGTACTCCGAGGCAACAATTCTTTAGGCACTCAGTTCATTCAACAAGTGGTGCTCCTCCGCAGTTTCCTAGACCCAGATTTGATGGACCTACTTATTCTAGGTCACCCTAGAGTCTCAGAGTTTCCAGTTCTCGGATTCGGAGTTCTAGTCAGACGAGGTCCTCGGTACCACGGTGTACTTAGTGTCGCGGGTTACATTAGGGACCGTGCCGCTTGGGCTCGGATGTTTGTTATACCTATGCTCGGCTAGGCCATATCATGCGCGACTGCCCATGGAGGCATGGTAAAGGTAAGGTTCGGGCTACGAGAGTGATAACTGGCCCGTCGTCATCGGTATTCCCTCTAAGGCCAAGGCCACAGATGTTAGTAGGCAGTGATAGAGACCAAAGAGGAACGCCCAGTCCAAGTGGATCCCAGCATCATATCCATGCGTTAGCTGAGCGACAGGATCTTGAGTCTTCCCCTGATATTGTTCCAGGTATATTGTCAGTATCTTTTTACGATATGTATGCATCAATTGATTCGGGCCCTATGCCGTCATATATTACTTCTGATGTTATTGACTGTGTTGGAGTAAAAGTCTGGGCCAATCGACCAATTTGAGATGGCTATATTTGTTAGTAACCTAGTGATAGCAGGATTGTGAGATACGAGTAAGCTGATTGATAGGGAGTGAATATAAATAATATGTGTATGTATATGGATATTGGAATCCTAGACCGAGTGTGCAGGCACAACTTATGAGACAAGCACTATTATTTATATCCTTTAATGGTAAGTGATCCTGTGTTGTTCGTTTACGTATTATGTGTGATCCGATAAATGTCCCCTTTGAGACATCGAACGTGTTTTCTGGGCTATGTGCAGGTTCGGGATTGTTATGTTTACAAGAGAAACTCTGCCGAAATTTTCTTAGAATCTAAAAGAGATAAGATATAAGCTTGTAACATGTTCTAACGAGAAGAGATGTTGTGCAGCAAGGTAATGGCGGGACGAGACTAAGTTAGGAGTATTATTAACAACTACACGAGATGAGTTATATACTATTGAATTGATAGTAACAGTAGTTAGAAGAGCGACATTGATACGGTAAAGAGAAATGCTTGGTAGTACTAAAACATGACATGGAAGAAAAAGGGGTAACTCCAATAAAGTGTGGAACTGAAGTATTGATTGGACGGATAAGTGCGAGTAAGATACGATAAGTTTACTAGTAAATGAAGTAATAGTACCCGGAGACAGAGATACGAATATGAAGGGCTATAATTAATGTGAATACATTGGTGAAATGACTTATGTGGTAAGTGAAATAGGGATAATCAGAAAGAGTAACAGTTTAAGTATGCTCACTTCGCAAGGTTTAATCTATTTTATGAGCAAGATTTACCAATGAGACCAAGAAGTGTCACTCTACAGAGTTGATCATGATCAGGATATAATGAGGACATAGTGAGAACTGGGATACAAAGTAAGTAAAGATAGCAAGGAAACGACTAAAGATGTGACATGTTCTATATGAATAAAGGGTGAATGCAAGTACGAAACCAACAGGCGAGCCATGGGACAGTAGATGAGGAAGCTTATAAGACCTTGTTAAAGGAAAGTCCAGCATAGAGGTTCTTCAATGACAAGAGATGATAGCAAGCAATGACAAAAAGGGAAGTCAACTTGAAAAAAAGAAACTAGAGAAAAGTGATATGGCAAAATCGTAGTAGTTTGGGATTGGTACAATCAAGAGTAAAATAGCATGAGGCATAAGGGGTATTAGTTACGCATGAGACTTAGACCCTCGAGAACAAAGATGACGTTACAAGTGAACTTTGAGCACCGAAGAAGAGGGCAAGTGACATTATATGGATGGTGTGGATAACTAGACCTACTACTATTGTGAGCATCCCTATGGGGAAAAACATTGTTGATTGGAGCGGGTTTAGACATTGACTTATAACTACCAAAGGAGCTAAGTAAAATACATTCTTGTTCAGATTGCTATACCAATTGAATCACTCGATTACAAAACTGGAAGATGAGTATGTTAAGACCTCCCACATGAATTATCGTAGTCGTAAATTATGGGAAACAGCATAAATGATATATAGTATAGTAAGGGATATGTGAATTAAAGATTTGAAGGTGAAGCAACGGATTTGAGAATGGTACAAGTAAAACCCTTAAAGCGGGGAGGGGAGCGAGTAAAGAGAATACAAGTGTAGAGATTGGAATGATGGACCCTAAGATGTGATAGATATAGACTAAAACTAAGAGTGAGAGTTGTGGAGAAATAAGTCTAACGACTGGTAAATAAAAGAATACGAATTGAGCAGGCATCTGAGGCTGTACTGGAAATCATCCGCGAAGACCTTGAACCACATGACATTGGGAGCAAATAACTCAAGGGGTATTGTAAAGGATGGCGATGTGATACTAGAATGGAGACAAAGACACTAATGATAGAGTCGTTGTAATGATATTGTGATTTATAAGCGACAATTGAGAAAGGGACTTAAGGTTTTCTATAGTAGGATGTAAGATATAAAAATCAAGGAAAAAAAATATAAAGGAAGGAAGAGAGCACGACGCGATAAGTTGCTACGGATAGACAAAAGACTTTGGAGTGTGAATGATCACTGAGCCTAGTCATAGTTGGGTATGCGAAACACCGGACCTTCGTAGTCGGGCATACTATGTAAATGATGTGAATATGAATATGACCATAGATACGATATGTAAATGAGTACGATTATGAATACGGATGCAAATATGGACACATGTACATGTATAGATGTGTACGTACACAAATCACGTAAGAACAATTATGTAACTTGCAAGTAATTATACGTCGCCAATGAAACCAAGTGGGTACTTAAAAAGAGGAGTAAGAGGTGAACAAGAATAGTGTGGTCGTGATGCTCCGAGTCAGTTGAAGGAAAATATATGGTAAATTGAGTTGAAATGTTGAGTTGGGATTATTGTTAGGGATAAATAGGACAATTACTTGGAATATGACATAAGTACATGCTATACGCTTACTACAGTAGCCCTGGGATGTGACAACTTACGAATGCAATAGGATCACTGAATGAAAGGGAAGCTTAGTCCCCGATGCATTAGGCCTTATGAGATTGTATGCCAAATAGGCAAGGTGTCCTATGAGGTAGATCTACCATCCATGCCTCGATGCTTCGTAAATATGTTGGAAATCCTACTAGGATCATGCTAGTAAATGATGTTCAAGTAACAGAAAAGTTGATCTGTGAAAAGGTACCCATTACCACATTAGATAGGCAAGTACGGAGACTTCGAAATAAAGAAGTGGCCTCAGTTAAGGTCTTATGGTAGAATAGCAACCGAGAAGAATGACTTAGGAAGCAGAAGAGAGTATGAAGTTCAAGTACCCGCATTTATTCCAACCTCCAGGAGAGATTCAAGATAAAACACCAACAATATAAGGTATGTACGTTCACTTTTCATGCTTTTGGTCGTGTGTGGCCATAGATATGTTGCTATTATGTTGTGACCCTGTGAGATAGTGATATTATGGGTTGTTGTGACAGGATGGTAGTGCCATATTACAAGGGAAACTCTGGCGAAATTTTTGTACAATTCCCGAGTGTTTAACATTCGAGGGTGAATGTTCCAAGGGAGGGGGGGGGGGGGGGGGAGAATGTTACACCTCTCATTTTCATATGTTGAGTTTCGCCGAATGCTAATTGTCCTAGCCTTGGGAAGTAGGATAAATTTTTCGAGGTCATGGGAATAGATATGTCCATCTTGGATATATAATGGAGAAAAACCATGTTTAGTAAGCTTCGGGAAGGTTTACGACTCGTCGGATCATCGGAGTTAAGTTTCGGAGAGAGTTCGGTAAAATATCACATTCTGGCGCACTTTGCGGCGCAACATGCGACCAACAAACACGACCTGCGGCCACGCAGTTGCACAGCAAAGTGTGCCAGTGAAATTTTGTGGATCTGCATGGTTTGCGACACAACATGCATTTAGCAAAGCATGCTTTGCTTCTAGCAAAGCGTGCCGCATGTTGTGTCGGTCCAGAATTTTCTGGACCACTATATATACATCAAACTCGACCCAAACCTTATTTTTTCACCATTTTTGGTCAAGAAACCTCTAGAATACTCTCTCCACTCTTCATCCACAAGAAATCAAAGGAAAGCCAAGATCAACCACTTCAAATCCATGAAAACAAGTGTGTGAAACTTAGTAAAAGTTCATTTATCTCAAGAAAACCCAAAGGAAGTGAAGTAAGGTTTTGGTGCTAGAAGAGTATTTCCATCCAAGACTTGTTTCTACGCTATCTAAGGTAAGTTTCATGGTATTTTCATGACGTTTGAAGTATTGATAAGTTGAAACACTTGGATTGTAGAAGAGTATAGAAAATGGGTCATAAATGAGTGAATAGTGTCATTGTTGAACAATAGTTGGATTGAATTACGAATATTGGTATGTTGAGATTGTAAGCATGTTATGAATGACCTATAGAACATGGAATAAGTATTATATATGAGAAAACGCGATAATGAGCTATAACCATAATTGTGGAGAAATTAAAGAGAAATGGTGAATTGTGGTAAATGTAGATAAATGATGATTGTTGGTTGCAATATTGTGAATATTGATATGAACGTTTGGGAGCTGGTGTGGAACATGGGAAAAGTAGTATAAACAAAGGAAATGCTGCCCAATTTTCTCTAGCGTTAGTAAGTCCGTTCTTATAATTGTTAGCTAATGTCGATACGAATTCTCTTGAAGGTAGAACGTGGGCATTAAAGGAGAACAAGAAAACGATAGATTAGTAAACGACAAAGGTATGTTAAGGCTCGTCTCTTTCTTTCAAAGGCATGATTCTTTTCCCGATAACCCATAAATATTTTTCCAAAATGTCCGTATTCTTCCAACACAGAGGTTTATGATTTTGTAAGCTCTTACGACAACAATGATGGACATGTTTTTATCATGATGACAATGATGCCAAAGATGAGAACATTTTCTATGATGACTATGATGAGAATGATTCCATGTTTAAAGGTTCCAAGTTATGATTTCAATGACGATATAAGAATGTTGAGCTATTTCTTGATTTCTAAATTTTATTCATGGATGATAACTATTTTTTTTTTTAAATTCCAAAGTATATGAATTGACGCCTTATGAGATTTATGATCTTATTCTATGTTTTCTCTTGATGCTATTCTTCATTGATAATCTCACCTTATAAAAATTGTTCCTTCAAGGTGAGATAAAGCGATGATGATTATTCCATAATATAATCGGAGGTTACCGACCTTACGTCACTCCGATAAAGTGCACTTTTGTTTGGGCTCTAATGCATGCTACGTATATTATATGTGTATATGATATGTATATGTACATAGGGGACATGGGGAAAAGGTGAGGCGCTATAGACGCATAGCCACCTGATCAGCTGGTATCTTATGATATCATCTCGGACGCGGGATGCCCGGACGCGGGATATAAGGGTGATGGATCGGGCCGTTCGTTCCGCGACAATATATTGATATATGATTATATATGGATCGGGCCGTTCGTTCCGCGTCAATATATTGATATATGATGATGATATATGGATCGGGCTGCACGTTCCGCAGTAATATATGATATGATGATGGATATGAAGTAAGTCAGCATGTGCTATTTCTTTTATAAGTGACAGTCATACACAGTTGCTTCCTTGTTGATGCTTCCTTTATCTTATTGATGTATCAATATTATTTATGCCTCTCATACTCAGTACAATATTCGTACTGACGTCCGTTTTATTTGGACGCTGTGTTCATGCCCACAGGTAGACAGGGAGGCGACCCAGACTCGTAAGAGCTACTCGCTGATTTGAAGAGCACTCCATCTTCTGGAGGTGCCATTGACTATTCTTTTGGTATATATGTATATGTATGTTTTGGGCACGACGGGGTCCTGTCTCGTCCTTACGTCTAGTACTCCAGTAGAGGCTCGTAGATGCGCAGCGTGGGTTATATGGTCTCCCAAGGTTATTACGGTATACATGTATATATGTGTATATTATCATTTTGATAGCCGAGAGGCTTATGTATATAAAAGTATTTATGTTCTCAAATGGAAAAAAATGATCTTTTTATGATTTGAGTATAAATTTGATAAAAGAGCATTAAATGAGTAGGATGAGTAATAGAACGAGCGGTGCTCGGTGGTTAGTCCCGGGTACCCGTCGCGGCCCCTAGTCGGGTCGTGACAATTTGCTCCAATGTGCACATGTAAAGAAAGAAGAAATAAAGAATTAGTAGGTAGTCATGATTGATAATATATGGAATATACATAGCAGTAACATTTGATTCAACAAACTCTCACACAATTCAACCATAGCATTTCTTACACCGAGTAGAGCAAACTTAAAATCAAGTCCCAGAATCAGTTACCATAATATTAACTAGCTCGTTCCATAAGCATATATACCGGTTACAAAAATGCCACAAGACATGGTATTTGAACAAAACAACATTTTATATTCATGGCCTTTATTATGAATACAAACAGATAGTAAGGTGCAGTACATGAACATACAATGGCACTTTAGCTTTAAACAAATTCATGATGAGAGGATTTTAAAAGTGGGGATAAACATTTTAAATACAAAAGGTATATTCAGTTTTTCTTTTTTTTTTAGATGAGATGATTAAATCATTGCCTTGGAAACTTATTGGGAGAGTAAAACTACCTATAAATGTTATCTGTTTCAGCCAGACAGCCTTAATACTGCTTTGCCAAGACAAACTCCACAAAAGAAATATCCAGCATGTAAATAGGTGTTACATGTGTTGAAAAAGAATTCATGTAAGTTTCAACCATTTGTTTCTACAATGTTCAATAACAACAGATTCTGGAGCATGTTCCTTTTGATTTTTTTTGGACTAATTTGGGTCATACCAATTAGTTTAAAAAGCCTATGAAAGTTCACTATTTTTAGATGTGAATAAGAAAAGGCACAGGTTACAAACCAACAAAGTTTTTAAGGCCTTACCAGAGAACTTACTACCTCAACATCAGAAGACAACAAATAACCCAAGATCCATGTTCAACTACATGAAACAGTAAGCACATAAAGGAAAAAGATCCATGTTCAACTACCTCAATGTTAGAAGACAACAACTAAGCTAACACAAAACAACAAAATAACACAAGATCCATAAAATGTAAAAGAAGAGGAAACAAAATAATGCACATAAAATTTACTACCTCAATATTGGAAGACAACAAAATAACACAAGATCCATGTTCAACTACATCAAGAATACTTACTAATAGCGCAAAAACAAACAAAAAGTAAAATAAAATAAAATTAAAAAAAACAAACAAACTACATCCAGATTTATATTTTGGCCACGAACTAAGCTAACGAGATTAATAAGAAAAGACCGACCTTTTTCGGGTGCAGTGAAACTGGGTTGCGAGGTCTTAGATCCGACGCGCTCCAACCTCATGCTCTAGTAGCTTTTAGATATATGAAAAGATGGCAGCAAGCAATTACGAGTTTTGCAGTTAAGAAAAGAGAAGAAAACAAGAGTTTTTTTTTTGAAGGAAATGTTTTCCGTGTCTCCTTTCATTCCTTGACTTGGTTAATATACAAACTATACAACCGTAATGTTAGGCTAGAATTAAGGAGCTAATTCTACCAAGTATTATGTTAAGCAAAGCTAACCTAAAATAGGAGATTACAAAATATTCTAACCTAAAATAGGAGATTACAAAATATTCTAACTAATATTTACATAATCTATCACACTCCCGCAGTCGAAACGGGAGGTTTACGAACGCTGAGACTGTCCCAAAAATCTTCAAATAAGACTTGTGGTAGTCCTTTGGTGAAAATATCGGCAATCTGATAACGATATGGAACATGAAGGACACGAACCTGTCCTCGCGCAACCTTCTCGCGAACAAAGTGGATGTCCATTTCAATGTGCTTGGTGCACTGATGTTGTACTGGATTTCCTGAAAGATAAATGACACTTACATTGTCACAATATACCATAGTAGCCTAATGAATAGGACAATGTAATTCTAACAGAAGATTTCGAATCCAGCATGACTCGGAGACAACATTAGCAACCCCCCTATACTCCGCCTCAACACTCGAACGAGAGAGGGTAGGTTGGCGTTTCGAAGACCAAGATATCAGGTTATCTCCAAGGAAGACACAATAACCAGACGTCGATCGACGTGTGTCAGGGCAGCCCCCCTAATCCGCATCAGTGTAGGAAAGGAGGTCAGTAACTGAAGATGGATAAAGATGCAAACCATAATCAATTGTACCCTGAATGTAACAGATGATGCGCTTAAGAGCATGCATATGATCATCTCGCGGAGCATGCATGTGTAAGCATACCTGTTGAACAGCATAAGAAATATCCGGCCTCGTGAAAGTAAGATACTGAAGTGCACCTGCGAGACTGCGATAGTGAGTCGGGTCATCATATGGAGCACCCGATGTGCTGCTTACCTTCGGTTTAGTATTAACCGGAGTAGAAGTAGCCTTACAAGAAGACATTCCAGCTCGATGAATGATTTCTTCGGCATACTTACGTTGCGAAAGAAACATGCCATCCTTATGGCGAGTGACGTGAATGCCAAGGAAATAATTCAAAAGACCCAGATCCTTCATAGCAAATTCCGAGGCAAGGAGAGCCATAATGGTGCATCGGAGAGAATCTGAGGAAGCAGTAATAATAATATCATCAACATAAAGTAAAATGTATGCCATATCGGACCCCTTTTTGTAGATGAACAAAGAATTGTCAGATCTGCTATTTGAAAAACCAAGAGAAAAGACATAATCTGCAAAACGCTTGTACCATGCCCTCGAGGCCTGCTTAAGTCCATATAAGGACTTACGGAGTAGACATACATAATCCGGATGAGTGGGATCTCTGAAACCCATAGGTTGATGAATATACACTGTTTCCTTGAGCTCACTGTGTAAGAAAGCATTCTTGACATCTAGCTGATGAATAGGCCACCTCTTTGATAATGAAAGACTGAGAACGGTACGGATCGTAGCCGGCTTTACCACCGGACTGAAGGTCTCCCCACAATCAATGTCAACCTGTTGAGTCTTTCCATCACCTACAAGACGGGCTTTATGCCTCTCAAAATCACCATTAGAATTTTCTTTATGAGTGAAAATCCACATAGAACGAATAACATTCACATTAGGTGGACGGGGCACCAACTCCCACGTCTTATTTTTAATAAGAGCATCAAATTCATCATCCATGGACATTTTCCAATTCGGGTCACGAAGGGCGGTCACAGGGTTACGAGGGAGAGGGGATTTCGTAACCCTGGTATTCAAGTTAAACGTTCGTTTTGGCTTAAAAATACCATGTTGACTCCGGGTCACCATTCGGGGCTGATTGGTAGATTGGGGCGGCTGGGGTGATGTTCGTGTGGGTGTGGGAGATGGAGCCGATGGCTGTTGGCCCAAGGCAGTGGCAGGGGAGACGGCTAGCCCATTCGCTGCCAACACTACAAGAAAAATGCTCAATAGCGAAGGGAAAACTGGTCTCTAAAAGCCCATTTCTGGTCCCTAAAGGTCAATAGCGACCAGAATATCCCGTCTCTATAGCCTCCGCCACTAAAGATCATTAAGGACGAGTTTGAGTGCTCGTCGTTACAACATTTTCGCGACCAGCTTAAAACTGGTCTTTAAACATCTTTAGGGACCATTTTTCTGGTACCTAATTGAAGATTTTTGAGACGAACTTAGTGGTCGTTAAACAGTTTTTGCGACCAGTTAAAACCTGGTCCTTAACTTCTTTGCCGACCAGTTTAAAGCTGGTCATCAACTGGTAATTTAGCGACCAGATTTTCAGCTCATAAAAATGGCTTTTAAGGACTAGCAATCTAGTCCCTAAAGAAACAACTAACAGGTCCTAAATCACATTCAATTTGCAGCTAGAAAATATGGTAATTAATGTAAAGTTGACGCTTCTTTCATATATATAGAAAAAGTAATTACAAAACATGAACACCATCAGTTACCGGTAATGTACATCAATGATGTCATTTAGTCACAGTATTTTGTACATAGACCCCTAAGACTGTCATATATAATTTTCCCAACATTCCTAGCAAAATGATGGTCAATCTCGTGAACTTCAATTTGTACATAGACCTTTTGCTGCTCGTGAACTTCAATTTCCATACCTGTAAAAGTATTAAAAATCCATTTAGAAAAAGACTACAAAAAGTCAACTGGAAAATTGGTTAAATAACAAGACAACTTCAGCAGAACTGCACTTAGCAACAATATTAATGTAAAAAAGATTCAGATGCACATTGGACATGAAGTGGTTTCTATCTTTTCATTTTGGTGTAGCACACAAAAACAAAAACAAGGTGGATAGAAGAGGCTGACAACTGAGATCAAAAGCAAAACTGTTTTTCTGGGCATTTCTCCATTACAAATAATATTCCAGTAACCAAACAATTTCAGCATGCAACAATGATGTCTCTAAATTTGTACAAACTCTACATTTATAACAACTATTACCTATTTTATGTTTATGTTGATTTTCCTACAAACTGGTCATAACATAATAATGGTCTTCTAGTATGTGATCTAATGAGAACTCACCTAATTTCTTTATGTTTGAGACACTTAAGATGACAACTAATTTGTTTCAACTCCTAGTTCAATCCATACTTTGTATCGGTGATTGTCTACTATATTTTTATTTATTTTCTAAACCTTGCTTCAGAATGTAGACCATTCCTGATATACATTTTTCATGTGTCTCTTTTTTTAGATGGAGGTAGATATTTTACTTAGTCTTGATTTTCTTGGCGATCAAAAACCTATGGTTCTTTCTACTTCTTCACGAATCAAACTGGCTCAGTTTTACTATTATCTACTGATGATTTTATTATTATTTTCCTCTACTTAACGATTGTACTTAATCGTGAATGTCTCCGGAGATAAACTAGTGTTATATTCTCCATAACAAAGATTCCAACTACCAGACAATTACAATAACATTTCACCATTATAAATAAGATTTCAGAAAGCCACAAGTACTATAATCGACTAGATTTCAGAATGTGTTGGTGCAAATAAAAGTGAGGACATATCACATATCTAAAAATTCTGTCTCAAAACAAAATAAATACACTTACGCCAACACTGTCACAACAGCCAAAACTCTATTTGTTCTATCAATTCTGCCAAAAAGAGAATATTCTGCATTATTTTGTGGAAAGTGATGTAGCCGAGGAGACCAAATAGGGTGCACAAGATGACTTTACTTATCAGCCCAATTATAATATGCTAGGAGCTTTGAAAGGGTATGACTTCCTATAAATATGGAGACCATACTAATAATGTGAATAAGCAGATACCATATTATATGCACTCTGAAAGTTGCACTGAATAGTACCTTTCCTAACTGGTGGAGTATCTGCCACACTATTGAGAAGCTTAGACCTATCCCTGAAAGATTAATTGTCTACTGGAAATTGCCATCTCAGTATCAAGACCTCCCAAGAGATGCTAAAGGAACATACAATCTAGATAAATGGCAGATGCCTAACATAAAAATAAGATACGACAAAGTTTTTTTTTCTTTTTTTTTTTGTAAGCTAAATCTCTACAATGTAAGTACTGTGTATGTCTACAATGTAAGTATTGTGTATAACTGCAGTCTTTTGCTTGAGGTCAGGCCTAGTACCCCTTTTGTTTTGTATCCTTCATGCGATATAATACAACCCAGCAAGAACTTGGAACTTTATTGAAAAAACAAAACTACCAGAATTTTACACAGTTAGACTACATGTCAATATTTCATTTCTTAACCTCTTAATAGTTATTTCAATTGTAGTTAACAGTTAGTTTCATAAGGAGGGCACAACATATTCATTTGCTCAGGGCAGGGAGTCTGCTTATGCTTCAAAAAATAACCAAGCAAGCAAATATACTTTAAAGAAAAATTATAATTTTGAGTAAGTTAGTACTAACTTGGCATCATCAAAGGAATAGTCATTCTTCAGAGCATTCTGATGTCAAAGGCTAGAAATTGGAGTGTTAAGATAAAAACCACTCTTTCAATTGCTTCAGTTCTTTCATCTCATTTTTCAAAGTTAGACAAGCGATCCTTTAAACTTTGAACGCAATTATCCTCTCCATTCGTTCCATAACTCTTTCATCCATCCAAAAATATGATCCCAAAGAATATCCATGTCATCACCCTCAAATATGTCCTGCAATAAATCAAACTTCGGTTGACATCCAATACACAAGTTAAAAGTGCTCGTTTGGAGCAAACGGAAAATCCAATTACTGTATATAGAGGGCCAAAGATATGAAACAAATAAGGTGTTAAACATCTGTTTAAAATGTATCTTTAAATTTTTGCAATTCAGCAAGGTGACAATACTGAATAAGAGAAAAAACCTGTGAGAGAAGTTGTCATCTCTGCTTATGACAAGAACATTTCTACAAGGTTGTAAACTGAGTAAGAACATTTATCTGTTGGCCTATGTTACCTTTTAAGACAAAATTAAATTTCACAATTTATACTAAGTAGCTCCAATAATAGTAGAGCAGGCTCGTATTTACAGCCAACATGACAATCTCTTCTATATATAAAACCATTTCCAAGTTGCTTCGTTAATATTGACAATCTGATCTTATCACATTTCACATCAACTGAGAATAGAAAAACTCAATTGCCATAACCCAGGTCACAGATCTGGGAATGAACTAATATCATAGCTCTAAGCTACAATCCTCACGTGCTAAGTTCCTATATACACTAGTAAGAATATGGAATTCCATCCAGATTTTGGGTTTACACACAAGTGTGAGCTCTTAGTCCAAAATAATATTATCGTCTTAGTTGTGGATTTGTCAATGGACTTATTTAATACGTACTAAGTTTCCAGGAGCACTAAAGCCACACTTCACACGTGCTAAGAAGAAAAAAAGCATATTACATAAATTTAAGCCCTCTCCCTCGTCCCTTGCCTATAGAACCTGGTGTAACAAACGCATATTCAGTAGCTTTCACAGTGGATTCCACCTCATTTTCATTCTTTGATAGTTTAATATCAAACCTACAAAAAAAAAAAAAAAGTTAAAACATTATAAAGAAAATGTACTAACAGAAAAATCATGTAATCAGAATATATAATAATGAATCTGCTAATGACATAAAGAGATACTTCACCTCAGTCGTTCTTTTTCGCTTATTTTGTGTAGGATTTTCTAAATCTACAACATCATCATCCAATTTTTGCACAACCTCAGAAAAATCACGAGGTTGCGTCTTTCTCGCTACACGCCAACCCTTATTGGAATTATCACTAGCATAAAATACTTGAGATCCTTGGTCCGCTAATATAAAAGGCTCATTTGTTTTTAAAAATCGCCCCCAATTAACACTTACGATGCCATATTCATCTGTTTTAATTCCTTTCGTGTTATCATATGCATCAAACCAATTACATTCAAACAAAATCACTCTCCTTCCCGTGAATTGCAATTCAAGAATTCTATATGAAATCTATATCCATTAACAATGTAGCCATTATAACGTAACACATATGGGGTAGGACCACGTGAAAGTGCGAGGAGATCTTCCATGATTCGACTATTATCTCCTTTATGCAATTGTGCAACCTATCAACAAAATAAAATTGATTACTTTAGAATGAGTAATATAATATTAGATTTCCAAATTTGATGTGTATATATTACTCACCCTATCTTTAAACCATTCAATAAACTGTCTATTCCATTCTGCACCGGACAAGTGTTGAGTAGCATCTACATGAATTTGTGCAAACTCTCTACAAATTTCAGTTGAACCATAAATTTCACACAAAAGAAAAACAATCCTAAGGTAAAAATAAAAATGAAATATGATATGAAGGAAATAATTTTCTTACGGAAAATGAAATATGATATGAAGGAAATAATTTTCTTACTCTAGAAATGGTAGAACTTCATCACAATTCTTCAGTATGTATATATGTGCTTGCTCCAATTCATCTGCTTCAATATCACGCTGTTTTGGAGCTCCTAAAGTTTTTCCAGATTTACAAAATAGAGATAGACCTCCATCGGACTTTGGTAAACCACCATCATAATTTCGTTCTGGCCGATTAAACTTTGTGTCAATTCTATGCAGATACCTCGAACATAAGGTCATACATTCATTTGCAAGGTAACCTTCTGCAATAGAACCTTCTGGACACGCCCTATTACCAATGAGAGATTTCAAAAAATATAACCATCGCTCTATAGGATACATCCACCGATACTGAACCGGTCCAGCAAGCTTAGCTTCATTAGCTAAGTGAACAGGCAAGTGCACCATGACATCAAAAAATGAAGGAGGGAAGACCTTTTCTAACTTGCAAAGAGTTATAGGAATTTGAGCTTCAATCTGTTCCAAGTCATCAGTTCTTAATACCTTTGCTCCAAGCACATTAAAAAATAAGCACAACTCAACAAGGGGTTCACAAACTGTTTTGGACAACATACCACGTAGCGCAAGAGGGAGTAAATGCTGTAAAAGAACATGACAATCATGACTCTTTAAGCCAGAAATCTTGTGATCTTTCAAGTTAACACACTAAGAAATATTAAATGAAAATCCATCTGGGACCTTTAAATTCTTTAAAAATAGACATAAGTTGTGCTTTTCTTGAGGAGATAATGTGTAACAAGCTGTTGGAATTTCATATTTTTCTCCTTTTTTGATAGGGTGCAATTCCGACCTAATGTTCATTTCTTGCAAATCTAGTCGAGTATTAATGGTGTCCTTGGTCTTTCCTTTGGCATTCATGATCGTCCCCAAAATATTATCACATATATTTTTCTCGATATGCATAACATCCAAATTATGCCGCAACAAGAGAGATTTCCAATATGGAAGTTCAAAAAAGATACTCTTCTTATTCCAATTATCCTTTCGGCCATCATGTGATATCTTGATCCTTTTCTTTGGATCCTTTGTTAACTGCAACCCTTCAAGATCCTGTACTTGATTAAGTATCTCAACACCAGAACACATTTTTGGTGGAAGCCTTTTCTCTTTTGTACCATCAAATGACGCCCTATCATTCCTCCATTTGTGATTAAGAGGAAGGTAACACCGATGACCCATAAAACACTGTTTCTTACTATTAGCCAATCTGATTGAGTAAGTATCTTTGTTGCAACACGGGCATGCCAATTTCCCTTTTGTACTCCATCCGGATAAATTTCCATATGCTGGAAAGTCATTGATGGTCCATAACAAAGAAGCACGTAACTTGAAATTCTGTCTAGTTGATGCATCAAAAGTCTCTATACCAAATTCCCATAACTCCTTCAGTTCTTCTATCAAGGGCTGCAGATATATGTCAATTGCATCTCCTGGACTATCTGGACCAGGTATAAGCATTGACATAATGAAATTTTCTTGTTTCATACACAACCAAGGTGGTAAATTATAAGGAATAAGTACCACTGGCCAAATGCTATATGAGGTTTTTGAATTCCGAAATGGCTGAAATCCATCACTAGGAAGTCCAAGTCGAACATTACGAGGCTCGGCCGCAAATGAGGGATGAAGCTCATCAAATGATTTCCATGCCATTGAATCAGCCGGGTGCCTCATTATTCCATCATCAACTCTTTCATCATGATGCCATGTCATTAGAGAAGATGTCTTTGTAGACATAAACAACCTTTGAAGCCTGGGCTTTAACGGAAAATAGCGTAAAGTCTTTGATGCTATCTTTTTACCTTTTCTATTCTTTGCTTCCCCGCTATGTTTTTCTATTTTCCATCTGGACGCACCACAAACTTTACAAGAATCAAGTAAGTTATCCTCCTTCCAGTATAACATGCAATCATTTACGCAAGCATCAATCTTGTGGTAGGAAAGCCCAAGGTCCCGAATTACCTTTTTTGCCTCATAATATGAATTTGGTAAATTTGCTCCATCTGGCAACAACTCCTCTTTTAACATTTTCAATAACATTGTAAATGACTCATTGCTCCAACGACCCATACTTTTTATGTGAAGCAATTTAATCAAAGTTGAAAGCTTTGAGATTTTTGAACTTTGGTATAGTGGCTTCTCGAAATCTCTCAATAGACTATAAAATTTTTTTGCTTCAACATTCGGTTCCTCTTCAGGTAAATCATCACAGCCACTGTTTGCAATGCGTTCATCATGATTAGGATATAAATCTCTCAAAATTTCTTGTATTTCGTCCTCACTCTCACATTCTTCTACTTCATTATCATCTTCGCATTCCGACAGCGGCTCACCTAAAACTTCCCCATGGTGATACCAAAAAGTATAATTTTGAATTATTCCATATACGTTCAGATGTGTCTCAACAGTCTCGCGCGTTCCTAATGTTGTGTTACAACACTTGACACATGGACATCGTATTTCATACAATTCTCCTGTTCTTCGAAAAGCATAATCCAAAAACTTTTGTACCCCGATTAAGTAGGCTTCATTAAGTCGATTATCAACAAGTTGCATCCATTGCTTACTTGGTGCCATAACCTAGAATAGTAAATAAAAATTAGATCAAAATACAACAGAATAACAACATTCTTAAGATGCACATAACTTTTTATTAAACTTGTCAACTCATATTTTTGATTAGAAAACTCTCACAGATATCACAATAGTAAGATAAGCTATAATAAATTAGCCAAAAAAAGAAAGATAAGCTATAAAATGCTATGCCAAAACATATAACAAACAACTGCTCAAGTAAATGCGATATTTTTTCACTTCAAAGAAAACCACTATATGAATCATTCCAAATAATGATAAAAAATAAACAATTAAAGTGGACTAGGAGTCATGCAAGATTATGTTAGCATCCATGAAATTCACTAACGTACAAATCCTCAAATAATTGCATATGACCTCAGTCGACTAACTTTGAATACAAAAAGCATTTCTTCTCACCAATGATTAAAAAAATACAAAAAGCAAAATGAATTAATTCCTAGTTCACAGCTACAGAAAAAATAGTACTACCAGATATTCAGACAGACTCAAAGAAATCAACAAATCACTCATTCCCAATCCAAAAATGGCAACTTTACTACTCCTCCGTTCCAACCTAACTCCCCTTATCTAATTTCTATTCAGCATATGCAAAAACCAAGGAATGAGCTTTGTTAATTCAGTGAAGAGGAGTAATTTCATTCCACAAAAAAAAAAAAAAAAAAATACAGATCCTAGATTATAATGCTTAAAACTGAGGCAATGTGAATCTTAAATGGTAGGGAGCAGATCATAACAAAATAAACGCAAATATTGACACCGAAGATTTTCGGCGAGTGAATCTGTTACTCCAACTACAGTGCTACTGAATAAACAGAGTTCCACCGGAAAATCTATTTGAGATGCTTTAACAAAGCCAATTCACATCATCGTTTCTTTCTCGCCTAATTTTTTTTTTTTTTTTTTGAAATCAGATTAGACTTACCAAATTGAATAAGTTGGTTTAGGCAATTAAAAAAACCATAAAAGTTCAAAGTAAAGAAACTAAATTAGAGTCTCTACTGGTTAAAAAAGTTGCAAATTCATCACCTCATGGGAAAAACCACAATGACAATCCTAATGAAACTTTCATGGCCCTTTAAGAAAATCCCCATAAGACATGCTTATGCAACCCTAACAGACAAAATCCTAAAATAAACTCTCAATATCTCCTCCTTGACCTTCAAGCCCTAGCTTTAAACCCAGAACTATCACTTTTTAATTAGCCCTCACATAACAACAATTAGTATCCTAAACAGCCCAATCACAGAGATAAAGAAAGAACTAAAGGAAGAAAATTTTGGTTTCAATAGAAAAAGATGATGAAGAAAGAGATGAAGAATAAAGAACTTACTGTTGAAGGATAAAGAAACTTCTGGTTAATTTAAACAGCAGTTGTACGTAGACAAGATATTGAGAGAGGTGAGATTTAGGGATTGAAGATATTGAGATGAGATTTAGGGATTTTATTTTGTGTGTGTGAGAGAGACATTTTAGCCTCTTTTTAACTTCGCGCCTTTGCTCCTTCTAGTCCGCCCTAAAATTTTGGCGTTCCCCTTTTTATCCCACTTAAATTTTCACTTTTAGGGGCGAGATGTGTGTTTTTTAATAGACCAGGTTGAGCCCCTTTGCGAAATAAAAGAATAAAATAGCGAATTTGGGACTAGAAAAAAATATCATCCCTGTAGGTATACTTTTATAGACCATATTTACAACCCGTCATAAAATCTTGGTCTCTGAAAAGCCTTTTTCTTGTAGTGCAATGGAGGGGAGGTGGCAGTACGGTCCACGGTGGGAGGGAGGATATTCGGCTGGGTCACGGGTGCAGCGTGTGGTGGTCTGGGCTGATTATCCAGATCAGTAGCCATATGATGCAACCAAAATGGGGAAATCCCATCATCCAAGAAATCATAAGTAGGTGAAGTGGGAGAATGTAAATTGGAAAATGGGAAAACATTCTCATAAAAAATGACGTGACGAGAAATAATGATTTTGTTGGACGATAAATCATAACATTTATACCCTCTATGATTCGTAGGATACCCCAAAAATACACACGGTGTAGACCGGGCTTGCAATTTTTGGATAGTCGTAGAAGGAAAGAGGGGATAACATAAATACCCAAAAACCGGAAGATGAGAGTAAGATGGCGTTCTTTGGTATAGCACTTGAAGAGGAGAAACATGACCCAATAATTTGCTTGGTAAAATATTAAGAAGATATGTTGCCATTTGTAAGGCGTGATGCCAAAACGAAGGGGGAAGAGAAGCATGAGCAAGGAGAGTCCGAGTGATATTATTTATAGATCGGATTTTTCTTTCGGCTTTCCCATTTTGTGAGGACGTATGTGGACAAGAAAGACGAAATGACATCATATTAGACACACAAAATTTCCCGAATTGACCATTATCATATTCCCTCCCATTATCACATTGGACATTTTTAATATGACGTTCAAATTGGGTATGAATGTGGGCTTTTAAAGCTAAGAATTTCGCATAAACATCGGATTTCTTAGCTAAAGGAAAAGTCCATAAAAACTTCGAAAAATCATAAAAAAAAACAACATAATGCCGATGACCCAATGAACTTAAAACGGGAGAGGTCCACAAATCACTATGAATAATATCAAATGGCATCAAAGTTTCGGAAATAGAAGAAACAAATGGCAACTTAATGTGTTTACCAAGAACGCAAGAACGACAAATACTAGAATGACAAGATTTATTACATTCAATGCTTTTATTGAGCCTAAGACAATCCAAAATAGAATTTCCCGGATGACCCAAACGATCATGCCAAAAAGGAGAGGACAAAGCCGCAAAGGTTGATGGAGTGGTGGTTGGATATTTGATGGTGGTGATTGGATAAAGATCTCCCCGACTATCACGCCGCATTAGTGTCATCCCCATCTGAAAATCCTTCACAGAAAACCCATATGGATCAAATTCAACAGTCGCAGAATTATCAGTAGTAAACTTCCGCACTGAAATTAAATTCTTAATGAGTTTAGGAGCATGTAAGACATTCCGAAAGGATAAAGGGGGGTGTGGGAGAGGCAAACTAGTATGACCACAACCACGAATTAGAATCGAATGACCATTTCCCATAACAATACCATTATTTTGATTGCTCAAATTAAAATAAGACGTGAGATTACCGGTCGAGGATGTCATATGAGAAGTGGCCTCGGTATCCATGTACCAATTTTGATCGGGCGGGTTCAAAGTCATTGTGTGCATTGCGGACTCGATGTCGGTTGGAACATACGACCCATGAGGTGCTACTGCTGGGATGGAGGAGGGCCTAATATACCCTGCTGCCGTGGTGGGCCAGTTGGGGGACGAGCCCAAGAAGTGGTCGGGTACGGACATGGGGGAGGAGCAGCAGCCCATCGAGGTTGCAGTACCCACTGCCAGTGACCAAGTTGTCCGGCATGCCACTGCTGCGAAGAGGAGCCCGCTGGCTGTGCACCACCGCTGCTACGGCCTGAACCACCGCGTCCGCCGGAGGAGTGTTTACCGCTGCCTGAGCCTCGACCAAAACCACCTCTACGGCCATTCCCAGAATTGTGGCGGTGGGAATTTTTGTTTTTCCCTCGGTGTGAGCTTGTGTTTTCAGAGTGAAGGGCAGCGTCGTCGACCGCGACTAGCATAGCCGAACCAGACCCGTGAAACACCATGGCTGCAAGTTCACGTTCTTCCAAAACAAGGGAAGACCGAGCCTCTGTGAATGGGGGGAGAGGCTTAGCATGGCGAATTTTTGTCCCAACCCCTTTGTACGCTTCAGTGAGACCCCAAACCAGTTGAAGGACAAGGCGGCTATTCGTCACGGGAGCCCCGACGTTTTTCAGTTGATCCGCAAGGCTCTTTAGACGTTGACAATAGGCGGAGGCATTGGGAAAATCCTCCATACGAGTCGTCGTGAATTCTTGTTCGAGAGTCACCGCACGAGAGTTTTGATGATCTTGGAATATATCACGCAAGCGAACCCAAGCGTCCATGGCAGTAGCGTCTGGTTCGATGATGGTGTTTAGCAGATCATTCGAAATTGTCGAATATATCCATTGAAGCACGGTGGCGTCAATGGTCGTCCATAATTTGACTTCCTCATCAGTTTTGGGAGCCGACTTCTTCTTACCTGTGGGGGAGGAATGATGTGATAAAGGACCTTGTGAGAACGAGCATGAATCTTGAAAAGCTCGACCCATGTTCCGTATTGTGAGTTGTCCATCTCAAGAATAACAGAGATATGATTCTTGATATTCGAGACCGCGAGGGCCGGGTGGAACGAGGACTTAACCGGAGTGGGTGTTGCATCGGCAATGGCTGATGGATTAGAGTGAAGGTGACGGAAAGAGGATGAAGAAGGAGGGACTAGGGCGTAGCGGAAGA